>NC_142030.1:20695266-21444016 GCF_982192425.1 Myodes glareolus
AAACACTAAAATAAATAATGCGAACCATTGCTAAACTGTTGAAAATTTAAGAAAAGAGGACATTTCCCACTATCTCTTATGAGGAGGCCTTACAGCTATCAGAGTCAGATGAAGACACCACAATAATAAAAAGTTACAGTCCAAGGTTCTTGAAGAACCGAGAGGCTTTTGCTGTGCTCACATTTTCTGATTTCTGACTACTGACCAGACTTTGTAGTTCTTCATGACTTACTCCTGGTAGGTTTACATCCCCAGGAATCCATCCACCTATTAGATCTTGTGCACACTCTTGATTAACTGAGAGGCAGACTCTTCAAAAGAATGCCTGCAAACTGAATATGCTGGGGAATCATAAGGCTTTTACAGGAGGACAAGTGGAATTCACTCCTTAGATGCCAACGTGTATCAGGATACACAGATAAACAAATGGATACATCACATTAAGAAAAGAAATGAAAAATCACATCAGATCTCAATCAGTGCCAAAGAAACTCACTTGACAAAATTTCGCAATTTTTCCACTATAAAAATTCTTGACAAAATAGAAATAATGTATTACCTCAACACAATAAATTCCACATATTAAAGTGTACACAGCTAATATTATACCAAAGAGTTTGTAAAAATTAAAAAAACCTTTCCCTTTAAGATCAGGAACAAGATAAGAATATTCACTTGTGATACTTTTATCCAACACAATTCTGGAAATAATTGCCAATACACTTAGGAAAAAGAAATAAGATGATCTAAATAAGAAGAGAATAATGAAAATAGTTTGTTTGAAACATCATAAGCTGTAACATGTTAAAACTCTATACTTCATAGAAACTGTGAAACCAACAAATCTAATAGAAAAAAATCAAAATTAGAAAGTAAAACAAACACCTCATTTCTATATATTAATAATGAACTACATGAAAGATGAATTTAGAAATTATTTCTTATATAAATCTTATAGAAAAACAAAGAAATTCCTGATCATAAATTGAACCAAGAGAATCAAAAACATACACATTGAAATTTAGATAACACTGATATAAGAAATTATAAACAATGAAAATAAATTAACTTCCAACTTTTTATGCATTAGAAGAATAAAAATTGTTAAATCCACATATAATATGAAGAGATCTACAGATTCAACATAATCCTTATCAAAATTCTTAGGAATTCAGGTTTTACAAAAATAAGACAATCAATCCTAATACTCAGGTGGAACTATTAAAGACTAGCAAGAGTCAAACCAAGTCTCAGAAGGAGAGTAGTAGGAGATCTCATGCCATGATTTCAAAAGCATGTCACAAAAGTATAGTAATGAAAACAATATGATACTGGCAAGAGGAAATATATAAGTCCACAGAACAGAAATAAAGCATATAGTCAACTGGTCTGTAGTAGTCTCAAAAATACACCATAAGGAAAGTATAGTCTCTTCAACAAATGTTAATTGAAATCCAGTATCTACCCCTGCATAAGAAACAGATTAGCTCTATAAGGTTCTAACTGGAAAATCTAATAAAATTCAACTTTCAAGACAGAATATTAATGGTAATGTACTTCTTACATTTTTAAGACCCAAAAACCATTTTCTCTATAAAAAAGAAATAGATCAGTTCATTATTTTAAATTATATTCATAAAAATCCAGGTCCAATCTATTAAAGACTTAAATACAATGATGTAAAGAATTTCACCCACACCTGAGAGAACACATACAGACACTTGTTTTGGCTGTCACTGCATGCGTTTTATAACAAAAGCACAGACACAGGAGCCACAAGTAGAGAAGTAGGAAGGACTACATCAAACTCCAAAGATCTGTCCAGCCAAGGGACCAATCAACAGAGCTCAAGCACTATCTGCAGAATGATAATAAACCATTTATCTTATGGGGGTTAATTTCCAAAATATCCGATGAATTGCTTTAACTCCTTACTGAAATAAGTAAGTAGAGAAATAAATGACAGGAATATTAAAAAGAAATGCTCAATGGTTTAAAAATAAGATAACAATCTGAATTAAACGTCTTCAAAGAAGACATAAACAGCTCACAGGTGTATAGGATATCTCTTCATGATGACTGATCAGGAAGGAATGAAATTTAAAGCACATGGGGTATCTATTGCCTCATGCTTCGGAGGATTGTGAGTGACAAAAGCAAAAGGCAACATGTGTTACTAAGGATTTGGAGACTTGGAGCCATGATATGATGTTGGCAGAGATGTAAACTAAACTGCTGTGAGAAATGTTATTGATATTGCTCAAGAAAATTTAAGTAAAATGTCCATATCATTCGGAAGTACATTTATTGTATATCACCAGGGCTTTGAAATGACATTGGCATTTTTATGTCCGGTGCAGTTTTCATTTCAACTCACACATTTACGTGTGAAAAGCAATCTGAAAGTCTAGAGTAGTGATTCTCAACCTGTGGGTGGCAACCGCCATGGGGCTGAACAACCCTTCCACAGGGGTTGCATGTCAGATATCCTGCATAATAAATAATTACATTATGATTTGTACCAGTAGCAAAATTATAGTTACAAAGTAGCAATGAAATGAAAATAATTTTATGGTTGGCATCATCACAAAATGAAGACCTGCATTAAAGGGTGGCAACATTAGGAAGATTGAGAACCACAAGTTAGATGTAGAGATAAAAATGTAGTATAGACTTTGATATACATATAAGATGGAACAGTTTATCCTTATGGCAAAAGATCAACACTGTATAATTGTGCCACATAAGATAAGTCAGCCAGTTATTTAAAGGCATTCTGCATGCCTTAAAGTGTAGGGGAAAATGCATAGACTCAGAGTAGGATGGCAGTTACCAGGAACTAGGAAGGGAAAATATCCTGCTGCTAATGATTCATCACAAGTTTCCATCAAACAAAGAGAATAAGAGTTTTGATACACACTGTACCTTTATTCATCAATAATATTTTGTGTATGTATAGTTTTATTAAGATGACATATTTCATATGAAATGCTATTACGAAAACATGGAAGTCATCCATGTAGAAATGGATACAAGGTGGGAAGAGACATTTCACTGTGGAAAATATGTAGTTCTTAAACAAAAAACTACTGTTAAGGAAATGCCCATTAAAACCTCAGCACTATATCATTGTCTACTGCTTAGATTAAAGTAAAAACAATGACAACATACAATGCTGGTGAGCATGTGGAGAATCTGCATCACTTATGCATTGGTGATAAGAGTGTTAAATGATCAGTCATGCTGGAAAATAGCTGAGCTTAATTTGTTATTGTTGCAAAACTAAGCAGGTGTTAATATTTACAGAGTCCAGCCATCCACCTCCTGAGCATTTGTCTCAGAAAACATTCACTTGCATGTGCTCAAAAATTGTACAACAGTTTTTAAAATAGATCTTTTCAAAATAGGCAAAAAGTACAATAACCCAGAAGAGTGGTTAAGCTGTAGTACATTGCTACATTAAAGCTACTCTGGAATAAAAAGGAATGATATTTGTTGTACATAGCAACCTGAACTAATCTCTAAAATATGCTGTTTAAAACTCCGAATATCTTCAAAAGTTATGAATATCTGTCTCCTATGTTTTCACATCCATTCTGTTGTTGTTTTAAAACAGTAACTCTTCAGCCTATGGTTCCATATTCACCCTTTTGTTGCTGTAACAAAACAGCATCTCATCTAGTCTGAGAAGGATTTGAACTCATAACACTTATCTTGCCTTAGCCTTCCAAGAGCTGAGATTGCAGATGTGAACCACCATGCTCTGGCATTCTTGAAATGAAAAAAAAACTATGCAAATGTAATAGAGGGTCAGATATGGTGTCATCAGACTGTACTTCCAGATACTTGGGAGTCTAGGCAGGTCGATTATATGTTGAAGGCCTACTTGGGCTAACAGTGAATTTAATACCAGCGTGGGCAATTTTATAAAAACTTGTCTTGAAATTAAAATAAAATGGTTGGGAATTCAGTTGCTATAGAGCGCATTACAAGTAAGTGTTAGGCTCTAACACACACACACATACATAAAATCTATATCTATTATCTATCCATCTATCATCTACCTACCTACCTACCTACCTACCTACCTACATACATACATACATACATACATACATACCTCCTTTGTCTATAGAGAATATCAAAAGAGTTAAGAATATCAGTTTGAAGGTCAAAGAGATGGATCAGCTACTAAAAGCTAGACTCACAACCAAAACAGCAAGAATAGCAGTTTGAGGTGGAAAGAATTGGTAACAGTTATAGAAGAGAAATGTAGAGGGATCTTTGTGATGGTCATCGTGAAAGTGTGAATATTATGATACTATATTGCAGGTATTTTAAAATGTTATACACAATTAGATGTTGTTCAAAAAATAATACATAGTTTCTCAGAATTATTAATTCTAAAGTATGTAAATCTTTGGTTTTCAAAATTAGACTTTGATAATGCACAGTCAGGCGCTAAGCACTGGGAGGCTGCGTTAAAGACTGACATGAGTTTGGGAAAGCCACTGTTACATGAACAGTCTCCATCTCACAGAACCACAACCCAAAAATAATGAATAAAGCATACGTTTTAAAAAGAGAAGCCTTTGGGAGTATTTGATATGGAACATTAAAATGCTAGAGCTTGCACAAAACATGTTACAAAATATGTTTTGAACTAAAATGCTGATAATTTGAGTCATTGCCCCTCAGAATTTAAATGTTTTCTGGCAATTTTAAGTCTTCCTTTATGCCCTCATGTAGACATGAACCATCTGCACACAGAATTCTTAGCAAAGTCCATGTATTTAAGACTATGAAACATACTCAAAGTCATGAGAACATTATTGTTCTGTGAAGGCTTTCTCTACAGTTGCCAAATATACATTAACTGAAGATCACATACCGAACTCGTTAATTTCTTTATTCAAAAAACTCAATAAAGATAATTTAAAAGGATGTCTCTAAATGTGGAACTATTCTGTTAATAGGCACACTAAAAATCTTCTTCTCCTAAAATTATATATTTTGGAACCTGTAACAAATTCCAGACAAATGAATATTAATTTTTTCAGAGTAATGGAACATTGATACCTGAGAAAATCTTTAGAATCTATCTATCTATCTATCTATCTATCTATCTATCTATCTATCTATCTATCTATCTATCTATTTATCTATCTATCATCTATCTTCTATCATCTATCTATCTATCTATTTATCTATTATTTATCTATCTACCTATCTATCATCTATTTATCTATTATTTATATATCCACCTATATCATCTATCTATCTATCTATCTATCTATCTATCTATCTATCTATCTATCTACCTACCTATGAACTCACTGTAAGAACTCATGCCTATAAGGAAAGATCTTTTACCATATTTTACCATGTCTTCTATGTAGACAGTTCACAGGCTAAATTCTGAATTCTGCTTTCATCCCTATTTGGCTCCATGACTTGAGACAAGTCAGATTTTACTTTATCATATTCAAAATTCAGAGAAGCCTTCACATTTCTCTAACCCAGGAGACAGTCTTTAATTTTAACAGGTGAAAATACCATTTTACTAAGAAAAGATCCAAATGAAAGAGATGATGCAGTTGACACATTCTGCCTTTTCTTTACCTGAGTAGCAGCCAATGTGTCTCCAGAATCCCCCCGGCTGACCATCGCATCCTTCTCACTCAACCATGCTTCCTCTTCCTCTGCGTTTTCCATGAATTGCAGATACTGAAGAGACTCTTCCAACTGGGCCCCTCTGTAACAAGGTGGTCATCCCAACAGGAGTAAGAAGGGACAGGTAGAGCTACAGTGGGGTAGCATAATCCCACTCCAGAAAATCACTGGTTCTAAGGACAGACACAGCTTAATTGGACAAGAACACAGTCTACATCTCTATTGGTCAGTGGTGCTGATCCCCCATGACACAGAAGATACTAGTGCTCTTGAATTTTATTTTGCAATAGCGTTAAAACTTTGACAAAAAGGAAATCCCACCCAAACAAAAGTTTCAGGACCATGGACACTCCACAGTGAGGCAGTGGCTCTCCATATCAAGCACCATCTTTTCTCTTATTTGATGAAGGATAAGATCCAGAAAAGATCCTTGCTTTTAAAAATACTTATTTTTTTAAAAAGTTATGTGCATGTGTATATGTGATGTGGGATTTCCTTTGTATGCCGTGATGATCATTGATAAATAAAGGAACTGCTTTGGGCCTAGAGCAGAGCTATAGGGGAACAGAGCTAGGCAGGAAAGACTAAGCTGAATGCTGGGAGAAAGGAGGCAGAGTGAAAAGAAGCCATGGAGCTGCTGCCAGAGACAGATGTGCTGAAACTTTGCTGGTAGGCCACGAACTCTTGGTCATGCACAGATTAATGGAGATGGGTTAACTTAAGATGTAAGAGTTAGCAAATAAGAAGCTAGAGATAATGGGTCAAGCAGTGATTTAAATAATATGGTTTCTGTGTGACTATTTTGGGGTTGAGCAGCAGGGAACCAACACGTGGCCTCCCTGCAACATATATGCCTGACTACTAATGCTAGGCTGGTGGTCCAAGGTGCTATATAAAAGCATGCTGAGCAAATCACGGGGAGCAAGCTAGTAAGCAGCATCTCCTAGAGCTTCTGCATCAGGTTCCTGCATTGCTTAAGTTCCTGCTTTTACTTCCCTTAGTGGTGGAATGTGACATGGAACTGCAAGCCAAAATAAACTCTTTCTACTCCAAGTTGCTTTGCTTTATGATGGCAGTAGAAATATTAACTAAGATAGGATGAATATCCACCACACACATGCTGGTGACTGTCAGCCAGTAGAATGCACTGGATTCCCTGGAACTGGAATTACAAATGGTTGACAAACATCCAATTATAGGTGCTGAGAACTGAACTTGGGTTGTCTGCAGGAGCATCAAGTGTTCTTAACCGCTGACCCACCTCTCCATTCTGGTAAATTCCTCTTTTCCCCAGAAATAAATGTCTGCCCATAGCCACCAGAGGACAGGTTCATGAGGACTTGGTGTTTGTCCCAGAATTCGTAAAATAGATTTGGGTCTATAGACCATGTTGGGCTGAAATGTAAGTGTCTTCCAAACACCAGTCTAATTCCCCAAACAAGGGAGCCTCATTGGGATTTCTATTGTCCACTTTACCTGGTTTTGGCCAACTCTTTGAGCTTTTCCCAATGTTGAACAAACTGAGCCAGCCGCTCCTGGATCTCCTCCTTCCCTACAGCAGCCTTGTCTCTCAGGTTCTCTGCTGTATCCAATACATTCTGAAGAATACATAATCTACATTATATTATTCCATAATCTCCTCCCCTCATTTGGTCATAATTCATGGCAAAGGATCTAGTCTTTCTTTCCAAATGCCAGATTATCCATGTGCTCCTGGGACTCGGGTAGGTCCTGGGATACCGGCAATATGAAGAAAGCCAGAGCAATATCTTCCATGCTAAGTGTTTCCAAATGTATTGACAAATATCCCAGAAACCCAGTAGACTACTCTACTTGTTCTTCCTTATAGGTTATTCACAGTCACGTGGGACTCTGCTGTCAGTTCAGAATCAGAGTTATCTTTTACAAGCTTCTCAATCCACATCCCAATTGTCAGTGACTGCCCATCAGTGTCAGAATTAAACATTCTATGAAAGATCTTGGCATCCTGTCTAGAATCTTCTATTCAGAGAACATAAAATATGCCCAAGAGAAGAATGTCTATGAATTGAATGAGAAATAGCTATGTCTAAACACTGCTTTTGCATTTTACTGTATTGCTTTATCTAACTATGATATGAAGAACTGCGGTATGTATTCACTCATAAGTGGATTCTAACCATAATTAAAGGTCTTTGAGCCTATTATTCGTGATCCTAGTGAAGCTAAATAAGAAGATGAACCTGATGAAGATTATTTAGCTATCCACCAGGAGGTAGGAAATATACAAGAACTGCTTTTAGATGATTTCTGTCTCTTTAGGTCTGGCATTCAATTCCTACCTGGACAGCAGGTTCATGTGCCACCAGCTCTCCCTCTAGGCGTTTGTGTTTCTTCAATAAGTTCTGAACACTCTGAAGGTCTCTCCCATAGTCTTGGGAGCTCACTCGTAACAACTTCTCCCTGAGACCAAGAAAAAAAATGGAAAAATCAGAGATTATACATATCCAAGATCAACCCCGAGCAATAGCTTTCTCAATATATGTGAGGTGACTAGATGATAGATTCTACCAACTCTGGTGGTTAGTTTTATGACAACTTGACACAAGCTAGAGTCTTGGGAAGGGAAAGTCTCAGTTGAGAAAATACTCCCACAGCTCTGGCCTGTGGGCCAGCCATTGGCACATTTTCTTGATTTCTGATTGATGTAGAAAGGTCCAGTTTTCTGTGAGGAACTATGAGAAACAAGCAGAACATGCCTACGGTCTTTGCTGTAAGCTCCTGCCACCAGGTTTGTGACCTGTTTGAGTTCCTGCCCAGCATTCCTTCAGCGAAAGACAAGTGTGTTTAACTGTAAGTTGAAATAAATTCTTTCCTCCCCAAGTTGCTTTAGGCCAGAGTGGTTTATCCAAGTAATATAAACCCTTACTAATCCATGAACCAATACCACAAAGACAAGCAGTGGAAGAGAATTTCAGAAAACTTGATTTCTATCAACAAAAATCTTAAATAACATACCAGTGTCCACCGTGCATATAGCTGTAACAGCCTTTTTTTTTTTGGTACTCTAGAACATAAATTAATGTTTCCCTTTTGAAAACTATGAAATTATACTACTTCCATTATTTTCATTTATTAGTGTCAATAACAATATCTGGGAATATAACGTAGCGGTGGAGAACTTGCCTAGTTAGCACAAAGTCTGGAATTTGATCTTCACCATTACAAATTATGTGAAATGTTTATAGTATTTTATGACTACTCAAAGGTCTGACTTGACACCTTGGAAACCATGCTCCCATCTCATTTGTTTGTTACTTGTAAGAATCTGATTTCGCCCAAATGAGAAACACAAGGAACAAAGTAACTATGAAGCAGGAAAAAATTCTGATTTGTTAGGAATTTCTCAATCATATTTAAAAGGATGAAATCAGCAATAAAACTATGACAAACAATATGACTGCTTAGTGTCATGTATTATGTAATAAGTACAGAAAGAATAATGGGTGAGGGCTGGAGAGGTGGCTCAGAGGTTAAGGGCCCTTGCTGCTCTGGCAGAGGACTGGTTCCTAATTTGCACAACAGGAGGCTAAACAACCACCTACAACTCTAGCTCTAGGGGTTCTATGCTCTCTTCTGGTCTCCATGAGCACTTGCATGCATGTACACATATACACAGACCTACTCATGTACACATAAATAAAAACAAATAAATCCTAAAGGAAACAACAATGACAATTTTGTGGTCTTCTGTATAAGCTACAAAGTGTCAGCTATCCATGCCCTACAATTCAATGCACTAGTTAAAATAAATGTGTATCGTGTTTGAATTTGATTCACAGAATGTGGGTGAACTGCTTTTCCTATCTCCCTCTGCACTGGATTTCTTGCCTGCACACATTGAAGATGAAAAATGAACCTAATGCTTACTTTCAGTGAGGCAGAGGTTTAAAAGAATTATCGACATAAAAATTAATTACATATTGACTTTAGAATAAATTAAATCTGTTTGGGGTTACCCAGGGAGGTGGTGGTACATACTCTATCCAGGCTTCCTCATCATCCAGGTCCTGGAAGAACTGGAACAAGGCATAGGTTTCTTTCAGCTTTTCATGGTGTGCAGCTGCCAAGCTCTGGACATTTTTGAAGCGCTCGTTGACACCATTAATTTTCTCTTCTATCTGGTCAATGTTGAAAGTCCCACTGGAGATCAGCTCCTTAGCCAGATTATTCAGATCTTTGAGAGGGTCCTAGAAAATCCAGCATGCTTAGTGAATGAAGGAATATGTAATTATATAAACTCTAGACTTCAGTCAACAGTGGTTCTACTTCCTTAACTAGATTCAAAAGATGGTTTTTGAAGACACGAATTTCAATATACATGACTAAGGGTGTCACACAAAGTAATTGGGTAAGAGGTGCATCAGCAATATAGGTATCATGCCTATATTACTCCAGATCACATTTATTTCTAGTTAACCTAGCCCGCCAATATTCTCTTTTGTTCTCACCACCGAGAATAACCTTCCCCACACACAACCGTCTTCACAGTGCTGCACTTGATAGTTACTAAGCAACTGATCAAAGTATTCAACAGTGCACTCTTTTTGTAGTATTCTTCAGCTGACCTCACAATACATCCAATGCCTTTACGCTTGTGTTCATGCTACTGCAGCCCAGTCATTATGTAATGGAAAATATTACAAGGTTCTGACGTAACAAAACCAGAAAACTTTTGGCTTTTGACCTTTTAATGTGTATTGTTACTAAGTAAAACTAATTTTATGTAATTGTCTGGTATGTAATCAATAGTTAATCCTGTCAGAATTTTTTTACTGGCACAGGTCAGACTGTAACTTGAATCCTCCATACATAGAACATACATATGTACTTATTTATGTGTTTCATTCTTATTGCATTATCTCATCTGGATTTATTTCTTTCCTTTCCTTTATAACGCCAACTTCTCTTTTCCTTCAAAGACCAGCTCAAGTGTGTAGCTTCAGAGAGCAGTAAGTTTATTCATTAGCAAAATAATAAATAGGATAACTTTCAGGATCCACTTCCCAGAGTCTGAAGCCCATGTTTCGGTGGCTTCAGTGGTAAGCGATCATGACTGTCACGATGACTCTGCCACCCATGGATTTGACCTAACTAAAATGGCTGCTGGTCAGTGATATCAAGGCTGTAGTCTCAAATTCTCTCTGAGGATAGGAGGTCGTAAATATTTCCACCCTGTCCAGAGGAGTGAGATCCCACCGCTTCTTACCTCTCGTGCCAACATCTCTGCTTCCAATAGCTGATGCTTCTTAAGTAGGTTTCCTGCTGAGGTTAAGTCCCTGGCCTGATCTTTCATGGCTAACAAGCCTTCTGCCTGGGACCAGAGAAATGGGAAGCAAAGATTCTAGGTGAAAACTGTATTTAGGGAAAGCAAGATTTAGCATCTATGTTCTCAGATATTTACCAAAAAAGGTGAAGGAAGTAATTCACTTATAAATTAAATTACTTGATGGGTATTTCTCAAGTTCTAATGTTCACATCATTCTCAGGTACAGTTACCTCTGAAAGCCAGAACTCAAAGTCCCGGATGCTGGTGTTGAACCTTTGCTGGCGACTAGCCTCATTGAGCTTCTGCCCTTTGTCAGTTGTTCTCTCTAGGAGGTAGTCCCATTTTTCTTTTAGCTTGTCCAGTTGGTCCTAGGTCCAAGAAAGTGAGAACTCATTATAGTCCTTGGAATTCTGGGCCCTATAAGAACTTGAAGGGATATGATGTGGGAGGTGATGTATGCTGTGAATACATTTTACTGCCATGGGTTAATAAAGAAGCTGCTTTCAGCCAATGGCTTAATGGAGTAAAGCCAGGCAGAAAGATATCTATCTATCTATCTATCTATCTATCTATCTATCTATCTATCTATCTATCTATCTATCTATCTATCTATCTATAGAGAAAGTAGGCAGAGTCAGGGAGAAGCCATATAGCTGCATCAGGAGATAGACGCCTCTGCCAGAGTCCGCTGAAGCATTACTGAAAGACCACAACCTCATGGCAATGCACAGATTAGTAGAAATGGGTTAGTTTAGGATATACGAGCTAGCTAAAAATATGCTTAAGCTTTTGGCTAAACAGTATTGCAAATAATACAGTTTCTGTGCAATTATTTTGAGTCAGGGCAGTCAGGAAATGAACTATTGGTTTCTGCCAATGGGGATAATGCAGGGGAGGGTCTTGCTCTAAGTGAAATGGTGAGAGTTGAATGTCATCCATTTCAAACTAGTCATGCCGAATCTGGGAAACAGCCGGTGTGAGCTGAAAGGAGAAGTCTGAAAACCAGGATGCTGAGCTTCATTCATTGGCTGGTGTTTGAATGCCAAAAGGTACTTGGCAGAAAAGAGAAAATGTCAAGCCGGAAGCCTTGTTGGAATTCCAGGAAGTGTGCCCATATGTCTACTTCTACCCAGGAAATACTGAAGGCGTGAAGGACTTCCCTTCACGGGCCTCTGGAGAGCAAACCTATCTCAGCACACACTGTACCTTCATGTTCTCTTCATCCCCGTCGCATACGCCCCGCTCAATCAGGGAGTTCCCAAGACTGATGACCCCTTCAACCTGCTCTGCACGACCATTGACTTCATTTTCGAAGGCCTGATGTTTCAGATACTTCCTCTAAAGGCAAAGGGGAAAACCACATCAGCTGCTCATCTAGAGAAGCAGTATTGGAGACTCATCAAGAAAAGCATGATTAGACCAACGGGCCAAAACAACCACTGTACCTCACTTTCCCCAACAACAATAACAAACAATAAAACTAAACCAACCACCTAGTGTGATCATTCAAGCAACAGTGAGAGTGGAGAGAATTTTCAAAATTTCTATTTTGATCTTGCCTGAATGTTAGTTGGGTCTTTATAGGATTCATCACATGCTGTGGGCAGCATCTCATCAATCCATTCCTCTATATCCTCATAGTCACGATAGAACTGTTTCAGGTCAGCATAGTTCCCGAGCTTTCCCAGTTCAGCAAGGAGCTGTTCTTTGAGAGCTTTCCATCTAAAAGATGAGGTCAGATCATTATTTACCCAGCATTTTCTTTTTTGCTCCGATGCTACATACATAACATTTTCCATCTTCCAACCTGACCCTTGACCTTTCATAGACTCTCACTTTTTCAGGCATATAACCCAGTGGTTAAGCAAAGTAACCAACAAGTATCTTTTATGCTTTTCATGCTGCAAGTCTAGAACAGGAGGTTTCCTAAGAAATATATGTCCAAAGGACAAGAATTTAAAGGTCTCTCCTTATCATGATGCTGATGCAGAGAGGGGACTTTGCAGGCCGGACCTGTCTAGCACTCGTTGGAGGCGAGCAGCAATCTCTTCCTTGGCATAATGGTCATCATCTATGAGCCTTGTGGCAACATGCTGTAGGTCAGCAATCTTCCCTTCCTGCAAAAAAGGGAAGTGAAAGAACACAGGTGCCTGGTGAGTATGTCTTTGATATAATTCCAGGATCCACCCTAAAGATAAACATTGTTTATATGTGTGTGTGTGTGTGTGTGTGTGTGTGTGTGTGTGTGTGTGTGTGTGAATAGTACTAATTTCCCTATATACCAAACTTTTCTCATGGTTATTGTAAAGGTGCTATGTAAGATGCTAAAATAGAGAGTAACATGAAGTCACCTTTAGTTCTAAAACTTGTGTTTTATGATAATGGAGACCTTAATATGAGAAAGCCAAACGTCCATACATTATTTTTCAACCTCTCCTTCCTGCTCCATCATTGCCTGTAAGAAGCAAAGGTGAATTGGGAATTACTAGACTTCTGAGAGTAATGCCATCTATCCACACAGGTGACACCCATTCAAACTATTTTATTTTACTTTATTTTTTGATCAGCTTATCAAGTATCAAATTTCCCTGGGACTGTTTTAAACATGTTAAGTTTTGCTTGACCCTTATTCCAATCCCTTTTCTTTCCCATATCCCTGTTCTTTCTCTGTGTCTTTCAGGCTTTCTACCCCCAGTATTTATTCCTGTTCACTTTCACATCACATGTGATCTACGTGTGCCTATGGAATCTTCCTTCCTCTCTGATAGGCATCTTTCTACTTTTCTGGTTCTGCACATGTTCAACACCCATGCAAAAGCACATGTACAAAAGCTAGAAGCTAGGGTCCCCAGTTGAGCGCTGGTGGTACACTCCTTTAATCCCAGCATGTGGGAGGCAGAAACAGGTGGATCTCTGTGAGTTTGAGGCCAGTCTGGTCTACAAGAGCTAGTTCCAGGACAGACTCCAAAGCTACAGAGAAACCCTGTCTCAAAAAAGCAAAGAAGAAGAAGAAGAAGAGGAGGAGGAGGAGGAGGAGGAGGAGGAGGAGGAGGAGAAGAGGAAGAGGAAGAGGAAGAAGAAGAAGAAGAAAGAAGAAGAAGAAGAAGAAGAAGAAGAAGAAGAAGAAGAAGAAGAAGAAGAAGAAGAAGAAGAAGAAGAAGAAGAAGTTGCTAAAGGATGTTTGTCTAAGACAGGACTGATGGAGCCCAACTCCTCCCTAAGGATTTGTGTATAGTTCTGTGGGTGAAGGAGACGTATCTGCTTCTGTGGTGTTGTTACTGGTGAGGGCCTCTTCTTTGTATAAACACACTTACACCATGCTCCAGTCAACAACCTCATGAATGTCACAGGCCATTAAAGAAGAAAAGAAAAAAAGATATGGAAGTAGAATGAATAAGAGTGAGCTGAGAGAGAAAACAGCAAGTGCAGGAGTGGGCGGAGGACAAGGACAAGTAACAGGAGATGACTATGCTCAAAACATGGTGTTTGTACATGGATTGTCATAGCAAACCCACTATGACATACAATTAACATGCCAAAAAACAATGCTTAAAGAGAAACAAATGCAAAGTAAAATGCCTTAAAAATCAGAAAACTAGGTAAGGGCATATAGTATCTGTTATTATTACTAATAGTTTGTTGTGGTCGCACCACAGTCTGGGTTCGTTGATAGTGTGAAAGTGTTGATAGTGTGAAAGTGTGAAAGAAGAACTGTGTCTACCCACCAGATGAATTTCCCACAAATGACTGGATATGAATACCTCAAGTAATGTTTACTTATACTTCAAAAAATGCATGTTTTTCTCACCCTCCAGGGTTAACCTCTGGTAAAAATAAATGTTTTTTTTCTTACTTTTATATCAAAACAATTTTTAAACTAAAAACAATGCTCAATATTTTGTTAGCTTGGCTAAATATTGGGCCAAGCATCTCCTGTCCTTACAAAACTAAAAGGTGATAAACATAGGCTTGCATTTTCAAGAATAACAATATTCAAATCTTAACAAAGCATGTTTACAGACATGGGGGTGATTTGCCATGAACTGCTTGCACACAGATGGGTTGAAATTCTCTAACTGTTCCTTTTTAACATAAAAGGTCCTGAATGATTAAGCCTTTCTATAAGAAACCTGAGAACAATCAGTTACCAAAGAATTTTAGGGAAAATGTTTGAGGGAAAAGTGGGGTTTCTGGGACTGTTTCCATCTGTGTCCCATGAGCGACTGACAAAGTGAAACTAAAATCTGCCAAGAGCATCATCAACATTATGAGACAGAAGAGTGGCTGCAGGCTGCGTGGTCTTAGCAGTATTCTGTGCTGTTTTGAGGTCCACTGGTCTTTGCTAAATGAGAGACCATCTCGACAGACTTTGCCTCTTGGAGACCCGTTCTACAAGCATTTATATGCTGATCTGAAACTAGACCACATGGCTCCCAACAATAGTTGGAAGTGGAATTTTTAAAAATGATTTATTTATTTTTATTTTATGCGTGTTGATATTTTGCCTACAGGCATGTCTGTGTGAGGGCGTCAGATCCCCTGGAGGCAGAGTTACAGGCAGTTGTAAGCTGCCATGTGGGTGCTGGGAACCGAACCCAGGTCCTCTGAAAGAACAGCCAGCGCTCTTCATCACTGAGCCTTCTCTCCAGCCCCTGGTACTGGAATTTTAATATTGATTATTACCTGGGCAGCGATTGCTTTGTCCAAATCATCCCGTTTCTTCATCAGAGCTTGGAGACTGCTTAAATGATCCCTGTCGTCTGACCTTAGGGAATTCTCACGAGCCACCATCCAGCTCTCAAGCTGTTCACAGTTCCCTCGGAACAACTACAGGGGGTGAACCGGTAAATCATAGGCAAACATATGGTTAGTTACTCTACAGGGGCCAAGGAAGTGACTTTATCCCTTCTCAGTGGCGATGACACAGAGCATCTTGCCAGACCTGGTATATCCTCTGATGAAGCATTCTTTTAATGAATCTTCAATATACTGTCACTTTACTGTTTGCTTACATATTTTATAAGTCATAGTAAATGTAGTACATGTGAGGATACTGTCGCTATATGGTACATCTAGTAACTACTGACTGGCTCTCTCCTTTATCTCCCCCCACCTCTTAAAATTAGAGACAGACTCTTAGCCTCAGATGACATCAAACTCAGTATGTAGAAGATAACCTTAAAGGAACAATTTAAGTTCTGAGATTTTCCATGTGTCTAACTTTCAGCTGGTTACTTCTTTAAAACTTTGTCAAATATTACCCATAGATGTGTCTGATATTTGTAAACACTCCCTCAAACATTATGATCACCCCTTCCTCTTTATCCTCAAAATATTCATACATTATTTTATTAGTAAAAATCCCCTATATTAGAATTATCTGTACTTCTTACGTAAAGAAACACAGTCTAAGGATATTTGTAGTTCTAGGACCTGAACACAGAAGTTCTTATTGAAAACTAATCCTTCAGCTAATTACTTAACTGTATTTAAAGACAATACCTCATTTATGTACAAGACTGATTGCTATCGTTTGCACACTCTTTTTAAAAAGCTTTTAATTTTTAAAACTTCAATTATGTATTATTATTAGTAGTAACGCATCTGCTCATGTACGAGAGAGAGGCTTGTGGGCGGGGGGGCTCCATGGTGTGCACGGGAAAGTCAGTGGACAACTTTGTGGAGTAGCTCCCCCTCTACATGTCTTCTAGAATGTCACTCAGCTCATCAGGTTGTTCAGCAAATAGCCGTACCCACTGAGCCATTGCATAGACACTTGTTTGTCTCTTTTAACAGAAACAAGAGACTAGAACATAAGGATGCTCAGTCTACAGTACAGTGTACATTGTGCAACTACCAAGAGTCACTGGCGTCTCCAGCTCACAGAGTCTAATACAGTGAGTGCCCGCAATCAACATCTGAAACCAGTCAAGGAACTGAAGCTAACCCCCAACTATATGGAGAATTCTATACCTGAAGTTCTAAGCACTGATCTAGCATCTTCTTGCGGTTTCCCCAACCCTTCTCCAACTCGTCTCTCTTTAATTTAATATCATGAAGAGTATTTTCAATTTCAGGGCTGTTTCGGTGGCCTCCGTCTATTAGTTCTGTGCCGAAGTCCTCTAAGGCCTGGAAAGTGGGGTCCTCTCCCTTCATGTCATCATGATGTTCCTGTGGGGAAAGGAGGAGAGGTGAGGGAAGGTGCTGGTGAAGACTGGAGGAAATTCTGAAGCGGGAAGAGAGTTTTACACCGGTGGTGAGTAGTGATACCTGGTGTCGTTCCAGTAAGATCTCTGTGCCAGTTAAGTCCTCAGCCAGCTCAGGTGATGATATTACGCCACCAATGCCTTTGATCCAATTCTCCAGATCACTGAAGAAAGAAATATATTAGGATCAATCGTGGTTGTCCTTATTTTTCTCTACCTCAGCGGAAAAATTCCCTAATCCCCAAACTCATCTCCTGGCAACACCTAGTATATATTATGTACTTTACAGATGCTTACTCAGCCTGTTTACTCACATTCCTTAAAGAAATGGTATTTTAGAGCTTGAAACCTTAAGCCTGGTTTTTTCTGTGCTTCACTGGAGATGACACTTAGAGACATTCTTCGTAACCAACAGTGAATAACACGTGTATCCAGGTTATTCCTAGGGTTTCTACACAGGGCAATGTGTAGAAACTGCCCATCTTGCCTGGTGAATGTCAGCCTTTTGAGCTTTACCTGGCCTTGCTAAGGAAGAGGAAGAACTTATGGGCCTCATTCAGACTCTGCTTTCGATCATCTGTTAGACCTTGTAGGGTATCCCAGGCCTCATTCAGCTCCCTTCTCTGCTTCTGCAGGTCCTCAGTAGCATCTGGGTGAGACTCACAGAGACGCTCAGCTGTCTCCCCCAGTGTGGTCACCTGGGCAAACAGAAGAATTTTGATAGCAGCATGGTGGTTCTCTGAACCAGACAGAATTGGTTTTGCTGTTCTGTCATTGTTGTTGCCTTTTAAATCAATTCTGCAAACCCCTGGGTCTTAATTCTTCCTATGGAAACATTCTTTGTGCTCTGTATGATGATGCCAAGTTAGAGGTTGCCTCCAATGTATATGGAAAGTTTCAATCTTCCCTCTTCAGCTCTGAGATAGCAATAATCTTATTTAATTAATGACCAAAGAAAAACTTTCTAATACCTAGACATAGTCTGGTTCTACTAGGTACGAATATTCATTTTCTCCTAGGCATTTGGTTCCACAGTTGGTGGCAAGTCTATGCACTCAATATTCTCTAAAGTATTCATTTAGACAATAAAATTTCAATAGTTTTTCCTGTATTAATGCACATAGGGCATGATATTTTAATGGCTTTTCCCCTGAGAGAGAGTGTACAAAAATTAATATAATGCAAGATATAAAAAAGTGTCTAAGAATAATGGATTTGTCAAGAGAACCAAAGAAAGGCACATTGCTACAGGCATCAACTTGAAGAAAGTATTGAGAAAGATTAAAAACACACATCTCACCTTTTCTCCCAGGGGAATGATGTCTCTCTCAAAGACCTCATGCTGCCTTTGGAGGGCCTGGACACTGAGCAGGTCAGAACCAGGGTCAGCAGCCCTAAGAGCCTGACACTTCTTATCAATCTGTTCCTTGATATCATCTGCTTCTCTGGAACACAAAAGAGTGAAGAACATAGGAGAATGATGTGTCCTAGAGGGCTGGCTCACAAGAAAGCCAGTACCACCATCACCTTCAACATCATTCTCTTCCTTTGTGACATACTGGCACTTAGGCTGCTTAGATCTAGAGACATAGATGCTGTTATTATTTCTATTCTATGTATCAGAACACAGGAGTTTAAAGATTTCTCAAGATGCTATCACTACCAGATGGTGGAGCACAAGTTTGAACCTAGCATACTAACTGCAGAACCACATGGTTAAACAATACACTTCATATTTTCGCACTGTAAGCCATCTTAAACAGCTACAACCATCCTTGTCTCTGTTTTTTTTTTTTGCACCATCAAAACCACATTCATATGCATGAAAGCATTTGGTTTCTTTTTAGTTTGCTTTATCATTTACTCGTAAGTGTGTGTTTCTTAGTACAGATGTGGATGTGAGGATGAAGCATTACAAAGGTTGCAGGAGTGGCTTGAGTGGTTGACGAGACCTGCTGTTTTTTGAAGGGAAAATGGTGGAGCTGTAGATCAGAGGAGGAAGGGAGGTGAAAGTAGCTGGGAGGAGTGGAGGGAAGGGAAGCTGAATTCATAACGTATTGAATGAGAGAGGAGTAAATAAAATGAAAAATATAGCAAAAAGTGGTGTTATATCTTCTGTCATTCTCTTTCCATTTCTCGTTCAAGAACATAATGACTTAAACCCAATTTATCCTTCAAACTTGATTCTCTATTATGGAATGATAGCTAAATCTCAAATTATATGTGATGCTCAATTGAATATTGAACTTGATTATCTTGGGGTGTCTAGTGTGTCCAGTGAGGAAAATTTGCTGAAGACAAATCTGGTCTGTTAGCAGACTGTCTCTTTATGAAGAAGAGGCTTATCTACTACCACCTCTTCTTCATAGGGCCCAGACTTAAAGACCTGCTGCGGGGGCAGCAGCAGAGCAGTACCGTCCGAGTGTGAAGGTTCTTACCTGTGGAACATCTCAACAGCATGGGCGCTGCTTAGCAGCTGATGCTGCTCATCTGCCAGCCTCTTCAAGGAATCCCAACGGGTGTTCAACTCCTTAAAGAAGTAGACATGTGGCTTTAGTGAGAGAGCTTCTTCAGACAGCTTAGCGCTGACAAGTCACTTCCAGCTTTCCTTTTAGCCCTTTAGAATGCACACAGCTCTGTTTCTTGTATGGTTTTAAGCTAGAAAACCATGTTCTTTGGTGCTTGCTTGTTAAATGTGTTCTGGGGATCCAAAATTAGGTCTTCATGATTTGTTCAATAACCCATTACCAACAGAACACATATGTAGCCCCTAAGCATCCTGATACTGCCTTTTGAAGATACTACGAATTTATTATTTCAGACTTTTTGTCCTTCACACTTCAACAACTATGTGTGAAAACACAGAAGTAAACAGTAAGTAGATCTGTGTTATTAAAGTTCTCTGAAACAAATAAAAATAGCTGAACCATTTATGGTCTGCTCTCATTGGCCTTTTCTACAACCAGTTTCACACTGCCTTTCCACTCTGGTCTTTGGAATATGAAGTTAAATCAACCAATGTAAAACGAGGACTCCAGAACCCTGTCTGGCATTGAGGAGAAATGGAGGGAGCCTGTGATTACCTGCCGTATGTGAGCACCTTCTGGTGTTAGGAGCTGTTCAATCAACAGTTCATCAGCTACCTTGTTGATATCCTTCAGCCGAGGCTCATTGCTCTTTAGATCCTGGATAAGAAAATGCATCCAAAGTACTATAACTCTTTTTCTTAGACTTTCCATTCATGCCTGACACCTGGGCTCACATTTAGTTAAATGTTACTAAAGCAAATGGTTAACATCTTTTGTGATACAACTACTACTCTGTCATTTGGCACCGCACTGTGCCCTTAAACACTCTGATACCAGGCAGCTTCCTAATACTTGCCAGAACCTTCAAATTTTGGAGTATGAAGTGTATATATTTATCTTAACTTCCTTAAGTTATTTTCCATGTATTAATTTATATTATCAAACATTTTAAACCCCAGGTATATGTCTACATGCCAATATATATGCATATCTCCGCATGAAGAGTAACAAAAGAAAGAGACAGGAAGAAGCAGCTTTATACTTATGCTATTTGAGATAATAGAATAAATATGAGTGAAGAAAAATTGATGAAAGTGTTCTCAGGAGGTAAATAGTAATTTTCTGGCTGTGAAATTAGGTCACATCTCTTTTTACCTCAACTAAGTCTTCATATTTTGAGTCCACATGAGTCCTGTGACATCCCATCTCAGTCTGGGATTCATTACTATAGTATGTCACAGGGCAAATTTTGAAGAATCATGGGGGGTCTCTGCACTTCCTAGCAAATTTTGGAGAGCCAGGAACTGAGGCTGACAAGCTAACTTGACTAGTTCAGAAGCCCTTGCTTTTTAGTTATTAACAATCAGTGAGAGTATTAACTGTGGAGGTCTCAAACACCATGGAGGGTATTTAACAAATATGAAACAAACACCTCCCAAAAAATAAATAAATAAACCATTTAAACAAAATCCTCTTGCTTACTCTCTGAAACTCATCAAATTTCTTCTGCAGCTCCCAGACATCATCCATTTCCACCCCAGTGTTCTCCGCCTTTTTCTCTTGGATCCACTCCAGCATGTCTCCCGCCTCGTAGGCCAGCAGAAACTCATTGTAGCGTTGCAGCAGGCGTCGTCTTCGCTCTTCTGCCCGGTCCAGGAGGGAGTGGTATCTGAGTGGAGGAATTAAGAAGGGAAAATAATGGGTTGAAAAATATAGAAACATAACAAATGAGGGTCAGGGTGAGAAAACTAGAAGAGGAAATGGATAGAAAGGAAAAGAAGAGCAAATCAAAATGAGGTCAGTAAAAGAGGAGAGAAATAGAATGGGAGTAAAACAGACATTAAGAGCAGACAGATGAAGAACATTATACTTAAAAATAGAAGTGTTTCCTGCACCCAAGGCTCAGGGAACATCCTGGAAGATATGACAGAAACACTGTAAGAGCCAGAGGTCCTGGAAGCCTTCTCTGAGACTGTATCTTCTAGAAATTGCTTCTTAAACAAGACCTGAACAATGACACTATCAACAGACGAACTAATACAGAAAGGAAAAAAAACCCTATGGAGTCACGCACCCTTAGACAAAGAACTACATCATCTCATGACAACTTAGAGAGGAAGAATTAGACTCTTCCAGGGAAAAGCCTCCTCATCGGCTATTCAAAATCAATCATTCAAAATGATTGGCCATGAAATCATACACACACAGCAAAAATATATGCAGCAGGTTTTACTTACGTGTTTTCACATCTATCTATCATCTATATATTAATAATCAAAGAAAAAGAGGTCATCAACTTGAGGGGAGAACAGTAGGACATGGGGAAGTTAGAGGGAGGAGATGTGGGAGAGGTAGAGGGGGAAGGGAAAGAAACTGTGTAATTATATTTTAATTAAGTATCTTTTAAATATCAATGGATGAGGAAAATGTCTTTTGCCATCACTTTCTTGTTATGGAAGAGAGAAGTTTCCATTCCAGCTAGATAGATATGGGAGTATACAACATTCTTATGGATGTCTGGAGACTTAGAAGGAAGCTGGCAGAGGAGTCGGAAGACATGGCTTCATTAAGGGTCCAACTCTGGGACAATTAATGCTCCTGGGGTTTCCTTTCTTCATATACAAACTAAAATGTGAGTTTACATCTCTAAACTGAAAGCGGCAGGACCGTGAGAGAAAAGCAGGGAATAATTGTCAGCCCCTATGAAAGCCTCCATCTCACAAACTTACTGGTCCTCTATCTGCTGCTGGAGCTGGGGGATGTTGATTGGCTCTTCTCGTCGCTGAGGCGGGAAACCTGGTAGTTCATCGGGGGCCAGTTTCCTGACGTAGACCGCAGGCACAAAGCCCTGGTGATCATCAGCTTCGACCTTCCACCAGTCCTAAAGGGAGGAAAAATTCACACTCCTTTCTTAATCCTTCCAAAGTCACAAACCATAGAAGCTTCGACTCTCACCAAATCCCCAGGAACAGGATCAGCTGGCTGTTAAGGGCTAAATATCACTCATAGACGGCACATAATTTCCATGCATTATAGAAAGGGTCGAGGAGGAGTTGCAGGAATTTTAAGGTCTGCTCCTGAACTTAACAAATCTAATATCTGATGGGCCACTCTGCTCCTCAGGAATCGGGCCTTCCTGAGGTAATGGTCTCTGTGTTTGGTAGCAGTACATAGGAGCTGATTCCTCACATCCCACTTACAAGGCACTAAAATATAGCAATTTCACTGAAATTCATTAATACAAGTTCTTCAAGTGCTTGCACACTAACCATTCTGAAGTCTCATTTTTTAGAGAAAATGCTCTGAACTGTGAACCAGGCAAAGAGGAAGTGTAATTTGCTTAGAGTTTCTGATATGAAAATATCTTGCCTCTCTAAAACATTTATTTATTTTCAATAATAGTAACAAAAATAAAAATTCTTCTTTTCTTACAAAAATCTTTAGAAGAATAGTTACATGTTGAATATTTTTAAAAGAAACACATACTGTAAAATTCCATTCATTGTTTTAACACTGTCTTTATATGCATATAAGAATTCAAGTCAATTAAAGATAAATTTCTTTCTTTCTCTTTCCTTCCTTCCATCTTTCTCTCTCCTTCCTTTATCTTTCTTTCTCCTTCCTTCCTTTCTTCCTTCCTTTGTTTCTTTATTTCTTCCTCCTCTTTAAACATGATGTATCTCTATGTTGCTCAGGCTGACCTCAAATGTTTGTGTTTGAGTGAGTCTTCTGTCTCATTCCTCCAGGTGCCTGGGACTAAGGGGCACATCACCTTTTATCGGGGATTCTCCTAACCCCAAAGTTGTTGTTTTATGCAATAGAAATTCTGTCACAGAAGAGGAATGAGCAAGGATATGGAAAGAAAAGATTAACTTAGTTCTGCAACTACAATAATAACATAAGGTTGGTGTGGGATTCCCCTCTGTATTTTGTGAATACCATTGGTTAATAAAGAAACTGGCTTGGCCTGATAGGGTAGAACAGAGCTAAGTGGGGAAAACTAAACTGAATGCTGGGAGAAAGAAGGGCAGAGTCAGAGAGAAGCCATGTAGCCCTGTCAAAGAACTTTATTCAGTAAGACACAGCCTCATGGCGATACACAGATTAATAGATATGGGTTAAATTAAGATGTAAGAGTTAGCCAATAAGAAGCTAGAGCTAAGGAGCCAAGCAGTGATTTAATTAATACAGTTTCTGTGTGATTATTTTGGGGCTGAGCATCTGGGAACAAATAAGTGGGCTCCTACAACATAAGGTTGCTTAACCCTTATATATATTTAGGTTATATATCTTCCTAAGTTTTTTTGATTCATTGTTTCATTAATGCTAAAATTAAGACTGGAATTTTAAAAATTCCAAAGGTATATCTTCTATCTATCTATCTATCTATCTATCTATCTATCTAATCATCTCTCTGTTCTTGTACAGTACTTTAAGAAAAATAGTACTTAATAAATTATTTAAGAGAAAAAGGATTAAATGTTGGGCATTAAAACACCTATCTGAGCCAGGCGGTAGTGGCACATGCCTTTAATACCAGCCCTTAGGAGGGGGAGGCAGATGAATCTTTGTGCCTAAAAGGACAGCCTGGTCTACAGAACAAGTTCTAGAACAACCAAGGTTGTAAGAGAAACCTTGTCTTTAAAAACCGAAAGGCAAAAGGCAAAACAAACAAACAAACAAACAAAAAAAAAAAACACAAAACCCTCCAAACAAAAAAAAACAAACAAACAAAATCCCACCTATCTGGTGGAATTAGGAGAGAACTATGGAAGAGCCATAGCCATGTTGCAGATGGTAAAAAGTTAAAACCAAAAATCACCTTGTTGATGGAACTGAGCAGAGTTAAGACATCATTCTTCTTCATGCTGACCTCTCTACGGCTTCGGGCTTCGAAATCATATAGAGCTATGACTCTAGCTTCTCGACCAGCCTCATCCACTGGTGCTGCCTGCAGTTCCTGGAGTAAACAAACAAACCAGATGTCAGTTACACACTTGAAGTCTTTCCCTGTACAGCTCACCAGTAGTTGGCAGTTCCCAGCCCCTCCAGCCCCTCCCACGAGAAGGTAGCTGGCGTTCTGATGTAGCTGCTCAGTCTGACAGTGGTGATCCTCAGGGATGCCGCGCCACTGAAGCACCTATCAGAAAACTGGAAGATTGGAAAACGTGAACACAATCACCAGTACATAGGCATTCTGTCAGAAGCACTGTTCCTTAGTGGGAGGGGCAATAAATGACTGCTCTTTAATGGGAGGGGAATATACTACTGTTCTTATTGGGAGGAGCAATATACTGTTCTTTAGAGGGAACAGCAATGTACAACTGTTCTTTAGTGGAAAGAGTCATATACTTACTGTTTCTTAGTGGGAGGGGCAATATACTACTGTTCTTATTGGGAGAGGCAATGTACTACTGTTCCTTGGGTGGAATGGCAACATACCACTATTCTTTAGTGGGAGAAACAATGTACTTCTCTGTGCAGATTCAAAAGGACCGCACATGACCACATTTCAGAAACTTGAGAACATGATAAACTCTCCTCACTTCCTACTTTCCCTTAATCTTCACTAACAGGTTTCCCCACCTGCTTGGTCTTGCCTTCATTTTGTTAAGGAATCATGAAATTTTTACTTTAGAGATTTACAACATACAGCATAGAGAAATTGACAGAATTTTAAAAACTGTGAATATAAACATAGCATATTATTAAAATGTCTCTCTCTTTACAGAGATCGCTCTGTTCCAGGATACATATTCTGTTTAAATTCTGTTCAGTGTTGTCTCCTGAGCATGTTCCCTGTGGGTTGGTGTTAAAGGCGAATCTCCTATTATGGATTCGTTGACTTATTGCTCCTTACCTGTTGCATTTCCTCATGATATATGACACATCTATCTGTCTATATCCGGGCACCCACTGGGTACAGCCAGGTACAGGGGCAAGCAGGAATGCTGTCAACCTATGCTGACTTGCCATGCTCAGTGTGTGTCTAGTCTGAGCGTGCGAACTCTCAATCTCTCCTTAGAATAATTCCATATCCATGCATATGTGGAATATATATTTCTCTTTTCCTCGTACACAGCAAGCTGTTTTTATCATTTAGTTAATTCCAAGTTCATCACTCTTGATCACCTCTTTCATCCCATTTCTCACATATACTTGAATGGCCTGTGCCTTTGAGCATCAATTCTCATGGATTATAGGCTATAAAATAGCCTTTCCACATCTTGATTATAAAAGTATTCTTTTCCTGGCACTCATGTTTCATGTGAACAGAGGTTCTTTTCTACTGTGGTCCCATTTTCTTTTTCTGTTTATGCATGTATTACATAGGCTTTTAAAAAATCCCTTAACAAACTAATTTTCTAATATGACTATTTAAATCAAAACCTGCATCTTTATATTTAATAAATCTTGTCATTCAAATAAGTGCTAAGTCACAAAGCAAGGAGATTAAGAGGGTACAAGTGAAAGGCATGGATAAAGGAGATCAAAAGGAGCGAAAGAAAAAGTCAAGATGTATATTTACCAAACTTCATAGTTACTGAAAATTTCTTTTGGCATATATCTTTATAGATGCTACATAGAGTTTAGAATTCTTACCTAAAATAATTACAGAGCTAGTATTTTCTTTGTAAGTCTTTCCTTACTTGTTGAAAGGGAAAAAATAAAAGAGGAGTAAGCAAAAGAATTCCTTTTCATCTGTAGTAAGAAGAGAATTGCTTTACATCTACAGTGAGTGATGTGGCTACCATCAGAACTTCTTACCTGGCAGGCTTCTGCCTGATCCCTCAGAGCCGTTATGCTGTTCCCAAATGCGTTGAGATCCACCAGGAAGGCCTCATGCTTCTTGAGAAGGGCCTGCATTTGTTGATGGAAAAATAATTAGAGCAAATATCAGAGAAACAGCAAGATTGCCAGGGAGGCGCTTCGGCTACTATTATCTTTTAATGGATTATGCGATTGGGTTTAATCGCTTACTTCTATACTAGAAAACTCCTTTTCATATCGCATTTGCAAGACTCGAGGAAATTTCAGTAAACAAATGAATAACAATTTCAAAGTATTTGATAAAATCAAAATTAATTAAGACTTACACACTTTTTAACCAAGACATATCACAACGGTGACAGGGTGCAACTGTGGACAATAATATATGGGTAATGTTACTTTGCAGGACTCATATCAGAAAAACCTAAAACACACACTATTTCTAAGGCTAATGAAGTCTATAAAGGCTTTCTATATGACACTGACCAAATCATAGCGGCAAATGTCTGATCCTTTAGGTTCCTCCTATCCCAACTTGTCTGTCTGATTTCATTTCAATTAAAAAAATCATATGCCCATTTTAAAGGAATAGTTAATTTATAGAAGTTCAGGGTGACTCTGAAAAGTTTAGAATAGGACCAAGACAGATGTAGATCTTTGATGACAGACTTTGATTTAGGTATTCTTTATAGGATCTACAGATTTCTATGACATTAGAAAAAAATGTGATGTTCTTTTGGTACCTTTGCTAACTTAGGGTATATCACGGCAGATCAAGGCAAAAAGAAAATAATCACTGCTGAAGCATCAGATAATCTAGAATTTGATGGAATTTGGTAAGTGTTCACTGGACCATGGCCATTCCTTCCCACCTTACCCCAGCTGCTTCCTCATCAGCTCCATAGTTTTTGTTGTCGACGATTGGTTCTTTCTCCTTAACCCATGCTTCTGCTTCATGCAGATCCGCCAGGTACTGTTGGAGCTGGACATTGGCCTTGAGATCATTCTCCCGTCTAACAGCTCGTGCATGGAGAGACTCCATATTTTTGTTCAAGCTCTCAACCCTAGATGCTATGTCTTCTGCAGCAAAGTGTCCTATGGAGTAGGTACAGATATAGTGAGTATGACCCTCGTTCATAGCTGTCATGTTCTAATCCTCATCAAACCTTGGAGAAAAGAAAATAGGCAAGATGATGCTGAATTTAGTCAGGATTACAATAGAATTTCTGGTATGTCTTATAGGTGGAGTATCGATGTATATATGTGATGGGGAATGAGTAGGGATGAGCTGACAAACAGACACAAAAACAAAACACCCGCCAGTGCTGTAAGACTCGGGGTGAAAATCATTTCTTCTCTAGATTCAGCAGAAGGACTAGCAAGATCTCCACTTTCCGTTAAAAGTAGAAAACAGGTCAATATGGGAAGTATAATGATTTTTAGAGCATTAATAAAAGAAAAGGAAAAAGCGAGACATGTCCTAAGGATATAGCTTATACCTTGAATCATTTGGAGATTCTATGCTAGGACACTAATCCAAGCTATACCTTAGTTGTTGAGATAGAGAATGGAAAATTCAAGAATATGTGAGAAAGAGAATACAAGAGATAAGGTCTTCACAGAGTCGTGGCTTCAAAGACATTCATGTCCCTTTGGATGTCAGATTGATGCCTCATTTGTACACATGCAAAGAGACAATGAAAAATCATGTGAAGGCAGCCATAACACCATCCTTAGGACTCATCTAAATCTGCAAATAGTTAAAACTAGAACTCGATAAACAGAAATGATAAACACAAAGTAGAGTCATTAGAATAGTATTGTAGTACTAGATTATCTTTAAATAGTTCAATAATACAATCTGTCTGATAAATCACAATGAAGACCCAAGAGGTCCTATGACTGTCAAACTGAAGAAACAAATATGAGTGATAAAAAGGAAAGTTTAAGGTGCCTGGAAAAGAAGATTGATGATAGACAGTGGACAGAATCAGATTTCAAATCAGAAATTGTGATTCTGAGGGTAACATACTTACATCTTTAAGGAAGCTACTTTGACATGTAATGAAAATACACTTGAAAAAATGAATGTAAAATAAATTAAGACAGTCAAATGAACAGATGCAAAGGGATTCATGGTTAGCTGTAAGGACCGACAGAGGAAGTTCATCAAGTAGAAAGAAAGCAGTACAGATAGTAATCCCAACCAGCACAAAGGAACAAAGAACAGCAGAAGCGGTAAATATATGGAGAGAACTTTCTTATTTCTCAATGTTATTCAAAGATAATTGAAATCTAAAGTAAAAATAATGCTAAAACATTGAAAGATTTTATGATGTAACAAAATTAAAATGTATAATAGCAGGAAAAAGAGAGAAATGGAAGAATGCACTAAAGGATGTTTCATTACAAATAAAATGCTGTACTATCTGAGGTTAAAATGTCATAAATTCAAATATGTATTTTAAACCCTAGAATAAACTCCCAGTGCTTTGCTTTCAGAATATCTATAAAAACTTAAACAATGTATAGTACCCCTAATAAGCTGCCATACATATGATTATATTTATAATAGTTCCCGTATAAGAAGGTAAACATGAAATTTTGAGGTAAAAACTAATTAAAAGACAAGCCAAATGATTACATTAAAAACATAAATAGGGGGCTGGAGAGATGGCTCAGGGGTTAAGAGCATTGCTTGCTCTTCCAAAGGTCCTGAGTTCAATTCCCAGTAACCACATGGTGGCTCACAACCATCTGGAATGAGATCTGGTGCCCTCTTCTGACCTGCAAGCATACATGCAGAATAATACTGTATACATAATAAATAAGTAAATCTTAAAAAAAATAAAAACATGAATAGATTTCAGAAAAAAGAATATTTCTGGGAACAAAGATGGATATTTCATTTTGTAGAAATAACAATTGATCAGAAGGACAAATAACTCAGCTATATTTGCATATACTAGTAAGCTTTCAAAACATTATAAAACAAAATTGATGACCTTATAATAAGAAATAGAAAAGTATCAACACCCGCAGTAAGGGAATTAAAGAAGCAAAAATTTACCGTCTATGGAAAGATATAATTAAAAACAAACAAATGATTAAACAACAAAAAAGGAAAATAAATTTCATTGGTTTGCATAACTTACTTCACAACTGAAAATTTTCAGGAACCTTTAATTCAATCTAAACTTTTAAAAACTAGATACTAATAATTGATTAGTTAACAGAGGGAAAATATTTTAGTGTAACCTGGATTGCTTGTCCATACCTGGCATATGATGCTCAAAACTAACATATTATTTGGAGAGTAGAGATCTCTATGTATGGACAATAAGCACGCAAATTAGTCAGTAAAGTTTCATCAAAGGAGAAATTTAAAGGAATGACCTTTCTACTATAGTCATATAATGTATCCTTGAGAAGCAAGGCTTTTAGACATTTGGAAAGTCCCTTACATAGAGAAGAGTCTTGTGTTTTATAAGACTTTGGAACTTAGATTTGAATTCTGTATCTTCTCCAAAGAAGCACATTGATAATTAGACTAAACTTGATTTATTTTAATGATTTTGAATTTGCAGTCATGAGGATTTAATAATGTGTTCGAACATCTTCTGCTACAGCAGGATTATAAAAAACACAGTGTATACTGCTTTGTCAAAAACACTCAAAGGGAATTTCTTCATTAAATTAGAAAGTGATGTCATCTAGTTTTAAATTCACTTTAGGTACTAAGATTGCCAAAACTTCTTTTCAAAGTCTGTCATAGTGGAGTTTGGACAAATCAGTCTGCGTCAAACGTACCTTCCTCTACCATTTTGTTCCCCCTCTCTGTTATCACTTGAATGCGTGGCTCATGGCTAGAAATGTCTGCCAAGATGACTTCATGTCTGTTCAGAAGATTCTTGGCTGCAACCAAGTCCTTGCCTACAGAGAAAAATAATTCAAGGTTTAGTATTGTCCTTAATAATACATGTTTTATCTGTTGCGCAATAGTAATATCACACAAATATGACCACTGAGAATTTAATCCATCTCTACCATCCCTGCATACTCAACATGCTTAAACCCTAAAATTTCCAGACTCTCTTCTCTGTAGTTAGCACTAAACACCTCTTCAGACACTCTCCATGCTATTTCTAAAGGTTTTGTAGACAAATTTCTCTATGGCCTTTCATTGAAGCTCCCAGTACATCTGATAAAGTTGTGTAGTATTTGTGTGTGCTTTTCTTGTACATCAAGGCAACTCTCCTGGAAGTTACACTTATTAATTAATAAGTTCTAAAGTATAAAACAATTGTACAGCTATATTTCACTTCTGAATCTTTGTGGTCGGTCACATAGTTCTTAAAGGATCACCAATAACACAGACACATACATTCACTACTTCAAGCATTAATCATTACTTCTCAGAGAAGAAGTATCAACAAATAAATTTTAGCTCAATCTTTAGAAGGCTAAGCACTCCAGATCTTCCTTGAGGATTGAATTCATGCCATGGTTCATGGCTATCTTATAAGGTGAATTTGTTGACACAATTTTTAAGCATTAAAGGATGATGGAGGTCAGAACAAAATTTCGTGAGTCTGGTGTGGAAGAACCAAGAGTAAACTTTTGTCCCCTCACTGTTGCATCTTGTTCTCTCAACCTGGAGACCTTGGTCCTTTCCTGCCTGCTCAGTCTGATGATGCAGCACTGACCGAGTTGGGTGGAAGCTGCTGAGGGCTCAGTCTCCTGGATCCAGGCTTCCTCATCTTCTGAGTCCCTGCAAATCTGCTGTAACTTGAGTAGGTCAATGAGTTTCTTCTTCCTGGTGGCCAGCGGCTCTTTCAGAGCTTCAAAGCGGGTCACCAAGGACTCCTGCCTTGCACGTATGTCCCCAGAGTCGGGATGACCTATTTCTTCAAAATGTGCTGCCATGTCTGTGAGGGTATCCACTTGATTCTGATGGAGAAAACAATATGTGTTAGGAAATTATATAATTTGTTAAGAATTAGATGAGATTTCCTTGTGCTGAAAAGCGGGAGCCCCATTACTTTAATTTTCCCTGTGATATTTTTTAAAAGAACTAGTGAGATTGCATGGATGCAGAATACCAGAATAGGAAGCTCTTATGTTATATGCAATAGTATTGGTACAGACTAATGTGAGATTAGCTACAAGTGAGAAAAGGCAAAGTAAATGTCAAGGCTGTCTAAAATATCCTAGGATTCTCAACTGAGAGAGTGGTGTGATATTTAGAAGAGTTAATAATTGCTTACGCTAGTCATCAGTTTCCAGTACGACTTGCTCAGGAGAAAGAGGACTCGGGAGGTACTGGGGAGAGGCAGTTTGCCAACTAAATTTTTGAAAAATTTCCTTTGGTTTCCTGATCACTTAATAGGAATAATAATAATTACAGATTATGAACATTCGCTGAGTATATGTTCGCTTTTCTACAATTAGCAAAAAGCTAAAAACGAACCTGACGAGAGGTCACAGCTGACTCAAGAAGGCCGTGTTTCCTCAGGAGATTCTGCACATCTGCCAGGCCTTTCCCATAATCCTCAGAGGTAACCTGCCACTCCATGTCTTCCAGCCAGTTCTTCAAGTCTTCTGCGTTGTTATCAAACTGCAGCAGCTGGTTAGCTTCATACAGCTCGGTCCCTAGGGGAGGGCATCGGGTGGAAGACACAGAGAACTAAGGCTTTTACTCTGCACAATGTAATACCCCATCCCTCAGCTTAAGGAGAAATGTATTTGGATATTCCAAAGAGAAAAATAAGAGAACCATCTCCCATTGCACTACAGAAGGAGCCATCATAAGTTGGAATTTTGCTGGTATTTAGTTTTAAATACAGACTTGCTAACAAAGCACAAACTATAAGTTACATCCTCTGGTGAACTACTTGCTAGTTGTCCACTCTTTTGAGTATTTTCAGGAGTCATTTGATAAACAGTGTACAGACCCTTCTTTGGATGAGATTCAAATCCAGACATCACATTTGCTCAGTTATGGAGCTGGTATGTGTGAAATTCTGAGGATGTTTGTAGTACGGCTGGCCTTGTATTTAGTGAATGTCTTTCATTGCACACCATGATTCATCATTCTATTTTCTAGAATACCTTGGTGATTCCCATTATGTTTGGCCAATTCTTTATTCTATTACCTTGAAGCTGTCTGCATTATTATTCTTCAAAGCAATTATTATGTCTTCCATTGTGAGAAGTAGCCATGATATCTTATTATTAAGGAAGATTATATTTTTCCCTTAATCAGGATGACATCCCAGAAAACCAACATGACCTCTTCTATACCCTTTTCTGTACCCAGGTCAAAATCTTGTCTTCAGATGAGAGTCATAAAAAGTAGATACCAATAACATACCAACAGAGAAAATATCACACTTTTAAAAATTACTAACAGACAAAAGCTTAATTTCCAAATGTAAGTGGCAAGATAAAAATAGGTAAGAGATATGTATTTGAAAACTTATAATAGGGTCTAATCAGTTTGCATTGAAAAAAAAAGAAACATTTTATCAAACTCTGTAAGAATAAAATACATAGAACCATTGGGTGTGATACCAATAGTCTTTTCATTTCTAAACTCTTAATGTCCATTTTAACATTTTATATTATGACCCATTTATAGTCTAGTTTATATAATCAAAATATGTTAAAAATAACTCTAGTATACTAGGGTTAGATATAAAGCCAATACTGAATTCGTGGCTTTCAATATTTCAACATTTATGTAAGAAAAAAATCTAGGAGAAAACTGAAGGAAAAAAAGAAGTTTCAATGCCAACAAAACTCCAATTTAAATAAAAGAAGCATTTCAAAAATTAAATATATAATGTGATATATTTAGACTGGATTTTAAATGTTGATGATCACATGACACAGGGAAGCAAATGGCTAGGGTTCCATTGCAAACTGTTCACCAAATAACAAGGTAAGGACAGAATTAGTAGATTTTATAATTTAAGAATTTAATTATCTTTTATCCAAACCTTTGTTTCTAACCTTTTTGTGCTGTTGCCTCCAACAACTCCTTCCAGAGGTTGGCAACCTCGTTCATGCGAGCAGCCACAGCATCAGAGGCGTAGTGACCATTCTCAATCATCTCCTGGCCAGTTTTCTCCAGGTTGTTGAGCATAATCCTATTAGCTGCCAGTTCCTCTTCAAAGTCCAATTGCTTCTGAACCCGGCTCTTCAAGTTCTGCACATCCTGAGAAAAGATAAGGAAATCATTGCTTGAGGAAGGAGGGACAGACAGTTTGAGGAAAACCAGAACTAGATGATGAGATGCTATAAAAATCAAGGTGTAACTAAACTGGAAGATTATCTCCATGTTCACCATCAGTTTATAACCTTATGGAGTCCTGTGTGTGATTTTCTTTCTGATATGCCGGCTGTGGGGTACCCAGTGGGACAGAAACCCCAACAAGCCGGCCTTCATGTTACATACCTTGACTTCAAAATTTGAATCTAAGGATATGATACTTTGGAAAGGAGGTTACTCTTTTGTTTTCACAGAGGATGAGACCCTGTGGATTGCTTCTATCCCAATATGTTATGATAGACCCCGTCCTCCTGAAAGGTTGCTATGAACACCCTTAAGAAATTACTTTGCTCAACTGCCGACTGAGATGAATCTATCACACAGTTTATACCATGAAAGACCTGATTAACAGCGCCCCTATACAGCAGGAAGAAGTTTGGAGAGAAGTAACTACGTCCATATTCCCAGATATTGTTTATAAATGTTCTTTTACATTTAAAGGGGGATAGAATATAGATATTAATAATTTGCATTGGTATGGATTTTAAGGTCAATTTTATTATATGTATATGTATTTCTGATCTTGATTAAGGTATGATTGTGTAGTTCACTTAAAAATGTAATCTATAATTAGGAAATATAGGTTGTTAATGAATAATCATCAATAATAGTCAAACTTGTAGTAATGTTAGGTTGATTTTCTAGATGTGCATAGATATATTTAAGATAGGCATTTTTCATATCTTTCAAAGACTATAGAACATGACATTTAATGTTTTAATAACTTAGGACTTTTCATGACAATGAGACACGTCTGCTCCTGGCAGCACCAATCTACTTCAAGAGGAAGATGGGCATCGTAGAAGCTCCTTATGGAGTTTGATAGCCATTTAGGCAAGAAACTGCTCTTGCCTGGACTGTTTTATAAACTGGACACAGAGAACCTGCAGAGAGAGGAATGCTGAACTTGCCTAAAGGTGAGATGATCTTTCGGGGTTCCTGATTTATGAAAGAGTCTGCGAGACACTCTGCAGGACACAGCAGATAGTGACTGAACTGCCTTTGAAATTTCTTGTTTCATGGAAATGTCTCTGGGTACTATGGGCCTGTAGGGTAAAGATGGATGCCCCAACAGTACAGAGGAATTTTGGGTGACTGTCCAGGCAGCAAGATGTCTCTGTCATTTCTAGAGTTTTGGAAGTTGCTTACTTCTTGTTTACTTAGGTAATATCATATCCTTCTGGAGTCTTTGATGGAGTTGAAGAATGGTTAGTTATAGTTTTCCATTATTATGTTAAATATAAAATAAATATAAATACTGTAACTGTAGTTTCTACTCAATAACTGTTTTGTTATATGTAATTTTACTATGTTAAAGTGAAAGTCTTTCTTTTTTGTTTAAATAGAAAAAAGGGAAATGATGTAGATGGGCCTTCTGTCTATGTGTTATTTTCAATGGTTAATAAAGAGACTGCCTTGGCCCTTTGATAGGACAGAAAATTAGGTAGGTGGAGTAAACAGAACAGAATGCTGGGAAGAGGGAAGTGAGGCAGATGCCATGGAGCCAGCCACCAGGTCAGACATGCTGTATCTTTTCCAGTAAGCCACCACCTCGTGGTGCTGCACAGATTATTAGAAATGGGTTAATCAATATGTGAGAGTTAGTCAGTAACTAACTCTCTAGAGATAATGGGCCAGGCAGTGTTTAAATGAATACAGTTTCCGTGTTATTATTTCTGGGACTAAGCTAGCTGTGCAGGAGCCAGGTGGGATGAAAAGCAGGCCTGCCCACAGCTCCTCACTACAGATGGTGCCCACATGGATAACTGAATCCACAGAAAGCCTGAGAAAGCTTGGGAAAGAATAGAGTAAAGCATGTTTTCTTGGTAGCAGCGATTTCTCAGGTCTGCTCTGCTTGCTAGAGGTAAGCAAATGCTCTCATCTAAGAGAGGCTTCCTGACTCAGCTTTAGCTGCAAAAACCCTGCAGCTCTTTAAGAGGTCCTGCTACAAAACACTTAAACGGTGTTGATGAAAAGCTGAACGCATGTTTTTCGGTTTTCAGCTGTAGCAGGAAAAACCTGTGCTGTTTTAAAATGCCAGTTTTCTGGGCCGTCCTGCCAGGGCAATCTCTGACTCTTTCAGGCAGGCAGTTCAACTGAGTTTGGTCTGTGAGCAGAATGATACAGCTTGCTTGCTGGCAAGGACCTTGAAACGCCATAGACCTGTGGCAATAAAAATGGCTCTAGCGGTACCTCTACAATGAGGCTGGAAAGCTAAGGAATGGGATGGATCTAGCCATCAAAGCCATGGCTTTAGTCCTCTCCTTAAAGGCTCATGTGGTCAGAAAAAGAGAGATATACAGTAAAGATAGATTCAAAGATGAAGAAAACCTCTAAATGGTTTACAGTGTATTAAAAATATATGCAGGATAAAGGTTAAAGTTCTTAGGGTAAAAAAGGAAGAAAGAAAGTAGTTGGGTGTGGTAGCACACACCTTTAATCCCAATGCCTGGCAGAGGTAGGTTGACCTCTGTGACTTCAAGGGGCAGAGGTAGATTGACCTCTGTGACTTCAAGGTGTGGTAGTACACACCTTTAATCCCAATGCCTGGGAGGCAGAGACAGACAGATCTCTGTGAGTTCAAGGACAGCCTGGTCTACAGAGCTTTTCCAGGACAAAGATATACAGAGAACCTGACTCAAAAAGTAAAGGTAAAAATAAAAGAAATAGAGGGTAAAATAAAGCTGCACAAAGATGGAAAATACACAGAGAATTTTGATACTGTATTCTATTATGCTTTCTTTGAATTGTTTGAATGCTGAAGAAGGAGCAACAGCTGCTATAAGACTTTTGTTTATAAATGCTGCTGAACTAACCCAAGATAGGTATTTTGAAAATACCTTAGCTTCAAAACTGAAGTCAAAATGTATGTTACTTTGGAGAAGAGATTTTGCTTTTGTTTCCACAGAAAATGAGAGGCTGTGGATTCATTCTGAATTAAGAAAAATCAGCTTCGATAAAGGAAGACCTCCTAAGAAATTCCTGATAGGAACAGATGGCCCAGATGACAGACCTCTACATCCAGAATAGATTCAAGGCTGCTGCCTGAGATGATCAAGACTCCCAGTATACTCCAGTCAGGACTTGATTATAACTCTAAATTGTCTTTATTTCCCCATAAGATTATCAGCGCCCCCAACCAGCAGTAAGTAGTCTGGAATACTACATCCATATTCCCAACAAATGGACTATGGGTATTTTCCTTTGTTTAAAAAAAACAGAGGGAAATGGTGTGGGAGAATTGTCTGTATTCTGTCAATCATATTTTAATAAAATGCTGATTGGCCAGGCTGGCAGTATAGGCGGGAAAGCCAGACAGGAAGTAGAGGTGGAGCAAAGAGACTGGTAGTATTCTAGGAAGCAGGAAGCTCCCTCCCCCATTCCTGCCCAGATCACTGAAGAAGCAACATGTAAGCTGCCCCCACTGGAAAAGGTACTGAGCCATTATAGCTAATGTAGATAAGGATAATGGGGTAACATAAGTTATAAGAGCTAATAAGTAGCCTGACCTAATGGGCCAATCAGTTTATAACCTAATGTACACTGTGTGTGATTTTCTTTGTTGCTTGCTGGCTGTGGGGTACCGGGCAGGACAGAAACCCCAACAAGCGGCCCCTTCATGTTACAAGGCTACTAGAGAGAAGGCATCGACAGTCTTACTTAGCTATGACTCCCACTACAAATAACACTAACCTGCAAGATAAATGTTCCTAATAGTGAACTAGAGGGAGGACTGCTGTAGGGGTAAACAACTACTCTCTCTTTAGACCTGAAGATTGTTCTCCCAAAGGAACTCACATTTGGTGCTATAAATCTAATCAAAAACTCGTGGCAGAGGGAGTCTCAGTCCCTAGGTGTATATTTAGTATTCTTGTAAATTGCCGTGGTGTCAAACTGTCATGACATAAATATACATTAAACATACACATATGTATATGTACTTATGTTTATACCTATAGACAAATGTTACTCCAAGCCTTAATCAGAGAAGCATATCTGTGCAATAAATGATGATGAATGCAGATACAGATAGTTGCTGCGGGTGCGGATAGCAAAGAAATTTTGAGAGCTTAGCCCTAAACTGCCTATAAGGTTCAGGGACCATCTCAGAAGAGAAAGTAGTAAGAATATATGAACTGAAGGATAGGGAGAAGAGACGGGAAATGCTGGGCATGACACAACCAATGCAGCCATGATCTGACAGCAAGTGTGACTGATTGTAATGGGGCTGCATTAAACAGAGCCAATCAACAATCAGTCACAGATCAGCAGGAACATATGGGGCCTTACCTTTCACTGCTTAACTATTGGCTACTGATGGGTTCTAGGGGAAGATTATTTATTGTCTTCAGTAGTTCATCTAGTGAGAAGTTCACTAGTCTCCAATGAATACATAGTTCCAAATCCATGTTCACACAGATGATCCAGCTTAATAAACTTAGTGGCACATGTCTGCATGTGTATGCACATACATGTACACACACACACGGACACACACACACACATCTAAGGAACATAAACCTCAAACCAAACTTACAAACACAAAACAACAACAAAAAATTTCACGAATGTAGAAAAGGAGTTTGTAGGGGAAAGAGGTGGACTAATAGTGGTGGGAGAAAGATTAGGGAGGTTGGAGGTTATAATAATAAAATAAGGAAAATGCATTGTATCCATCTATGAATTGTCAAAGAACAAATTCGATAAAAGTTATTTAATAGCTTATATTATTACATATGTGAGTGAAAGCATGCATGGCACAACTCTAAGGAAGAGAAATCAGCAGCCCAAAGATTCCCCAGCAACTTTCTCAGTCACAGAAACTAAGACTACAGGTCAAAATTTCAAGCCCAGGTTGCACTTGAGAGTCCAAATGCTTTCAATCTTTGTGGTGACATGCTCTAAATAACTAGCTATCTTTGGACATATTCCAGTTCAGAAGCTGTCTTCTTCATTCATGCAATAAAGGATTCGTTCCTTCTAGTCACAGAGCTGAGGCCATAAGTCTACATTACCCAAATGCTCAAGTTACTTCTAAGCTCACTTTATCTTAAATTATCACAAATGAGAGAGGTGTGGAGAGAAGCAGAAGGTATGCTAGAGGAACTATGAGCATCTCAATAAGGAGCAGCCCTGTCCCTCATCCTGTTAAGGACACTAGAAGGAGATCCAGTTGAGAAAAGAGGAAGAAATAGGGTATGAGAAAAACCAGAATCTTGACCTTTGGATTTTATCTAAGTGTGTTGAAGGAGGCCACTTGGTCACTTGTTCATGTCCTGGCCACCCAGACCCCCGAAATAATCACACAGAAACTGTATTAATTAAATCACTGCTTAGCCCATTAGCTCCAGCTTCTTATTGGCTAACTATTACATATTAATTCAACTCATTTCTATTAATCTGTGTATAGCCATTTGGCTGTGGTTTATCAGCTAAAGTTCCAGCATCTGTCTCTGGTGGAGTTACATCGTGTCTCTCTGACTCCACCCTTCTTTTCCCCAGAATCTGTTTAGTTGTCCCCCACCTAGCTCTGTTCCCCTATAGCTCTGCTATAGGCCCAAAGCAGGTTCTTTATTCATTAACCAACTAAAAACAACACATAGACATAAGGACCTCCCACACTGTAAGTGTACATTTCCAGGGAGCCATCACTTTTTTTCAAGCTCTGTTTTGTCATTTGTAAATGAAAAGTCAGTTGCCTTTGGCTCTAAACTACAATCCATGAAACCAACTGCCAATATGTATAAACAAGGTTGAACAAATTTCCCTACCTTGTAATCTTCATCATCAGCCAACTTTTTCTTCTTATTGATCCAGGTCTTTAGGTCATCCGAGTCTTGGTACAGTTGCTGGAGAAGCAGTGAATCTACCAGCAATTTTCGTCGAGTGGCAGCCCTTTCACGCAGAGCATCTCGCCTGGCCAGCAGCTGTAAAGCACACACACACACACACACACACACACACACACACACTTTAATCTATGAACAAGCTCACAGTCAACAGAAGCATACATAGACACGTGAGATTATTGCCTACTCTGACTATCTTTGCCCCAAAGCCTTTCCTGATCCCAGTGCCCAAGCAAAGTATTGCTAGTTTTGGTTAATTTGTACGAACAAGAGTCATTAGAGTCATCTGGGAAGTTCAAACTTTAAGAATTGCCTCCATAAGACTGACCTTGTGGGCATATTTTTAATGGACATTTTCTTGATTAATAATTCATGTGAGAAGGCCCAGTCCATTATGGGCAGTGCCACCCTTGGTCAGGTGATCTTCAGTTTTGTAAATAAGCAGGCTGAGTAAGCCATAAAGAGTAAGTGAGTAAGCAGTATTCCTCAATGGTCTCTGCGCCTGTTCCTGCCTCCAGGTTCCTACATTGGCTTCCCTTTCCAGTGTATTATAACTTGAAAGCCTAATAAACCCTTTCCTCCCCCAAGTTGCGTTTGGTCAATATTTCATCACAGCATCAGAGAAGGACAGACAGACAAAGGCTCTGCGCCTTGGGCATACCCCATCACGAATAGTAGCAATGTTCTCGGAGTCATAGTGGTCATTGTCGATAAGCTTGGTTGCAGTCTCATCCAAGGTCTGGAAAAAAAATGCAAAGACTTTTCCTCAGCAACACCTAAGTGAGTGGCCCCAGTTTGAATATCCCTTTAAGACAAAGAATAACTAGGAGTAAGTCCAACAATCTTACAGTCAGAAGGTCTGGATCTTAGTGGTAAATTGTGAAACACCTGTACTTCCAAATGTATACTTGGGCTTGATGATGATTTTTTTAGCACTATAATTTTATAGTACATGAATTCAGACATCACTGTAAGTAAACACAGAAGAAATACTTCCAAGGATAGAACCAATATCATTTTCTTACCAGTGCTTCTGTCTATTCCATCCTGTAATCTATTATATTTTTCTGTAGCTACATCTCTGTTTATAGTTATACTGGGATAAGGAGACAAGAAGTGCTGAAATGAAATTTTATCCATATTCATTCATCAGTTCCTCAAACTACTAAATCTCAGAATGGCTTTATTAATTGGGATAGGAAACTATATAACTTGTGATAAAACAATAAAATAAATTACTCTATAGGAAACTTTTTACCAGTGAGTACTACAACAAGTACATGAATTAATAAAGTGTCACCTTATGTGTGATATTAATAGGGGAAACTTAGAAGACTTATAATTCAACTATTGTTTTTTTGTGCCATTGCTGGTGATGGGATATATACAATATATATATAGTGTGTGTGTGTGCATCTATATGTATACTACCCTAAGAGACAATTTAAAATAGACAGTGTATTTCATCATGCTCTTGAATTCCTTCTTCTATATTAATAAATTTTATATAATATTATAACATAAGTTCCACAGAAAATTTATGATAACATTAAGATAAAAATAAAAAATTAAAATTAAAATATATTATAACAAATTATTCCTTTGGGGAAAAATGAATATGATTGAACACATAAACTTTCCAAGAGGAAAGTACATTAAAATATTATTGAAAAGAAAAAACACATTTTAAACATTTAAATGTAGATTCTATTTTAAAAAATAGACCTACTGTTTTTATCTATATGTAAAAATACATAATATAAAGTATGTACTCCATTAGAAGAAATGATATTCTATCACCTTGAAACCCCTTTCTAAATATACTTTGTAGATCAAGAAATTTAATGATAAAAGGTTATTATTATTATTTCGGATATTCTCCCCCTATTTTTTCAAAAGATAAATCTTGATTTGGTTTTCACTTTTACATCATAAGCATAATGTTTGAAGACATGTAAGCAGATATTATCAATAACAAAAAAAGGGGTGGCAATTTACAAGGAGTAGCCCTGATATTAGGTCCTGTAGTCACAACAGTGATTCTGTTTAGAGGCATGTACAGAAACAGTATGTGTAAATATGAAACAAATGTCCAACCAGAACCATTACTTACTATAATCTTTTCTTCCTGGGCAACAAATGCTTCTTCAAAGTCATCATGCTTCTCAAGAAGGGCATCTACACTGCCCACTGAGTTCCCCAGGTCCTCATTTTCCAGGAAGGCCTGTAGAAGACAGAAAGACACTTCTCAGATTTCCTCATTGGCAAGAACCTTTCTTGAAACTTCTCAAAGACAAGGTCAAAGGAAGGAGTCTAGGGAACTGGAGAACAAGGTGAGAATTAGCACAGAGAAGAATATTATTCAGAAATTAACTTCAAATACTCTGAACTTAGACTCGTCATTTTTAATACTTACACGCAACTTTCTCACCTTTATCTCTGAGTCTATTTACATGAAATTCTCTCAACTAACTAAAAATTATTCAGAGTTCTCAAAAGTACCTCAATAGGACTAATTTCTTTCTTTAAGAAGTTGTTCATTTACACTGTCTTACTTACGAATTTTTCTTCTTGAGCCCTAATCAATTTGATAATTATTTTATTTTTCTTTAACTATAGTCAAAATCTCTGTGCCACATACTTAAATGTAGCTTTTGAGATAGTGTCACTATGTAGAACAGACTGTTTTTAAACTTCTGATTCTCCTGCATACTCAGCATCCTGAGGGTTGGGATTGCATGTGTGCTGCAGGAGCTCCTTCCGCTTCTTGAGCCAATAGCCTTTACCAGCCCACTTGGGCATGGTCTCATTTGCTTTAAAAAGCAGTGGTAGCCTCTTTCTCTTTCTCTTGCTTCTGGCTCCACTTCCGGCTACTAGACTCCTTTCCTGATTGCTTAGAGGGCTGTTGACTGGGACAGTGATCTGTAAGTTTTTTACATAAATAACCATTTTATTAATCATAATTCCAAACTGGTGTGGGATTGTTTGTGACTTACGCCTTCACATGTATGCCCATTATACCCATCTTGTATTTAAATATTTTCTATACCTTTGCACATGAAATAGGATTGCAGCAGCAATCTTAGATAGCCTGTTCACTTTTTGTCATGGATCATCCTCCAGTTCCTGAGAAAACTTTGTACTAAAGAAATGACTTTGAGGGTACTAATAGTAGTCAAAGCGGTAGATAAAGAATGGAAGAAGTGATATCTGAAGACAGATTTAGTGTCTCCTGTTACCTCCTGTCTGCTCATCCAACTATCCACTTGTTCACTGTCTCGGTAGAAGAGGTGGAAATCCAGGCACTGACGGTACTGATGCTGACACTTGTCCCACAGTTCCAGCAGGGCAGCCCAATCATTGGCTAGTCTTGTCATCTTAAGAAAGGAAGGGACATTGTATCAGAAAAAATTAACTAATACATTTTATCCTTCATTTACTGAGCAGTTAATAAAAGCAATGCCATTAGAAAATTGCAAGGTGAGTAAGAAGTAAACTACTTTTCTAGGGTCCCAAGATTCAAGCAAATAAGTGCAGTATAGGAAAAATAGGATAATAGCCATTAAAGAGATATATTGTGCTTTATATGGTTAAAACAAAAAGAAGGTATTGATTCAGATAAGGGAGCTAGGGAATGAAAGTACATGAAGTACAAGGACTGCTGTACTAAGAAATTTGCAGAGTTAATGAGCAGCATCAGAAATAAAGAATAGTATTCCCTATGGAGGGATACATTGCTCAGCCTAGATATGGGGGGAGGATGGTTGGTCTTGCCTCAAGAGATGTGACAGACTTTGTTGACTTTCCATGGGAGACCTCACCCTCTCTGAGGAGTAGATGTGGTATGGGGTGGAGAAAAGATGGGGGAAGCGGGAAGGACAGGAGGGAGAGGTAATTGGATTTGGATGTAAAATATGATTGTTTTAAAAATGCAAAAAGAATCATAAAATAAAAAAATTACATTAGACCATAAGAAAATGATAGTGTCAGAACATGAATACTTAGGTTATACTTTGTGCTTTGGAGACAAATGGAGTGGCTAAAATAGTGGCTAAAATGATGATCCTCATCAGTGTTGAAAAATCAGCTTAATTTGAGGTTGTATAGAGGAGAGCAAAAATGGTATCACTGGTCTAGGCACTGTAGGAGACCCAACGATTATCAAAGAACATGCGTCTCTGAATTTACCATCTAGAATTGAGTGTGAAGATGTGATAAAATAAAGCAATGACGTAAGATGGTATAAAGGTTTCAAATTAGGTGTAAGTCAGAGAATTGATGAAGTCATGCCCAAAGCAGAGCAATCGCTCAGGGATTTCAAGTGACTCAGCATAGTCAATGCATATGTGATCAAGGACTAGGCGGACTCCAGACACACCATTAACAGGCTTAGGTGTCTCCTTTCCTTTTTCCAAAAATAGATTACCATATAAGCATAAGGTAGATGAAGGCGGAATATATTATTGAAACTTCACACACCGTGTGAAAGCAGTTTACCTTCTCACGAATTTCCTCAGAGGCTTCGTGATTGCCATCCAGCAGATCTTGACCAGTTACATCAGCGGATTGAAATCGGTCATCATAGGAGTCAATCTCATGCTGTGGTCACAAAACAGAATGGCCCAAATGCAGCAAGAAACTGCCAGGATTTCTCAATGTTGAACAAAATCCCACTATCCTTTCTCCTACTAGGGAAGCCTTAGATCCTTACTTTATGCTGTTGGTGTCTGGCTAGCAGGGCTTCACCACTGGCTACATCTGTGGGCAGCTCATCAGCGTTGATCAGAGCAGTCTTTTCCTTCATCCAGCCTGAGAGCTCATCATAGTCAGATAGGAACCGATGGTATCTGTGAGAAAAATAGAATAAAAGACAGGAAGTAGATGACTGATTTGAAAGGACTATGATCAAAGGTTATGGGTAGCATAATCAATGGCATAAAAGGTTCACCTTGTTCTAATATTGTATGTTTCCTTTCCCTTCTATGGAGTAGGTTATGAAGCATTTCTACACAGGATGGTAGATCCTAAAGTAGGTGTATCCTTGTGTGGGTTACAATTCTGTCACCTTAAGGTCACACCTACCTCAAGTAAGATCTCATGATGCAGTCAGAAAATAAATACATATTATGCAAATATCAGTGGAAATAGAGTTGGTTTTTCTCAAGAGTATCTTAGCTAATATTTAACTCTACTAATCAAGAAAACTTGTAAAATAGAAAACTTTCATTATCTATTCAAAAAGTTAAATATTCATCATTTGGTTGTAAATCATAATGATAACTTGAATACTATATTTTATCTCCTGATGGTTGGATTACTATCTCTGATAACTAAATGCTAAATTTAAGCCTTCTTATCACAGATTTTTAAAACTTTTAGCTGGTAATCAGGATACAATTCTGGGGTCATTTTGACTCTTTAGCTTGAAAGTTTATTTAGAACTTTTGCTGGAGTCAAGATCTTTCCAGTTTTATAGGCTACATTATAAAATCTTACAACTACCCAGACAGGAAAGATAAAGCACGTAATTGAGGGGATGTTTGATACTGAGTATTATACCAGTTTGCAAAAGGGCTTCCATTTGGCAAATTAAAATTTCCTTTGCCTCTACAGAACAGGCAGGTTAATTGAGAGTCTTTTCAACCCTTTTCTGCTTTGGGACTCCCTGGAAGAAGTAGTAGAAGATGTGTAATTTCTGACCCATAAGAAGCCTTCAGCTTTGCATATCTATTAGTGGCCAAGGCACGGATGCGTTCCCAGTTGGAGACCAGCTCCTCTTTCATCTGCTGGATCTGAGCTGCATCTGCAGGATGGGAAATCATCAGCTTGTCTGCTTTGGCACACAGTTCCTTCACCTGTGGGATAAGAAAGAAACTCTTAAAAATTCAAGCACTGTTACTCCTGGCAGAACTTTATTGGACAGAATGAAATAAAAATAATCACATGAATAGTAATAATTAATATGTATGTTCATATTAACATATGTGACTAACACAAAATATCTTATGTTAATGACAATTTTAAAATCCTTATTATCCATAATATGTTTCGCACTCTAGAAGCATTTTTTCATATTATATTGTTCTTTTAATAATATCATAGGAAACCTTTTCTTTTTTGGAAGAAATTATTCTTATTCCTATATTATATGAGTGACAACAGAGAAGTACTGTTTTACTCATTCAGTCCTTCTGCTCATGTCTGAAGCAAGGTTTGGAACAATGGTTATCTCTCACCATCTCTCTATGATAACTCTGTAGATGTTATACAGTCAGAAAGGATCCTTTTGCCCCAAACCTTAAGAAAACCACAGAATTCCTTTGGAGTTTTAGGCCAGGGAAACTATAGTAAAATGCAGACAAGGGTAACTTTTCACATGTCATCATTATTTCTTTAATTATTTTCAAACATAACCAGATATTGTTGAGAGTTTGAGATCTGGTTGCCATAACACATTAAATCCTATAGGGGAAAATAGACCAACAACAAAACAAGAAATGAAGAACAATGGAAGTGGGACAGTGGAAATGGTCCCAGGGAGAGGCTTTATTCAAAGCAAGCAGGTTTGATCTTTTTGTACTCTGCTTCTTTGTGGAAAACCTATGGGTGTCTGCCTTAGTTGAAACTAAAGTTGCAAAATTGAGTATTATGGTAAGTTTTGATTACCAACATGATCAGGCTAACAAATGCCTAACCTAATAAAGCACTTCTCTGGTGTCTGTGAGAACCAAGTGTTTCTATTCACTCATAAGTGGATACCAGATGTAAAGCAAAGGATACACTCCAAAGAACCTAGATAACAAGGAGGACCCTAAATAGAGACACATGGATCGCTCTGGGAAGAAGGAAAGAGATGAGATATCCTGGGTAAACTGGAAGCAGGGAGTACAGAATAGGAGATGGGGGATGAGAACATGAAAGAATGAGATGGGAGAGTGGGGGAGGGACAGAGAAGGAGAATAATAAAAGAGATATCTTGTTAGAGGGAGCTATTATGGGGTTAGGGAGAAACCTGGTGCTAGGGAAATGCCTCCAAAACCACAAGATTAACTCCAGCTAAGACTCCTAGCAATAGTGGAGAGGGTGCCTTAAGTGACCTTCTATATTCAGGTTGATAATCACCCTAAATGTCATTATAGAACCTTCATTCAGTAACTGATAGAAGCAGATGCAGAGATCCACAACCAAGCACTGGGCCAAGCTCTGAGAGTCCAGTTGAAGAGAGTGGGACCAGGATCTCTCCATTGTGCATGATCTGGTTTTTTGGAGCCCATTCCCTATGGTGGGTTGCCTTTATCAGCCTTGATGAAGCAGGGAGGGGTTTAGTCATGCCTCATCTTGATATGTCAGACTTTCTTGACTACCCATAGGAGATCTTATCCTTTATGAGGAGTGCATGAGGGGTGGAATGGGGACAGTAGGAGGATGGGAGGAGGGGAGAGAGGGAAACTGTGGTTGGTATGTAAAATTATTAAAAACTTTTCTTTAAAAAAAGAAGGGAGTAAGAAGATAGATTTAGATTTTAAAATCTCTCAGTTTATTGTGAAAGAAGAAAATTCTTCCCTGATTTACAGTATGAAGGGCAAATCCAGGATCCAACTGCCACAGAAGAAAATGTGTTAAGAGGGATAACTCTAGTCCTATGGTATTTTACTGAGGGGAGATTAATTAATCATTCTTGGAGGTATTTTATTTAGTTGTAAAACATATCATAAAATATGAAAGCATATGAAACAGATGTGTATGTTTAAATAAAACTAGTGTGAATAAAAGATAAGAACTTGCGGGATCACTGAACAAATATGAATTAGAATGAGCAGACTTACTGTAATGCCTTAGAAGAACCCATTCTTTATTGAAAATGTGATGTAATTGTGCCTTCCTGAGTATCGTGCTAGGCAGGAGGATCACCACATACCTTTTATAAGCCTAGGGCCAGCCATTTCTTCATCAAAGGCTTACCTTGTCATCCATGACAGCGAGATTCCTCTCAAGCCCCTTGTGACTGTGAAATAGTGCCTCGGAACTAACAAGATCTTTGCCATAGTCCACAGAGGTGAGTAGAGGCTCTTTCTCTTCCATCCACTGGATGGCTTCGGTGACATCCCTACCAGACAGTGTCATGAATGAGCACCAAGAATCCAAGATGGCCGGAATGATAGGGCAAACAGACCCACAGGACCAACATAGTTTTCTAAAGCAGCTACTAGTCTACTTTTCAACAGGTGAGCACGAATTAATTTAAAAAGTACTTGCTTGTCAGATATTTTTTTCCAATGACATGTTCTAGTCTCGGGGTTCATGGCTATTGAGCTGCCAGAGACACTTCCTGTGTCTGACATGTGAGAAACTATTCACAAATGCCACTCGTTCTTCCCATCCAACTCATCTAATTATTACGTACCCTTTCAGCTTCTGCAGTAACAATACAGCAGTGCTATATTTTTTTATTGTTTAAATACCAAAGTCTGTATATTGGATATCAAGTTGATTTTTGTGTTCTTAAGTCATTTACTCCCTCAAAGGCAAAGAAAAGAAGGTCTTTGGCCTTTGAGATGTTCATAAGTAATTGCTGACAGGAGTAGACAGAAGCTAATACAAATAAATCTGATGCATGGCCATCAACAGGGCCCAAGCTCTTACTTTTTGAAGTACTTATTCCCCAGTTTCCACTTGAGGAATGACTAGGATTATAGTCTGTTTGCCTCTCCTACCTTACTTTAGACGGTGATGGGGACCCTAGCCAGGGCCTCTGGTGCACGAGGCCTTTCCTACTGTGCTGTACCTCCAGCATCCTACCTTTTGAATCTTTGGAGGTCTGCAGCATTTGACAGATTTTCTCGTCTCTTGAGAGCCAGGTTCCACAGACGATCCCAGGCAGCATTGACCTCATCCTGTTTTGCCTTGATCTCAGGTAACTTAGGGTGCTTCTCCTAAGAAAAGAAACCAACAGAGATGACATCATACCAAAAATTACTTTAACACTGAAGTTAGACATCACGCCCTGTCACACTGTCATATAAAGAAGCACAGCTTCATAAGCAATAGCAGACCATTGCCATGGTATTCACCTCTCTCTCTCTCTCTCTCTCTCTCTCTCTCTCTCTCTCTCTCTCTCCCCCCCCCCCCCCTCTCTCATTTTCATGGATCTGAAAGGGGAGAATGTAACCAGAGAAGGGAAAAGCGGCTCATGGCATGTTAGTCCATGAAGGTGTATTCCTCTATTTTCTTACAATGTCACATTCCTCTCATATCCCACAATGAGTGAGCATGCGTCCTTTCAGACCAGAATCTTTTTCTTGGAATGCCTCTTTTGTTTCCACCTCACCTGGGCACACTCGTTAGCATACTGGTTCACTCTGTCCACTTTTCCCTTCCGAGCCGTCAGTTCTTCCTGGAACTCTTCAAACTTCTTATGCAAGACTTCAGTCCGTTCCCAGTCATCGCCCAGCTCCACTAATGTCACTATAGCTTCCTGTAAGTATGAAAAAAATCCACAGATTCACCAGTAAGAATAATCTAGAGTTATTTTTGCAGATTCAAAGCCCCAATACCCTGTTGATTTTTCAAGATAACTCATATGGAGTTCCTTTCTGAGAAAAGCCAGAAGCAGGAGTAAATTTTGAGATGACAACTTTATCTGTGGATTAGTGTCTTCTGGTGAGATTAGGGGGATTATTGGGAGAGACTCTGAAAGTTCCTTCTGTTTTAGAAGACAAGTGAACAATTTTTCCTACTCTGCCTCCATTTGAATCAAGCATCTGCCAAAAGTCCAGCACTGAGTACTTGTGTGTAAGTCTTTAGCCCCAAATGGGGACTATGCTTGAAATAGTTGTAGGTATTGAGAAGCAAGAGTGGAAAATTAATTCAGCCAAGAACCAGAGTGTCAGGCGAACCTTTGAAGTGGGCAGTTAAGCAGTGTGGGGAGAGAATGGTAATGAGTCTAGAGCATACTAAAAGCACAGTGTTAGGCCTCGTCTTCACCACAATCACACCCATAGATTTAGGTTACCTAAATTAATCAGAATTCCTCCCAAATCTTTGCCAAAATTTACTTTCCCCCCAAAGAATGAAATCCAGAAACAGATTCTTCAACTACTCAAGACTACCTATGACACTGTAAAGAGTTACTATGAAGTGCTTGGACAGAGTCATCAGAATACCCAAGAGTATGCAGGCCATTACCTTTTCTTTGATCCACTCCAAAATATCTTCACAGTCTTGTGAGTACTGATAGAATTTCAATGCCTGAAGCAGCACATCACTCTTCTCTTGAGTCAACTCCCAGAGCAGATCCCACAGGTGGTGAAGTTCCTTCAGGTGGGTCTTTAAGGGAGAGAGGCAGAGTGGCTGAGCTGGAAAATAGCTCAGTGGGGAAAAGCATTTGCCTTGCAAACCTGGTAACCAGAATTCTGAAAACCGTGGTGGAAAGGAGAGAACCCTCTGATCTCTCTGCAAGCACGCCATGCTACACACCATAAACACACACACACACACACACACACACACACGTATGCCCACAAATAATGATAAATAAAATATAATTTAAAAATAATCAATGAAGTACAGAAATATGGATAGGTGAAGAATAGGACACATGTGCAGAAAAATGGCTGGATTAATAATCCACCCTCCTATTCATTCATATACTAATTTTTCAACAAATATCTAATCTCTAATCTAACAAAAGAATATATATACAGTGCTAGTGCACATCTTTAATTCCAGCATTTGGGAAACAGAGATAGGTGGATGAATCTCTTTGAGTTCAAGGCCAGCCTGGACTACAAGAGCTAGTTCCAGGACAGGCTCCAAATTTCACAGAGAAACCCTGCCTCAAAAAAACAACCACCACCACCACCACCACAACAACAACAACAACAAAAACAAAACAAAACAAAAAAAAACCCAAAACCAAAAAACCAAACAACAAAACAAAAACAAAAACAAAATAATCTTGCTATGAAACACATTTGTCTGAATCCTACTGTAGTGTCCAGTATCACCTCAGCAGTGATAATGGATAGTTGTTTTAAACACCTCAGGCATTTTGATTTTGTTTTGCATTATAGGTTTTAGAAAACAGAATCTCACTACGTAGTCAGACTAGACTTGAACTTACCACCCTTCTGCCTTTACCTTTCCACTCTGAAGTTATAGGTCTATACCATCATATCCAGTTTTAAAGATTTTAAATAATGTAAGAGTTTACAAAGAGCATAGTAATAATAAAGTTCTATTTTAAACAAAAGGACAAGACTTGAGGTTTTCTTGTTAATACTTTCTAATCAGATTATTTTTCTAGTTAAAATCATTTTTCTATTTTGATAACACTAACATGGGCTAGAATATTTATAATGCATATAGAAAGACTAGCCTCAATTGAAAGTTATATAATGTAATTGGTGATTTTTAGCTTAAAATACATAAACTAAAAATTTTACTCATACAAAACAAAGAATATATGAAATAATCAGAAAGTAGCTACGGCATTAAGAAACGACACCCAGTGGTAAATGATTATTTAAGTGACTATGATGTTCAGGTCTTGACATCCAAGAAATTTTCTGAAGTTGTTAGATTTCAGGGATTTTTGTTTTGTTTTGCAACTAGAAAGCAAAGTATAAAAAAGTGTTCTGTCAGAAATGGGGCATGCTGTGTGAAAAAAAAATCAAACCTTCTCTGGTAAATGGGAAGAATTCAAAGATTCAAATAGGAAAACATCACTTTAAAGTCAGAATTAATAATTATGAAAGAGTCTTTTTAAAAGTCTTTTCATCTGAGAAATGTGGGATAGGCTGAAGTGGGCTTCATCTTGACCCAAAGACAAATATAATAACTGCCAAATTATATTTCTATACCATAGTTCTTTCTCCACCTATGATACCCAAGAATGATCTGTCATTTCTCCTGCCTCCATTTCAATAAAAACAAGCGTTCTGAGCCCTTGTTCCAAAGCAACTACATTGAGGTTTGCCTAGCATAATCCTCTGAAACCCTGATGATGCATGTGGCAACTGGCGGTTTAACTTTGAGACCCTACAGTTTCTTTACCTTGGTAGCTTCATGGGCAAAATGATCTTCTGCAAATCGGGTTTCCCTGATTTCTTCCAGTTCAGGAAGCACCCTTGATTTGGCTTGCACCTCCGCTACAAAGGATTCGTGCTTCTGATATTTCCCCTGCGTTTAGAAATCAGAGCTTTTGAGTAACGAAATGCAGTGTCATGGGAACACCAAGTACTCTTTTTGTTCCTCCTCTCTATTCTAAGTGGACTTCTCACTCCCCGACCTGTACTCAGCAATTTCCCTCGGCCATTGTAGAAACAACCACATCCTAAAATAAACAAGTGTCCACTGAAGGTAGAACAGCTGAACACAACCCCTCAACCAGAGACCGCACAGGTGGTTTTTTCGTTTGGAAAATTATCAATAAAACAATATTCTACTGAAGGCTCCACAGACTCCTATGTGAATAAAACCACGTAATACATGGCATCACTGAATTCGCTTTTAAAAAGTGCCACGCGATAATGAAATTATCCATTAAAAGTTCACAGTGAGCTTTGCTCTTGTCTTATATGAATCAATGCTGTACACATACATCACCCAGATCTTGCTGCATTATTGCCTTTTTAACACCAACCACCAATTATGATCTTGCTTTGCAGTATGTCAACAGACTGATGTAGAGCTTTCCACCAAACTTCTTGTCCTTAAACCTTTGGTTTGAACATAACAACAGCCATAAAGGACTATTTTGAGTTGGAAAAGTCCCCCACTGCTGATGAGAATGGACTGCAGCTGCTTTAGAAGCACTAGTGAATTTTTACTCTCTTAAAAAAAGGTCAGTTGTTTCACCATTAATGTCACAATACTGAAAACACATGGTATGTCACGTTTCTGGAGCTTTCAGCCACTATTTTGTGGAGCAAGCTCTTGAAAAATGCTGGTGTGCATGAGTACTACTTGGATTCTGCAGCAGTCATGTAGAAGCAGAACTTTTGTCTCTAGTAAATGGTCTAAGCTTCCTATGACATCTACATGCTTAATTAAAAGAATGAGAGTTCTGAGTTCTGAGACTTCAATGTGATGCAGTATGATTCTGTATTTTCAACAGCTGATATGCTGTCATTTCCTTGATGTCTGTTTTCTTTCTTCTGTCTCAATTTCCAACATTTTAAAGAAGGAACGACTTTAACCTTTTTCCTAACTGAATTTGTAAACTTCCCATTCCACCACTTTGGCTATGTTCTGTACATATGTTGTGCGTATATCCACTGTTACAATCTGCCCTCCTGACCTGCCACCTAGGTACCCTGTCTCTTTAAGAGACAAGCCCCGCCCACTCCCAATTCTCAGCCCCACGAGGCAAGAGTAGCTCCTGCTCCTCTCTAGTCCCTCTCCACCCACTCTCCACTCCATTATCCCCTTACCCATTAAATAAATTATATCCACGCTCTCGCTGCATGGCATATCTGTCTGCTTCCTAAGCAGGCAGACTCAAGCATCCTGACGCTGCCCCTCCTGGGACCAGCCTTGGGACCCTGAATTATGAATTCTAACACCCACCCCTCAACATTAACATAAAGAAAAGCTCCTTTCATTTTCTAGAGAACTAAGGGTCAGTTTTGGGGAACATCCGTGGTACTAAGTCACCTGTATGTTCGTGGGTTCATAGCTCTTATCCTTTGCAACCTCAAGCTTCTCCATGATCCATTTCTCCAGGTCATCGGCATCTCTCCTGAAAACTTGATAGTGATAGGACTCTTCAAGCTTCTGACCCCTCTCAGCAACACGCTGCTTGAACCTGTGGTACTGGTCTAACACCTCCTGTCTTCTGTGCTGGATTTCTTCCGCGGTTTCCAAAACCTTTGGTCCACTGCTTTCCACAGCCTGTAAGTTAGAAAGTTTCTTCATGTTTTGAAATATTGTTGTGTATTCCAAGATACATATGTGTGATAATTATGTCAATTAAAGATTTTAAGAAGAAAAATAATAATGCTTCTGTTGCTACTTCTCATATTTATAACCCTATCCTTCTTATATATTCCAAGACATTGACCCACATTGAATCTGTTTACACCTTGTTAAGCCTGTTAATTTATACTGTTGGAGGGGCTGTAATATAACCTGTAATTTTTAACTAAAAATAACTATCTTAAATTAATAGTTCTTAATCATTCAAAATATTTTATAGAAAGAACAAATTTGGACTGATGAAGCAACATCACAGAATTTCATATAGAAAAAAAGAAATATTTTATTCTCTTGTAAGGCTAAACAACATAAATAATTAATAAGTACTAACCATACTGTAAATTTAAGGAATAGTCAGGGATAGTTTGTAATTAATTTAATGAATCACACACACAACCATGAATATTTTTCTTCATATTCAAAAGTATAGATTATGTATTATATACTTTTCTTATTTGATTTACTAAAGAAATTCTAAAAACAAAAGAAAATCTAAATTCCACCAGTTGTCTCCTCACTTGTCACAACTGTAAATAATAAGTGTTTCAGTAATTGGTTTTTTTAATATAAAATGTTATATTATTTTCAAGACAAAATTATGTTTTAATTTAAAGAAATAAAGGTTATGTGTAAACAATATCCAGGAAAATTTTCATAGGGCCATTTCTAAAAGGCACTTCTTCCCTTGTTTCTTAGATCTAAAACATGCAGCACAGAGTTTATATTTTAATGTTTCTTTATTTTTCATAAATAGTTTTCCATGGCCAGTAATTATAGTCATTCCACAGACACAAACTATTAAAGGTATTATTTGGTTTCAAATTACCTAGTTGTTTTGTGTATGATATATCTGACTTTAGCAAGTAATTGTTGAGTTTTTATTATTATTAAGTGTAAAGTTCTAGGTCATTTTTAAAAGTGAAACATTCACAAAATAATTAAAATCAAACTTTTCTACTCCTGTAGAGTCAAAAAGTGCTATTTTTAATGACCCTGGTAAAGATGGAATAGAAAGTTCAGAAGAAATGGCTTTCCTAATTGTATCAGGGATGAGAATTCATTTGTACTCACGGCTTCCTTTGGAGGGTGCTCCATCTCTCCCCAAAATCTAAAATTCTGCTAAATGAAATGTAGTGAAGAGAGGAAAATTGTTCTTTTTATGTCTAGTCCACCGCAGATACAAATGTTGGAAACATAAATGTGGCAAAGACCAAGAGAAAAACAGTTTTAGAATCCCGCCAAGCATAGACAATCAGCATTATCTCCAGGAGACAGTTTCTGTTGAGGCAGTGGCTGACTTCCACAGACAAGGTGACTCAGCAGTTTTGGGGAGCTGTGGCTCTCATGACCTCAACAGGAATTTACAAAAGAAAAGAAAACAAAGTTTTCAGATGCAAAAGTACTAAGAGTAACAGATGAAAGGCAGGGGCTGTGTTGGATTGTGTTTTATTCAGTGATCTTTTAAGGTAGGAGAATTTGTAAACCAGGAAGGAGTTCCAGGAGTCCTTCTTGGACTCCACAGAGAAGAGAGCTTAGGGAATTCAAAGACATTGCTTTCTTGTTCTGATCTTTCTAGGAAGTACACACAACAACTTTGTCAAGACCCAGCTTCAGGTATTTAACTACCTTTTACTCAATAATATATTTCAAATTTTGATCTACGATCTTTCTAAAAATTGAGAAATTTTATTTATGATCTCACTGATTAGATTCTTTAAAAAAATAAGATATAAATGTACCTTTAATCATTCAAATAGAAAGTACAGGATAGTAAGGTCTATGAGTGTGTTTATTTTAAAGCTAATTAAACAATATTTTAAAGTTAATTAAATAAAATTATTGCTGGGAAATATATATAAACTATTTATAGCACATTTAAACATGCCCATGAGTCAGAAACCAAATTATTTTACATATATTTAAGTTGGTAGAATTTCCTTCCTATGTATAGTTCCTTTAGGTTACTTTACTAATGAAAAATAAGGAAACAAAATATGATCATACAATGTTTATTACTCCATCACAAAGCTGCTACCCAGCTCCACCTTTATCCTATTTGCTCTTGTTGTTCATGCTTTTGCTTCTTTATCTTCGAAATCATTGTCAAAACCTGTGTCAAAAGCTTTCTCCAGGTTTTCTTCTAACAGCTTTATATTACACTTAAGTCTTTCATATAATGAACTGAATTTTAATGTAATTTAGGATGTATCCAATTTTTTAAGGTTTTTGTGTTGATACTCAATTTTCATAACCCTCTCTATTGAAGACCCATTTTTAAATGACACCTAGTCCAGTCAACCGAACCACGATACATGGTGTAGGTGTGTGCCACTATAAGTTATTAAACATTTTATAGTTATGGCAAGATGGACACAGAATGTAGAGACCAGAACAATAAATGTTGATGAACTGTGAGAAGACTGTCTAAAATCAAGGAGGAGAAGAATGCCATGATATTCATATTGGTGTGGTCTTGATTTATTAAGTGACCTCAACCATAGCTACAAGATGTAACTTTATATTTCAGTCTACTATTATGCTTCCACATATCCATTCCAGAATCCTATAAAGTTAATATGAATTAATCTTATCAATATATATGGTAGATGCTCAACAAACCTCTTGAATAAAAATAAAATATTTTCTTTCTCATTTCAACTCTAGGCAGTGGTTCCTGAGCCATGTGATACAACATATTTTCCAAATTGCTGCCTTTGTATTTCCTATCAACTTTTATTTGAATATATAAAAACTAAATAAAACCCAAGAAGAAAATATGAAGGGGCTTCGTAAAACTTCTAAGTAATGACTTCTTGAGTCTGAAAAAAAACCTGCAGGAACCACAAAAGACAAGTGGTAATCAAGTTGAAAAGCCTCTGCACAGTCAAGAAAACAATAAACAAAATCCAAAGGAAACATATACAAGAGAAAGAAATGAATTAAAATATATTTTTTTATTTTTTATGTCAAAAAATATATTTGACAAAGCCATAAAGTCATACCAATATGACTGCCTATACACAAGATAGACAAGAATGATACTGGTAGTCACACCAAAGTGGATGGGGAACTCACAAAGCCTCAGCCTAACAAAGAATTACACACAACTAAGGAATGTTGAGAGTGGGAAAAACAGTCCTCCCAGAAAATGCACACAGGTAATGTTATACAAAATGAGCAAGGTTATATTTAGGTATGAATATGTATATACATATATGCATGTAACAACAGTTAATGATAAAAGAAGTCATTAATTTAAAAATAAGCAATCAGGGGTATATGGGAGCATTTGAAGTGAGAAAAGGGAGGAGAAGAAAAGTTGTAACTATAGTCTCAAAATTTAAAAAAGTTTTTTAAAAAAGATAATGCTTGGCAGATCCCACAGAAAGAATATATGGTCAAAAACTGTGTTCAGTAAGTAAGATAATAAGGGAAAATTAATTTTTAACTAAAAACTGAGAGTGGATCATGTACATCTGGGTTAAAGAGAAGGCCCAGGAAGGGAATTATCTAATTAAAAAGTAGTAATTAGAGTAATGCACATGTGTTCAGATATAGTTACAAGAAAACAGACTTCGAAGATCTGCAATGATCAAGAGTCAAAGTTAAACCTGAACTTCAAAAGGAGCTTTTAATTTAAAAAGTAAATTTTAAATTTTAAAGTTAAATTTTTAAAAATTATTTACTGTTTGACTAATTTTTAATCAAACCTTAGGGAAATTATAAAATGAATGACTTTTACAAGAGAAGTCTTTTGTGCATGGGTGGGGTGATTTGGAGGACTGTCCTTCTGGGTCTTGGTTATCAGCCTTGGGCATATCTATATTCATACAGCATTAATCAGCCCTGAACAGCTTGCTTCAGCTAGGCTTAGGCGTCGGGACAAAGTGAGGTGTTTGATGTTCTCCTCTTGGCCTCACAGGATCCAAAAGCTTCATAGCCAAAAATTTAGACTTTCTATTCTGTAAACTTATTTTCAAGTCAAATTTTCTCTACTCATTCATCAACAAAGTCAAATAGACTAATTTAATATGAAACTAATATTTTCCCATAGAATGGAATAAAATTATTAAGCTATTCTCTTGAGATTTTATCTTTTATTTTGCTGGGGCTACTTCATATTTAAAATTGTCTTTGATTTTGACTGTTAAATGGGCTAAGACGATAGAATATATTGTTCAGAAAGTAGAATGCTTTGGTGTGATCTATTTAATTGGTAGAGCATGCTAAGCTGGTAACACAAAGAGGAGGCAGTGATGTCAGCAATCACAACAGTTGAGCATCAGCAAATGAGGCAATGAGGCACTGGAAGAAAGAGCTCCAGGATGCAACTGGAAACAGAAATGTCAGGGAGCAGAGACCGTGGACACAGAAAATGGCAGAAGTTAAGGGTGGGCAGAAAGCAAAGAGGATGGGAGGTAGAAATCTCTGAAGTGCTGAGGACAAGAGAAAGCAAGTGCTGGTCCCTGGGAGAATTCCAGAATGCCCAGAGATATGGCAACCCTCAAGAACAGAAGGTCTTAATACCATAGACCTGAAAACCATAAAACTAACCTGTCTTAGTTAGGGTTTCTACTGCTGCGATAAACACCATGACCAAAAAGCAAGGTGGGGAGGAAAGGGTTTATTTGGCTTACACTTCAGCATTGCCCTTCATCACTGAAGGAAGTCAGGACAGGAACTCAAACAGGGACAGATCCCAGAGGCAGGAGCTGATGCAGAGACTGTGGAGAGGAACTGTTTACTGGCTTGTTTCCCCTGACCCTCCCAGCCTGCTTTCTTATGGAAGAAGGACTACCAGTCCAGGAATGGCACCATCTCCCATGGGCCTAACTCATTGATCACCAACTGAGAAAATGTCTTATAACTGGATCTCATGGAAGCATTTTCTCAACTGAGGCTCCTTCTTCTCTGATGACTCTAGCTTGTGTTAAATTGAGACACAAAACCAGTCAGTGCAACTGAACTTTGTCTAACTGACACATAAGCCCTTCACTATTTTTAGTTTACTTTTTAAAACAACCTTTTCTCATTTTACATACCAGTCCCAGTTCCATCTCCCTTCTGTCTTCCCACTTCCCCCACGCACTCCTCAGAGAGGGCAAGGCTTCCCATGGGGAGCCAACAAAGTCTGGCATATCACCATGAGGCAGTACCAAGGCCCTCCTCTTTACATCTAGGCTGAGCAAGGTATTCCTCCAAAGAGAATGGGCTCCTAAAAGCCAGTTCAAGCCCTAGGGATAAATCCTGGTCCCACAACCAGTGGCCCCGCAGCCTGCTTCAGTCACACAGCTGTCACCCACATTCAGAGAGCCCAGTTTGTGCCTATGCAGGTTCCCCACTATCAGTTTAGAATCAGTGAGCTCCCACTAGCTCACTGTTTCTGTAGGTTTCCCCATCACGGTCTTGATCACCTTGCTTTTCCCTCTCTTTGACTGTCCTCTGGAAACTCAGTTCAATGCTAGCTGTGAATCTCTGCATCTGCTTCCATCAGTTGCTGGATGGAGGTTCTATGGTGACATTTAAGATACTACAGTGCGAGGCCAGTTTGGGTACCCTGTCCTCTATTGCTTAGGGTCTTAGCTGGAGTCATCCTTGTGGAGTCCTGGGAAATTCTCTAGTGCCATATTTCTTGCTAGCCCCATAATGGTTCCCTCAATCAAGATATCTCTTTCCTTTCTCTCCCTCTCTGTCCTTCCCCCATCTTGGTCATCCTGCCCCCTTATTCTCTTTCTCCTTCCCTTCTCCCTTCCTCCTCCTCTTCCACTCTCTCTGACACCCTTTCAATGCTGCTGCTGTTCTTGGTAGTGGTCCCTTGGTACCAGCATATCTGAAACTCTGATGTCTTCTCCTGCAGCTGGGCTGCACTTTCAACAGCCTTTCATAGGCTTTCTTCATGTGCCAAGCTTCAGCTCCTTCACATGATCCCTTTAGTACCTGGCCTTCTACTGTCACTGAGAGTATACTTTACCAATGACCTCTCCTGGCTTCCCACAGTGCCAAGCCTCAGCTGCTCTCCATGGCCCTTTCATGACTTCAAAACTAGGACTACCTGGTGACTCTTAAACATTATCAAGTCCGACAACCTTGGCCACCGCTGGAACACAGCTTCTCTCTACTCTCAAAACACTTCCCAGATTTCTCCTAAGTGACGCTGGTCTCTTCTTAACCACTGCTAATATGGGAGATTATTGGAATGGTTTCCAGAATACAGTCCAATGATGACTAGCCCTGAAGCGAAAGTCCAGAAATCCAATAGATGCTCAGTCCCTCGAAGCTGGATGTCTCAGCCGGTCTTCTTTAGATGCTGGAATCCAGAAAAATAGGCTCCAGTGTCAGTGAAGGAATGGATTACTGGCAAGGTGAAGTCAAACAGGCAGAGACTGAAAAAAATTCTTCCTTCTTCCATCGCCCTCATATAGGCTTCCAGTGAAAGGTGTGACCCAGGTTAAAGGTGTACCTTCTAGCCTCAAGATCCAGATTAAAGGTCTCAAGTTCTGGACCACAAGTGTGCCCCTATTTCTGGATTGTAGTTCATTCCAGATAAAGTCAAGCTGATGCCTAAGCATAGCCATCACATAACCCAAGAGTTGAGGGTTGTCATGTAGAATTTGAAATCTCTTTCACTGGCCATTACCAGCTGCTAATGAACTATGGGTCACTGTTCAGTGAGTGCAGGCCACTTCTAGTCAAGAACCATTATAGGAAGTCTCTGACTTGAATAGCAGGTATTGTAAATTTCTGAACTCTAGCTATTGGGGCCGCAAGCTTCAAGTTCTTAAGATTGCAAGCTATAAGCCTGTGGAGCTCATAGTCAAGATCATGGGTCTCTGGATAATCCTCTGAAAACCATGCCTTGGCTATTTGTGATTTGCATCATGATAGAGCAAATAGAACCCCAGTCAACTAATCTCCCAGGTAATATAGTACCTCTCTATTTTCACAAAGCAACAGTATTAGAAAATACTCCCTGGGTGGTTAAAGCAAAGCTTTTGGAGAAGGTTACCTCTGGATTTGAATTATAGCTTAGCCTTTTGTAAAAAGTCACTTTACTGCTACAAACCAATTTTCTCTTTTATAATAGGAATGAGAAAAATGAATATTATAAATTACTCTTTAAAACACTGTATTGGACACAATTAATAGAGTGCTTAAAATCTAAATGTGCAATAAGTAGAAAATTGCATTTTTAGTTTCAAAAAAGTACAAATACAAGTACTTGAATACAAATACAAGAAATCATATTTTTATTTAATTTTTGCAATAATATTGGGTTAATAAATGTAGTGAAATTTTTGTTAAACAAATATGTCAATAACTTGAAGTCAACAGAGAATGTATTATTAGCTCCCTTATATCCATTCAGAAAGCATGTTTCTTGAATTCTGTATACTCATGAAGATTATATTTACAATGTAATGTATCATTAATGTCACCACACAACAAGTTTTAACTCCTACATTGTCTCTATTTTTTTCCATGAGCTTGGAATAGTTTGTGCTAAACACATGTACACACACACACACACACACACACACAAATGCGTGTGCGCACAAACACAAACATACACAAGCAAGTTAATGAAAGGGCTATAATAATTTGCAGTGGTTGTGTTTGACTGTGGAAGATTTCTAGGCAGAGCAGCAAACTAAGATCTACATTTCAAGATAAAAAACATTCTGCAGAAAGTGGGAGTCTTGGCTTCAATTTTGGAAAGTGTGGAGGTAAGAATTAATTAGCTATACTAATTTCTAAAGGCATTGACTATGTCTAGAAAACAATTATGTAATACAAAAGTTAAAGGTGTCATGGTCAGAAAAAAATGGGATAATTTTTTCATACAGCAGTTAAACATAAGCAGCATTTTTATAATGATACTACCAAAAACAAGGGAATGGTGTTCGTTAAGTACTAAAGGAACATCAAAATACAACATTTTCCTTTAAATTTGGTGAAATTGCTAATATCAAGAAAATTTACAGACTTAGAGTGTATAATATTAAGGGACGTCACACATTCACAGATAGAAAAATAATCACAAGTTCCAACAGCATTGCCTGAATCCCCTTGTTGTTTTTCTCTCATTTCAAAAATAAACTATCCTGTGTAGTCTTATTTTAACGTCTTCTACCCACAACAGAAAGCTTTCCTCATTTTCCTCCTTTTCCCTAGTCAAGCTCAGCATTAAATGGCACTGGATATTGAAATGTCAGACTTTCCTTGTTACCTCTGTCTTTCTATAGATTTTAGGAATGAAGATGAAAGATTATGATACAGAAGCAAGGAAAGTAGGCTGGCAGCTACAGGGTTTGTGCTAGTGGAAGAAAGATGGATAAAGTTTTGGCAATATATAGAGTAATGAGTCTTATCCTATCCAAACTGAAGCATGGCTACTGGAGAAAATGACTCCTAATGAAACACACATGACAAAATGTTAGCAAAGGGAGCCCTTAACACTGTACTACAGAGAGTGTGGGATCCTGAAAGCCAAGAGAATAAATGGGCTTCTATTCAGTATGTTGACCTGTTAGCTGTAACATCAAACTTAGAGTGGTGATGCTGGTTTAGTAGTTAGACATTATTATATACATTGCTTAATATTCATGCACACAAGAGTATACTGAAAACATAAATTTTAATTCATTATGAGAGACTGATAATTTGGTGTGTAACTTAATTTAAATTCAAATACTCAATTTATAGGTTAGTGTTTTTCCTCGATTCTATACAGAGTGACACTTCATTTTATGAAGACTCTACACTTGATGTCCAACAAACAATTTTTTTGACAGGGTCTCTCTATGTAGTCCCAACTGTTCTGGAACTCTTTAAGTAGACAAGCTTGCCTCAAACACACAGGGATGTGTCTGCCTCTGCCACTGAAATTTTGGGGTTAACGTTGTGCACCACCCCATCAGCTTTGTTGTCTTCTTTGTTGTTTATTTGTATTAAGGATAGACCTCAGGGCCTCATGCATGTTAGATCAGCACTTCACCAACTGAGTTTCATTTCAAATCATAAAATAACTGTTCAGGTTATGTTCAAATTAAAGTGTTTATCAAGATAACTTCAGCAACAAAAAGTTACTGTATATAACTTGAGTGGCATAATGTTCAATTGATGATGTTTGAAATGGAAGACCTTCCTTGGTACCTATGTTTATACCCAAAAATATGCAGGGTTGGAGAAGACTAAAAAGAAGCTATCAAATTTAGGAACTATGGAGATGGGTCAGGTGATCAAGTCCTTGCCTTTAAACCAAATCAGGGCCCATCAACAATGAATCATTAGGCTTCCTGGCTAGACAATTCAGCCAATGGGCAAGCTCTTGATTCAGTTAGAGATCCTGTCTGGAAAATGGTGGTGGAGAAGCAATTGAATAAGACATTTAACATCTACCTCTGGCCTCATCACACGTGAACACATGCATTCCCATACATGCACACATATCTATGAGCACATAAGAAAATCAATGATAATTTTAATTTAGTTGTTTGTAAGTATCATGCATCAGGGACATTTGGGAAACACGTTTCAGTAAAAGGCTGATAAAAAGATTTCTGAGAGATGAGAATGAAAGAGAATCAATATGGCCTCTCAAAGACTCCGTGTTATGTAAGGTTCCTGCTCTTGTGAATTAAGATGCTCACTTGACCTATGTGCTTTTTTATGGCTTCTTTTATCTCCTTGTTCCTCAGGCTATAGATGATGGGATTGAAGAAGGGGGATAGAACAGCAAAGGCCAGAGCAATGGCAGTGTCCCAGAACAACGAGTAGGTAGCAGAGAAGCGAAGATACATGAGAGCCACACTGCCAAAGAAGAGCAAAAAGACCGTCAGGTGGGAGACACATGTGGAAAATGCTTTGCGGCGGCCTTCAGCTGATTGGATGCGCAGAATCACAGCCACGATACCAACATAGGACATGACAATGAGCATCACTGCTGTAATGATCTCAACAGCATGGATAATATCTACCACCTGGATCATGACAATGGTGTGGGTGTCTGTGCAGGCCAGGCGCAACACTGGGAGGAAGTCACAGAAGATGTGCTCAAGGTGATTCGAGCCGCAGAAAGGTAGTGTAGCAATCCAAGCAATCTCAGGGAGGGGTGTGAGAAAGCCACAGACACAGCAACCTAGGGTCAGTTGGGCACACAGTCTAGGAGTCATGATAGTAGGATAATGAAGAGGGCTGCAGATGGCCAGGTAGCGATCAAAGGCCATAGCTGTCAAGAGACAAACCTCACTGATGCCTGTAGAGTGGAAGAAATACATCTGCAGGACACAACCATTCAGAGTAATACTCCTTTGCTCACTAAGCAGGCTAGAGAGCATCTTTGGGATGGTAGCTGTAGTGTACCAAATCTCCAGGAAGGAAAGGGCACTGATAAAGAAGTACATGGGTGTGTGGAGGTGCGTATTTCTCTGGACCACTGTGATGATAACCAGGTTTCCAACAATAATGAAAGCATAGATGAAGAGCAGTGGGATGAAGCAGAAGACAGAATCAGCCCAGGAGCAAGGGAAAGCAGAAAAAATGAACTCCTGAGCAGTGGTCCAATTAGAGAACTCCATCTCCAAGTAAGACGTGCAAGTGTCAACAATTCCTAGTGCCCTCAAACTCTTTAGAAGGTGTATATTGTATTCCGAGGGAACACACACTTACCAAGCGCCAGCTTTTCAGAAGTCACCTGCACTGTGGCTGTAGATGAAGAGAAATGAAGAGTGAAATCATATGCATTTCACATTGGCTTTCAACTAACCTTGTCATAAAGGAAAAATAGAAAACAAAAGCTATATTTATACCTAGTAATTCCAAAGTCCTAGCACTGCTCAGAATCAGTGAGTGCACTGTCAAAGCTTAGATTCCCAGTACCCTCAATGAAAGTTTTATTTAGGAGGTCTGAGATAGAGCCTGAAGATTTGCAGGTAATGTTTATCCACTGGTCAGTAAACCTTATTTTAAAACCATCATGAAGAGGACTTGAAGAAACCTGAATAAAAATGACGCTCATTCCTGAATTCCAACCTTACTGATTCCCTAAATTTTTTTTTTTTTCTGAGACAAGGTTTCTCTGGGTAACAGTGCTAGCTGTCCTGGAAATAGTTCTTACAGACCAGGCTGGCCTCGAACTCACATAGACCTACCTGCCTCTGGCTCTTGAGTGCTGGGATTAAAGGCGTGTACCATAACTGCCTAACCTTCATCAAATTTTTACCTCTCATCTCAGTTCATCTGATTCTCAACACATGGTTTGAAATGATTTTTCTTTTATTGAAAATAGATTTTTTTCCACAATATATTCTGACTATAGTTTTCCTTCCCCCTACTCTTCTCAGTTCCTCCCCACTTCCCCTGCCACCCGGATTCACACTCTTTTTGTTTCTTGTTAGAAAACATACAGGTGTCTAAGGGATAATAATAAAGCAATCACAAGGGATTTCTACCCATCTTCTGCCCTTTCTTCTAATTAGCTTACCTCCTATTCATATTATATACTTAAAATGACTCAAAGGATGAGCTATAACGGCGTTTTTGTGCTGTTGTCTGTTCTTGAAAGAATATACCGCTCTTCCTCCTCCATCACTTTTCGTCTCCTTTTAAAGAGAGACTTAAAGGTGTTTTATTCAAGAAATGTTTGTCAAAATGACTTGGTTTGTGAATTAAATATGAATATATAAGCTGTAAGTGTAGGCTTGCCCTTATAATTTTGTGGGGCACAGTGGGAAAGGAGAGCTGTAGAGTGCTATGGATTCTAGAACACAGCACAGTGCAGGGCATTGTCTCTAGGTAATTATTTACTCTTCTCTCACAATGATTTGTTTCACCGTCTCTACTGATTTATTTTTTGTTTAGTATGAAATATGTTCACCTGGAGGACAATACTTCTCTATTTAAACTATTTTTCCTTTCTATAAAGTTTGCTACCCAATGCCTTGGGTAATTTTCTCTGGTTGTCCTAATCTCTTCAAATAAATTACCTACCTTCATCTTTCCATATTTGCTTCTGCTCGCCCCCGAAGGCCAGGTATGCAATGTTCAGTAGCTGTCTGCCTGTCAAGACCATCCTACTAATGTTTCCCTTCCTAGACATTCCATTTTTATTTTCCAAGTATATGGATAACTCAATATTTTATTCTTCTCATCTCTATACCATTCCACACAGAAGAGTCATTTTATCTCAACATTTTATTTATTCGAGATTCCCAATTTCCACAGACCTTGGTTCTTTTTAACTAACAATGCTTTATAAATTCCCATTATGAATCTCTCTCTCTCGGCCCCACATTGACTCCCCTAGAAGCTTTGCCTTCGCCCAGCTTTTAGTGCCAAGTCCTGAGATCATCCCTCTTGAAAACGACATATTGAGTTTCTAACCCCCAGGAGCTGAGCATGGTTGCATTTTCACACACAGCATCCAAAAAAGTAATTGAGTTAAAATAAGACGACTAGGTTTGATTCTATTGACTGGTGTTTCTATGAGAAAAAAATTGGAACGCTTTCAGTGCAAAGACTGAGGAAGACTCTGGTAATGATGGACATTTTTTTTTTAACCAAGCATACAGGCCTCTGAAGAAAGCAATCATGTCAAAATCTCGAGTTGAGCCTTCACTCTTAGACTAGTGGGAAGTTAAATTTCTTTTTAAAGGATACTCCAAACTGGTACATGACTTCAGTAACAGCATTCAATAAGGTTCCTCGCTAACTTTCTTATTTTCATTCCTATACATGCCAAACCACATCAATTGTCAAGTTATGCTTAATTTTTCTTATTGTATTAAAAATCTCTTTTAATTTCACTGTGAATGAACTCTCGATTATGTGATTAAGTCCCATCAAACTTCTCTTGTTTGCACATAAAAACTATCATTTTCCTTTATGTATACTGAAAGTAGTTATTTTCTGCAGAAATAAAAGTTGCTTTATCTCCTGTTGCTATAGGAACTTGCTACTTAACACATTTAACTTAGAGAAGGGAATATTATTTTACTCATATAACTTATATTTTCTAGTTTCTAAATATCTGGAAAGAGTCACATTTTCCAGAAAAATCCTGTTCTTATTTCCTTTCAATCTCTGCTTCTTTTTTCTAACCAAGTTCATTTATTTCTTGTAGCTCTTACATTGCTGCTCATGCCATTCCTTGTGATATACGTGTATGTATATGGTAGGGGAAAGTGGCTTGTTATATGTGTTTATACACACACGCGCACACACACACGTGTGTGTGTGTGTATATATATATATATATATATATATATATACTCATTATTTAAAGTATTTCCAAGTTTTCTTAATTTTTCCAAAATTTAAGTCTTGATGTTCTCAACTGTAGCCAGCACGTCTTGTAACTATGACCCGCAGAACATGGTTCTAAAATGTGAATTACACACTTGCTCAAGAAAATAACTTTGGAGTCGACCCAGACTTTTCTGTAATCCCTAAATTCACGCTATTAAGCCACAGAAAGCATGAGGAAATCCTGAACCAAAGCATCAATATTTATGTTTGCCCACTGAAGTCTGTCCCTTCTCTAAATTTCAGTAGTGGTGAGTCTAGAGCAATTGCCAGTGTCATTAACTTCCAACACCTGACTGGAAAACACATATAATTATGAGGACATTCCTGAAACATTTCAGAAGTCCATCTTTTTGCCTATCTATGTTAAATTTAAAGGGGTCCTTTGTGTAGAGAAATCTACTAATCCAAATCTTTATATGTTATATTGGCACTTTTATATCTCTTAAAAGCCATCCCACCAAAGGCCACTCACAGTATCTACAGACCCGGAGACATTGTCCATTACTATTGTGGGTGTGTTGTTTTTTTCTCTGTACTTCTCTCATCACCCTTCAAATAGTTAATCCACTAACCTTGTCGCTGCTGGTGTCTAAGGTCAGAATAATCATGAAGGAAGACTCTATCTTTGCTCAATTGATGTGTGTGTGTGCCACAGAACTAACTTCCTTCACTAGACTTCCACCCTGAGACCTCATTTTAAACTCAGTTTTTCTCATCAGTCAGCAATATAAAAGATCTAATTCTCTTCATGGGTCTTCTCCCTTTTTCTCCCCCTGTTTTCTTTCTTAAAGATGAGTAAAATGATTGCCTCTCTTGGGAATTGTCAATAAATGACTCAACATTAGTAGAAAAACAATCATCCTCATAATGGCTTCAATTGGGAAAAGGTACTCAGCCTAGTAATTAGGAGAATCCCAGGTCCAAGGATCTCCAGCTCATTTCAAACGGGCTTGGGAGTTCCTGACATGGGAATCAATGCACTCGTTTCCTTTTATTTATTTTTGCCCTCCTTTCTGTGCCTCCCTAATGGTGTCAATGCTTTAGTGAATCAAAATGAGGAAGATCTAAGACTCAGATCTGAGTGTTGTTGGTATAGTAAAGGAGGGGAGAGCCGTGGAACAATGAAGCAAAGGAGGAGACGAGGCTGACTTCTGTCTTTTCCTAGGCTAGTCATCTTAGTTTAGAAAAATCATTTGGACATTTGAATATTCTACCTACTTACTGTTTATTGGAATTTATGACAATAATGCTGATTTTTTTCTTTACAACCTTTGTGCAGCAAAGTCAGGACCTCTCAATGGAGATAAAAGACAAGCAAGGAAGGTTCTCAAAGGCTAAAGGAAATTAATAATGTCATATGATGACTTTTCAAGACTGCTTAAATAATAGTCTACACTGTACAAAATCAACTGAATTTGTTCTCCTCTTAAATATCTTCTACCCTATGATGCTATAAGGCCTTATTTATTATTAATTTATAAAAATTTCCACTTCCTTCCCTCCTCCCAATACCCTCCCACTCCCCCCACTCCCTCTCCTCCTCCCTCTCCAGTCCTAAGAGCAGTCAGGGTTTCCTGCCCTGTGGGAAGTTCAAGTTCCTCCCACCTCCCTCCAGGTCTAGGAAGGTGAGCATCCAAACAGACTAGGATCCCAAAAAGCCAGTACATGCAGACAAAACAAGTCCCAGGCTGACAAGGCCTTCTTTTAAAAAACCCTCATTCTTGTATGGAGAACCAAAATTGAAACATATGTATGAATTTTAGGAAAACAAATTACATTTTTTTTCTTTGAGTAGTATGTCAAAAGAGAAGTGAGGGTGAGAAATTTTTTTTTCTGAAATTCATGTATTCAGACTGATAACTTTAAATTAATGTTAATATTCTGTTGGAAATGCATATTAATCATAAGTGCACACTTTAATCTGTTTTTTATTTGAGTTTACTTGACTCCTAAATGATAAATGATTTTTATTTTTTATTTTAAGAAAATATACCTCTAAATCATTTCAAAGAAAATGTGACTAGGAGACAAATAGTTACCCCCAAAGCTCCATATATTCCTCATTACATCTCACTGATAAGACCTGATGTGGATTCCCCTCTGCATGATGTGAATATGATTTATTGCCATTGGTTAATAAAGAAGCTGCTTTTGGTCAATGGCTTAACAGAACATAGCTAGTCTGGAAAAGATATATAGAAAGAATAGGCAGAATTAGTGAGTAGCCATGTAGCCACCAGAGAAGAAAGACCCAAGCTGCCAGATGGAACCTTCCTAGTAGACCATGAGCATGGTAAAATATAAAATAATAGGAATGGGTTAATTTAAGACTTAAGAGCAATCTAAAAAGATGCTTAAGCTATTGGCCAAGAAGTATTGAAAATAGTATAGTTTCTCTGTGATTCTTTTAGAGTTCAGGTGGTCAGGAAACAAACTAGTAGCCTCCTCAACCAACAAAGACCTCTTAAGAAAAAGGGCAAAAAATACCACAGCTAAAAACATCCAGTTCCATTACCACTGTTTGATTAAGCAGGTATACAATAGTATCTGCTACAACCTTTCCCATCCTTAACTGTTATTCTCAAAGTAAAATTTAAATTTAAGACTAGAATATTTTTTCATATTGCATATGATTTCTGAGATTTTGAAAGCAAATAGTCTATTTACTTCAAGAAAATGCTCTTAAAAACACATAACATTACATTATATGTTGACTAATTATGTATTTAAATATTGGTGGTCGCCCATTTATACATAATGACACATCTGGGAAATTCATTAGGTGTATTTTAAATTTACTGAAAAATAAATTACAATATTTAACATACATAAATTTTAATGTACAATGCATACAGTATTCTTTTAGATTTTCAAACATTGTGAGATTAATGAAATATATAGACTACTTTTCCCCTCCAGATTACTGCTTTAATAAGGGATCTTTTTTATTTTGAGAAAAAAAGACTCAAAGAATCAAGGTTCCTCAGAAAGCTATCAATAGTATCCTCTATAGTAAAAATATATAAAGACTATTACACACACCAGTTTTAAAGGACACCTTTCACAGACCAAGTCCCACTCACACAATTACATTGCTACATTTTTGCAGTAAAGTACCGGGTACTCATGGGGAATATACACACTGCTTTAATTAAAAGTTGCTCTCAGCTGCTACAACTAAGTAAGATTTCCTTTGCATGCCAGAAAGCAGCTACGGTTGATTAAAAAACTAGTATGCTACATTATTGCCATAAAGATGCTACAAAATAAAAACCAAGAAGGTGTCAAAACTAAAAACAAAACTTTCAGAATAAAAATGAACAAAAAACAGAATTAGTATTAATATATTAATTACAAATATAATTACAAATATTAAATAAATGATAGAATAAAAATTCACATCAAGGAATATGAAAGAGGAACCAGGGTTGGGACCCTATGAATGAATAAACACAGGAAAGACAAGGGGAGAAACATTGAGAATGTGCAGAAGTTATCAAGGAAGATCTAGGATTGATCTCATTTAGATCAAGTGTCTAGGTAAAGAAATAATAGCTGGGACTTCTAAAGCCCACTATGTCCTTAAGTGTCTCCTCATCACTGGTCTTGTCTCTGTCATTCTCTTCTTCTTCAGCCACATTTTCATCTTCCGTCATAAGCTCCAAGTGGTCATCTCCCCAGTCTTCATTATCACCCTCTACCAGACCCCTCCTCTGATCTGCCTCAGATTCCATCTTCAGTGTGGTCTCATCTATCCACACGAGCTGTTGTTCTGTACCACCTATGATTTCTCATATTCCAGCTTGTGATTGTTCCATTCTTTCTCAATGATCCTCCTCCCCATGCTTTTCAGTAGAGAATCCACTTTGTTTTATCTGGGTCAGCTTCTTCTCAATGTACCAAAGGCCATTGACTTCCAACTTTAAAGGCTTCAGAGAAGATCCAGCTGTGTATTCTTAGAACCGAAGTTCCTTTTGCTTGTTTCCTTATGCATGATAATGTTTAGAGGTTACCACAATAGAAACAATAGGAGGTGGAAGAAAAAGAGGAGAGGAAACTAAAGAAAGAGGAAGAATAACACAGGCTAGATATAAGGTTGAGAGTAAAGCAGCTACCTTGGGTAAACCCAGCTAGGAAACAATATATATAAGCCTAGGATTGTACAATAACTCCTCAATAGCCAAATAGGAGAAATATCCATCTAAAATTATGAGAGAGGAAGATGAATACAACCTGTTGAGAGCCTTTTCATTTCAAGTGTATGAATTTATAATTCTTATACAAATCTGAAGAACTGAACCCTATATTTTAACATATCGGGATTTTCTTTTAGTTACCCTACAGCTTTGCCTTGCCAATGATCAAATCAATAGGTTCAACAAAATGCAGAGATCAGATTTAAACTGTATATCAGATGTCACACTGTAAATCATACTGACAATCTTACATTCATGTGTCAATTATAAAACTATTAAGTAGTCAATGTTTAATCAAGAATGGTAAAAATTTTTATAATTTTTTCTGTAATATATTGACTTCTTGAAATTTATCTTGAAGCATTGTTCAAGAATATAATTATTACTGGATTTATAAGATTTCAATATGGAGAAAACCTGTAAAATTTCAAGTTATAGTAAATTTATAGCATATCAGTATAATATGTCACAATTAAGCTATAAATAACAGACACTGTATAGATACACATATCTTAGTATTAAATTTCAGGTTTTGTAAATATGTGCTATGAAGTAAAACATGTACAATATTAAATATACTACAAAATTATATATTTTGCCACTTCAAAGGGAAAAGATGCAAAATATTTTAGAGTGATGAATGAAATACCTGCATTTATTCAGTCTCAGTTTACTCATATTGACTTCCTTTAAATTCAATTTCTTTTTATAGTGATCGACACAATGCCAAACATAATCGATAATGTCCTGCTGATGAAACACATCACAGAAATACATGTGTCTTAAACAATCAGAACACTAATGGAAAGGAGAACAAGTTGAAAGGAAAATGTCTATAGTTTGGGTACAAGGAAGGTTTCTTTCTCCAAAACCTGTTCAAAGGCTTTGGACTAACCACTCAACAACAGGCAGAGTTAATATGCACTGTGATGTGGCATGAGTCTATAAAGACTTCAAGGTTATTGTGAAGATAATAGCGTAGATAAAAGTAGCCAAGAGACTGAGTCAAATAAATAATGCCTGTGAATGTTCTTCATAGTTGTATACCTAACCATTCTGGAGTATGTATATATGCTTGTATATATATATATATATATATATATATATATATATATATATATATATGTATATATATATATATGTGTGTGTGTGTGTGTGTGTGTATGTGTATGTATGGGATATTTATACCTTTCAATGGTTGGAAAACGTTTTTAAAAATCACTAATTTTACAATCTCTGTAAATTCTCAGAAAATACAATTTATGTGTCCATCCATCAGCTCATTTAAAAAAAATGTTTGATCACTTGGCAATGGTGGCACATTCCTTAAATCACAGCACTTGGGAGGCGGAGGCAGACAGATCTCTGTGAGTTCGAGGCCAGCCTGGTCTACAAGAGCTAGTTCCAGAACAGGCTCCAAAGCTACAAAGAAACCCTGTCTTGGAAAAAAAAACAGAAAAAAAATCAATTGCATAATCTTTTAAATTACAGTCATTCTTCGGGATCATTTTTTTTTGGGGGGGGGAATCATCTTCTTTAGCTTAAAAAGGTATAAGCTAAAATTGCATACCTGTTTCATTGTTCACCTTTTGAGGGCAAAAGAGTTTTTTAATTGCATCTTTCATGTCTTTATTTCTCAGGCTATATATAATAGGATTGAAAAAGGGAGCAAATACAGAAAATGTAATAGCAATAGTGTTATCCCAGAATGGTGTATAAGTGGCAGAGAATCGAAGATACATAAGGGCCACACTGCCAAAAAACAACAGGAAGACAGCAATGTGGGCAGCACAGGTGGAAAAGGCCTTCTTACGTCCCTCTGTTGAAGGGATGCTCAGGATAACAACAATAATTCTTACATAAGAAAGGGAAATAATCAGACTTGTTATCAGAATAGCGAGAGCATGAATCACATCTTGAACCAAAATCACAGAGGCATCTGTACAGGCTAACTTCAACAAAGGGGTGAAATCACAGAATATCTGATGGATTTGATTGGGACCACAAAAGGGTAGAGTAGAAATCCACACAATCTCAGGTAGAAGGATGAGGAAGCCAAATATACAAGAACCAGCAGTAAGCTGAGCACACAGCCTCGGTGTCATGATGTTAGGATAGCGGAGTGGGTTGCAGATAGCAACGTACCTGTCAATAGCCATGACGGTGAGAAGTGTCCCTTCAGTGTTTCCAAGTGAATGGAAGAAGTACATTTGTAAGAGGCAGCCAACGAAGGAGATGGTCTTGTCCTCACTGATGAGATTGGAGAGCATCTTAGGGATGGTAGCTGTTGAGTACCACATCTCAAGAAATGAGAAGATGCTTATGAAATTATACATGGGATTGTGAAGACGGGTGTCTAGCCTTACAGCAAAGAAGATCATCAGGTTTCCAGCCATAATAAAGATGTAGATGAAAAGCAAAGGGAAAGAGTACAGGAGGCCACCAGTCTGGAGCTGGGGGAAACCAGAAAAGACAAATACAGTCACTGCTGATAGATTTCCCATTCTCCATATCTCCATTTGAGTGACCTGTGGATGAGGGAAAGACCATGTTCAACTAACGTGGAAGAAGTTAAAGCAGTACAAATATAAATATTGAGGCTGGGGGGACAGATGGGTAAGTTGGTAAAATGTTTGTCTAACATGCATGAGGACTTGAATTCAGGTCCAAAGCATCATGTGAAAATACTCGCTGATGATACCCATGTTTATAATCCCAGTGCTGGGAGGTTGGCACAGCAGGATCTCAGAAGCTTACTCGCCAACCAGCTAGTCAGATCACTAAATCAGGTTCAATGGGAGTACCTGTCCCAGAAAAGAAGGTGGAGAATATTGAAAGAGAATACCTAACATTGACCTCTTGCCTCCACCTGCATATGTACACACTCATGTGCCCAATTTATGCACACACATGCAAACATTTACACATTTATATATACCAACACAAATTTAAATGCTTTTTTCCTTTGGATTATATTTCTTATTTGATAGTCTAAGATTTAAAAAAAAGTAATAACCTGCCCATACCTCTAATTTTGCTTTTAGGTAAGCATACTATAATGTTTAATGGAGTGGATTTATGTCAAACTTACAGAGCCTGAATTTTCATTATATTCACTATTAACTAGATACTAGGTAGCTTACATAATTTCTCTGAGCCTTACATTTTCCACTGTACATGAAAACTAATTTTGTTGAAGTGTTTTTGTCAAATGAGTTAATTTATAAAAGAACCCATTATTGATATCAATGTTATTTATTTCCTTTATAGACCAGCTGCCTAAGAGTATTATGTTAACAATATCTTCTGTAGATAGTGCTCCTTGCTTGATCATTTTCTAGGTAGTTTTTTTTTGCATCCAGAAACCATTCTGCTTTTTATATCCCTGTTAAAATAATAGCAAAAACAATAGAAATTATAGTCCTTATATTATGATTATACTTTTGAACCAGGTATAGCAGCCTACTACTCTTGAAAGGGTTTTGTTATTGATTTCCACTAAACCATCATTCCCATGGTTCCTAGATAGAATTCACTGTTTAAATCACTGTTTTGTACTTCTGTGTGTTGAAGTCATGTTCATTGCTCATTCTATATGTCTGCAGGAACACTGGAGTCTTGATCCTTCAAATCTGGTAAATACATATTTTCTGATGAAAAAAGTATTCTCCCATAGTTTTCCATTATCCCAAATCTCTATCTTTTGACAGATCTATATACTATTCTCTATCTTTACTTTCTAATATTTCACTGTGGCAATTTCAAATTTCACCATGATATGCTCTAGAACTTTGGTGACATTTTAGCTATTTTCTAGGATACCTCTTTGCTTGTGCTTATTTACCTGGCTAACTCTGATCTATCCTCAAGTTTCATTTCAGCTCTTATCTCTCATGAGAAGGCTTCTGATTGTTGCTACTGTCATCTCCTCATCATATTTAAACACACACACACACTTACACATACACTTACATAACACAATCACAGACACTCACATGCACACACACACACACACACTTCTTAGTTTATCTTTACACTTAGTTTATCTTTACTCCAGATAGTCTCTATCATCATTCTGACACTATCAATGAATGCACTTTGTGTTATTATTATTTTTTTTAATGTCACTAGATTCTATTAGGGCACAGTTTACCATTGATAGATACTGGGCACTTGGAAACAGCTTCTTTTGTAATGAAAACATTTTAATTGGACATAAAAATGCAATTAGAACAAAAGAAATCTGTAAAGCAGGCAGGCAGGAGGGGGAAATGCCCTCATTTACACTCATGAAGCTTAGCACAGGACGAATAACTAACTGCTATTTCTTGCTATTTCCCATTCAATTCTACAGAGCCTACAGCTCCAAAGATAAAATTCTCATAAGCTCAAACCAAGTTTCAAATTCCACACCTCTAAAAGTTCTCAATATTTGAACCCTCAGCATTCTGTTACTGAGTGCCTCATTTCAAGTAAGAAATGAACACACTCCTCTGACTTCAGGGGCCCCAAACTCACCTCTGTCAAGTAAAGTCGGGCTTTTTTCACCCTATCTCTGGGCCTCTCTGTATCTCTTCCTTCAACATTTCTACAAAGTTCTTATAAGCATCCTTGTAACATCCTGAAGGGAATGGGAACTCCACTGAGGTTCTATTCCCTCAATAATAGAAAGAAAACACTTCCCCCCTGGGGTCACTTGACAGAAGATGGCACTCTGTGCTCTCTGTTTATTAGATCCTCAGGTAATGGAGAGCCAGTGCTAGGGGGATGGATTTGTACAGATTCTGCTGGAAGTTGTCACCCCCTTTTTTACCAGTGTTAGGATTGAAAAAGCCATTCTATATTTAGATATGGTACTAGCAAGTGCCGCGCCAAAAAAACAAAACAAAACAAAACAAAAAACAAACAAACAAAAAAGGCCAAGAAGGATGCTCTTAATGTTACTTTTTTTTTTGAAAGAAAGAGTAAGTGGGGCGGTATTGAAGATGATTTTTTGAGAAATGTCATCAGTAAATTAATGAATAGAATACAGAAAAAATTCTATTAAAAATTTACCAGTCAGAATGCTAAGAAGAAACTTAAAAATAACACATGTTTTCTTCTCAAAGGTTGTACTAGGTCTGTCTAAATTTGTCCAGTTGATCTGTTGAACTCTTAATATTTCTTATTTTTCACCGCAAAATGCATCAATGGCTGGTCTCCTTTTACCCTGTTGTATAGTGTCTTTCTATTTGTTTTCTTCTTTTACTTCTTTATTTCCCCCATTGCTAAAGAGGAAACAGCACCAAAAAAAGATGGGTGCATTGAATTGCCATCAAAATTGAATTGATCTTGTTCATTAAAGAATGATCATCATAAAACATGTTTTGTTCTAATATAGTGACTTTTTTGCCATTCAGAAGCAAATTCAATGAAGTTTAATTGTGTGTGGTGGGATGGGTAACATATAAAAATAATTGAAAGGCAGAGAAGAATTAGAGGATAAGGTAAAGGTTCTGAGATAAAAAGGATAAAGTGAATGTATTTTGTAAAGAAATAGCAATTTATCATAGGAGGAAGGTTCATTTCAAATATAATACCGTCATAAGTAGGTAGTGATAGATACAAAACAATGGAGCATATTTGTCTTCCAGTACTACTTTCAAAATGAAAGAACAGAGAGGAAACAAAATTATAATTCATGAAAATTTAGGAGTAAACATGAACATGATTCAGCAAAGATTTTCTGCTTGTCTATATGTATTTCTGTAAACCATGTGGGTGTGCCTGTATGTCTGTCTGTATACCATGTGGATGTGTCTGTATGTCTTTCTGTATACCATGTGGGTATGCCTGTATGTCTGTCTGTATACCATGTGGGTGTGCCTTGTGACCATGGAGGTCAAAGATGGGTGTTTGATTCATTGGGACTGGCATTACAGACAGTTGTGAGCTTCCATGTAGGTGCTCAGGAATAAACCTAGGTCCTCTGGAAGATCAGACTACCCTTCCTCTATAATCTATCAAGAGCCAAATGCAGAGTAGGGATGTTTAGAGATATATGAGGCCCTCTCCAATTCATGATTGATTCTTGATATGTCCAGTCATGTGTAGGTCTATTGAAGACAGCCACAGGTCCTGTGATATCATGACAGCATTAGCTCTGCCATAACCTGAAGAAAGACCTTCAAAGTTCTCCTGGTCTTTTAGATACTACATTCTTTGTGTCCCTCTTCTCTGATGATCCCTGAGCCTTATAGAGGGCACTTTAAATGTGACATTTAGGGCTGAGTTATCATTTGTCACTTGTTCTCAGCACCACGAGAAGCCAGGTATCACTGTATTCACCAGGATTCTATGCAGATATACACATCTCCCATTAAGTGTTGGAAAAGCATTTGTCTATAGGTGTAATTATAAATATTTGCAAAGTAGTTTGACACCAAGTCAATTTAGATAAAGTGTAGCGAGTTTGCCCCAAGAGACTAATATGTCCTCAGGCATGGATTTTTCATTATGTTTCCATTACTAAGCATAAATTCTGTCTCATAGAGGAGGCCTCAAATCAAATCAAACTTGTTGGTTACCCCATAGCATTCGTGGCACTATTGTGTCAGTGGATATTTCCGGCCTTGCAGGTTGCTATTGTAGTTTCTATGGATGGCAGCTGGTTAAGTTGTTGATATTTGTTTTGCCCCAGTAGCATCTATAGTACCTTATGTTGCTGTGAAACATAAATAGCACGAAGGAAGCTTACATATGCTATGAAGATTTTAATTACATCAATTATTCTAACACATGAACATAAGATTTCCCCCTATTTTTATATATATCTTCTTCAATCTCTATCATTAATATTTTGCATTTTTATCTGAAAAAAGTTTACACTTGCTTGGTTAAATTGTTTCTTTGTATTTCAACCTCTTTGGTCGTTGGGAACCAGATTGCTCTTTAAAAATTTTTGTTTATATTTTGGCTTTGGGAATTGAACCCATGGTCATTAATATACTAATAAAGAACCTTCCTACTGATTATACCTGATTATACCCCAGTCCTTTTATAATTTCATGTTAATGACCTAAATTTAAGAATTTCAGTTATTAAAGGATTAGATGTCATAGACAGGGAAATAGTAGGGTATAGTATGCTCTGATCAAGGAAATGGCAAAAAAAATTGGGTCTTAATTAGGGATGTGAGAGGAAGGTAAATACATGAGGAGGAAGGGGACAAAATAAAAGAAAGGATATCTGAAAATCATAATATTAACTATCTTTTAAAAAAGCACCTAGAATACATATAAGTTTGTGTATTGATACACATATATAGTTTAAATGAAATTTTCTCCTCTGTGCTGACAATACCCCCTCCAAGAGCCAAGGATCACCTAAAAAAAACCCCAACACCAGGGATAAAAAGCCCTCATATAAGTTGTTGGTCAGGGTTGTCTAAGAGATTCAAATGGAGTGTCTTTGGTGCTCAACATTCTCTCAGGAATAGATTGGTGCTGCCAGGAGCAATCATGTCTCATGTCAACAGAACCCTAAGCTATTTAAATGTCATATGCTACAGCTCTTTGAAGTGTTTGAAGATTATCTATCTATGCGGAATACAATCTCTATGTATCTAAAGAACCTGATTAGTATAACTATAAATATGACAAACGTAGATGACTATTGATCTGTAATTCTTAATACCTATCTAACTTAAAGACTAAGACTTCATATGAGAATATTATAAATAATCAACTGTGCAACAAATGAGGGCAATGACCTCAAAATATAAACAATGTATAAGTATCTTGATCAAATGTAGAAAAGTATATTGAAATATGAAAATATATCCTAAAATTGTATTAATATACAAAAATGTTTTAAGCAGAGGTAGTTGCATGAATGTATACAATATGACAAAGTTTTATGCATAGATACACAAATATTGTAGACAAAATATAAACATATGCAATATAATTTAAGTTTGTATCAATATACAAGAATCTATACCAATGTAAATTGCCGATAAATAATAGCTCACAAGTGTTCACTCTACACTAATCTATTATTCCATCCAATCCCCCCCCCTTTTTTCCAAAGAGAACCCTGAGCACCAATTATAATCAACCCTTATATGATGTCCCTAACCCTGAGAACAAACTTTGTAGGGAGACAGGACATCATCTTCTAAAATTACTTCCAGCTATCATAGGAACTATGTCTTTCTGTGGGATCCTGTGAAAGTAAAAATGATGGTTAAATTCCAAGATTAATGGCTGGTATAATTGCAAATAGTCTATGAGTATCTGGTAAGGTTTTTCTGAGCTTCCTATTTGGAGGTCTGGCCAGAATGTTGTAAAAAAAAAATGCACCATTTCAACTAACCAAGTTGGAACCATCTTGAGCAGCTGGTACTCAAAACAGGTCTTGTAGTAATGCTATCAGCATTATGAGGTCATATCTGCCAGGTGGAGTTGTTGTTGTGGGCCCCATCTTCTTCCTGGAAACTTCAAAGATTACTGTAGGAAAATTCATTGTTCATTGTGGAAAACTTAACATTATTTATGTAGACATATATAGACATATATATTCAATGAAAAGTATGATAGAGATAAAAATAGATATGAAAAAGTAATTTTTTTCTAAATTATTTTTTCTTTCTGTCCCATATCATATGGCTCTTGACATGAGACAGAAACTCTGAATATTTATTTTAACAACATGCTTAGATTTAGAGAAGGACAGAGCTATTATCCAATTCTAAACCCAGCTCTCTATCTATCTATCTATCTATCTATCTATCTATCTATCTATCTATCTATCTATCTAAATGTATATGTCCTTACAAGTCATATTCTCTTTTCTGGATGATTCATATTGGATAGTTATTTTTCCTTCTGTCAACATTCAAACATCCAAGGTCTCTTGAATTTTTGAAGATGAGTATTTTCCTACAAAGACAAGAACAGAACCCTGTCCTTACACTATATGTTTTCCTTACCATCTATATGGTTGTCACCCCTGTGGATGAGCTGTTATTTCTCTTTCTCAACAGGCTTCTCTCTTTCAAACTGAATCTTTATTAATTTTGATGGTATCCATAACTTTTCGTCTCTTGTGGAAACAAGAGCAAAACCCCTTCCCCAACATAGCATATCTCCTGGCTTCCTTTGTGAGTTTAACACATCCTTAAAATACACTGGCTGATATAATTCTGAAGACTTTTCTATTATCCAGTGTCTCTTTGCTACTGTTGTCCTTTTCTCATTAGTGTTAAGAAAATTCAAGGTTAATGAAGCATTATGTAATCTATTTCTGGGTGTATTTTCCACCCCTTTGTTTAACATATCCTTTATAGTTCGATTTGATCTTTCTACAACTGCCTGACCTGTAGAATTGTGTGGTATATCTGTAAAATGCTTAATATTATAAAAAGCAAAAATTTGTTAAATGAGACATATGCTGAACCATTATCAGCTTTTATCTGTGCAAGTATGCCATGATGGCCATAACTTCTAATAAATATATGATTACCGAATCAGCCTTTTCTGAGCTGAAAGCAGTTGCTCACTGAAAACCTGAATAAGAGTCAATGGTGTGGTATACATATTTTAATTTTCCAAATTCTGTAATGTGGAATACATTCATCTGCCAGATTTCATTCCTTTGAGTACCCTTTGTGTTAGTCCCGGCAGGCAGTGATGTTTGGTTATAGAAAGAGCAAGTAGGGCATTTCTTTATAATACCCTTAGCTTGTTGCCATGCAATAGATAACTTTCTTTAACTCTGTTATTGACATAATGTTTTTTATGAAATTCTGAGTCTTGCAACATGCTTCCAATCAATAATTGATCAATTTCTGGATTACCTTGTGCTAGAGGACCTGGCAGACCTAGGATCAGATGTGTGTTATGTATATAGGACAAAGTCTATTTGTGATTATGTCTTGCACCTGGATAAATAATAAAGTCAATTCTGTATCAGCTGGTATAAATTTAGCAGTTTTAATATGCAAGACAACTCTTTCTGCATATTGTGAATCAGTAAATATATTAACAGGTTCTTTAAAATCCTTTAGCACTATGAGAATAGCATATAATTCTGCTTTCTAGACAGAATTATAAGAACTTTATTCCACCTTACTTAATTCTTCTGATTTGTAACCTTCCTTCCCTATTTATTTGCATCAATATAATATGTATAGGCTCCAGTTATTAGTACATCACATACAATTCAGTGAAGAATCCAAGAAGTTCTCTTTATAAGGTTAAGTCTATCGCTTTGGGGATAATTGCTATTAATTTCTCACAAAAATTTTAGCACAAGCTTTTGTCATGGTTCATTATCTTTCCATAACTTTTGCATTTCATCAGTAGGAAAAGATACTATAATCTCTGCTGGATCTATACCTGCTAACTGACAAAGTCTCAATGTGGGATTCATCCGAGGTCTGCATCACCACCCTCCCGGTATGGACCGCGGCTCCATATCACCACGAGTTTGAACAAGGGTCTAGGGGTTAAACACAAGACACACACACACAGAGAGTCCGGGTCATTCGCCAAGAGGTGAATGCCCATTTATTTTGCTTTATCCAGAGTTAATATACTTTGGCCCCAGAAGAGAAAACTCCTCCCAGCTAGAGGGGGTTGGGGGAACTGGCGCCATGTGGGAACTCCTCCACAGGCAGGTGGGTGAGGGGCGGAGGGCTGTGACATACAGGTGAGAGGGACCTTGGTGCCGTGAGCTCTCCCGGGCAAGTTGGAAATTACCACACCAAAGATAGAACAAGCCCTGCAGCTAATTCACCAGGCTAGCAGAGCAGAGCACAGAACTTAGCAGGAAACTTAGCTGGTTAGCCAAAACAGTCCTTGATTTGCATCCCAAGGAGCAAGGGAAGGCTCGGGCCCTACAGGTCCCCCTATTTTATATAAAATAAAATGACTAGGGATGTCTTAGGTGGCAATGGACGTCAGGCAAAAACTTCTTACCCGTCATTGGAAAGTATCCAGGTATAAACACATTCCTGTCTTAGGTTGGGGCTGCCTCCCATAAAACCGAACCCGTCTCTGGCTCACTCGTCATTTATCAGGAAGTTTAGCCAGATCTATGCTGAAAGATACTTCGAGGCGAATGTTAAAAGGACTTACCATGTGGCAACATTGACCTGAGTTAGCCACTGGCTCTGGCACCATGAGATCATGAAGATGATGTTCCAGTGCGTATATAAGCATTTTTTAAAGGAAACTGTGCCTGTACAATCCTTAAAGAGTCTGCTTAAAAAGGAGCCTTTTAAGTAAGGACTCATTTAGCACTGGTGGAAAGAGCCCCTGGAATAGCTAACTAGAATAATAATTGACAGCCAATTGGTAAATCTTGTATTCCAGGGTCCAAGAAGAACAGCAAAAGTTATCCTGACCAAGCAGAGGTCAAAAACCATAACCAATCTGTAAAGATTAACTGTAGTATCCAATTGTAAATTTAGCTCAATTCAAACGACCATGGCCTTTGCAACCTGCCCTTGGAAGGTACCCACAGCGCTAACAGAAGTAGTCAACTGATTGGGGAAAAAAATCCAGCAGCATAGTCACCCCTAGCAGCCATAGCAATGACTGACAGATCATGGGGAGGGAGGTGGGCAAGGGAGAGTCCAGGCACTGGACCACTTCAGCCAGCTTCTCAGGAACCCCGCAACTCTAGTTGGCATGTCAGTGTCTGCTGGACCTTATGGTTCTGCCCCGTCTTCAGGCCTCTGGGCAGGAACCTCCATAGCATGCACAGTACAGCATAGCGCAGCACGGAGCAGTACCCAAATGGATGTCAGCATTCCTAGGGAAGACACAGACAAAGCTCCTCTCCCAAATTAATGCATGAACTGGACCATACTACATTTTCTCAGCTAGGTGAGGCATCCCAGAGGAATAATCTCCTTTTTTTGTATATGTAAATAAGTCTTGAGTGTACGATGTATTTGTTTTACTATAGTCTGTTTTTGGAGACTGTAGGGTATACCTGATTTAAGAATAATAAAAAACTCAGAGCAAAATTTAGTAAAGCCAGCATTGGTGTAGGCTGGTCTTGAACGTTGGGATCTGTAGGTTTTTGTTTTAGAGAGTAAATTTTACTGGCCTGCGCCACCACAGTCAGCCTTTTGTTTTGGCTGAATAACCATTTCTTTAATGGCAGGGCAGTTCCTTTTGAAGTGTCCTGACTTTTTATAATGAAAACAATTTTTAGACCTAGTTTTGCCTGGAACTTTTCTAGGGGCAGAAGCAATTATCTGACCCAGTATGTGAGTGTCATTACATAACTGGATAAAACCACTAAAATTGTTATTTTTATATGGGGGCACAAAACCTCCCAAATAAAAATCTGTTAGCCTTTTTACAGGCTAACCGTTTTTCTGCTCCTTTGTCTGGAGTACTCTAAAAAAAATGTGTGAACATCTTTTTTTTAAAAAGAAAGAGTATCAGGTTGCTGGGAATTGAACTCAGGACCTCTGGAAGAGCACGCAGTGCTCTGAACCTCTGAGCCATCTCTTCAGCTCATTCTTAGGCAGAAATTTTTTGAGCTTAGCAGCTGCGGTGCCATGAGACCTGCTCCCGCCACTGCTGTAGGCTACTGTGTCCGCCTCTGCCATCCAGGGTGTGGGCCCTGACCCCGCCGCTGCCGCTATGGGCGGTGGACAAGGGGAAGTGCGGGGCGCGGGGTCTGCCGAAGGACGCGGGAGCCACTGCAAGACGTGCTGGCAGGAGCAAGGGTGCGCGCAGCCCGTAGCCCACAGCTTTGCTTGCTGTGCTCCAGGAACCGCAGCCGTGCCAGCCTATAAAAGTTAAAGCCCCCTGCAAGTAAAAGCCAGGGACTAAATTCTCTCAAAACAAAAAAAATTAGGCAATTAGCTACCTTATACAAAAGGAAACTGTCTTAAGGAACTCTCGTGGTGTCTACATTTAAACACTGGTGCTCATTCTCTCCAAAAGACCTAACCATACCTGTTTATCTGGCCTTTACCCTGGAGCAGAAGTTCCCGCACCCAAATGAGCCAATCCTGGCCAATCCACCCTCCGTAATTTACTTACCACTGGTCAGCCTCTCGAGGGTGACCCCCATGGAGATCCTTACCCCTCAAAACTCGTAGATGGGTTTCACAGACGAGTGTTCTTCGGGTGCAGTTGCTTTCGATTGCTCATCCAGGGACGCCATTTGTGGGATTCATCCGAGGTCTGCATCACCACTCTCCCGGTATGGACCGCGGCTCCATACCACCACGAGCTTGGGCAAGAGCCTAGGGGTTAAACACAAGACACACACACAGAGCCCGGGTCATTTGCCAAGAGGTGAATGCCCATTTATTTAGCTTTATCCAGAGTTAATATACTTTGGCCCCAGAAGAGAAAACCCTCTCCTCAATTTACCTTTTATAATTAATTTGGAGACTTTTTCCACATAGGTTTTTAATTTTTTACATGATTTATGTGGTAAAAAATCCATTCTAAGATAATTTCATTCCTCTGCCTTAAAATTTCTGTAGGAGAAATTCTGGAAGGCAATATGACTAGAATACAATTAAGATTTGGATTCACCCTATTCACATGTGCCTCCTATAATTTTTCCTCAACAATTGTCAATTCCTTTCTGTTTCAGCTGTTAAATCTCTGGGACTATTCAAGTCTTTATCACTATCTAAGTTTTTGTTTAAATGAATTATTAGATCAGGTGTTATCCCAACAGCTGGTCATAAACTGGTAATGTCTCCTAATAATCCTTGAAAGTCATTAAGAGTCCACAACCAGTCTCTCCTAATTTGTGCCTTTTGTGTTCTAATTTTCTGTAAACCTATTTTATAACCTAGGTAATTGACAGAATCTCCTTTCTGTATTTTTTTCAGGAGCAATTTGTAATCCCCATTTTGGCAAAACTTTCTTTACTTCTTCAAACATTTGTTCTAAAGTATCTATCTTTAAAACAGATAGCAAAATGAAATCCATGTAACGGTAAGTTATAGACTTAGGAAATTGCTTAAGTATTATTTTCAATGGCTGACTTACAAAGTATTGGCACAGAGTAGGTCTATTGAGTATTCCATGTGAGATGATAGTCCATTGATAAATGAGAATTGTTAAAAGTAGGCAATGTGAAGGCAAATTTTTCTCTATCCTTTTCTTGTATAGGTATAGTGAAGAAATAATCTTTTAAATCAATAACTATAAGAGGTCATCCTTTTGGTAATAGAGAAGGCAGAGGACTTCCAGATTGTAGAGGGCCCATAGATTGAATTACTTTATTGACAGCTCTTAGATCTTTCATCATTCTCCATTTAACAGATTTCTTTTTAACAAGAAATATAGAAGAATTCAAAGGGCTGCTTGATTCTTCAATATGGTGAGCATCTAGTTGCTCTTGTACCAGCTGTTCTAAAGCCTTCAGGTTTTCTTCAGTAAGAGGCCATTGTTTAACCCATATTGGCTTCTCAGTTAACCATTTTAAAGGTAGGACTGTTGGTACCTCTAAAGGTTTGCTATTTGCTTTATGTTCTTGTACAGCCTGAATGGCTGGTGACCTTTGTGTTTAGTACCTTATAATATCCTTCCCAGAATTATGAGTTCCTGGGACTGCAGGAATGTTAATTTGGATATTCCATTGCTGTAGCAGGACATGACCCCATAAATTTACAACAATATTAGCCACATATGGCCTCAGTTTTCTTCTTTGACCTCTGGTCCTATGCACTCAATCCATCTTATGCTTTGTTTAATTTGAGATATGGTTCCAATTCCTAGTAATTGAACATCTGCCTCTTGAAGAGTCCAATTTGGGTGCCAAGATTCTGAAGAAATGATACTCACATCTGCACCTGTGTCTATCAAACTCACAATTATAATGCCATTTATATCCACATTTAGTTTTTGTCTTTGATCATTTATAGAAGTCTGTCAGAATATGCATTTCCTATTTCTTATCATAATGTTTGATTTATGTAACATGAGTGGGACCTGTTTGTTTGTGTTTTTCTGTCCTGCCCGGCCCCCCAGCTGTTTAGTCCCAGAGAAAAATCACACTGAGATCTCTATAAGTTATAAAGCTGATTGGCCCATTAGGTCTAGTCTCTTACTGGCTAACTCTCACATCTTGATTAACCCTTTTTTCTGATCTATGTTAGCCATGTAGCTCAGTACCTTTTTCAGTGGGGCAGCTCACATCCTGCTGCTTCGGTGATCTGGGCAAGAGTGGGAGAAATCAACTTCCTCCTCCCCAGAATTCTCCTGCTCTCCTTGCATCATTTCCACTTCCTGTCTGGTTTTCCCACCTACACCTACTGCCTGGCCAATCAGCGTTTATTTAAAACATGATTGACAGAATACAGACAATTCTCCTGCACCACTTTTCCCTCTTTTTTTTTTTTAAAAAAAAACAAACAAACAAACAAAAAACAAAGAAAAATATCCATAGTCCATTTTTTGGGGGGAATATGGGCGTAGTATTCCAGGCTACTTCCAGCTAGTTGGGGGCACTGATAATCTTATGGGGACCTAAAGAAAATTTATAGTTATAATCACGTCCTGACTAAAGTATCCTGTGAGTCTTGATCATCTCAGGCAGCAGTCTTGAATCTGTTCTGGACGAAGAACTCAGACAGCTGAGCCATCTATTCCTACCAGAGATTGCTCAGGTGGTCTCCCTTGGTCAAAGATGATTTTTCTTAACTCTGAATAAATCCAGAGCCTCTCATTTTCCGTGGAAACAAAAAAAAAAAATCTCTTCTCCAAAGTAACATACCTTTTGACTTCAATTTTGAAGCCAAGGTATTTTCAAAATATCTATCTTTGGATTAATTCTACAGCATTTATAAGCAAATATCTTTTAGCAGCTGTTGCTCCTTCCTCAGCATTTAAACAATTCAAAGAGAGCATATAGTATCAAGATTCTCTGTGTATTTTTCATCTTTACGTGGCTTTATTTTAACCTCTATTTCTTTTATTTTTTCTTTTAACTTTTGGCTCTTTGAGACAGGTTCTCTGTATATTTTGTCCTGGAATTCCCTCTGTAGACCAGGCTATCCTTGAACTCCCAGAGATCCATCTGTCTCTGCCTCCCCAGTGCTGGGATTAAGGGTGTATACCACCACACCCAACTACTCTCTTTCCTTTTTTGTTTTTATTTGTAAGGACTTTAAACCATTTAGAGGTTTTTTTTTTATTTGAATCTCTCTTTACTGTATATCTCTCTCTTTCTGACCATGTGGGTCTTTAATTTGCTAAGGAATATGGAAGTCCTTGCCAGGAAGCAAGCTGCAACATTGTTTCCATTGTCCGGACTGCCTGCTTGAAAGAGTCAGAGTTTTCCCTGGCAGGATGGCCCAGAAAGCCAACATTTTCAAACAGCGCAGCTTTTTTCCTGCTAAGACTGAAAACCAAAATGCTTTACTCTAATCTTTCCCAAGCTTTCTCAGGCTTTCTGTGGATGCAGTTATCCACGTGGGCACCATTCTGCAACATGAGTGGGGCCTGTTTGTTTGTGTTTTTCTGTTCTGCCCGCCTCCCAGCTGTTTAGTCCCAGAGAAAAATCACACTGAGATCTCTATAAGTTATAAAGCTGATTGGCCCATTAGGTCTAGCCTCTTACTGGCTAACTCTCACATCTTGATTAATCCTTTTTTCTGATCTATGTTAGCCATGTGGCTCAGTACCTTTTTCAATGGGGCAGCTCACATTCAGCTGCTTCGGTGGTCTGGGAAGGAGTGGGAGGAATCAAATTCCTCCTCCCCAGAATTCTCCTGCTCTCCTTGCATCATTTCCACTTCCTGTCTGGTTTTCCCACCTACACCTCCTGCCTGGCCAATCAGCATTTATTTAAAGCATGATTGACAGAATACAGACAATTCTCCCACACCAGATTTATCCTCCATGTTTATGTCATCATTCAGAACAGTATGGTCTTTGACAGTGGGCTCTGGGTCTTTTAATTTTCTTGGTGAGATATGTCCTCCACAGTGACTAGGAATGACCGAACCACTTTTGGCTTGGGGGCCTGTAAGAGGCCCTTCTGGGAGTTTCCCAATGGTATCAGGTTGCCTTATCTGTCTTTATTTGATCTGTATTTATTGGTCCAATATCAGCCTTTGCCATACCTTCTATATATACCTGAAAGTTGAGTCCTCCTATTCTTGCCATTCTCAGAGGAGATATTATTCTTAGGAATTCCTTATCTACTATCACTTATCAGATGTCCAATTCTACCACAATGAAGACATTTGGCAATTTGAGGTCTCTTCATTCATTGGAAATTGCTTCTTCTACCCAAGATTCAATATTATAGTCAAATGTCTCAATGTTCATTGTATGCAGGATCCTTTCATCCATAGGTGCTGATCTATCCTTTAAAGGGCAAAGTATCTTTTTGCATTCTAAGTTGACATTTTCAAAAGCCAGAGATTCAATAAGTACTCATCTAGCATCTGGGTCTGTTACTCCTATTTTACAGCCTTAGTTAATTTTTGTAAAAAGTCACTAAAGGGTTCTCTCAGGCCCTGTTTAACCCTGGTATACGATTCAATTCATTTTCCTTGTTCTTGAATCCTATCCAACCATTTAAGGCTGCTTTGTGGCATAGAAACCAGATTTGTTCATTGTAAAGAACTTGAACCTGTGGGTCAGCATAAGTGCCCTCCCCAAGACTTTGATCTTGGGAAGTCTCAAGTCCTTTTGATTGTCTCTGTTGTTCTAAAATTTTAGGCTCTTCCCTGAAACAACATCTAAACATCAACTGGAGCCCATCATCCAGAACTGCTGAAACTAACTGAAGCCAGTAATGATGTGCTGCCTTAATGCTAGAAGTCCATGTCTTTATAATCTCCCGAACAAATGTGGAATGCAAGCCATAAGTTACGACAGCTTGCTTAATTTCTTTTAGATCATTCATTACTATAAGTAGCCTTCTACCTTCTTTGGATCCTTTTGGGCCTTTAGAACGTGATGCTTTGTCAGAGTAGATTTCAGGCTAGGAAGTTAAAACCCTGGGTAAGTCATTGCTGACATCTACTCGTGATGTTTAATCCTGTCCTTGTGCCTTCTTTCCCTGTTCATCAGCTCCAATAATTTTCTCAATCACTTCAAATCTTTTTACTATTGTCTTTTGTAAAGCATGAATCTCCTGACCTGCATATATTTCTAGTGACTTCATTGAGGCACCTAGCCTCTGGTACTCATTCTGCACATGTGATTCCAAGGTGTGAAGTTTCTTTTTTAAAGATACTACCTCATTCTTGGATATTATTTGGATAGCATGCAGATTGTCATCCTGGAGAAATACTCTATCTTCTAACCTTTCATAACTTTTTAACAAATTTTGATTGTCAAATTCAATAGTATGAATTCTTTCAGTTAATTTCTCAGTACCCTTAGACATAGATTTAATTTTGTCTGTCAGATTAATGTTACCCTTTTCAATAGTATTAATTTTTCAAGTAACCTTTGATTTTCAATGGTATTAATCCTGTCAACTAAGTGTTCATTATTAAACAGTAAAGACTGTATCATTTCTAAAAGTGCCTCTCATTTTTTCTTAAGGATATAATATAAAGAAAAAAACTGAGTCCCAATTAATGGATGTATCACCATTACCACATAAGCCTTGCAGAATACAATCCATAGCATCAGCAAAAAAGTTACTAAAATTTTCAATGTTAATGTAGTCTGCCATATCGATTTATTAATTACCTGTTTTGAGACCTGGTAAATTGTTTTAAGTGTTTTAAGTCTTTATTGTCCAGCAGGTGTCGTGGTTGCAGAGTCACAACTAGCAGCGACACAGCCAGTGGCAATGTGTTTGGTCCTGAGCAGCTTTAGTTTCCTGGCTTGTTACTTAAATACTAACTAAATACTTAAATACTAAGAAATATGCTTTGCTGGACAAATTAAAAGCAATTCAATTAATTCCATACACGGAGCAAGAAACCCAGAACTCATGGGCACAAACCGGAAGCTGCACGAGAGACATCAGGTGGCAAGGAATGCAGCAGTGGGGGAGGGGATGTTCACGAACTTGAGAAATTTCCAAGTTGCTGCACACAGTTACCTCTGCTGTTGTGGTTTTCTTTTTCTTTCTTTTTTTTTTTTTCAGAAAATGACTTAGATAATGCAAACCAAGTGAACATTTTGAGAGACTTTCTGGACTGTGGACCAGTTAGGCCTTATGTTGTTTCCTCAGTAGGTGTGGAGTCCAATCCACATGGGGTGCCAGATGAAGAAGGATGCTTAAAAGAAATCCCACACTAGCTCAGAATTGAGACTAATAGAGGGTTATTTATTTAAGGGTAGACTCACAAATCACAATTCTCTGCTGGAATGGAGAACATCAAACAAATTCCACAGCCAGAAAAGAGACCGGACACATGCTTTACATTGGCATAAATAGTATAAGTCGCCACACCCAAGTGGGCAGGCAACTTGAAGGCTACTGGCTGTAGGAATTCCTACAGTAAGAGAATGGGAAAAGTTGCTTGCTAAATATCTGCCAATGGTTTAATGTGTATATTCTGTGAATAATTTGAAAAATAACAAAAATCAGACAATTTAATGAACAATAACACAATAAATGATTATACAACTACCAAAATAATAAAATTAGCTTAAAAGTACATGTAAAATGCTCTTTATTATGAGCAGGAGGTGCAAATAAAAACTTCAGTGAGCTACCATTTTATCCTCTTTATAATGGCTATTATAAAAATTAAAGAACAAGTAACTAAAGCAGATCCTAAAATTCCTAGTGGAGTTGTGGAGAAACAGCGACACCACTGCATTGGTGATGAGAATACAAGTTAATACATCTGCTTTGGAGATAGTATGGAAGTCTCTCTAAAAAAATAAATCTATCTGTCTACTATCTATCTATCTATCTGTCTGTCTGTCTGTCTGTCTGTCTGTCTGTCTGTCTATCTATCTATCTATCTATCTGTCCATCCATCTATCTACCTAATATCTGTTATCTATCTATCTCTCTATCTACCTAATATCTGTTATCTATCTATCTATCTATCTATCTATCTATCTATCTATCTATCTATCTATCCATCCATCTATCTACCTACTACCTGTTATCTATCTATCTACTATCTATCATGTATTTATCTATCTATCCATCTACCTATAATTTGAAATTGCTAAAGAGTTATCTGAGGATCATATTCATACACCCTAAAAGACTATTATTTTGAACATACCTGGGAAAACTCTGAGTAATCTGATCACTAATTTGTCTTTATGTTCAGATTGTTAACTTACGTTTCAAAATGTGAAATTGTTTCATTCCCAATTCCTCCTTTTATTCTACCAAAATTTGCCCATATAAACTCTTAGCCTGTGCTCAAGGTTTATGAATTTATAATTATGTTTTCTTACTAAAGTGGCACCTGTATCACTATTAAAAAGTCATTTTTGTTCTAAGTAACATTTACATTAAGTTTAGTTTGTTCTGAAGCTGGCAGGTTGGTATTGTGCATTGAATATTCTTAGGTGAGACTATTCATAAAGAAATTTGTAAGTGCATTTTATAAAGAGAACTACACCAATTGTGTATAAATATGATAAATATCTAAATTCAGATATGAGAGCAGTTGAAGAAAAGTAAGGAAAGTGATTGGAGTTATGTTGTTAAACTGGTTTTTCCTTCTTTTGAAAACTAACTCTTACAGAGGCAGAGAAGAGTTTTTGAATAAAAATTGGTAAAGAAAGTGAAAATGTAAAGACCTAGAAGATTAAACAATTACTAAATAGAAAAAGACAAGATCTCCTGAGTAAAATGGGAGCATAGGGATCATGGAAGAGGATAGAAGGGAAGGGGGAGAAATGAAGGGGAGTGGAGAAAATATATAGCTCAATAAAAACAATAAAAAATTAAGAAAACTATTTTCTATGTTTCCAAAATGTACTATGGGAAATAGCATTCTACAGTGCAGTATTGCCTAACCAGGGAATCTGTGATTCATAAAAAAAAAAATTTCCAAAACTTAAGATATATTGCCAGATCTGAGGCAACATTCCTCAGAATTCACCGCATCTCTGCAGTTCATCCATGGAATTCTAACCTCAGAAACAATGAACAAATTTTCTTTAGATACATACTGCCGGCAGAATTAATTACTGAGCCACATAAGAATCCTGATCATATACAGAACAAATTTTGCAATGATAATACAGAGTACTACTCTGATTTTATTATTAGCAGAAAAAATTCAGGATGATGGGTTTCAACATAACAGAAGGCTAAGTATAGAGGAATACCATGTTCTAATACATTAAATACACATTTTAAACAATAAGAAGGAACCTGTGACTGAAATTTGGCCTTCAGATGTATTAAAAACTTGTTGAAGTAAAAGTCTTTTTAATTTTTTTCATTCAACTACTTATTTTACATCTGCCCTCAGTCTCCTCTCCATCCTCCCCTCCCAACGCTCCTTCAACTGGTACCAATCCCACCCCCAATTCCCTTCTCTTCTGTCTTTACCTAGGAAAGAGCAGATTTCCCATCTTTAAAGCATGACATATCAAGTTGTACTAAGACTGAGTACCTCCCCTTGTATTAAGACTGGGCAAGGTGATCCAGTATGAGCAGGGTCCCAAAAGCCAGTAAAAGAGTTGGAAACAGTCGCTGTTCCCACTTTTAAGAGTCCCACAAGAGGACCAAGCTACGCAACTGTAACACATGCAGAGTGCCTAGGAGAACCTCAAGCAGACTCTCTGGTTGTTGGTTCAGACTTTATGAGGCCCTATGATCCTAGGTTAGTTGATGGTGTGAGCCTTCCCATGGTGTCCTTGATCCTCTGGTTCCTACACTTTTTTCTCCTCCTCCATGGGATTCCTGAGCTCTGCCTAATGTTTTGCTTTGGGTCTCTGCATCTGCCTCCATCAGTTGCCATCTGTCATCTCTGGTGACAACTGGGCCAGGCGCCAATGTAGTCTTTCTGGGTCTGTGGATTGTAGCATAGTTATCCTTTACTTTACAGCTAATACACACTTATGAGTGAGTACATGTTTGTTTTTCTTAGTCTGAGTTACCGCATTCAGGATGAATGGGAAACTCTAAATCTAGAAAAGATGAAATAGGTAAACTGATGGAGTATGATAAGTGATATAGATTCAGAGTTCCCCCTTCACAGCAGTGCATGTCTTTGTCTGTCACAGCCACTACAGTTGAAATGTGATGAACGGTCCATATTCCCTTAGCTCGGAACTGGGCCATCAGGCAAAATTGCAATATTGCTGGCTCTTACAATTTTATTTTTCTCACCAATTGAATGATATTCATTGTGTAAATTTGTCACATTTTCATTACCTGTTTATCTTTTGATTGACATCTAGTCAACATGCAGAAAATAAGAGACCATGAAGTGTGCAAGACTAAAGGACTTACATATCATACCTTTTTCTCCAAGGCTCAGAGACCTTCAAGAAAGAGGAGCAGAAAGACTGCAAGAGTCCGAGATGTCCAAAGCACAAGGACACAGCAAGGAAGATTGCACATAGGAACTCATACAATTATTACAACATACACAAGACCAGTACAAGCTCAGGAGCCCAACAAAATCTGAGCATGGGTGGCAGGAGGTGTGCAGAAGCTGCCACCACTGACTGAAGAACTGTTGGCAGCTTCTGGAAGAGGGAAGAGGGAGACTTGCTTTCTTTAATGACGTGACCATTGATAAATTAGTACACTCTAGGGCATTCTCCATCCCGGAGAGTAGCTGAGCTGAACAAATTGAACCTGATGAGTTTAAAACAAAACAAAATAACAAAGAAGACAAAAACAAACCTTGATGTTGGGAGGGTAGGGAGGTGAAAGGTGAAAGGGAGGGGAAAGTGAAGAGGGTGGATCTGTGAATAGTTCGTGAGTGAGAAGACCATAAAATTATGCTACATGAAATTCCCAAAGTATTAATAAAAATATCTGAAAAATAAAATCATATGATATAAAAACAAAATAATAAAAAATTTGAAATGTCATTGAATTTTAAATAATAATTGTAGTTTAGCTTGATTAGTATGTCTTAATTAGCATGTTAACAGTGAATTTCAGTGTGGTATTTCAAAACATAATTATAGTGTGCATTGATCAATTCTAAACTTCATATTTCAGTTCCTCTAGCCTGATCTGTCTCAATAGTCACCACTATTGTATTCTTAGATCAATATTTTCTCTCCCTCTTTTATTCCCCCCTTTTTTCTTTCTTCCTTTCTTTATTGTTTTTTTGTGAGCTGTATATCTCTCTCTGTTCCCATCCCTTCCTTTCCTTATTTCTTTCCCCACATCTTCACCCTTTTTTTCCTCCTCCTGTATTTCCTCCTCTTCTTTTCTTTTTAGGTCTGGCTGGTATATGTCAAAAGGCCTTCCTAAAATCCAGGAAATCTTTAGGTTTAGTCTGGTATGTCATTGAAAGCTTCGATTATGGTTTTTACTTTGCTTATTGAGCTTTTTATTCATATGTACTTTGTTAAATGAGGCAGTGATAGAATACATATTTAATTCTAGCACTTGGGAGGTAAAGGATGGCAGATCTCTGAGTCTGAGTCCAGCCTGGTCTACAAGGTGGGTTCCAGAACAACCAGAGCTACTCAGAGAAACCCTGTCTCCAAAAAACAAGTAACAAAATAAGCAAACAAAACAAAAACAACAACAATAACAACCACAAATTCTCTGTTAAATTTCAGAATCATAAAATCAGAATCATAAAATTCATTCCTTTTCTAATTTCATCTATCTCTACTAATTGTACTATTTTAGTTATTGTTGATAGTTATTCTTTATTCTATTTTCAAATTCATCTGTCCTATATTGTGTCCTGCCTGAAGTTTCCCCTCTCTCCATTCCTCCCAGTTCTTCCCCTCACCTCCCCCCTCACCAAGTCCACTCTTTTTCCTTTTCCCTTCAGAAAGAGCAAGCCTCTCAGCCCGATATCAACTAAACATGGCATAACAGGTAAAAATAAGACAAGGCACATGTTGTTATGTGAAAGCTGGATGACACAATCCAGTAGGAGAAAAGGGTTCCCAAGAACAGGCAAAAGAATCAGAGAGCACCCCTACTTCCACTGTTGGGAGTCCCACAAGAACACCAATCTAGATTTAACACAAATTCAGAGGACCTAGAGCAGACCTATGCAGGCTCCATGGCTGTTACTTCAGCCTCTATGAGTTCCTATGAGTCCTGTTTAATTGATTCTGTGGGCTGTTTTCCTAGGGTGACCTTGGCCCCTCTGGCTCCTATAATCCTTTAGGAACTTGTCTGGATCATATTCTTTGGGATCTGCTGCTGAAGAGTTAATATGTTCTTGCGGGGGAGGGGGCTCTTTGATACCTTACTGTCTTAGTTACTGTTCAATTGCTGTGAAAAGACAAAATAACCAAAACAACTCTTATAAAAATAAAGCACTTAATTGGTAACTTGGTTATAGTTTTCAAGGGTTAGTTCATGATCATCACAGAGGGGAGCAGATAGGCATTGCACTGGAGCCATAGCAGATAGCTTTACATTTTGATCCATAGGCAGCAGAAAAAGGAGAGAGAAAGACTGGGATTGGCATAGACGTCTGAAGTCCCAAAACTCACCCCCAGTGACACACCCCCTCCAACAAAACCACACCCCTCCAACAAGGTCACACCTCCTCCAACATGGGCATGCCTCCAAATCTTTTCTCAAGTGGTCCACTAACTGGGGTCCAAGCATGCAAGCATATGAGCCTATGGGGAGCAGTCTCATTCAAACCATCATAATTGCTGGTTTGAATATTTCTAGTGTTCATATATTGTTCTTTAAGAATATAGCTTATAAACTATCTCTACCCCTTCATGAGGTACATTTCTTAGTAAGCAGATTTGTCCTGAAAATATACATTGGGAAGTCAGCTCAGTATGTGTATTATTGGGTTTGTTAACAACTGAGCTCTGCAGTATAGCTTTCCAATGGCTACTTGGCAGTAATTAAAGACTTTAGGTAAATTATACAATGTGGAGGAATTGGAGCAAACCGCAACCTTTGGGTAGATATACTCATGTGACTCGGGCAGGTATTTTGCAGTTAGCAGTGAGTAAGAAGCACATGGGGTGTCTACATTTTAATTGAGAAACAATTTAAATGTTTTTTAGAATAGAAATAGTCTGTTTCATGAGAAACAATTTAATTTCAGTTCCTAAATATCCTTCTTTCCAGCAATCTAACTAATGACCAGACACTATACTTGGATTGTCAAAATTAATGTTATTAAATCATGAGGTGGTATGGTAGAAGATTGAAGATCTGTGTGTGTGTGCATTGAAAACAAAAGGGAGAAAATGTGAGAGAAACAGAAGATGGGGGAGGGAATATACATTTCTGATTGCAAAATATAAAGATGAAATTCAGTGACCTAAATGCCAATAGTAAAATGAAAGCTGGTCTCAGAGTCTAGGAAGAAGATGCCCGCTGTGATAACTTGCAAGTTTCAAATGTGTTAGCATCCTGGGAGCTAATGAATACCTCAGCACTTCTCTAACGTGTGTTTCAACTTCTTCTCAGACTTTTAATCTCCATAAATCCAAGTGGACACGTCAACTGTGAAATGGGAAACCCCACTTGAACTTTGATTTCATTTTAACCACCCAGAGTTCCACAACAGACCATTACGTCTCAATCTCTGATTATCCCTTTCAAATGTAGTTTTCCATCTGGGATCTCTTCTCTTTTCTCTTGAAACATCTAGCAGATGCTCCTTCCTCACTTAGGTCTCGCTTGCATTCCCACCTGAGGAAATGATGGCAATCACTTGAGCGAACTCACTTTCCCCCAAGGAATGAGAATATTTTGTTTTTGTTTGACTTTATTTATTGTAACATTGTTGATGTTTTTCAAGTGAATGTCTTTGATTATTAGTGTACTACATAATAGAGTGAATTAAATAATGGTTTTGGTGTTTTTTTCAAAATAACTAGTATTACTTTTCCATTTCTTGAAAAAATAGGATATTTGACATTTCAGGCTATTAAAACTCCATCCCTTCCATGATAGGATTTTTTTCTTTAGTTACTATTGTTACATATATATGAATAATTATACATGCAAAACCTGATGAATTTGTTTAGTGTGGCTTGTCTGCAAAAAATAAAATATGTGAATTTTATATGTTAAGCCCCTAAATCATCCACAATGTTAAAATACTCCACCTCAAATATACTAATGCAATTTTAAATACTTAACTCTTTATTATCTTTGAAAAATTTCAATACTTAGTAATCCTAACTTCATGTTAATTGCATTTGGGGGTGAAATAAAATTTTAATACATGAGTATTAATGCTTTATTAATACAGGAATCTATATTTGAATTGTAGAAAGCAATCTAACCCATATATTATAAAAATAATGCATCTCACAGGTGGTTCATACTATCTATCTATCTATCTATCTACCTTTAATTTTTTTGTAAATACGTCAAGATCATTTTGAACAGAAAAGTCTAATTAATCTGGATGAATTTAACCAAAATTTTCAAAGGGAATAAAGATAGAATTATTCCTGGCCACTGAGAACTAATAGAAACAAAAATGATAGAAATAATAGCCACATATAAGATTCCTAAATATATGCTTTTAATATATTTATATTATAGCAATACTTAAAACATAAGAAACCATTGAACCATTGTCAATGACAAATAGTAGCAGCTAACACTTGCTTTTAGCATTTTTCCAAAATAGCTTTGAATAGCTCACTTAATTTTAAATTAATATATGAGATCACAATCTAAGAAATCCTACTTAAAAGTTACAAACATTGAAAATAAGAATAAAAAAGACTAATCATTTTTTAAATATGCAGTGCCATTTAAGTATAAACTTTGACATCTATAGATATTATTCTAAGTGCTTTATTTTACAATCTGTGTTTGTTATTAACACATATATAATATACATAATAGTTTTTTATAAAGTTCATGTTTACAAAACAATGTTTCTTTTGTATATTTCACCCCTCATTATAATCTAGACAAGTATTTGCTATCTAAACTAAATATGTTCAAACAGAATAAATATAGGAAGATCTTCAACAAAGATATAAAGAATATCAATGTACCAATGAATGAATTAGGTGTTAATTTATTTTATGGTTTAATATATTGGAGTTAAATCTGGAGAGAGAGGCATTTATGAGAAGATTAACTTGCAGATGTAGACAGCATCCTTTGGGAACAGAGAAGCTTCTTAATTGCAATCTTCATGTCCTTATTTCTCAGACTATAGATGATAGGGTTGAAAAAGGGAGCAAGAACTGCAAACATCAGTGCAATGGCTGTGTCCAAAATTGGTGGAAAAGTAGCCGAGAACCGCAGGTACATGAGGGAGACACTGCCATAAAACATCAGGAAGACACCAAGATGGGCAGCACAAGTAGAGAAGGCTTTCTGGCGCCCTTCGCCAGAGGGAATCCTCAGGATCACAGTGATGATTCTGATGTAAGAGATGGCAATCACCAAGACAGAGAAGATGATGGCCACAGCATGAACCACATCCTCAACCAGAATCATGGAGGTGTCTGTACAGGCCAAACGCAACACAGGTTCAAAGTCACAGAAGATCTGATGAATTTGGTTGGGACCACAGAAGGGCAGTGTGGATATCCATGCAATCTCTGGGAGCAATACAAGAAAACCAAAGATGCAGGAGCCAGCAGAGAGCTGAGCACAGAGCCTGGGGGTCATGATAGTTGGGTACCGGAGAGGATTACAGATAGCAACATACCTGTCTATAGCCATTGTGGTCAACAAAATACCCTCTGAATTTCCCAGTGAATGGAAAAAGTACATCTGCAAGAGACAGCCAATCATGGAGATTGTCCTCTGCTTGCTGATGAGGTTAGAGAGCATTTTGGGAATGGTTGCAGTCGTATACCAGATCTCCAGAAATGAGAAAATGCTGATGAAATTATACATGGGGTTGTGAAGACGAACATCCATCCTGACTGCAAAAAACACAATGAGATTCCCAATAACAATGAATATGTAAATGAAGAACAAAGGGATGAAGAAGAGGACACCTCCATCTTCAAACTTGGGAAAGCCAGAAAAGAGGAATTCTGTCACTGAAGTGGTTCTGTTACTTCTCATTATAGTTTCAGCAAAGTTTATCTTCATGAGTAAAATTACACAGGTCAATTCCTAGATGAAAGGTCAAAAGTCAGACTTATTGGTTCATTCAAAAACTAAATGGAAAGCAAAATTTAGAAAAATAATTTATCTCTCTCTCTTCTTGGATTAAGATATAGATATCTACTTGGTACCAATGCTGTCCCTCAGATATCTATGCATTTGTTGTTTCCAGTAGTGAAGAAGAAACTATCTTCATAAAATGTATGTCCTATTGAAGATACAAACAGAAAGTAGAGTATGGACACAGCTCTTGGTAGAACATTTTACTATCATGCCCAAGGCCCTGTATTCAAATCTCAGTACCACAAAACAAAAAAAATATGAAAATAACACATCAAAATTCTAAGTTTGCTGAAAGTGATGGTGCATCCCAGCAGTCGGAAGGCAGAAGCAGGTGTATCTCTGTGAATTCAAGGCCAGCCTGGTCTAGAGAGTGAATTCTAGGACATTATGAGCTACACAGAGGAACCTTGTCTCAAAAAACTAAAATAGGCAAAATTTGTAAGGTACATTAGCTAAAATAAAGTATGATAATGTGAGTGTGCTAAAATTCCTTTTATATTAATTTCAATTTTTTTGAGTCACATATCATAGAGCATTCTCAGAAGCATCATCAAAGTGGATTAGATAATTTGAGTCTCATTTGATTATCTTACTGCCCCTATAACCAATGTGGAGACACTTTCTTCTTTGTGCTGAATGTTTCATGTTCTCAGAGTTTTCCTTTTACCATCCCATAAAAGCAGCTTTGTGTGTGACTTGAGAAATGGGTTGGATTTTCAGGCACAGCATGATTGTGAAGTGTATACAGGAAACTGTTTCTAGAAGCAGACAAATCTAGTTAACAGAAACCAAGGAGCCTAGAAAGAGTTTTCAGAGAAATGTGGCAGATTTCAATATGGACCCTAAAGTATCAGTCTATGAGAGACTACCCAAGTCTCCCTATTCAGACTCTGAATCCTGAATAAAGAACATGTGTGGGTTAGATGATCAAAGCCAAATGCGGGATTCTAAACTAGTTCTTACTGCCAGGTGTCTTGGTGTCTTGGAAGCGGCTAGAGGATTGAGCTGTCCTCTCTAGAAACAATGCCAAGAAATTCATGAGCTGCACAGGGAATACTGTCCACATAGTTCAGGTGCTGCCCTGAAAGACAAATTAGCCATCAGAGAGATGCATTTATAACTCAGAGGAAATATGAAAATGAACCAGGTGGGTGATTCTTACACATTTGATTTGTGGGTATCTTGGTCATCAGACCAGTCAGTCCTTCCATAGTTCAGGAGGCCACCCCACCCCTCTCCATCTGCGCATGGAAACCTATATTCTCTGAGAACCTGTGGTTGTTCTCTGGGCTCCATTTAGTGATCATTAATTTCTTTGTTAACTTGACTGGATTTAGAATCACCATGGAAACAAACCTCTGTTGTGTCTATTAGGGTATTTGTAAAAATGTTTAACTGAAGAGGGAATGCTTACCCTGAATGTGAGTGATACTCTTTCATGGTCTGGGATCCTGAACTCAACACAAGGAGAAGGTGAATTGAGAATTCATCTCTCTTTGCTTCCTGATTGTAGACACAATGCAGCTGATCACCCCACACTTCTGCAATCATGACTTTCTACCATGATGGACTGTGCTCTCAAACTTGAGGAAAAATAAACAATTCTTGCTCTAAAATATAAACTCATATGTCTAACTAGGAACATTTCTTTATGCTGTATGCATGTTTTCTCCCACCAAGGGAGAAAATAGGTTTCCCCCAATCAACAGTTCTAAAATCATTCCAGAAAATAATCTGAAGCTTCTGATAGCATTGGACACAAAGTTTGAACATCCAAATGAGGAAAAAACATGTGACACATAAATGGACCAATGAAAAACATATAGCATAACTCTATATTTTCTAGAGATCTCACTGCTGAAATTGTATGCATGTGAAAAATATTTTCAAGAACTGGTTTTTACTGTCTAGAGTTGACAAATACCACTTTAGCAGCTTTTAGAAAATGAAGGACGTGTAGAAAATTAAAGAATGATGGTTAATTAGTCCTATAGACACTAATCCTCCAGATTTTTAGAAACAAGATTTTGGAAACCAAGTCTTGCAGCTCTGAAGATTTCAATTTTAATTGACACTTCACACAGGTATGAATGTACAAATGTACACATATAATTTTATATTATATAATTACTAATCTATCTCATCCTTGCTATCTTAATTTACATTTGTAGATAATCCCTCCAGGGTGGGCTTCAGTTCTTTTCTTGTATTACAAGACTACTAAAACCTTTGCTAAGTCTCTATGATTATATAGCATATAAAACATGTTACTAAAGAGTATGTAAGAAAATTCATCAACATCCCAGACAATTCATCAGTTTTGAATATCATTATTTTAAATAATATATTTTAAATTGAAGCTTGATACCATAAATTGAATTAGAGAAGTTTACTTAATGCAAGCCAACATCCGCGAAAGAAAAAACACAAATTAGTCTTAAAACCCAATATTTTGTTATATTATAAGGTGATTTTGCAATAACTAACAGTTTGTCAATATCCACTAAGGAATAACATAAGCATTATAATTCTAAATGGATATAGTTAAAAACTTTATTTGATTAATATTTTAAAAGAAAGTGATAGCTAAATATTGGGCAAAAATATATCAACAACAGTGTTAGGAGTCATCAGTTAAAATGTCAATATTATGCAATAACAAAACGACTACTGAAAAAATTTTGTGAAAACAGCTGATAATACTAAGTCTGGGAGGAGGAATGAATGACCAAATCTAATGCTCTGCTGGTGGAACTGTAAAATATTCCAGCTGCTATAGAATCAACTTGTTATAACATTACAGATATGTTTAATTATTAATCCAGAAACCCATTTCAACCCAATAGAAATGAAAATTTGTGTTTACCCCCAAACTTGCAAAAAAAATAGTTACAACAACTTTGCTTATAAAACTGGAAGCAACTATCTAAATGACCGCCGATTGACAACTGCAAAAACTGGTACATTATTGTTAGGAGATGTCATTCAACAATAAAAATGAGTGAACTGTTGCTACACACAACAGCATGGATTAAGGTCAGATGTAAAGAAAGAAGTCAAAGGCTTCATGACGCTTTTTTTTTTATATGACTTTTTGGAGAAGGGAAAACACAATAGTAGAAACATAAGCTTTCAAGGGTATAACAAGATGGGGTTGGGGTTTCAATTTTAAAGAACACACTTTGAGAATTTGGGGAAAGTTTGTCAGTAGTAACCTTCTCCTCTATCTATCTTGATTCTCCACATTACATTTACCTTATCAATATCATTGGATGAACACCACATCTGCAATGATCCCTCTGACCCTCAACTTCCATTTAACACAAATGAAAGGTGACAATTGGCTTTCTCTAATTACAGCCTTTTGTTCATATAATTTCATTGACTGACTAAGGGCTTTGTTGTCAATATTATCAGCTACAGTAGACAGCTTCCACCACCCAACTGAGGTCCTGGCAGTTTGGGGCAGTTATCAGGGTAATAACGAGGCATGATGTCAGGTGACGATGGTAGAAATGATACAGCTTTTCCAGTGTACCATTAGGAGATACAACGTGGTATATAATACATTGTGGCCACTTTATTATTTTCAAGACTCTTAGAGTCGATCTGGAACTTTGCCAGTGGGTCTTGGCATAAGCAGATCCTGCAGAACATGTCTCAAACCGTACTAGTGTATGTGAGTAAGTTGTAACAGAAGCAAAGCATATTCATAAGGGAAGAAAGCAAATTGTTCATACAAATATTTTGTTCTGGGTTATAAATATCTTTGCTGACTTTACCTGATAGATTAAGCTAAAGAAAGAAGGTGCTAAAAATTTGGAAGTTGAGAGAATCTAGATGTCCTGGATGAAGCAATCTCAGCTCTCTCCTTCATCCACACACTTCACCTGGCTCACCAGTCCCTGTGCTTACCCAAGGAAAATCTCTGAGCAAATTATGGACTCTTGCTACTGAAAACCATGAGGGTTCTGTTCTACTTGTCACTCTTAATGGGTTTGAAGATGATTACAAGATCCTACCAGCATCTATCCAGATATCTGTATGTTCAAAGTCATGTAAAAATGTGTGTTAAGTTAGCATTATTCTGTCCCCAAGGCTGACCGGATATCCAAAGTAAAATTAAAATATCTAATAGAAATTTAAAAAAAGGAAACTTTTTTTTTTTAAAACAAGGTCTTGCTCTCCAGTCCAGTATGTCCTGGAATTCATTTTGTAGCTTAGGCTGGCCTACAACTCCTTCCTCAGCCACATGAAGTCCACATCAAAAGGGCTGAAATTGTAGTTCAATTTTTAAAAATTATTCTTATCACCACTGGCATAAAAAGAAAGAGAAAACAAGCAATATTCTTAGTTCTCTTGCCAACCTCAGGCCGTGCTCTGGCCTGACCATAGTGGGTCCCTATAATCCTGTGCCCTATAATCTTCTACTGGTATTAAGTTCATTATTGGTATCAATGTATATCATCAGTGCATTGTCTATGTATACCATTCTACCCCAGGCTTGGTAATTGCTGCAATCTCCACCATCTTAATGCAGCGCATGGAAAAGGTGCTGATCTCAGCTCTCCTCGTGATCACTGCTGAGAGTGCTGACAGACCTAGGACTGGCATATTTCAATCCCCCCTTTGTGGATAAGACAATTAGATAGAAAATCAGCTCTGTTCCTGTTAAACATTCTGTTCCTCATACAGATGCTCAGAGAAGAGTGGGGCCTCTGTGCTGACAGGGGAAACACAACCAAGGGAAAGTATAGAGACTTAGATAGCCTGAGCCGCAGAGCAAGCTGGTGTGTGACTGATCACACACTGATTTAAACATATGGGCTGCCACCATCCGAAGTTGCCAAAGCAGCAGGCAATGCTATGACCTTTTCTTTTGTCCTGATTTTAACCAGAAAACTCTGATGGTGTCATAACAGAAGGAAACAGCATAGCAGTAGAAAAGTAGTAAGTATTATGGTATACCACATAAACAAAGTAATATTAACAGTGATTTCTGTTCCATGTATGTTTTTCTTCCCCAGGACAAATCCTAATCCCCAATATTACTCAGTTAGTGGAAGGAATACTAGCTAAGTGACTTTCTTCCTTTACCTGCTTAGAAGTTTTCTCTTCATGACAGATGCCCCACCTATATCTCAGAAACAGGTGAATTACTCTCTTACCTCCACCTGAGACAATGAGGTCTCTTTCCTTCCTTGAATTTATTTGGTTGAAATCTATGTATCAAATAAGACTGTTTCACCTATTACTAAAGCCTTTTTAGTGAGATTTATTTACTGCAGTATTTCCCTTTAGTAATTAGGGAATTAAACCTGAATTCCCCATGGTTTTAATTAATGGAAAGTTCCTTTGATACTTTCTCATGAGTTTTTCTTAATGTTAGGCATTACAAAGAGTTTCAATGAAGTATAGCCATTCATTGATATATAACAAACATTGGAAATTATAATTTATATATTATTATTAAAATAAGTATTACTTGACTATTATAGTGAAATTATTTCTGTATTATAATTGTAGAACTATATTAACAAGAATAGCTATCAATAAAATTGGGGACTAAAACTTTTAGTAGTTAAATGTTTCAAAAGTATTTACATGTTTCAAATCCTACAGAGTTTTTTTAATATATTATAATTTTTACTGAAATAAAGTTACTGACTCTAAAAAAATACTTGATAAATGTTTGCTTTGCTAAAATTTTTTCTTAACCTCTGATTCTAAATAGATACCACTGCCTCCCATTGTAGTCCACACCTACATAAGTACCTTAAAAGTTCTAGTGTAGAGTTCAGCAAAGCCTGAGAATGCCAGAGATCTACACATTTCAAAAGCAGCAGAATATAACCTCTTCCTACGTACAACATTCATGGATGGTGAATTGATACCCTTTCCCATCAAAGAATGAAATATCCCCTTTTCCCTAAGTCCCCTTGACTTAAATTGGCCAGTGCAATGTAACAGGGTGTCTGTGTGCCAGTTCTCAGACAAGTCCTCCAGAGACCTTGCACACTTATATACTGCTACTCTACCTAGTCACTGCATAAACAAACTTAACTAGCCTTTCATAAGTGAAAAACCACAGGTAGGACACTACCTTAGCAAGCTACAAGTAAACAATTGATTGATGCAGAAAGCAGAAATACAATGACCAAGGACTAGAAAATCATCTGTTTGGTCTAGTCGACGTTGCCAGAATATGAAATTAAGAGACTTCTTTTTTGTTGTTTTAAGTCATTAATCTTTGAAGGGATTTTGTTCCATAGCAAAAGATACTCAATTAGATCTCTTAAACTATGCTTTGCACTTGAAGTTTTAAAATAACACATGCTGTATGTTACTTTAAGTATATGCATGTATTAAGCATATATCTATAACATATAAGGATATATCTATATGCTAGCATTCTCATCACATCAGGGATACTATTTTTTACTCTTATCTATTATTTCCTTATTTTTAGAATTTTATACATGTATAATATTATTGTATTTACCTTATATCCCCAAGCATCCATATCCACTCTTAGCTTCATGCAGCTATTACCCTCTTCTTCCTCTTCCTCTTCCTTTTTTTCCTTTCATTCTAAGTATTCTTTTCCTTTCTCCTTCTTCTTTGAAAACCCACTAGGTCAAATTACTGCTGACCCTAATAAAAGAGTATGTTGCTACGCACTGAAGCATGTAAAGCCTACCAGTGAACAAATTGTCCGAGAAAATGATCCTCCTCTCAGGAGCTGCCAATGTCCAATAGTTACTTAGTAAAAAATGGGGCCTAAAAGGACCTCCCTCATCTACTCAGAAGTTTGGGATAGCTTGTTCTTGTTCTGGTCTTATACAGGCAAGCACAGCTTCTGGGAGTTCATGAGTGCAGAAGTCAGAAGAGAATACTTTATATAGTCCTCTTCCCTATTCTTTGACCTTTTTATTCTTTCTTCTTCCTATTACATAAAGTCAGAAATCCTAGCCTAAGTATATAATTTCTTGCTAACTCTCTTCATTACCACCATAGGTATATCAGATTAGACCCTGTATCTGACATTACTCATTATATTTACCCACTTTAATGCCATGACTCTTCCTGTCCCTCATCTACACACGTCAACACTTGCTTTATATGGTTGATGCAGCTATTTCAAAACTAAGAGCATTGGTAAAAATGTTTCATCTTATCACATTTTTCTGGATTATTCCTCATCAAGTATTTAATTTTGAAACCATTTTAAAACAACACTTCTTTGTCTACCACTTCTATTAACTTTCTAAAAATTTATCACTAATTATTATAGTAATGATTATACCATTTGAATATCACACTAGCATGGCCAAACAGTTTGTATCTACCTTCTTCAATATATTTAAGTTATTATATTAAATAAAAAGCATGTCATTTATGGTTAATAAGTTTAGATTTTTCAAAAGTTTAAAATGGATGTTGTATTTCAGACCACAGATCATCATTAGAGATCCCAAGTTAAGTTTATTTGCAAATTAGTATGAAACTCCATTACTGTATGGCGACATCAGTTTAAAAAATGATTTTAGGAGTCAGGGATACTGCTCAATGACAGAGCATTGTCTTATATGTGAAAGGCCCAAGGTTTGAAACAAGATTGTAAAAAAGAAAAAAAAAAGATATTTCTAATGAAATGAAATGGGAACAGATGAAATCATAGGAAACATGAAAATATTTTTTATAATTTTTAGTAGATAGAAACAATAAATAGGCACATGCACTTGTGTCTAAATTGTGATTTAAACTTCTTTTTATTGGAAGCAGTAATCAATAAAGCCCCATCATTTATTTTTCCTTTTATTGAGAATAGATTTTTTCTCATATTGTTAATTGTTCTTTATTTTTGAGAATTAATACATGTAAACAATGAAATAATACCATACCTAGCTTCTTTCTCCCCTCAATTCTCTGTATTCCCACTTGTTTTCTGATCACTTGGCATAAAAACTTCATGCAAAAGTTGTTCATTCGTGAAATTTATACTCCATGTACAAGCATCAAACTCAATCATCAGGCTTCAAACCAATAGCATCTCTCCTCTGCTCCAAACACTTTAACGACTCCCCAGTTGTCAGCATAAATTAGAAAAGTCTAAATTTTACAAAAGCACGCAAAGCCCAATGATCAATCTCCCTATCATTTCTTTGAACATTTATACAACCCATAACTAGGCACACTCCATTTCAGACATGATAGTCTGGTTTCTTCAGCAGGCCCCCTCATGTCCTTCTGTTGGCTGTTACTAGTACCTGGATTGTAGCATGAGGGCCGGCTTGTTGGGGTTTCCGTCCCGCCCGGTACCCCAACAGCCGGCAAATCCCAAAGAGAAATTACACACAGGACTCCATAAGGTTATAAACTGATTGGCCCATTAGGTCAGGCTTCTTGTTAACTCTTATAACTTATATTAACCCATTATTCTCATCTATGTTAGCCATAATGGCTCCGTACCTTTCTCAGCTGGGCAAGTTACATGCTGCCTCTTCAGTGGTCTGTGCAGGAGTGGCTAAGGAACCTTTCTCCTCCCTAGCCTTATCATATTCTCATTACTCCGCCTCTACTTCCTTTCTGGTTGACCCGCCTATACTTCCTGCCTGGCCAATCAGCGTTTTATTAAAATACATGATTGACAGAATACAGATAATTCTCCCGCACCATTTCCCTCTTTTTTTTTTTAAACAAAGGAAAATACCCATAGTCCATTTGTTGGGAATGTGGGCGTAGTATTTCAGGCTACTTCCTGCTGGTTGGGGGCGCTGATAATCTTATGGGGACCTAAAGAAAATTTAGAGTTATAATCAAGTCATGACTGGAGTATCCTGTGAGTCTCGATCATCTCAGGCAGCAGTCTTGAATCTGTTATGGATGTAGAACTCAGACATCTGGGCCATCTGTTCCTGTTGGAGATTTCTCAGGTGGCCTCCCTTGATGGAACCTGATTTTTCTTAACTCAGAATGAATCCACAGCTTCTCATTTTCTGTGGAAACTAAAGCAAAATTTCTTCTCCAAAGTAACATACCTTTTGACTTCAATTTTGAAGCCAAGGTATTTTCAAAATACCTATCTTGGGTTAGTTCAGCAGCATTTATAAACAAAAGTCTTTTAGCAGCTGTTGCTCCTTCCTCAACAATCAAACAATTCAAAGAGAGCATAATGGCATACAGTATCAAGATTCTCTTTGTATTTTCCATCTTTGTGTTGCTTTACTTTAACCTCTATTTCTTTTATTTTTACTTTTACTTTTTGAGACAGGCTCTCTGTATATCTTTGTCCTGGAATAACACTGTAGACCAGGTTGTCCTTGAACTCACAGAGATCCTCTGTCTCTGCCTCCCCAGTGCTGGGATTAAAGGTGTTTGCTACCGTACCTTGAACTCAGAGATCTGTCTGTCTCTGCCTCCCAGGCATTGGGGTTAAAGGTGTGTGCTACCACACCTTGAAGTCACAGAGGTCAACTACCTCTGCCCCTTAATGTCTCAGAGGTCAATGTACCTCTGCCTCCCAGGCATTGGGATTAAAGGTGTGTAACACCACACCCAACTCCTCTCTTTTTACTTTAAGAACTTTAACTTTTATCCTGCATTTATTTTTAACACACTATAAACCATTTAGAGGTATTCTTCGTCTTTGAATCTATCTTTACTGTATATCTCTCTTTTTCTGACCACATGAGCCTTTAATTTACAAAACAATACAGAAAGCCGTGGCTTTGACGGCTAGATCCTTAGCTTTCCAGCCTCTGCGGAGGTACTGGCTGTAGCCATTTTTGTTGCCACAACTCTATGGCGTTTCAAGGTCCATGCTAGCAAGTAAGCTGGAGGGAGCATTCTGCTCACAGACCACACTCAGTCGGACCGCCTGCCTGAAAGAGTCAGAGTTTGCCCTGGCAGGATGGCCCAGAAAGACGGCATTTTAAAACAGCACAGCTTTTTTCCTGCTACGACTGAAAACCGAAAAGCATGCGTTCAGCTTTTCACCAACAGCATTTAAGTGTTTCGTGGCAGGACCTCTTAATGAGCTGTAAGGTTTTGCAGCTAAGGCTGAGTCAAGAAGCCTCTCTTAGATGAGAGCATTTGCTTGCCTCTAGCAAGCAAAGCAGAACCGAAAAATTGCTGCTACCAAGAAAACATGCTTTACTCTATTCTTTCCCAAACTTTCTCAGGCTTTCTGTGGATTCATTTATCCACGTCTGGGCGCCATATGTAGTATGAGGGCTGGCTTGTTGGGGTTTCTGTCCTTCCCAGTACCCCAACAGCCGGCAAGCAACAAAGAAAAATTACACACAGGACTCCATAAGGTTATAAACTGATTGGCCCATTAGGTCAGGCTTCTTGTTAACTCTTATAACTTATATTAACCCATTATTCTCATCTATGTTAGCCATAATGGCTCCGTACCTTTCTCAGCTGGGCAAGTTACATGCTGCCTCTTCAGTGGTCTGTGCAGGAGTGGCTAAGGAACCTTTCTCCTCCCTAGCCTTATCATATTCTCATTACTCCGCCTCTACTTCCTTTCTGGTTGACCCGCCTATACTTCCTGCCTGGCCAATCAGCGTTTTATTAAAATACATGATTGACAGAATACAGATAATTCTCCCGCACCATTTCCCTCTTTTTTTTTTTTTTTTTTTTTTTGGATTCCTGCGCTTATAAAATTCCTCCCCCAACCCTCAACCCTATACTTGTTAACTCTTATAACTTATATTAACCCATTACCTGGATACTCTCTCCACTAACCCATGTGCATATCCCCCATTTTCTTCAAGGTCTTGTGGCATCCTAAATGAGTTTCAGATTGACCCATCTATTTAATCTACAGTCTCCCAGTTTACTCTTAATCAACTCATTTTTCTTTATTTGCTTTTCTGTTTTCCAAAAAGTTTGTAATTTCATGTTCTTGATAGTTTTCTAAAATTTTGCTTGTTTCTTTTTTTCCATGCCTTAAAATATACTTTACCCTTTGTAAACTGGTAGTTTTACAGGACAGGGATGTATAATATATGTAATTATTAATTATTATAAAACATAATTATATATATATGTATATATATATATTTGTCAATTGAGTCACCAGTGTCTAGAATATTACCTGGTACAGCAGTCTCAGTAACTATTTACTACATAGCATGTTAGCATCATTTTAATTCCTTATACTTTTAAAGCTAGATACAAAATAGTTTGAGAAAAATCACAAACTATGATTGATGTTTTACATTGAAAATTCAAAAATTCAAGTATACTTATTATTTTAATTATATTATTTAAGAGTAGTTAACATGTATAGTTTTGGAAGTCCTTAGGATACCATGTCAGAACAAATGATGTTCATTAGGTTGGAAAATTGAAAAAAAAACTGGGTGGTGGTGGCACATGCCTTTTATCCCAACACTTGGGAGGCAGAAACGGGGAGATCTCGGAGTTTAAATCCAGCATGGTCTAGAAAGTGTGTTCTAGAACAGGTAGCACTACACAGAAGAATTATATATCAAAAGCAAAACAACAAAAAAGTAGAAAAAACTAGGAAAAATCAAACTAACAACATAATAAAAGAATGCATAATAATTACACAAATGAATTATCTTTAAAAACATGCACAGAAAGAGACATTTTAGAACATTCCCAAAAACTAATGTTATTTCCCAGAGACACTGAACATCTTTTGAGGACAGAGCATTTTCTTAATGACATCCTTAATCTTTGTTTCTCAGGCTAGAGTTCGTAGGACTGCAAACTGGGGAAGACAGCAAACATCAGTGCAATGATCCTCACCAGTGGACGTTAGAAAGTGGCAGAGAAGCGCAGACACATGAGAGCCACATTGTCAACAAAAGAAGGAAGTAGTGGTATAGGCTGTACAGGAGGAGAAGCATCTTTCAAATTATTTATCATGAAGATTCCATACACATGGAAAGCTAGAATTTTTAAGTCAGGCTAGATAGAAAATGAGAGTTGATAATTGCTTTTTTTTTGTATATAACGTGCAAAAAATTATTTCTGTTACACAAGGCCAGATAAAAATGAGTCAGGGTAAAAAGTGGGATCAAAAGGAATAAAGCTCACAACCCATGTTTCAAAATCCAATTTCTCTTCTGCGCTAGTCATTGCAACAGCAGTGAGCACAGAACAATTCTGAAGCACTTGAGATTGATTCAACTGCAGTAGAACTTCTTCAGAGCAATCCGAAAGACCACAGAGCTGTTAGAAGTGGGGGAACGCATGGGTTCCTCTCTGAAATCTGTCACTTTATGGTGACACCAGAGGTCTCCCTGTAAGGCTTGGAAAATAAAAACTTTCAAGAACAACTATTCCTTCTCCATAAAATGTGTGTTGATAAGCACATATAAGTGAGCCCACGGAGAGTTCGGGAAAGTTCCTCGTATGTTTCAGAGGTACAAGTTAGGAAATATGTTTTCCTTCTTTTATGCTTCTACCTTTTATTATTTTCCTCTTTTTTTAAAACGGGAATTAGATCTAATATATATTTCCAAGAAGGTAATTGTAGAAGAACACCAAATGAACACCTCATTATATTTTCTTTTCCTATGAAGAAAAATATGAACACCAGGAAAGATTTATTAAGCCTTAAAAAAGGCATTGTGATTATAGACAAAGGAAAAAGTTTGAAATACATTTAAAATTTAGAAAAATGTAATCCCTCTTAAATAGTCTCAGTGCAGGTAATTAGAGTTATTGTGAGTTAATAACTGCAAAGATTATATTAAGTCTTTGTAATGAGTCTACTAGACTCCAGTGAACAGCTCCAAATCTATGGTTCCACAGACAGAGCTGTTTAATTTCAGTACGTCACAAAACAAACCAAACATTGAACAGAAGAAAGATATGAGGGAATAAGAGAAATAGAGTTAGTAGGGAGGTTTGGATTGAGGGTGGTTTGTATGTATTTTATACATGTGTAAAATTGTCTGATGCCAAATTTAATCAATCAATATATTAATGCATAGTTGGATATTAACCCTAAATGACCATAATATCTTTAAAATGTCAACCTTAAGTAAGAATTTGATGAACAAATAAACTAACTTTAAAGATTGGGTAGTGATTAAAGACAACCATATTCTTTTCTTTACTTCAGTGTCTTATCATCTGCTGTATTCTGAGACTTTATATATCCTCTCTTGCAGAGACAGTGCTTCTGCTGGTATTCTACTTCACTATAAATCAATAAGTTTCTCTTCTAACCTAGTGAGTCTGCTCAGTTATGAGCATGTTCTGTGATGTATGTTCATGTTGGGTATGGACAGTCCTCTACTGATTGTTGCTTTAGGTGCTCAAATCTTCTTCCTTTCCTCAGTGGAGTAATTTACTTCATCTCTATGTCATCCCTAACTCTGTCTCTACTTTCTGTCTCTTGCTCACAAGAACATACACCCCCCACTTCAACTAGGGATGAGGCCCTGAGAGATATTCCTGTCTATCTTGGAATGCCAACTGTTGTTTGAGTTGTCTAAGTTTATTCAGCCTTGTTGTTGAGATTTTATAGGTGCAGCCTTCATATCATAGCTTGGAGGCACAGTGTCACATCTTCATGACCTGCTGGATGGATTTTGTCATATTTCTGCTAGTCAAACTGTGTAAAAGATTTTTTTCTTTTAAACCATACAGGTTTTCTTTTAAGTCATGAAGAGTTTCCTCTGTATTTACTGATGTAGCTACAGCATTATAACTTTAATCAATTAATGTTCACTCAATTGATATGAATTGAGCTTTAAGAATAATCAAATTTATTTGCATTTATATCTGCAGGAAGAGGGAAAATCAGTTTTCTCCTGTGGAGCAATACTGAGTATATCCACCATAAAGCAGATCTCATGTTCAGGAGTATATTACCAGCAAATAATGCTCTCCACAGTTTGGGTGTGTGTTTTGTGGTTCTGTTTTTGGGTGATATTTTGTGTTTTCTAGGTTTTGGGTGTATTTTTGCATGTGGTAGTTTAAATATAATTGGCCCCCATAATCTCAGAGAATGTGCCCTTGTTGGAGGAAGTATGTCACTGTGCAGGCAGGCTTTGAGGTCTCTTTTGCTCAAACTTCACTTAATGTAGAGTCAGTCTACTTCCTGTTACCTGCGGATCAAGATGTAGGACTCTCAGTTCCTTCTTCAACATCATGCATGCCTGCATGCCACCATGTCCAACTGAGATGATAATGGACTGAACATCTGAACTGTAACCCACCACAAGGAAATGTTTTCCTTTAAAAGAGTTGCTGTGGTCATGGTGCCTCTTCACAGTACTAGAACCCCTAACTAAGACATTATTGTATTAGCATTGTATTAGATGTTTGGTTGTTTTTTTTTTTTTTTTTTGAACTTAAAGTTGGATAGGTAGAGAGGAGGAAAGAATCTGGACAAACTTGAAGGAGGATAAGATACTGATCAAAATATATTTTAATTTAAAAATTGTCTAAAACTCAAAAACTGTGTAGCTCTCATACATGTAGAGGGCTTAACTCTGTCCTATGCATGATTCCTGGTTGTTGATTCAGACTCTGTGAGTTTCTATGAGTTAAATTAGTTGTTTCTGTGGGTTTTCTTATGATATTCTTTGCCTCTCTTGCTCTTACAATCTTTCCTCACTTTAAGGGGATTCCATGAGCTCAGCCTAATGTTTGGCTATGGTTCTCTGCATCTGTTCTATCACTTGCTTGATGAAAGTTGTCTGATGATAATTGGGGTAGTCACCAATATGATCACAGGAGATGACCAGTTTAGACTATGTATTCACTATTGCTAGGAGTTTTATCTGGGGTCATCCTTGTAGATTCACGTGCGTGTCCTTTGCATCAGGTTTCTGCTTGACCCAGAAATACACTCCTTTACCATTGGTCTACTTGTGAGACCTCCAACAATGGTAGCAGGGTCTGTCATTATCATTTGGACAGGAACCAGTCCCTCATACTAGGTCTCCTTATCCAGTCTTAATATAATGGGAGGTGCTTGGTCCTACTTCAGTTTGGTATGTCATGCTTTGTTGATACCCATTGGAGGCTTGCCACTTTCTGAACAGAAACAGAGGATTGGATGGGGGTGGTGGCAGAAGAGAGGGGAGGGGAGGGAATGGAAGGAGAGGAGAGTGGAAAATTGTGGTTGGGAAATAAAATAAATAAATAAAAATAAAAAACAGTCACACACACAAAAGGTAATAACTAAGTTTCTAAATTAGTATGAATTTATCTAGCATGTACTTTTCGAAAAGTTTTATATATAAATATACATATACATACATATATATATGCGCATAGGTGGTAAAGGAAACAGAAATGGATGTGTCACTGAGAGGAAAGATATGTTTTCTGAATGGGTCTTCTTTAAAGTTCATTGTGAATTTTTTATCTACTGCATTTACTGGTGCTTGATCTGAATGATAGGTCACAGGAGAATCCGTGGGAATTGTCCTAGGGGATCATTCATTACTGTGTGACACTTTCTTCCTAATTTGTCCCTTAGAGGAGAAGCTTAGGATGATTCTTTTAGATACTGCATCGTTTAAAGTGAAACTCCCAAGAAAGGCTATCTTTTCATTCTATGTAGTCCCCCAAGAAATACTCAGATACGTCTATATACTCGCCAGCTTATATATAAGTTACCCAGACTACAGAGGATCTGAGGAGTGCTTTGTGGCCTCAAACAGGGTAAGTTGTGCAGACAGTTATTGAAATTCAACATCTATTGAGACTTTTCTTCTTTACCTGCTCCTTCCTGCAAACCCTCTACTCTTGAGAAACTAGCTGTTTCTTCACAGGGAAAAGACCTGTGTTTTTGGAGTGTCTTTGTGTTAGTAAAGAATTTTGGTTATGAGACATAAAATGCAAAACAAAAAACTAGAAGGAATAAAGGTTAGGGATATAATGAAGACATTGATAGCTAATGTCTTTTGAGAACTAAAATTCTATTGGTTCAAATAATTGTAGTCTTTTAGGAAGTCAAAGACCAAGTTAATGTTTTTGTTTAATCACTAAACACTAAATCAGATCTCTTTATTGTACAAATAATATTTGTAGAGTGACCTCTGTATAGTCTCTTACTTATCTGTCATTCCACAAATTATTTTCCACCCTTTACTGTCTCATAAGTAAGAATGATTTTTGTTGACTGTTCTATAGTTCTTGAAACTTTGGGAGTATTTGGCACATATCAAAGAATCTTGAATGTCAGATCAACAAATGTGTAAATCACAAATAATGAGACCTCTTACTTGTGAGAGGAACCTCAGGCTGAGAGCAACAAAGTAATCATATTGTTGGACTTCTTTGAGATACTTTTCACTGAATTTTCTTGTCCTTTATCATAGCTCTGCCATCTCCTGCTCTGCATATTCAGTGCCTCGTTCTGCAGAAAAGAAATTCCATACAAAGGCAGGATGGAGAAATGAATACTATAGTCGGAGGATACCTCCAGTTGCTGACATCTTCTCCCTTGCAGGTTCTGCTTTTCAACTCAGCACCACTGCTTATTTCATTTCAAAGCCTGTTTCTCTTTTTTCCTCTCTCAAAATTCGGCAAATAAAACAAAAAGCATCTCCTATGAACTAGTTTTCCTAATCTCCAGTACATTTATTTTAATTTCCTTCTGATACCCTGAAGAAATCACATCTGCTCTATTACACTAAATTCAGGATAGCAGTAAAGATAAATATAGGGATTCTTAAATAGAAGGCCATAGACTTCTGGGACAAGCAAACTTGTGTTAAGTTACTGCTCTAAGTCCTTGCTACATTAATTTGAAACCTTTTTTCCCTTAATTTGTTCTCAGTTTCTCTATAGTGTCACAATAACTTAATCCATCAGAGGTAGGACCACATTATAGAATGCATACAAAGGAAATATATATGACTAATATTATCAATGAAGAAGAATTAATTAATGGAATCATTTCATTTCTTGTGGAATTCCTATTAAGGAGGTTTTAGTTTTGGGGGGGAGATAATTCTTAAATGTGAATATTTAAAATACAACAAAAGAGGCATTCGATATAAAAAAGACAAAAAATTGAAGTAAGGTTAGATGAGAATGGTGGCTCTACCTGGAGAATCTTGAAGATTTACTTGAAAATGAGACATTGCCACTCAAAATTTTGGTAAAAGTAGATCCAGAAGATAAAAAAAAATGAACTTTTCAAAAATAAAACTATAAGATAGTGGTATTTGTGGAAATAATGATTTTCATGATAGTTGTTTCCAAAATTTGTTTGAAACTACATTAGAGAGACAGCGATTATGAAACTGATAGTTCTGAATTTTTACCTTGAACCTTTTTTAAGGTTTTAAAAGGTTTTTAAGGTTTTAAATTGAACCTTTTGAAAAGGAAAAGAGAGACAGAAGTCATGTTTAGGGAAATTCATCTGGAGAATGATGCCTTAGAGTTATGGATAGCAGGAAATGAGATATTGAGACAGCAAAGTTGAGAGGGAGTGCATATTGCCTTCACTAAGTCTAACTAGCACTGCAAGAAATTTGATTGTCTATTACCTAACAAGTATATGCTAATTTAGTTTTGCTGCACTTAATTTTTTGGGGCTTCCCTCCCCAAAGATAGCCATTGTCATGGTAGGTATGATTTTAAAAATTGAGAATGATGTTTTTCCTTTCTTTCTTAGACATAACCTCTGTAGGAGAGGGATGGGTGGTTGTGTGGGGAGCAGCTATAAGTTTGTCCAGAGCTGGCTACTAATTAGGTACAAAGCAATTCTAGAGAGCCTCTTAATTTGAACAATTATCATATTAATTATGGAGAGGGGAGAAAGAAAAGCTACAGAGAAGGTGGAGAGTGGACAAATCTACACCCAGACCTTCCAGTTTAAGTCATAGAATTCAGAAATATAGAAATCCAGAAATTGATAGTCAAGTCAGGCTCAGGTACTGTGTAGTGGAGAAAAAAGTTAAAGAGAAACAAATAAAATTATTGTCTTAAGTGTTCCTGATACTTTCTTTGTTTTACCTAATTTCCCTCCTAAAGAATAGAAAAGCAAAATATTTGAAGATCAAAGTGCAAGTTTTGAAGCTAGTCACGCAGAGGTTGAGGGTAAGGCTGGGGAGCAACCCTGAAAATGGATGAATCCCCAGGAAATATTTTTTCTGAGACGAAACTTCTGAGTCAATTATTTTTCTTCATATAAAACTATGACTGTGAGAAAAGTCACTGAGATTAGGTAGTCTTACAAATGTTTCAACTGCTTCTGTTGTGGAATTATGTAGCTTAGAAATCGTTCTATCTTCAACATAAGTAACTAGATACAGAAAGGAACCTATTTGTAAGCAACATTGCAGTTCTTAGAAGTTCCTTATGTCTTTTCTTACCTTCACAGATGAGCCAGTTCGTGGCCAACTGGAATCAAACTATGGTAACTGAGTTCCTCTTCTCTGTATTCCCACCTCTGTATGAAGGTGGCCTTTTGTTTTTCATTCTCTTGCTTCTTGTCTATACATTCATCATATCAGGGAACCTAGTGATCTTTGTTGCTGTCCAGCTGGACATGGCCCTGCACACACCCATGTACTTCTTCATCAGTGTGCTGTCCTTCCTGGAGATCTGGTATACCACAACTACCATTCCCAAGATGCTCTCCAGCCTAGTAAGTGAGAAGAAGACTATCTCCCTAGCTGGCTGCCTCATGCAGATGTACTTTTTCCACTCGTTGGGTATCACAGAAGGCTGTGTTCTAACAGCAATGTCCATTGATAGGTACATAGCTATTTGCTATCCTCTCCGTTATCCAACTATCATGACTTCCAGACTTTGTATCCAACTAACAGCTGGATCCTGTTTTTGTGGCTTCCTTCTGGTACTGCCTGAGATTGCATGGATTGCTACTCTGCCTTTCTGTGGCTCCAACAAGATCCATCAGATCTTCTGTGATTTCACCCCTGTGCTCAGTTTGGCTTGTACAGATACATCTCTGGTGGTCATCGTGGATGCCATCCATGCAGTAGAGATCCTGGCCTCCTTCCTTGTAATTGCACTGTCCTATATCCGGATTATTGTGGTGATTTTGGGGATGCCCTCAGCACAAGGGAGACACAAGGCTTTCTCTACTTGTGCAGCCCACCTTGCTGTTTTTCTCCTGTTTTTTGGCAGTGTGGCTGTCATGTATTTGAGATTCTCTGCTACATACTCAGTCTTCTGGGACACAGTAATTGCTGTCACTTTCGTTATCCTTGCTCCATTTCTCAACCCCATCATTTATAGTCTAAGAAACAAGGAAATGAAAGATGCCATTGGGAGGCTTTTTCATCAGAAGAGAGATGGCCGGGCTCAGAAATAGACCTTCATTCCTGATAATAAAACCCATCTGGAAGTTCAGAATCTCACTGTTGCTTTTTGAGACTCTGATGATGCTCCTTTTCTATTGCCACAGATGCTTGTTCTTCTGCTGTTAACAGGCATGATGAACTGCACCTCTAGTTCATAAGTGGCCACTTATTTACAGAATGTCTACCAGACTCATAACGGCTAAAGCAGTATGTGCTGATACTCCTGTTTTAAGCACAAGTTGACATAGCACCCCATACTATATTAGTGTTGTTCCTTCACTCGTCTTCTGTGATTCCATGTGTTAATGAGGCAAAGAGCAGGGTCCAAGACACACAGCACATGAAATAGTTCTGGAAATCGCGGATGTTAATATTCTCTCTTGCTTTTCCAGCACTAGATTTCCCTGTCATCCTTCATTGCTCAAGTACTGCTTCCTGATACAGAAGATAAATATTCTCCACTTTCTGCTTATGTAATTCAATTAGCTACATACTCAGTTCAGCAAAAATGGACTGGTGATTGCATGATACATTATAGGATTTCAGGTTCAAAGTGGTTTCTAAAGAGCAGCCTGGGTAGCCTACTATATTTCATGTTACTACTTAAAACATTTTCTTACATACACATTGCCTTGTAATTTAAACATACTTAAGTAAACTTGTCACAATCACCATTATCTAAATATTGATAAATAAAATTTGGAAATAAAGTTCAAACTTGTTTCATGACATTCTGAATGTTAGGTAAGTAGCTTGCAACAATCGTTTTAAATTATTTATTTTTATCTCCCTCTCACGTGTGCGCGTGTGCGTGTGCGTGTGTGTGTGTGTGTGTGTGTGTGTGTGTGCACAGGTACTTGTGCAGATACAGGCCTATATGTTGTATATGAAGAGGTCAGAGGACATCTCTGGGAACTCGGTTCTCTTTTGCCACCTCCGGGATTCAGGAATCTGGCTCATGTATGTGAAGCCTCCGCATAAGAACATCTGCATGCTGACTTACCTCATCAAATCCCAGATGACCTCACACACTTATACACTGCAGGCTACCTAGTCCCTAGATGAACAAACTCAACTAAGTCATTAGTAGTAAAAGACCACAGGCTCAAGTGCAGATTAGCCAACTATAAGCAAACAACTGATTGATCCAAAACACATAGGTACAATGATAAAAGACTGGAAAAATCACAGATTTTGTTCTATCTCAAATTGCTAATGTGTGAAATTATGAGAGATTTTCTCTTTAACCTACTTCTTTTTGGAGAGTGAGTTGTTCCATAACCAAAGAGTTCTGATTATGTGTATTAAAATATCCTTTCTATTTCCACTTTTGTTACAATATACTCCAGAATTCACATTACATGTGGGATACTATCCTTAATACTCATGTAGTTTTATTTAGCATTTTTATTCTCTGAGAATTTCATACGTGTGTACAGTGATAAATATCATATCCATCCCCGAAGCCCAACTCCCCCCATATCCCTTCACAGCTTCATATCTTCTTTCATTATTATTTTTGATAACTAAGTCCAATGTTCATGGGTGTGGAGCCATCCAATGGAGCATGCAAAGCCTGCCAGTGGCCACCCTCTCAATAAGAAAGATTATCCCCCCAGTAGGTACCAAATGTCAATATGTCCTTGGAGAGGGATGGGCTTAGAATGCACCTCCTAATCTATGCTGGAATCTTGACTGACTTGATCTTTAGATCTTGTCCAGTAGATGTAGCTACTGAGAGTTCCTGGATGCAATAGGCATTCCATGTTCAGAAGACCTTATTTCACAGAGGGCACTTCACTCCTCCTCCTCGTCTGTTTTTGTATTGTTTTCTATCTTCTGTTCTGCAATGTCAAGAATAATATTCTGAGAATTTAACTACATACTTCAATCTATTCAAGGCTGATATGTGTGTATTTGATTGAATTCAGCATCTCATAGCCTAAAATTTGAAGCTTTATACTTTTTACCCCCAAATTACCTCATTAACTCTTCCTTTGCCTCTTCTGCACTCAATGGCACGTGGTGAATATAGTTGGTTCAGCTGTTTCCTATAAGTAAATCTGAAAAATGATTTTGTAATATGTTCCTGGCAGGTACTTCTAAAGTCTTCAATTTTCAACCCACTTCATCAAAAAACTCTTTGTCCCTTATTTATTTTTATTGTTTTTAATCTTATTAAAATGTTTCAGAAAATATACCATCTGAAAGTCATATCACATTGACAAGCCATTGTATATCTCCTTCATTGCATTTAAATTATCAAATAGAACAAAATAGAAATATTTTAAGGTAAAAAAGTTAAAAACTGTAGATTTTTCAAAAATTAAAAATGGAAACATACTTTAAAAGCCAAAGATAACCGGAATTAGAGAAAAATTTAATTTTGTTCATAAATTCAGGGTAAATATCAGTTGCTTTATGGTAAAGTCAACTTAAAAATAGTTATTGAGACTCAGGATGCTGCTTGATGACAGAGCATTTATCTTGCACATCTCAGGCCCAGGTTTCAAAACCCAGGATTCTGGAAAACAAAAATTGAAAAGTCCCCAGTGAAACAAAATGAGGAGAGAAGGGAAAAAATGGAAATTTTCACAAGAAACACAAGCAAAGAATATTTGTAAAATATCTATCACTGGATACTGAATATCCAAGCACACACACTTTTCTTTTAAATTATAATTTGAAATATATCTTCATTGGGATCATAATCAATAAAGTCCCACTTAGTTTTGGAAACTTTGTTCTATATCTTCTATGTGCATGTATAGAATGAAATATGATCATTTTCATTCCTCATTTTCCCCCTCCAGCTTCCTCTGTATTCCTACTTGTTTTATGTTATCAACATTTTCTGCTGGGTTGGTAGTAAAACTCCATAAAAGAGATTATTTTAAAATAACCACTGCATGCAAACTTGTCTTAATACACTTGACAACATCATGTCTCAGCGTGATTCCTAACAACCCAGGGTTTTACCCGTGCCATCTAGTACAGTTCTCTCACCACAGGAGGAAGTGCCATTCTGTTAAGCTTTGCAGCAGGTAACATTTCTCCTCTGCTCAAATTGCTGTCCTGGATCCTCGGAGTTCAAAGGAAATCATGGAAATCTAAATCTCACAAAGCCCTCAAATCCCTGGGAGCTACCCTCTTTTCATTTCCTGACTCTGCTTTTCCAGAGACCTATCTCAGACACACTGCACTTCAGGCTCAAGAGAATCTGATTCTTTAAACACGACCCTTTTGGCTTTCTGTTGACTTCTCCTGGTGCCCGAATGCTCTCTCAATTCTGTTGGCCATTTCCTTTGCTTGTATGTTTTGCTTATACTTAACATTCTAAAAGAGGTTTAACTTGACCAATCCTAAATTAAGGAGTCCAACTCACTTTAGATAAACTTATTATATGTTTCCTTTTCTGTTTCTCACCCAACACATAGTCATATAATGTATAATGTTATAAAAGGTGCTTTTTTTTACACTAAAAAATGGGATCCTATTCTATTTGGATGCATACCTTCCTAAGCCTGGATGTAGTGGGGAGGACCTTGGACTTCCCACAGGGCGGGGTACCTTGCCCTCTCTCAGGACTGGAGGGGGAGGGGGAGGATATGTGGGGGAGCAGGAGAGAAGTGGAAATTTTGATTGGTATTATTTATAAAGTAATAAAAAAGTTAAAAAAGAATGAACTAAGAAATTTATGAAAATTAATAAAATAAATAAAAAATAATCTCCTCTTTTTCAACTAGAGGGTATATAAAGACAAGGAGATGCTTTGTCCATTGTATATTTAGTATCCTTCATATTGCTTGAAGGAGATATTTTGTCCACTGTATCTTTAGTATCCTTCATATTGCTTGATATAGCAGCCTCAGTAAATATTTGCTTCATTGGTAGAATATAACTCACATAATAATAATGTGCTGTTTTAGCATCCTTTAAATTCCACATAGCCCTCGAGCTAAGTACGCAAGTATTTGAAAAAAATCAAAATCTATCATTCGTATTTTAGAATAAAAATTTAAGATATGTTCATCTGTTAGGATATCAAATGGACCATATAATTCCAACTTTTAATCTGTATTTGAGCAACTGATTTAAACATGGTTTCAATTAAACCTTGTTTAAACATGGTCAAGTTGAGATGAATTTTACAGTCAGAAATACCATAATTCAAGCTATTAGACTTCTGACATTAAGATGCCTTTTACTACATTAATCACATTAAACATAGGAAAGGCTATGGAATTTGATATATTTATAATTTTCTTTTAATATTATAATGCTATTTTATGAACTTATGGAAATTGTGTTGAATCAAGAAATTGAGACACTTAAAAATCAAAAATAGTACATGTCCCATTTAAACATATTTTAAAAGGAGTTCTAAATGTTAAGTTTAAAAATCATAAAAATATTGTTAAACGCCATTAAATAGAATGATAAAATCGATTGATTTATAAATAGATTATAAGATTTTTAGCTTCAACGATCATATGATGTTTGGAAATTTAATCTATAAAATAAAAGATTCAGTAACAACTAAGATCTTAAATATGTCAGTGTTTTTTTTTTAAATTAATTCAAATTTTATTACCAAAGAAAATTATCTTTCTTTTTTTCTATACAAAGATGTGCCCTCTGACTGTCAAAGGGTTCATAAAAATGTAGAAGAAAGCTTGTTTTAACAGGCATGAGGCAGAGTAAGGAGAACTGAGTTCCCTGGGCTTGTGTGGGACCAGCTTCTGGGGCTCAGTCTAAAATTAGAGTTAGGTGTCCCTGCTTTAGATTTCCCCATTGTGCGAGAGTTTTAGTCTGTCTGAAATACTACAGATATTCCATTCTTTTTAGTTCAAATTATTCTTATATTTGAGAATTTCATGCATAAATATGTTATATATTATTTCTGCCTCACCCCCCTCTTTCAACACCTCTACTTACTCTGAAATTCTTGACCTCTTCTTTAATCATTATTCTTTTACGCACATACTCACCTCATGCACACACATAGACACACAGGTACAGCTATGCGCGCACACACACACAATTTACTGAGTCAATTTAATGTTGCATATGATTTTAGGGTTGAAATTTGGATGGAATAACCTATCAGGATGCTCTTATTGAAAAAAATATTACCTACCCTATCCCCTCCCCCATCAGCCATTGATTACTTGAAGCTCTTCACGAAAAGGCAGGTACTTGAGGAGATTTCCCACATACACATTGGTGTTCTTATTTACAAAACCTTCTTGATGAGACTTCTGGATGAAGCTTCAATGTCTAGAAAACACTATTTATTGTTAGGCGTTCAATTGCTATGGATCATAGAATAATTCTGCCTTCTTTTCCTTATAGTAGACCTGATGAGCTGTGAAATGAAGTTTCTTTCATGATGGGTATGGACTAAATTTACCTGTGACACTAATGCACTTAGAGTTTACAGTGTCAAAAATACCATTTTTGCACCTTGTTTTCAAAACATAGAAAAGAGAAGATTAAAAGAAAACTTTCATACTATTGACGACAGCGTTTTCATACCACTAGATGGCCTCTTTCTCTTTTAAGATCTTTTGCAACTGTTTCCAGCTTTGCTATTTTCTTCATAAGAGCTAGGTAAAATCATTTTTCTTGGGATTTTACTTTATTCCTAACACTCCTGGAGTAGTTTTGTAGGAAGAAAGGAAAGAAGTCTGAACAAGACATCAAAATATAAAATTTATGATAGGCAAATATAAGATCTAGGGCAGAGAATGGAGGAGCAAACCAAACCTGCAAAATTATGCAAATTATGACAATGAGTTATGATGATGGCATGACATTTTAATGGAGTATGACAAAAGGTTGAACATCTTAATATTATCAGAATTAATTTTTTTTTATTTTTAATTTGTATTTGTGTGAGTATGTGCTGCATATATGTGGGTGTTCTCAGGGGCCAGAGGAAGGTGTCAGAACTCTTCATGTTATTTTCTGGGGATCTGGAATGGGTTCATTTTCACTGCCAGTCACAGGACTAAAGGTAAGAAGAAAGTATTCAATATACATGCTGACAGCAAAGAAATATTAAACACGAACACTTTTATTAAAGGTGAAGAAACATGTACACACAGAGACATACAAATGCATACAAAACACATGTATTTACTTAAACATGCACACACCCTCATACATACAGAAGTTGTACACACATACATGCACAAGGCACACATACACACTCGTACACAAGATGCACACAGACACTCACACACACAAGGTGCACACACACACACACACACACACACACACACAGTGCAACAACACAGTACACAGAAAGAAAGATTCCCTACAAAGCAGAGTGGGTTCTTTTTCTCCTTTACAGCTGGAAGTTTTATGTGTCTTTATGAGGTGTCGATGTTTGGTCAGTTTGAACAAAGACTAGCTACTGATAGGCCCACAGTTTTGAATAAACATTTCCCAATCCGTGTTCTTTGGCAGGGAGTACTCTGTCAGCAGCACCAGGCCTCAGGTCTCAAGCATCCACACCTTTTTCTCAGATCAGGAAGAAGTCAGAAGTTCACCATCTTCAAAGCCTTAAAGTTCTTGTCAAATAGATTGGCACAGGGATTTGTTTCTACTGCATATACTGGCTTTTTGAGATTCTAATCTGTTTGGATGTAAACCTTCCTAGGCCTGGATGGAGGGGGGAGGGCCTTGGACTTCCCACAGGGTACCCTGTCCTCTCTTAGGACTGGAGGAGAAGGAAGGAGAGTGCATGGGGGAAGTGGGAGGGAAATAGGAGGAGGGGAGGAAGTGGAAATTTTGAATGGTATTATTTATAATGCAATTTTTTTTAAGAAAAAGAAGTTCACCATCTTTGTTACCTATCTGTGGTCTCTCTACCTATCAAGAATCTGTCTAACTCCTAGTCATTCACAGGCACAGACTGAAGTAACATGTCATTGTGAGCTGTCTGACATGGATGCCGAGAAGCAAGCTCAGGTCCTCTGCAAAAGAAATATAAACTCCTTTTATTTTTTTGTGATAGAAATGTTTATTGAGCACTTCATGCAACACACCATGTTGAAGGTTTCAATATACAACTAACTTGATACATACTACATTCTTAGATTGGTTACCAGTTTTATCTCCTTTTACAAATAAAGTAACTGAAGCTTCAAAGGTTTGGTTATGTCAAGTGTGGTAGTATGTGCCTGTAATCCCATCACTCAGGAGATTAGGGAAGGAAGATTGTGAGTGAGACCAGCCTGGATGACACAGTAAAACTCTAAAACTAAATAGACAAGATTAGTTAACTATCCTATATTATGTAGCTCCTAAGTAGATACTGTGAAATGGGAAAGGTATTAGAATAAGTTTGATATTTTGCCAGTGACCATGTCAAACGAGCAGTGGATGGTAATTGAAGTGCAAGGTGTCATTCCACCAAGAGGTGAATCACCAATGGGTGAGTCTCTGATAGGAAAGCCCTTGAGACCACAGACGGCAGAATGTCTTTTGCTTCTGCTGTGCCTTTACATGTTTGCTGCTGCCATCTTTCTCTGATATCTGTCATGGTGTGGATGGATGCGAAGAGATCCCCACTGCCTGTAATGCAGTATGTTTATCTAATGGATACATTCTGTTCTGTTGGGCATTTTTGCCTGTGGATTATTATGAAGATAATTTCTTCCTAAGCTGTACTGTCTAATTCATAATAATAATGTTAGTTTAAATAGAGTTTTGATGATAAAAATATAAAAAAGCAAATGTTGCACAGATAGAACAATTGAGGTTCTACTGGGGAGCAGTATAGACTGAGGTTTAGGTTAATGATTAAGAAAAAGAATTGAGTCCCTGTAGCCAAGCTAGCTTAAATTCTTTTAATCTTAATGTTGGGAGGTATATTCATAGGTTTCAGAGCAAATTATTGAAGAAACAAAACTTTGAAAATAACTTAAAATTAGACTAAGATATCTTTGTCAAATAGTTTTGAGTTGAAAACTCAAGAAGAAACGATGGAAAGTTTTAAAAAGGCAGATAGTTGAGTGAGGAACTCTTTAAGGTCAGGGAACAAGAAAAAAAAAGCCCAATCATCATTAGATGATGTGCCTTTCTTGCTAGGATTGGTTGATGACCAAAGGTGATGATTAATTCCTTATACACATCTCTGCCCTCAGTCTTCTGATATAAAACACTATTGATGAGTGAGTCTGCATACTGAAGATTTAAAGCTGAGCTGACTGATTGATTTTCATGCATAAAATTTAGGTTTGTGATTCCTTTAAGATTCCTTATAAGATTACCTTCTAAGATAAGTAATAAAGTGATTGATCTTTTCTTTGTAACTGCAAAATGCAGTCTGCCAGTAAAACATCTGGCTGATAAGAATATCTTGCTTACACTCTGTTACTCTACAAGTGGGTTAGGTATAAATTCATGTAGGTTCTTGGGGATAATTCAGTTTTCACCTGTAATATGTAAAATGTTTAATTATGAAAGGAATATGAAAAACATTCTGGTTTTCACTTGGACTCAATGTAATAATTTACTTGAAAATCAGAATGTAACCACATTGTAACATCTGTATTGCCTGAAAGATTTTGTTTGGGTATATAAACTGTAGAGGAAAAAAGAGAGAAAAATGAGAAAATAAGGAAAAATAAAGATAAAATTAGAAGGAAAACATCAAGAATAAATGAATTAGGAGGAAAACAAGAAGATAAGGAGAAGGAATATATCAAGAGAGACAGAAGGGTCATTTCTGGGCAGATTTAAAAAAGAATATAGAACACTTAATCAGAGGAACATAAACACTTAACCACAGAGCCATCTACAGTTACAATTTTTTTAAAATATCTACTATAACTGTTTGAATGTTTTATGTTTACAGTTTTTAATTCTCAAGGAAGCATACTCAAACTACTTGATCTTTAAGACTACTAGAATCATCAGGGCAGTGGTAGCACACACTTTTAATCCCAGCACTCGGGAGAGAGGCAGGAGGAATCTCTGTGAGTAGAAGTCCAGCCTGGTCTACAAGAGCTAGTTCCAGGACAGGCTCCAAAGCTACAGGAAAACCCTGTCTCAAAAAAAAGAATGCTAGAATCTTTGTAAAGAAATCTTGAAATCAACACAAAGTCACACAGAAGACATAATAGCAGCAAACACATGCCAGTGACTGTGTGCCAACTAATCATGGCATTTTATCACAAACTAAAAAGAAAGAGTATAGCAAATGTCCTTGAACTAAAATCAGAGTGTCATGTTCCTTCCTCAAGCCCAAATAATCTCAGTCATGTGGATTTTGTTAAGATTTTATAAATGACTATGTAAATAACCAATCAATTCTAAGTATAAAGTGAAAACATACACAAAAGAATAGTTTAGCTGTGCCAATTGTAAATATTATTATCCCTTAGGTCATGATCCATAATTGGCTTGGAAAAGGTGGCACTGCATTATTTATAATATTAGAGTTATTTGCTTTAAAACCATATGAAGAGGATGAGCTATTTTGAACTGGCATGGGTAAACTCCCATTAGGTCCCAGACACAATGAATGGTTTTTCAGAACAGAACACTTTCTGAATGGCATCTTTCATGTCTTTGTTCCTCAGGCTATAGATTATAGGATTGAAAAATGGGGCAAGGACAGCAAACATTAGTGCGATGATCTTCTCCAGCAGAGGCTGGAATGTAGCAGAGAAATGTAGCAGATGGCAACATACCTGTCGATGGCCATTATTGTGAGGACCAAGCCTTCTGTGACTCCAAAGGAATGGAAAAAATACATCTGCAGCAGGCAGCCAACAAAGGAGATGATTTTATCTTTGCTGACTATGCTGTAGAGCATTCTGGGAATGGTCACTGTGGTATAACAAATCTCCAGGAAGGAAAAGATGCTGATGAAAATGTACATGGGATTGTGCAGACGGACATCCAGCTGAACAGCCAAGAAGATCATGGAGTTTCCAACAACAATGAACATGTAAATACAAAGCAGAAGGATGAAGAACAAAAGGCCACCATCCTCAATCTGAGGGAAATCACAAAAATAGAATTCTATCACCTTTGTCTGATTCTCCTTTTCCATATTTTCAGCAGTTTATTAGCAGGCTGAAGGAATACAATCAGTACAATCAGCACTCAAGTAAAAGGACAAATATACAAAATTTTAACCATCTAAATAGTTTCAATATTAAGCCAAGTAAATAAAATACATGATAAAGTATTATTGTCAGATTTCAAAAATTTTACAAAGTGTATCTAGTTGTCAATTATTCTGCTTTTTAAATAAAACAACTACAATTTGTAAATAAAATTTGGCATATATCATTGCCCAAGAATTTGTCAATTTTAGTAAAGGATAACAGTTTAGAAACTGCCTTCCACTACATAATCTAATTACATAAAGATGATTTACAGAGACAAACAGTATGATATCAATTTAGCTCAACCCATCCCTCATTTTGACAAGCAAAACTGCTCTGTATCCAGAGAAGTGACCAGAAATGTGGGCAGTCAAGAAGAAGCTATATGCAGAAAATCATTTTTGATGTAATATCATTTGATCCAGAACTGATAAAACTCCTCCTCAAGTGTAAAAACATTGGGTTCATGATCCATTCAGTCTTGTGATCCTTTCTGAGAGGAATTTCGTCAGCTAATTTCAACCAAAAGTTTCCTTTTCTACTTATAAGATTTTTTTTATTTTTAGCACATTGTCTTTGACAGAAAATTTCATTAACTCTACTAACCTAAAGCTGGAAAATAGTGAGCATCTAACACAGGTTCAGTGGTGTCTTTTCGACTGTTCGCTACAATATTCTACAGGAGTCTAAATTGTGTTCTTTAGTCAAACTCAACTCTTTGGCAGTGCAAGATCTTAAGGCTGGATCTGCAAAAGAGAAAAACTATGGATAGCCACCCCAGTCAGTCAGTCATCTGGGAGCTGACCTTAGACATAATACATATACTCTTTTGAAGCCTCGAAACAAGCATCCACACAGAAAAAATCAATCTGAAGAAGTCGAGCATTTTGTTTGCTTTCCAGTGATCTCATAGAGCATTTAAATATACAGTTAAATATAAAAAATATAAAGAACAAAATTCCATTTGGTATTTATTTATGAAAATTTTTACATTAAAATTGATGCTCTCAGAAAAAAAATAATTGATGTTCTAATTGTTCCTTGTTTTATACTATTACCCAGATTAATCACCTTCAAATATGTCTTGGTCTAGTTCAGTCTCTCAGATAACTGACTTAAGATTTCTTAACTGCAAAAGAGTGGGTATGCTAACAACTTACAAAGTTGAGGGCTGTCTAAAAGACTCCAGGGCTTGCTTCTAAGCTGAAATACAATGCAAATACTTCTGGCATTAAAACAATTTCAATATCTGCATCTTTTGAATTTATGGTCTGACGTTCTTTATTGGTCTGCAACGACCTGATACATGTTTAGTTGTTCAGTAAGTCAAATTACTCTATCAATAATACACTTCACAATCACAAAATTGAAACCTGGAAGAAGTAAAAGGGAAGAATTACACAAAAAATACTACTCTATTTCATGGGGGAGAGGTACAACCAGAAACTTAGATAGTAAACTGCAGTCATCATGGCTTTGTAAATTCTTAGCTGTCTTTCCTGACTCTGCTATGTAACATATAGGCATTCTAAATTATAAATAACTCAGGACTCAGTAGTGATGAGAAATGTCAGAGATACAGTGTCAAAGATGAAATTTAATAGACCATTTCTTCATGTATTTGCTGTGACTTTCTGTAGTCAAAGAACACAATGACCCTCTCCATGCCCCCATACCTGACTGACAGTCCCCCCATCTCATGTGTTTTTATGGCATCAACAATGACTCTGGGGGGGAGGTCTTTCCATCTTACACTCACCTCTTCTAGAATCCTCTTTTCCCAAATATCTTGATTTCTTTGCAGCCCAACAAATAGGAAGGTTATAACCACAACACTTGGTTTCATGGGGGATAAACAGTGGAAAAAGGCTTTGTTTTGACACACTTCCCAGGGACTACAGAAAAACTCCTTATGCCCCAAGTGCCTAATTAGGGAACTCTGTTGCCATGCTTCCATCTCACAAAGACTCCACCCCTATGGGAAGTAAGAATTTGAAGTCATTCCAGATAGTAGAGAAAAGAAGGGAGTTGTTTTGATTTTCTGTGTAAGTTATGAAAGAATTGTTTCTGTTACACAATGCCAAACTACATCTGAGGTCCTGTCTCTTTCTGCCTCACATTCATCCCTCTGCCCAGTCATATCAATCTTGTCTTCACCTCTCTAGTGCTGGGATTAAGGCATGGGATCCCAAGTAATGAGATCACCTTTGTGTGAGTTCAGTTCCTCTTTTATTCAGAATCAATCTCCTGTAGCCCAAGGTGGTCTTGAACTCACAGATGTCCATCTGCTTCTGTCTCCCAGGTGCTGGAAGTAAAGGTGTGTACCATCATTGCCTGGCCCCTAGTGGCTTAACTCTGCACTCTGATCTTTACACAAACTTTATTTGTTAGATTACAAACAAAATATCACTACAGAAATACTTTATATATCAAAACACCCCAAACAATATTTCAGAATCATCATTATTCCAGTGTTAAAACTGTATAAAATCTGGACCTAAATCTTAAATTAATTCAATTACTTGATTATGGCCTTCTAAGAAGCTTTAACGTCTATTTAGAGCATCCTCTTTATTTATAGTATTCATGTCCTCTGTGTGTGTATGTGTGTGGCAGGTGTGTACTTTACACAAGGCATATGTGGAAGTCAGTAGATCACTCTGAGGCATGGATCAGTTCCCTCTTGCCATCTTGTGGCATATGGGGATTGAACTTGTGTCATCAGACAAACATACAAGTGCCATGACTACCCAACTCTCTCCCAGGGCACAGTGTTAGGCCTTTGGTGACTTTGCTGTATTTCAAGTCTCTAATAAATATGTCATTTTACTTAATGAACTTGGTTTTGAACAAATGAAAATTGGCAAATTTCTCTCTCCGAGTATTTTAAGGAATCTTAGCAGTTCTTAATGTGTTAGGGTGTACCTGGATTTTTATTTTTTATGTTTTCCATTACTTCAGTGGTTATGGATAATGGAAAACTGTTAAACAAAGGGATTCAAAGGCTAGGGTTTATAACTTTCTCAGCCATGAAGTGTCATAGGCCCTACAGGTAAACCTACCACTATTAATTCAGTAAGTAATGATAGCATTAAAATGACTCATAAAATGACTTAACACTATATCCATAAATCAGTCTATCCATCAAACCTCATTAGAGAAGTTTTTTTTTTCCTTGCAGTAGATGGGAACCAGCACAGATACTCACAACTGATCAATGAGTAGAGAATAAAAGAGTTTGGAGTGTTCTGTGTTAAATGGTATTCTATAACACACTCATTCTGCTCAAAGCTCAAAGGTCTTTGCAGAAGAGTGGGCAGAAATATTGCAAGAGTCAGAGGGGGAGGATGGGTTCAAGGAAACTGTTCTCCAGGCACAAGAGGGCAGAGACACAGGATTCGCAATGACTGTGACAGCATGAACAAGATCGTGGCTAACTTAAACCAGACAAAGTCCCAGCATGGTGGATGGGAGATAGGCACAAATTATCCCCCTTAGGTGGCAATCCACAGCCATTTGATAGCTGCTGGGAGAAAGTTGCTTTTCTGTAATGAAATTAGTACTGTTTTATAAATAACGCTCAAGGGCAGGCCCTATACCCAAGAGAAATTAGTCTACAAAAGTTGGATTCAACTAGTGTAAAGGGAAGAAAAAGAAGAGAAGAGAAGAGAGGAGGAAGAGAAGGAGAGAGAGAGAGAGAGAGAGAGAGAGAGAAAGAGAGAGAGAAAGAGAGAGAGAGAGAGAGAGAGAGAGAGAGAGAGAGAGAGAGAAACATAAAGCATAAAGTTGCAGAGGTAGGAATTTGGGTGTAGATTTGAGAGGAGCTGGGAGACGTGATCAAAATGTATTGCATGAAATTTTCAAGGATAAATAAAAATATTATTAAAAATGTGTTGTCTTTAAACAAAGGAAGGATGGATGGGTGGGTGGCATTCTGAAGGCAGTAGAAGTGCATTTATTTTGGGGATCCGCTAGATCTATAAAACCGTCAGGAGCCACCTTTTTGGAGTGATTTTGCTGGGCTCCTAGCCTCAGCAGGTCTATATGTTCCAGAGTACGGGGGTGAGAATTAGAAATGTTAAATAGGAGAAACAGAAATAAGAAAGAATCACAGAGATTTATGATAGACTGGAAAGGCAACTCAGTCTACTGTATACTGAGTTTTTGAGTTCTGAGTACTGAGTCTGTGCAGTATTTAATTTTTCATACGCTTTTATACCCCAATACGAAAAAGGGGAAAATACAAAAAAATGTTTTAAAGTTATACACAGGACTACCAGAACAGTTGCTTGCTTCAATAGTTTAAGACATCAAGCCATTAATTCATGAGAAAAGCATTCTGTTGTTTAGGCAGTGAACTCACCATAGATCAAGTATCCTGAATGCAGCCACTCCCTAGGTTAAGTCTCCTAACTCAAAAGAAGAGTTATGCTTGAATTCTCTGACCTTTGGTCAGAGTGGAAAGGATACCTCTCTATGGGCCATCTCAATGGCCGAAACACCAAGTAACCATACCCTAGGTCAGGGGTGTAGCCACACTTGTTGTTAACAACTTTGAGCAGCCTCAAACTCTGACCTTCAGACAAGGTGGAATAGGCTCACAATTTTTTTTTGGCCTCAACATAGAACAAGTATTATTCTTTTTGAATGAATTCATTTTTACGTATTGCATATATTTATGCATCTGTGTAAGGAGATACAAGATACAGTTGAGTACCCTGGAACTGGGGTGACAGGTAGCTGTGAGTAACCTGATTTGGGTACTGGAGACTGAACTCCAATTTTCTACAGTAACAGGAAGACCCTCTAAATGGTGAGTCAGCGCCCAAGTCCCCTAGACACTTCCTTACAGTGAATGTTTGATCTTTCATTTACAAAAATATTCTGATGTATAAACATTTCTTAGTACTGGTTGATAAGTAAGTTCCCACTTTAAAATAGTCATGTTACAGGAAATAGCTAGATAAATAGAATAATTAGTGCAATGTAATCCTGTTTTTGACAATAGTCAGGTCCTACACTTTCATATATTATACGAGATGTAAATGTTTAGGATCATTAATAATGACACAGATGACTCATCAGGACACACAACACACTCCATCCTTCTCACAACGATGCTCTCTGACTTGTTTGTTCCTTTCTTTTGAGACATATTTTGTTACATATATGTGTACTAAATGGTATTATCATAATAACGTTACTCTAAATCTCAGAATAAAGATGAACCAGGTAAATTAAAGTTTTTAAAATAAAGACGATATTAGTTTTACTGAAAACCATATGCTAGAAGCTATTGCTTAAAGTTTTTTGTTACTGTCAAAAAATTCTTATAAGAAAATATTATATAATAAATTAAATTTCAAAGAGATTGGTTTACCTCACCAATACAAAGCAATTGATCATTATATAAGCTATAATGTAGACTTGAATTTGTGAAATTTCAAACATATGCCCAATAGACTAGTGTTTACTATTCAAGAAAATTGCTAAGTAATCTAAGAAACATCTATTTTTGCTCCAAATTTTATTCAATAAAAATCATCATTTAAGAAAGAGTTATATAATTTATGTTAAATCACGTAAATTTGAACCTACATGTATTAGGTAAGAAACATATTTGGCAAAAATTCTAAGCATGATTCAACAGTATCTAAAGTTATAAAACCACAACATCCTATGATAGATAGTGAGGGCTGTGTATACTTTGCAGTCTCTGGGGTCAAGCTGTCTGTGGCTCCAGCAGACATTGTAATGGCTATGATAACTGAAGGCCAGGCAGCCCTTGCCACCACTTCAACACCTGACATAGAGAACAATGAGATGCTTCATTTCTCCTCTCTGACTCTTGATGATCCCTCAGCCATCATATACCACGTCTGTCCTTGACCATTCTGCCACCCATCATCACAGCATCCCTGTTCTCATCAGCTGCCTCTTCAGGGCATCCTGAATTTCCTTGTTGTGCAAACTGTAAATGAAGGGGCTTAGGAAATGGGTAACCACAGAGTAGACCACTGCCAAGTTTCGGTCATAGTCAAGGGAGTAACTTTTCTTCAGCCACACATACATGAAGAGGATGCTACCATAGAAGACGAGAACCACAGTGCGGTGGGAGACACACGTGGGGAAGGCCTTCTTCTTGCCTGCAGCAGAAGGAATCCTGAGCACTTTGAAGATTATCTGCAGGAGCTCACAACCTGCAGGAAGGTGGCCAGGATATTGCAGGAGTTTACAATAAAATCTACCATGACACTGATTTCAAAAAAGAAGACTCTGTTGATAATATGAATAGTGAGAAGATGTAGATGGCTTTCTTTACCAGGACAAACAATAGTCATTGTATTAGAAAACTGAAAGGCAGACAACCAAGACCATGAAAAAACCTTACATTTACATACTAATCTTATGATTGTTTGCTTTAAAACATATGCAGATGATGAGATATTTTGAACAATAATGGCTATACTCACATTAGATCCCAGAGACAGTGAACGGCTTTTGAGAACAGAAAACTTTCTTAATGGCATCTTTCATGTCTTTGTTCCTCAGGCTATAGATTATAGGATTGAAAAATGGGGCAAGGACAGCAAACATTAGTGCGATGATCTTCTCCAGTATTGGTTGGAATGAGACAGAGAAGCGCAAGTACATAAGAGCCACACTGCCGAAAAACAGCAGGAATATGGTGATGTGGGCTGTACATGTGGAGAACGCCTTCTGCCGGCTCTCACCAGATGGAAACCTCAGGATCACTGTGATGATTCTTAAATAAGAAAGGGTGATGATAGAGGCACAGGTCAGGATGGAGATAGCATGGATGACATCTTCAACCAGAATCATAGACGTGTCTGTACACGCCAAGAGAAGTACAGGTTCTAAATCACAGAAGAGCTGGTGGATATGATTGGGGCCACAGAAGGGCAGGGTAGATATCCACACAATCTCTGGGAGGAGCATGAGGAAGCCAAGGATAAAGGAGCCTGTGCAAAGCTGTGTGCACAGCCGTGGAGTTATGATGATTGCATAGCGGAGTGGGTTACAGATGGCAACATATCTGTCGATGGCCATTATTGTGAGGACCAAGCCTTCTGTGACTCCAAAGGAATGGAAAAAATACATCTGCAGCAGGCAACCAATGAAGGAAATGGTCTTCTCTCTGCTGACTATGTTGTAGAGCATTCTGGGAATGGTCACTGTGGTATAACAAATCTCCAGGAAGGAAAAGATGCTGATGAAACTGTACATGGGATTGTGCAGACGGACATCCAGCTGAACAGCCAAGAAGATCATGGAGTTTCCAACAACAATGAACATGTAAATACAAAGCAGAAGGATGAGGAACAAAAGGCCACCATCCTCAAACTGAGGGAAGTCAGAAAAATAGAATTCTATCACCTTTGTCTGATTCTTTTTATCCATATTTTTAGCATTTATTAGCTGGCAGAAGGAACAAGTACAATCAGCATTGAAATAAAAGGACAAGTACAGAAAATTTTAACCATGTAAATATTTTCAATATTAAACCAATTAAATAAAATATATAATAAAGTGTTATCAGATTTGCAAATTATTTGCCAAATATATCTAGTTGTCAACTATTCTGTTTTTTTTTTTAAAGAAACAGTTGACTATTTAGAAATAGTTGGTATGCACTGCTGACAGTGTGGCAGTGTAGAAGTTGCCTTTTACTATATAATCTAAGGGAAATTATTTTAAATAAAGATCATTTTCAGGTACAATTAGTATGATATTAATTTAGATAAACCCATACCTAGTTATGAGAATCCAAACTGCTTTTGCTGCAGAAAAGTGAACAGAAATGTGTGCTATCAAGAAGCCACCATATGTGGAAAATAATATTTGATGTTAAAGCATTTGATCAAGATGTGATAAAATACCTCCTTAAGTGTACATGCATCTGTCTGATGGTTCATTCAGTCTGTCTTTATGAGAGGGAGATTTATCAGCCTATTTCAACAGAAAGTTACCTTTTCTATGTGTGAGAGTATTTTTTTTAAACACATTGTTTTCGACAGAAAATTTCATTCATTCTACTAACCTAAAGCTGAAAAATAGTGAGCATCTGACTCAGGTTTAGTGGTGTCTCTAGGAGTATTTGCTATAATACTTTACATGATGGAACTCTAAACTGTGTCTTCAGTCAAATTCAATTGTTTGAAAGTGTGATATTTGAAGGCTGGACCTGGAAAAGGGGCAAGCTCTGGATAGCCACTTAAAACAGTTACTTATCTGGGAGCTAAGGTACAATACAGATACTCTTTTGAAAGGATGAGCAAGCATCCACCCACAAAGGAGAGTCAACATGCAGCATGAGTCAAGGATTTTGCTTGTTTACTAGTGATCTTGTAGAACATTAAATCTACAATTAAACATAAATAATATGAAAAATAAATACCCTTTTGGTATTTTTTTCATGAAAATTTATTTCTTAAAAGTGATGCTCACAGTAAAAGTAATCTATGTTATGTTTCTTTTCTTATGCTATTACTGAGTTTCTTCACCTAATATGTCTTGGTCCAGTTCAATCCTTCAGGTAACTGAGGCAAGATTTCCTAAATGCAAAAGGGATTTGCTAAAATATTGCATAGGTTAGGACTCTCTAAAGACCCCAAAGCTTGCTTCTAAGCCTGAAAATGTAATGGGAAAGCATAGTATTCTTAAAATGATTTTAATGTCTGTATCCTTTGAATTTATGATCTGGTTTTCTTACTGGTCTGCAATAATATGATACATGTATAATTGTGCAGTGAGTCAAATTACTCTGTCAATAATATGCTTTACAACCATGGTATTGAAACCTGGAAGAAGGAAAAGGGGAGAATTATACAAATAAGTATTCCTCTATTCTCTGGGGAAAAGGAAGAACCAGAATCTCTACTAGTAAGCTACAGTTTGTCAGGGGTTCCTTTATTCCTTGCTGTCTTTCCTGCCTCTGCTATGTAACACCAGGCATCCTAGATTATGATCGATTACATGATTAAGAAGTGAGAAGAGGTGCCATCCATGCAATATCACAGATAAAATTTAATAGATCATTTCTGTGTGTATTTGTGATGATTTTATGCATTCAAAAAATAAAACCAACCCCCAAAGCCTCCATGCCTGAGCTACAGTCCCCCTGCCTCATGTCCTTGTGCCACCTCAGCAATAACTCTGGGGGTCTTTTCATCTTATACTCACTTCTTCCAGAATCCTCTTTTCCCAAATATCTTGATTTCTTTGCAGCCCAGCAAGTAGGAAGGTTATAACTACCACACCCTAGGTTTTTGGGAGGATAAACAGTAGAGAAAGAATTTATTTTGTTCTGCTTCCCGGGGCCTAGGGAAAAGCTCTTTATACCCCGAGTGCCTAATTAGGAAACTCTATTGCCACACTTTGATTTCAAAAACACTCCACCCCTATGGGAAGCAAGTATTTGACATCAGTCTTGATAGTAGAGGACAGGAAATAGCTGATATGTCTTCTCACTGGGCTATTAAAGAATTGTTTCTATTAAACAATGTCAGGCAGACTAAGGCAGGGATGAGTTAAATACAAAAGGAATAAAGCTCAGAGTCTCTGGCTCACAGCCTTTATTCTCTTATGCTCTTGCATGAGCCTTTCCAGCAGCATGTGAGGACAGAACAATTCTGAAGCATATGAAATAGATGTGACTTCAGTAGGACTTCTACAGGAAGATTCAGATGATGAGGCCTTGAGAGGAGAAGTGAGCTTGTCACTGAGATATGTCACATTTTAGTGACCACAAAGATTTCTCTACAGGGCTCTATTGCGGAAAAGATTCCAGTACAATGTTCCCTTGCATATAAAAGGTGTATTGATAAGCACACATGAGGATGCCAATAGAGAGATAGGAAAAGTCCATCATTGAGTGGGTAGAAAATACAAGTAGATGAATATATTTACTTTTAATTATTTTCCTAAATTTTAAAACTGATTTTGAATCTAATATGTACATGAGTTTATTGTTGGACAAACATCAAATGAATAGCACATTAATATCTTCTTATCTTATGAAAATGTGTTTATCACAGGAATGAAAGTAATGGTAGCAGTGGGCATAGACAGGAAACAGCATTTGAAAAATATCTTTAATTAAAAATTACTTAATGGTGATTTATGTAAAAAATTGACACCGAGTACTAAAATTTTTAAGAGTTTATTTCTTTTAAAGACCCTATATAAGCATTTAATGGATAAGTGAACCTAGTTTAGAGCTTCTGTAGCAACCAAAGGCAACCACACTCTGCCTTCATCACAGCTTTCCTGCAAGGAGTTTGATCATCTGCTTGTGTTCTCAGACTTGTGTCTTCTCCCATGCAAAGCTAGTGCTTCTGCAGGTGCCTTGTTTATCTGTGGATCCCTAAGCATCCCCCATCTACTTTACATAGGATTATCATTAGGCAAAGTTTTATAATAAATTATTCATTCAAAAATATTTTGGGGATTTATTTATGTCAATATATTTAGCTCCAGGTTTGAAATAAAAGAATTTCTGTCTCCTGGCAGTGAAGCATGTAGGCTGACTGCAGATCTTCATGTTTCCTGTTCTTACAGATCCAATCCCCCAGTCTCTTCCCTGACACTATAGAAAACCTTCTGGTGTAACTTCTCTTCACTTTCTGGCCCCATTCCAAGGAGCCCAAATAAGCAGATCCTGATGTAACACTCTACTTTCCTCTCTCTTGTGAATTCCCTCAGACCCCTTGCCTAATCCTACTCCTAAATGCAAGTATCCAGTACTTAGAAACATAGTCTACCTGGAACCCCCAGTGAAAATACCTTATAGATAGGATCCACAGAAAATTTCCTACCAGGCAGCACACAGCCACAATGCCACCCTAAAAATTAGCGGAAAAAAACTGAAACCATGGACCAACACTCCAACTCAACAAAGATAAAACCAGATAGCAGCACTAGAACTATAATCTTTACATACCTAGATGGTTAGATTCCAGGGTAAAAATATAGACAATAGCAGCAAAAACAATATGTCTCCTTTAGAGCCCAGTAGTCCTACCAAAGCACACCTGAATATTCAAATAATGCTGAAACAAAAGAAAAAATCTTAAATGTTCTGTACAACTAAGATAGAGGTCCTTAAAAAGAAAATTAATAAATACCTTAAAAAAATCAAGGGGTAAAAACAAAGGAACAGTGGAAAGAAATGAATGAACTGTTCAATACCTGAAAAATGGAAATAGAATAAATAAGGAAAGCCTAAAGTGAGGGAATAAGGGAAAGAACAGATATAGGAATTCAAACAAGATCTACAGTGGCAAGATTGGTCAACATAATACAAAAGATAGATGAACAAATCTCAGGTGTTGAAAATAAAAATGGAAGAAACTATGGAAAGACTGAATCTAAGTGTAATAGTAATAGAAGAAGGAGAAGAATTCAGGTCAAAGGTCCAGAAACAATTTTCATCAAAATCATAGAAAAAAATTTTGCTAACCTGAAGAAGATGCATATAAAGGTACAAGGATCATACAGTGCACCAAATAGATCAAAGAAGAAGAGAAAGTTCGCTCAGTACATAATAATCAAAACACTAAACAAACAGAACAAAGAAAGAATATAAAAGCAACAAGGGGGGGAATGTAATATAAAAGCAGACCTATGAAAACTACTCCTGACCTTTCAATGAAGACCCTAAAAGACAAAAGGACCTGGATGGATGTACTGCAGACTCAAAGAGACCACAGATGCTACCCCAAACTACTATAACAAGTAAAATTTTTGATCAGCATATATGGATAAAATGAGAGATTCCTTGATAAAAACCAAACGTAAGCAATGTCTATTTATAAATCCAGTACTATAGAAAGTACTAGAAGGAAAACTCCAATATAAGGAGGTTAACTACATCATTGAAAATAAAGGGGAAAAATCAGACCACCCAAATCAAAGATGAAAAAACACACACACCCCACAAGCACCGCCACCACCATCAAACAGTAACAGAAATCAATAATCATTGGTCCTTGGTATCTCTCATCACCATCAGTTTTAATTACCCTATAAAAAAGACACAGTCTAACATGATGAATGTGAAAACAACTACGATCTTTCTGTTATATCAAGGTATTACACTGAAGCATCAATAATAACATTATCTCAGGGTAAAAACTGGAAAAGATATTTCAGGCAAATGGAACTAGGAAGCAAGTCTCGGTAGTCATTATAATGTTAAAGGATATAAATTTCAAACCAAAACCTGCTTGAAGAAGATAGGAAAAGATACTACATACTCATCAAAAAATTCACTATGAAGACATTTCAGTTTTTAACATGTATGCTCCAAACACAAGGGCATCTAAGCTTGTAAAACAAACACTACTACAACTTAAATCACATGTTGACCCTCACACACTGAAAATGGAAAATATCAATATTTCACTCTCACTAATCGAGAGGTCATCCAGACAAAGACTAAACAGAGGAATTCTGAGCTAACAGTACTATAAAAGGATTTTATCTGATATTTAGAGAACATTCCACCCAAACACTAAAGAATATGTCCTCTTTTTTGCACCTCTTGGAACTTTCTCTAAAGTTGAAGACATACTCTGATATGAAGCAAGTCACAATAGCTAAAAAAACTGATATAAGATCATGTATCCTATCAGAAAACCACTGTTTAAACCAGATATCAACAACATCATAAGGAACAGAAAGCTTAAAAACGCATAGAAACTGAAGAAATCTCTACTGAATAAAAGAAATGGGTTTACACAAAAACTAAGACTCTCTAGGATTAAATGAAAATAAAGACACCAAATACCCAAACTCATGGGATGAAATGAATGCAATCCTAAAAGGCAAGTTCATAGCACTGAGTGCCTACATCAAAAACATGGACAGTCTCATAACAACAACATGATGGCGTACCTAAACATAAAAAAGCAATATACAATAGGACAACAGCCAATATCAAACTAAGTGGAGAGAAACTCAAAGCAATCTCACTGAAATCAGGAACAAGACAAGGTTGTCCACTCTCTCCGTATCTACTCAATATAGTACTTGGGGTACTATATTGTTAGAGCAATAAGAGAACAAAAGGAAGTCAAGGGTATATAAATCAGTTAAAAAAAAGAAGTCAAACTCTCATTATTTGCTAGTGATATGATAGTTTACATAAGACACCCAAAAAATTCTACCAAGGAGCTTCTGTAACTCATAAACACCTTCATTAATGTATCAGGAAACAAGATTAACTCATAAAAATCAGCAGCCCTCCTTTAGACAGATGATAAACAGGCTGAGAAAGAAATAAGAGAAACAAAGATGGAGTGGTCCTAAGGAAGCAAGTACCATGGGAGTTGGAGGGGCTCCACTTCAGGGACACTGGCAGATTAGGATTGAGCCAGCAACCTGGGACAAAACAGACCTGGGACAGGGAGCTCCACAGGAACAGTTAAAGGGGAGCAACCTCTGAGTGAGTGAGCCAGAGCCAGAGACTGCTGAGGGTCTGGATGTGAATCTGAGGCCTTAAAGGGAGTAGACCTAAGCCAGGATCCCTGCTGGGCATGAGCCTAGGACTTCTGAGGAACTAGGCCTGAGCCAGGGCCCCTGAAGCTGGGCATGAATATGGGACTACCAAGGGAGTGGGCAGGAACCAGATATCTCTGCACTTCCAAGTGTGAGTCTGGGACCTCAGAGGGAGTAGGCTTGAGCCAGGACCTCTGTGGGTCCGGGCATTGTTCTGGTACAATAAAGGGAATAGACAGGAATAAGAAACCTCTGCTGGTCTGAGCATGAGTCTGGGATCTTTGTGGGAGTAAGCCTGAGTCAGATTCTCTGTGGATGTAGGTGAATCTGAGCCTGGGAACTCATAGGGTATAGATCAGAGCCAGAAACTTTGGCTGGACCAACTCCAAACCAGGGACCTTTGCAGGAGTGGATCCAGATCAGGATATACAGAAATAGGTCAAAGCCCACAACCTAGGCTAGAACAGGTCTAAGACAGCAGTCTCCAAGGGAGTGGAGCAAAGTATGGAAGTGCTGAGCGACCTCCAGGAACACTAAGAGACCAAATAGGTAACCTGAACTGAAGCACTAACTGTACCATGAGAAACAACCATCTGAACCTTGGATTCACAAGCACCTAGAAGATTAATCAACAGAATCACTGACAGGCCAAAACACACCTATTAGAGGAAAAGATGGGTAGAAAAGTTAGGAACACACGTAATACCACAAAGAGCAACAGGACACAAGTAAAACCAAAAGACCCTATGACAGCAAGACTTGAACAACCAAATATAGATGAAGCAGAAGAAAATGACCTAAAAACATCTTCAGGAGAATGTTTGAAACACTTAAAGAGGAAATGAGAAATTCCCTCAAAGAAATGAAGGAAAAGACAAACAAAAATTAGAAGAAATCAGCAAATCCCTTGAAGAACACCAAAAAAAGTAAATCAAACATATAAAGAAACTGTTCAAGACTTTAAAACTGAAATAGAGACAATAAAGAAAACACAAGCTGAGTGAATTATAAACACAGAAATGATAAGAAAACAATCAGAAATCAAAAACACAAGAATGAACAGCAGAATACAAGAGATGGAAGAGAGAATCTCAAGCACTGAAGATATAATAGAGGAAACGGACTTGTCAGTAGTCAAAGAAAACCTTAAGTCTAACAAAATCTTAACCAAAACTATCCAGGAAATATGGGACACAATGAAAAGACCAAACCTAAGAATAATAGGTATAGAAGAAGGTGAAGAAGTTCAACTCAGAAGCACAGAAAATATATTTAACAAAATCATAGAAGAAAACTTTGCCAACCTAAAGAAAGTCATGCCTATGAAGATACAAGAAGCTTATAGAACACCAAATAGACTGGATACAAAACAAATATGCTTGCCACATAATAATCAAAACACTAAACATATAGAGTAAAGAAAGAATATTAAGAGCTGCAAAGGAAAAAGGCCAAGTAACATATAAAGGTAGACCTCTCAGAATTACACTTGACTTTTCATTGGAGAGAATGAAAGTCAGAAGGTCATGATCAAGCATTATGCAGACATTAAAAGAACATGGATGCCAGCCCAGACTAGTATACACAACAAAACTTTCAATCACCATAGAAGAACAAAATCAGATTTAACTAATACCTAGCCACAAACGCAGCCCTACACAAAATACTAGAAGGAAAACTCCAACCCAAGGAAGTTGGCTACATCAACAAAAACAGAGACAATTTATGGTCTCATAGGAGCAAATCCCAAAGAAGGGAAAAACACAGATTAACAACAGCAACAATGTGATCATATTGGTCTTGGCAGCTTGGAAATGGACAAGCAGTCTCTATTTACACTGTATTGCACAAAATTGGAAAGTCAGGACCACGAGGGGTCCATCCACCCACTGAGACAATGGGACTGATCTAATGAGAGCTCACCAAGGCCAGTTGGACTGGGACTGATGGAGCATGTTATCAAACTGAACTCTCTGAATGTGGCTGACAGTGAGGACTGACTGAGAAGCCAAAAGACAATGGCACTGAGTTTGATTGTACTGCATGGACTGGCCTTGTGGGAGCCTAGTCTGTTTGGATGCTCACCTTTCTAGACCTGGAGGGAGAGGGGAGGACCTTGGACTTGCCACAGGGCAGGAAACCCTGACTGCTCTTGGGACTGGAGAGGGAGGCAGAGAGAGAGTGAGGAGGGTGGGAGGGTATTGGGAGGAGGGGAGGAAGTGGAAATTTTTATAAATAAATAAATTAATTAAAAAAGAAAATCAATAGGTTTGGATATGTTGGGCCTTCATTTCCATTGAGTTCAAAGAAGTTGTAATTTGTTTTTTTTTTTATTTCCTTGACTCAGAGGTGGTTCAGTAGTTGACTGTTCAGTTTCCATGAGTTTGTAGGCTTTCTGGGAGTAGTATTATTGTTGAATCCTAACTTTACTCCATGGTGACCCAAAAAGGCAGAGTGGATTACTCCAATTTTTTTGGTATCTGTGGATGTTTGCTTTGTTACCGAGTGTGTAATCAATTTTAGAGAAGGTTCCATGAGGTGCTGAGAAGAAGGTATGATCTTTTTGTTTGGGTGGAATGTTCTATAGATGTCTGTTAAGTCCATTTGATTCATTACATCTGTTAGTTCTCTTATTTCTCTGTTAAGTTTCTGTCTGTTTGACCATTGTCGAGAGTGGAGTGTTGAAGTCTCCTATTATTAGTGTGTGGGGTTTGATGTGTAATTTAAGGTTTAGTAATGTTTCTTTTACTTATTTGGATGCTCTTGCATTAAGGGCATAGATATTCAGGATTGAGACTTCATCTTGATTAGTTGTTCCTGTTATGAGTATAAGGTACCCTTCTCCATCTCTTTTGATTGATTTTAGTTTGAAATCAATTTTGTTAGGTATTAGGATAGCAACACCTGCTTGTTTCTTAAGATCATTTGATTGGAAAACATTTTCCCACCACGTTACTCTAAGGTAGTATTTGTCTTTGAGGTTGAGGTGTGTTTCTTCTTCCAGGGTTTAGCCCAAAGAATATGTCTGGCTTCCCCATCCATATCTAGCTTGCATCTCACATTCAGTTCCTCAGCCTTGTCTGGACGCTCCTATTTGCCCAGTAACCAACCTCTAGGCTTCTGTGAGAACCATGCCATCTATATCCAAACCCAGGGGCCTCTCTTGTGTCATGTCCAACTTTTCCGCCCCGTCAAATCTATCCCCACACTCCTTCTGTGGAGCAGGAAGCATATCCTATACACAACCCTCCTGCTTTCTGTCCACCTGACTTTATTCAGAAAGAGAGAGAGAGAGAGAGAGAGAGAGAGAGAGCATGGAGTTGGAGAGATAAGAAGTTAGGTATAGATTTGGGAAGAGTTGGGAGATATGATCAAAATGTATTACATGAAATTTTCAAAGGATGAATAAAAAACAATATTACAATATGTGCTGTGTTTAAATTAAAGAAGGATGGGTGGGGTGGTATTTTAAAGTTAGTAAAAGTGCAACTAATTGGGGGATCCTATAGCCTCTAGATGTATAGAACTAGTATTCTTCTTTTCCAAATATTTATTTTGAAACAATGTGCATATTTGTGCATCTGTGTATAGAGATGTAAGAAATGATTGAGTCCCCTGGAGCTGGAGTTATAGGCAGGCGTGAGACACCTGAGGTGGTTAATGGGGCCTGAACTCCAGTTCTTTACAAGAGCAGAAAGAACCTTTAAATGGTGAACTACCTCTCCAATCCCCTATATTCTTCTTTATAGTCAAAGTTTTATCTTTCAATTGCAAAAATATTCAGATGCATAAACATGTTTTAGTGCTGGTTAGTAAGTAAATCCCCACTTTCTAATAGTCATGTTACAGGAAATGGCTAGCTTAATAAAATAATTAGTGCAATGTAAATTTGTTTCCTCACAACAGCCCAGCTCCTACACTTTCATGCTTTGACAGGGATGTAGATGCTTAGAACAACTAACAATGACACAGACAAATCACCAGGACACACAACACAGTCTACCCTTCTCACAAGAATGCATTCTGAATGATTTATTCTGTTGTGGGAATTCATTATGCCAATAGCTTTAGGGTGCAGGCCTTAGAGCATGGCCTTGTCTGCTAAGTGACAACAGATAACCTGGAGAGAAAGCATGCTAGGTTTCTTACTTTAACTCATGCTTGATGTGGCCAGAGAACAAGTGGCAGAGAGGTGGTGCAGGATTAGCAGCGGCTTCAACCTTACTCTGTATCTGTGAACTTGTCTTTCTCGTTGTACCCCATTAATAACTTGGTTATAATACCTTTTTGAGTTCTTGTTTCATCAGCTCAGTTGGCAGAATATGAGACTGTTAATCTCAGGATCACGGGTTTATGCCCCACAATGGGTGCCAGAAATAAACAAGAACTCATGAAGGTATAATAATCAATTTATTAAGGGTGTATAATGAAAAAGACAAATTCACAGATAGAGAGTAAGGCTGAAGCCACCACTGATCCTGTGCCTCCTCTTTGCGGCTTGGGCTCCAACCTTGCCAAGCAAGAGCGAAAACAAGAGCGTGAGAGTGCTCTCTCCAGCCTATCAGCTGTCACAGAGCAGACAAGGCCACACCTTAAAGCCAGTACCCCAAATCTTCTGGCAGAAAAAATTCTCACAATGCTATTCCTTCCTTCTGAGACATTTTTTGTTACGTATATGTACTAAATGTTATTATATTTTAAATGTTCATAATATTGTGGTTTTAAATCTCAGATAAAGAGAAATCAAGTGAATTAAAGTTAATAAAACTAAGAAAATAATATTTTTACTAGAACCTATGTATTTTGAATTAGAAATTTTTGTTTTCACTATTAAAAGATTCCTATAAAAAACATTACTTTGCAAAATTAAGGTTTAAATAGATTGGTCTACTTTACCAATACAAAGGAATTGATAATTTATTCAATAAGCTATAAATTAGACTCAAATTTGTGAAATTTCAAATATATGCTGAATGGTCTAGTGTTTTTTAAACTTTACTTAACTTTATTTCATGCACATTGGTATAATGATGTCATATTCTCTTGAACTGGAGCTACGGACAGCTGTGAGCTGCCACGTGGGTGCTGGAAATTGAACCTGAGTCCTCTGGAGGAGCAGTCAGTGCTCTTAACCACTGAGCCATCTCACCAGCCCCTGGACTAGTGTTTTCTATTCAAGAAAATTGCCAAGTAATCTAAGAAACATTTACTTTTGCTTCAAAATTTATGGAATAAGAATCATTATTTAAGATACAATTGCATAATTTATGTTAAGTCAATTTGAATCTACACGTATTAGGTAAGAAATACATTTGGCAATATTTCTAAGCATGATTCTAAGCATGATATCTGAAGTTATAAAATCACAGCATCCTAAGATGCTGAAGGGCATGCATACTTTGCAGTCTCTGGGGTAAAGCTGTCTGTGACTCCAGCAGACATTGTAATGGCTATGATAACACTGAAGGCCAGGCAGCCCTTGCCACCACTTCCACACCTGACATAGAGAACAATGAAATGCTTCATTTCTTCTCTCTGACTCTTGATGATCCCTCAGCCATCATGTACCATGTCTGTCCTTGACCTTCATTCTGCCAGCCATCATCACAGCATCCCTATTCTCATCAGCTGCCTCTTCAGGGCCTCCTTGATTTCCTTGTGGTGCAAACTATAAATGAAGGGTTTAAGGAAAGGGGTAACCACCTCATAGACCACTGCCAAGGCTCGGTTATAGTGAGGGAGTAACTTTTTCAGCCACACATAAATGAAGAGGATGCTACCATAGAAGATGAGGACCACAGACAGGTGGGAAGCACATGTGGAGAAGGCCTTCTTCTTGCCTGCAGCAGAAGGAATACTGAGTACTGTGCGGATTGTTTGCAGGTAGGAGCTGAGAATCAGCAGGAATGTTGCCAGGATCTTGCAAGAGTTTACAATAAAATCTACCAGGACATTGATTTGAAATAAGAAGATCCTGTTGATAATATGAATAGTGAGAAGATGCAGATGGTTTTCTTTAGCATGACAAACAATAGTCATTGTATTAGAAAATGTGACAGGCAGACAACCAAGACCATGAAAAAAACCTTACATTTACATACTAATCTTATGTTTGCTTGTTTTAAAACATATACAGAGGATGAGATGTGTAAACTCACATTAGGTCCCAGAGATAGTGAACAGCTTTTCAGAACAGAACACTTTCTTAATGGCATCTTTCATGTCTTTGTTCCTCAGGCTATAGATTATAGGATTGAAAAATGGGGCAAGGACAGCAAACATTAGTGCGATGATCTTCTCCAGTATTGGTTGGAATGAGGCAGAGAAGCGCAAGTACATAAGAGCCACACTGCCGAAAAACAGCAGGAATATGGTGATGTGGGCTGTGCATGTGGAGAACGCCTTCTGCCGGCTCTCACCAGATGGAAACCTCAGGATCACGGTGATGATTCTTAAATAGGAAAGGGTGATGATAGAGACACAGGTCAGGATAGATATAGCGTGGATGACATCTTCAACCAGGATCATAGACGTGTCTGTACACGCCAAGAGAAGTACAGGTTCTAAATCACAGAAGAGCTGGTGGATATGATTGGGGCCACAGAAGGGCAGGGTAGATATCCACACAATCTCTGGGAGGAGCATGAGGAAGCCAAGGATAAAGGAGCCTGTACAAAGCTGTGTGCGCAGCCGTGGAGTTATGATGATTGCATAGCGGAGTGGGTTACAGATGGCAACATACCTGTCGATGGCCATTATTGTGAGGACCAAGCTTTCTGTGACTCCAAAGGAATGGAAAAAATACATCTGCAGCAGGCAGCCAATAAAAGAAATGGCCTTCTCTCTGCTGACTAGGTTGTAGAGCATTCTGGGAATGGTCACTGTGGTATAACAAATCTCCAGGAAGGAAAAGATGCTGATGAAACTGTACATGGGATTGTGCAGACGGACATCCAGCTGCACAGCCAAGAAGATCTTGTAGTTTCCAACAACAATGAACATGTAAATACAAAGCAGAAGGATGAGGAACAAAAGGCCACCATTCTCAAACTGAGGGAAATCAGAAAAATAGAATTCTATCACCTTTGTCTGATTCTCCTTGTTCATATTTTCATCAGCTTATTAAGTGGCTGAAAGAATAGGTACAATCTGTAGTCAAATAAAAGGACATATTCGCAACATTTTAACCATGTAAATATTCTCAATATTAAACCAATTAAATAAAATTTATAATTAAGTGTTATCATCAGATTTGCAAAATGTTTGCTAAGTATATATAATTGTCAACTATTCTGTTTTTTTATTTTAGAAACAGTTGACTATTTAGAAATGTAAGTTGGTATTCACTGCTGACTTACAATATGGCATTGTAGAAGCAGCCTTTCACTACATAATCTAAGGAAAATTATTTTAAATAAAGATTATTTTCAGATACAATCAGTATGATATTAGTTTAGGTCAACCCATACCTAGTTATGACAAGCAGAACTGCTCTGCCTGCAGAAAAGTGAACAACAATGTGTGCTATCAAGAAGCAACCATATGTGGAAAATAATATTTGATGTAAAAGCATTTGATCAATATCTGATAAAAAAAAATAAGTACTCTTTAAGTGTACATTCATCTGGCTGATGATCCATTCAGCCTCGTGCTTCTTTCTGAGAGGGAGATTCATCAGCCTATTTCAAGAGAAAGTTACCTTTTCTACTCGTGAGAGTTTTTTTTTTAAAACACATTGTCTTTGACAGAAAAATTAATTCCTTCCTATCATCTAAGCTGGAGAATAGTGAGCATCTGACACAGATTTAGTGGTGTCTTTAGGACTGTTTGCTAAAATATTTTGCATGATGGAAGTCTAAACTGTGTCTTTAGTCAAGTTCAGTTGTTTGACAGTGTGAGATCTTAAGGCTGGACCTGAAAAAAGGAAAGCTATGGGTAGCCACCCAAAACCGTCACTTATCTGGGAGCTGATTTTAGACACAATACAAATACTCTTTTGGAAGCATGAAGAAGTATCCACCCACAAAGGAGAGTCAGCATGCAAGCATGAGCCAAGGATTTTGCTTCATTTCTAGTGATCTTGTAGAACATTAAATCTACAGTTAAACATAAGGAATATGAAGAATAAATTCCCTTTTGGTATTTCTTCATGAAAACTTTTTCTTTAGAAATGATGCTTACAGTAAAAATAATCTATGTTCTGTTTCTTGTTTTATACTATTACCGAGATTCATCACATTCTAATATGTCTTGGTCCAGTTCAATCCCTCAGGTAACTGAGGCAGATTTCTTAAATGTAAAAGTGATTTGCTAAAATATTGCATGATTGAGGGCTGTCTAAAAGAGCTCAAAGCTTGCTTCTAAGCCTGAAAAAGTAATGTGAAAACATAGTTATTCTTAAAAGAATTTTAATGTCTGAATCTTTTGAATTTATGATCTGGTTTTTGTTTACTGGTCTGTAATAACATGATACATGTATAATTGTGCAGTGAGTCAAATTATTCTGTCAATAATATACTTTACAACCACGACATTAAAACCTGAAGTAGGAAAATGGAAGAATTATACAAAAAAGTATTTCTCTATTCTCTGGTGAAAAGGAAGAACCAGAATCTGCACTAGTAAGCTACAGTCATTGTTCGGGTTTCTTTATTCCTGGGTGTCTTTCCTGACTTAGATATATAACATATATGCATCCTAGATTATGATTGATTCCTTAAGAAGTGATAATAAATGCCATAGATGTAATATCACAGATTAAATTTAATAGATCATTTCTCTATGTATTTGTGATGATTTTTCTGTAGTCAAAGAATACAACCAATCTCCCAAAGCCTCCATGCCTGATTTACAGTTCCCCTGCTTCATGCGCTGGCACAACATCACCAATGACTTTGGGCGTCTTTTCTTCTTATACTCACTTCTTCCAGAATCCTCTTTTCCAAAATATCTTGATTTCTTTTCGGACCAACAAATAGGAAGGTTATAACTACCACACACTAGGTTTCTTAGGGGATAAACAGTGGTAAAAGGTTTTATTCTGACACACTTCCCAGGGCCTAGGGAAAAGACCTTATACCCCAAGTGCCTAATTAGGGAACTCTGTTCCCACACTTCCATTTCACAGAGATTCCATCCCTATGGGAAGTAAAGATTTGACATCAAGCTTGATAGTAGAAGACAGGAGATTGTTGACTTGTTTTTCTGTTTAGACTTTGAAAAAATTGTTTCTGTTGTACAATATCAGGCCGACTGAGGCAGAGGATGATTTAGGAACAAAAGGAATGAAGCTCAGAGTCTCTGGCTCATGGCCTTTATTCTCTTACGCTCTTGCATGAGCCCTTCCAGCAGTGTGTGAGGACAGAACAATTCTGAAGAACGTGAAATAGATGTGACTTCCGTGGGACCTCTTCAGAAAGATGCAGACCACGGGGCCTTTAGAGGAGAAGTGTGGTCCTCACTGAGATATGTTCCCAAAGATTTCTCCACAGGGCTTGATTGGGGAAAAGATTCCAGGGCAATGTTTCTTTCTTCATAAAAGGTGTATTGATAAGCGTTCATGAGTTAGAAAGATAAGAAAAGTCTCTCTCATAGAGTGGGTAGGAAATACAAGTAGATGGATATATTTACTTTTTAAATTATTTTCCTATTTTTAAAACTGAATTTGAATCTAATATGTACAAGAGGATAATGTTGGACAAAAAATCAAATGGATAGCACATTAATATCTTCTCTTACATAAATATGTTTATCTCAGGAATAAAAGCTTAAACATTAAACGTAATGGTAGCAGTGGGCATACGGAGAAAACAGCATTTGAAAAATATTTTTAATTAAAAATTAGGTTATGGAGATTTATATAACAAAATTGTCACCAAATACTAAAATTTATAAAAGTTTATTTCTGTTAAAAATCCTCTATAAGCATTTGATGGATGAATGAACCAAGTTTAGAGCTTGTGTAGCAACCAAAGGCATCTGCACTCTACCTCATCACAGCTTTCCTGCAAGAAGTCTCACCATCTGCTTGTGTTCTCAGTCTTGTGTCTCCTTCCATGCAGAGATAGTGCTTCTTAAGGTGCCTTGGTTATCTGGGGATCCCTAAGCATCTCCTCTCTATTAGTCAGTCTGCCCAGATGTACGAACATTGGCTGTGCTCACCTTGAGGACAGACTGTCATCTACTCAGTGTTGATTTGGGTGTTCAAATGTTTTGCTTCCTTTCTTTGTTTTCTAACCTAGATAGTTTGCTTCATCTATACAACATTTCTATTGCTGTCTCTACATCCTGCCTCCTGCTCACATGAACTTACACATCACTTAAAAGGCAGAACATTAACATTGAGCCTACTCTTGTCTCTAATCCATTGTTTTCTCTCTTTTTGTGTTTTTCATTAACATAAGTTTGTTGTTTGATTTTCTACTAAATGTGTTTGTATAATTAGAAGCAATATATATTCTCTGTTTATCTTTACATAGAATTATGCATTAGGAATAGTTTTACAATCAATTATTCATTTAAAATTATTTTGGGGAATTATTTATGTCAATATATTTAGCTCTAGCTATGAAATAAAAGTCTTTCTGTCTCCTGGCAGTGAAGAATGTAGGCTGACTGCAGACCTTCACCTCTCTTGCTCTTACAGATCCAATACCTCAATCTCTTCCCTGACACTATAGAAAACCTCCTTGTGTGACCTCTCTCCCATTTCTGGTCCCATTCCAAGGAGCCTAAATAAGCATATCCTGGTGTAACACTGCTTTACTCTCTCCGGTGAATCACCTCAGACACCTTGCCTATCCCCACTTCTAAATACCAGTATCTGGTACTGAGAAACATAATGTACTTGGAACCCCCAGTGGCCATACCTTATAGGTATGGTCCACAGAAAATTTCCTACCAGGTAGCACACAGTCATCATGCTCCCCTAAAAATCAGAGAAAACCCTGAAACCATGGACCAACACTCTCACTCAACAAAGATAAAACCAGATGTAGCACCTAGAACTATAATCTTTGCAAACCTAGATGCTTAGAAACATAGGCAATAGCAGCAAGAACAATATGTCTCTATTAGAACCCAATAGTCCTACCACAGCACACCTAAATATACAAACAATGCTAAAACAAAAGAAAAAAATAAATGTTCTGTACAACTAAGACAGAGGTCCTTAAAGAGGAAATTAATAAATCTCATAGAGAAATCTAGGGGAAAAACAAAGGAACAGTAGAAGGAAATGAAAAAAAACTGTTCAAGACCTGAAAATTGAAATAGAATAAATAAGGAAAGCCCAAAGTGAGGGAATAATGGAAGGGACAGATATAGGAATTCAAACAAGACCTAGAGGGGCAAGACTGGTCAACAAAATACAAAAAGTAGAAGATAGAATCTCAGATGCTGAAAATAGAAATGGAAGAAACTATGGAAAGACCAAATCTAAGAATAATAATAATAGAGGAAGGAGAAGAATTCAGGTCAAAGGTCCAGAAGCAATTTTCATCAAAATAATAGAAGAAAATTTTGCAAACCTAACGAAGATGTATATAAAGGTACAAGAATCATACAGTGTACCAATGGACAAGAAGAGAAAGTTCCCTCAGTACATAATAATCAAAACATTAAACATACATAACAAAGAAAGACTATATTAAAAGCAACAAGGGGAAAAACGTAATATAAAAGCAGACCTATGAAAACTACACCTGACCTCTCAATAGAGACCATAAAAGAAAGAATGACCTAGCTAGATGTGCTGCAGACTCAAGGAGACTACAGATGCCAGTCCAGACTACTATACCAAGTAAAATTGTTGATCAGCATATATGGGTAAAATGAGACATTCCATGTTAAAAATCAAATTTAAGCAATGTCTATTTACTAATCCAGTACTGCAGAAAGTGCTAGAAGAAAAATTCCAATGTAAAGAGGGTAACTATACCAATAAAAATAAAGAGAATAAAAGAATCAGTCCTCCAAAATCAATCATGAAAAGCACACACATACCACCACCACTATCACCACTACAACCACCAAACAGTATCATAAATCAATAATCATTGATCCATGGTATCTCTCATCACTATCAGCCTCAATAACCCAGTAAAAAGACAAGACACAGACTAACACAAAAAGAATGTGAAAACAACAACTATCTTTCTGCTACATCCAGATAATACACTGCAATATCAAGGATAAGCATTATCTCAGGGTAAAGGGTTGGAAGAAGATAATCAAAGCAAATGGAACTAAGAAGCAAGTCACTGTAGTTATTCTAATATCTGAGAAAATTTATTTTAAACAAAAACTAAGTAGAAGAAAATAGGAAAAGATAGTACATAATCATCAAAAAAATCCACTGTGACATTTCAGTTTTTAACATTTTTGCTCCAAACACAAGGGCAACTAAGTTTGTAAAACAAACACTACTACAACTTAAATCACACATTGACCCTCACACACTGAAAATGGAAAACATCAATACCCCACTCTCATTAAGAGAGCTCATCCAGACAAAAACTAAACAGAAAAATTCTGAGCTAACAGTGCTATAAAAGGATCTTACCGATATTTATAGAACATTTTGTTTAAACACTAAAGAATAAGTCCTCTTCTGAGCTCCCAAGGTCCAAATGAGGAACAGAAAGAGGGAGAACATGAACAAGGAAGTCAGGACTGCGAGGGGTGCATCTACCCACTGAGACGGTGGGACTGATCTAATGGGAGCTCACCAAGGCCAGCTGGACTGGGACTGATGGAGCATGGGATCAAACCAGACTCTCTGAATGTGGCTGTCAAAGAAGGCTGACTGAGAAGTCAAGGACAATGGCACTGGGTTTTGATTCTACTGCATGGACTGGCTTTGTGGGAGCCTGGTTTGTTTGGATGCTCACCTTCCTAGACCTGGATGGAGGTGGGAGGACCTTGGACTTCCCACGGGGCAGGGAACCCTGACTGCTCTTAGGACTTGAGAGGGAGGGGAGAAGGGAGGGAGAGGGAAAGGGAGTGTGGGGAGGAGGTGAAATTTTTTAATAAATAAATAAATTTATAAAAAATAAAAAAGAATATGTCCTCTTTTCTGCATCTCTTGGAACTTTCTCCAAAGTTGAAAGCATACTCTGATATAAAGCAAGTTACAACAGATACAAGAAAATTGAAATAACACCATGTATCCTATCAGAAAACCACTGCTTAAAACTAGATATTAACAAAATCATATGGAACAGAAAGTTTACAAACTCATAGAACCTGAACAAATCTCTACTGAATTAAAAAAATGGGTCTAGACAAAAACTAAGCCTTCTAGCTGAAGATGAAGACACCAAATACCCAAATTCATGGGATACAATGAATGAAATGCTAAAAGGCAAGTTTATAGCACTGAGTGCCTAAATAAAAAAGGTGAAGAGATCTCATAACTAACAACTTAATGGCATACCTGAAAGTCTTGGAGAGATTGGGGACACAAGGGGCATACTTAAACATGATAAAGGCTATATACAGCAAGCAAACAGCCAAAATCAAACTAAACGGACAGAAACTCAAAGCAATCCCACTGAAATCAGGAACAAGACAAGGCTGTCCACTCTCTGCATATCTATTCAATATAGTGCTTGAGGTACTATATTGCTAGAGCAGTAGGACAACAAAAAGAGATCATGGGGATACAAATTGGAAAAGAAGAAGTCAAATTCTTATTATTTGCTGATGATATAATAATTTACATAAACAACCCCAAAATTGCTACCAAGGATCTTCTACAACTCATTAATACCTTCAGCAATGTGGTAGGATACAAGAGGAACTCAAAAAATTCAGCAGTCTTCCTTTATGCAGATAATAAACAGACTGGGAAAGAAATAAGAGAAATACCACCCTTAACAATAGCCACAAATAACACAAAATATCTTAAAGTAACTCTAACCAAACAAGTGGAAGACCTGTATGAGAAGAACATTAAATCTATGAAGAAAGAAATTGCAGAAGACACCAGAAAATGGAAAGATCTCCATGCTCTTGGGTAGGTAGAATTAACATAGTAAAAATGGAAATCTTACCAAAAGCAATCTACAGATTCAATGCAATGCCCATCAAAATCTCAGCAAAATTATTCACAGGCTTTGGAAGAACAATAATCAACTTCATATGGAAAAGAAAAAAAACAGGATAACCGAAACAATCTTGTACAGTGAAGGAACTTCTGAAGACATCACAATCTCTGACTTCAAACACTACTACAGAGCTACAATACCGAAAACAGTCTTGTATAGGCATAAAAACAGACAGAAGGACCAGTGGAATTGAATCAAAGACCCAGTTATCAAGTCACACATTTACGAAAACCTGATGATTGACAAAGAAGCAAAAAATACAAAATAGAAAGAAAAAAGCACATTCAACTAATGGTTTGGGCATAACTGGATATCAACATGTAGAAGAATGAAAATATAGATCCATATTAATCACCATGCACAAAACTCAGGTCCAATTAGATCAAACATCTAAAGATAAAATGAACCACACTGAACATCACAGAAGTGGAAAGTACACTCGAATACATTGGCATAGGAGATCACTTCCTAAATATAACCCCAGTAGCACAGACACTGGGAGAAAAAAAAATTAATAAATGGAACTTCCTAAAATTGAGAAGCTTCTCTAAAGCATAGGACATGGTAAACAAGAAAAAATGACAGCCATTCGGAATGGGAAAAGATCTTTATGAACCCCATATAAGACAGAGGGCAAATCTCCAATATACAAATAACTCAAGAAATTGGTCATCAAAAGAACAAATAATACAATAAAAAATGGTATACAGACCTGAACAGAATACTCTCAATAGAGGAATCTAAAATGGCTAAAAGACATTTATGGAAATGCTCAACATCTTTAGCCATCATAAAAATGCAAATCAAAACAACTCTGAGATTCCAACTTATACCTGTAAGAATGGCCAAGATAAAAAAAGAAAACTTTGATGACAACTTATGCTGGATAGGATGTGGAGTAAAGGGAACAATCTTCCATTGCTGGTGGGAGTGCAAACTTGTACAACTGTTTAGTGTATCAGTATAGTGATTTCTCAGAAAATTAGGAAACAACATACATCAAGACCCAGCAATACCACTTTTGGGTATATACCCAAAGAATGCTCAATAAAACCACAAGAACATGTACTCAACTGTGTTCAGAGTAGCACTATTTGTCATAGCAGAAATCTGGAAACAACTTAAATGCCCCTCTACCAAAGAATGGATAAGGGAAATGTGGTACATTTACACAACGGAGTACTACACAGCAGAAAAAAATGACATCTTGAAATTTCAGGCAAATGAATAAAACTGGAGAAACATCGTATTGAGTGAGATAACTCAGACTTAGAAAGACAAATATCATATGTACTTACTCATAAATGGCTCTTGGACATAAAACAAAGAAAAGGTAGCCTACAATTCACAGTCCCAGAGAACATAGACAACAAAGAGGACCCTAAGAGAGACATACATGGATCTAATCTTGCATGGTAGAAAAAGACACGATCTCCTGAGTAAACTGGTAGCATAGGAACCATGGGAGATGGTAGAAGGGGAGAGGAGAGGAGGGGCACGGAGAAAAAAATATATAGCTCAATAAAAACAATTTAAAAAAAAGTATTTTCAGCACTAAAAACTACAAGGAATAAAAAAAAAAGAGAGAGTGAGTGGCCGTCTGGTCAGAAGGTCCTGAGGAACGAACTCTAGGCCCCCGCCATTTCTTTAAACTTTTCTAGCCATCCAGTGGGGTGTGTTCCCGGCTACTGGCTTTCTTTCTTTACCCCATCTCATCTTGCCCCCAAACACTCTTTTCCATCTGCGGGGTCCTGGATTGAGGGCCTGGGGAGCCAGTGGTGAGTGGTCCTGCTGCTGGGGCTTCTATGCACCATACCACCCTGCCTCCTAAGCCTGCCCTTTTGTCTGCGAGGTCCTTGGAGCTCAGCAAGAGGCCCTGCTCCTGTACTTAGAAGATCCAGAGTGGTGAGTGAATGGCCACCAGGCCAGATGGTCCTGGGGAATGGACTCCATGCCCCTTCCAATACCCTAAACTTGTCTAGCCATCCAGTGTGGCATGTTCCTGGCTACTGGCTTTCTTTATGCCATTCCATCTTATCCCCCAAGCACTCCTTTTCATCTTCAGGGTCTGTAGTTCCACCAGTACAGCCTGCTTCAGGGCTGAAGTGATCTGAGAGCTTACTCCAGTGCTGAGGGGACATAAGAGAGGACAGACCAAGAAAAACCCCCAAGTACACAGTCAGCCACAGCAAAGATTGGACCAAGATGCAAGACTCTATTGGCCTCATTTGAAGGAAGATATGGGCAGGCACCAATGCAAAAATTCCTCCAACAACCTGAAAAGCAACATGATAACACCAGAATCCACTCAACACACAACAGGAAGACTTGAACACCCTAATCCAGAAGAAGTAAAAGAAATCGACTTTAAATGTAACCATATGAAAGTGATGGAGACCCTTAAACAGGAAGTGAAAAACTCCCTTAAAGACATGGAAAAGAAGACAAACAAAAAGTTAGAAGAAATTAGTAAATTCCTCAAAAACACCCAAGAAAAGCGAGAAAAAGCAATCAAACAGGTAAAGGAAACAGTTCAAGGCTTGAGGACTGAAATGTAAGTAATAAAGAAAACACAAACCAAGGGATGACTGGATATGGAAAATCTTGGTAAAAGAACAGGAACTACAGGATAGGCAAAACAATCCTATACAATAAAGGTACTTCCGGAGACATTACCATCCCTTCTAACTCTATTACAGAGCTACAGTAATGAAAACAGCTTGGTATTGGCATAAAAACAGAGACATTGACCAATGAAATCGAATCAAAGACCTGGATATTAATCCACAAACCTATGAACACCTGATTTTTGACAAACAAGCTAAAAATTATACAATGGAAGAAAGAAAGCATCTTTAACAAATGGTGCTGGCATAACTAGATGTCAACCTATAGAAAAATGAAAATAGATCCATATCTATCACCATGCACAAACTCAAGTCCAAATGGATTAGAGACCTCAATATAAATCTGACCTCACTGAACCTGATAGAAGAGGAAGTGGGAAGTAGCCTGCAATACATGGGAACAGGAGACCACTTCCTACGTAGAAACCCAGTAGCCCCGACAATAAGAGCAACAATGAATAAATGGGAACTCCTGAAAGTGATAAGCTTCTGTAAAGTAAAGGACACTGTCATTAAGACAAAGAGGCCACCTAATGAATGGGAGAAGATCTTCACCAACCCCACATCAGACAAAGGTCTATCTCCAAAATATATAAAGAAATCAAGAAACTAGACATTAAAATGCTAATTAACCCAATTAAAAAATGGGGTACTGAACTGAACAGAGAATTCTCAACAGAAGAATTCAAATGGCCAAAAGATACATAAGGTCATGTTCAAACCTCCTTAGAGATCAGGGAAATGCAAATCAAAACAACTCTGAGATACCATCTTACACCTGTCAGAATGGCTAAAATAAAAAACACTTATGCTGGAGAGGATGTGGAGCAAAGGGAGCATTCATCCATTGCTGGTGGGAATGCAAACTTGTGCAACCACTTTGAAAATCAGTATGATGGTTTTTTAGAAAATTGGGAATCAACCTACCTCAGGATCCAGCAATATCACTCTCGGGAATGTACTAAAAGATGCTCAATCATACTACAAAAGCATTTGTTCAACTATGTTCATAGAAGCATTATTTGCAAGAGCCAGAACCTGGGAACAACCTAGATGCCCCTCAACTGAAGAATGGATAAAGTGTGGCACATTTACACATTAGAGTACTTCTTAGGGGTAAAAAAAAAATGACATCTTGAATTTTGCATGCAAATGGGTGGAATTAGAAAACACTATCCTGAGTGAGGAAACCCAGACTCCCCCAAAAGAATATTGTATGTACTCACTCATAAGTGGATATTAGTCAGAAACAAAGGGCATAGAACCCATAGTTCATGATCCTAGAAAAGCTAAGTAATAAGATGAACATAAAGAAAAACATATATAGACCCACCTGGGATATTGAAATAGACAAGATCACCTGACAAAACTGGGAACATAGGGCTGGGAGGTAGAAGGAAGGGGAGAAGGGAAAGGTTGAGGAGATCTTGAAGGAATGGGATAGTTGAGATGGAGGAAGGACAGATATGAGAGCAAGGAAAGAAATATCTTGATTGAGGGAGCCATTATGGGGTTAGCAAAAAACCTGGCTCCAGAAAAATTCACAGGAATCCACAAGGATGACCCCAGCTAAGACCCTAAGCAATAGAAGAGAGGATACTGAATTGGCCTTGCCCTGTAGTCAGACTAATGATTTTCTTAAATATCACCATAGAAACTTTGTCCAAAAACAGATGGAAACCCAGGCAAAGAGCCACATGGGAACACTGGACTGAGCTCCCAAGGTCCAGATGAAGACTGGGAGGAGTGGGAATATAAGCAAGGAGGTCAAGACCATGAGGGGTGCACCCACTGAGACAGTTTACCTGACCTAATGGGAGCTCACCAACTCCAACTGGACTGGGAGTGAGCGAGCATGGGATCAAACTAGTCCTTCTGAATGTGGTTGACAGTGGGGGCAGACTGAGGGGCCACTAACAATGGCACTGGGAATTGTCTCTTTTACATGTACTGGCTTTTGGGAATCCCATACTTTTCGGATATATACCTTGCTCAACCCAGATGTAGTAGGGAGGCCTTGGACTTGCCATAGGGCAGAGTGCCTTGCCCTCTCTTAGGATTAGAGGGGGAGGGTTTGGGAGTGTGTGTGGAGGAAGTGGGAGGAGGGGAGGGAGTGGAAATTTGGATTGGTATTTTTTTAAAGTAACAAAATAATAATAATAATAATAATAAAACAAGTGACAGCTAGTTCATGCTGGCAAGAATGTGGAATAAGGAGAACACTCATTCATTGCTGGTAGGAGTGAAATATTTTACAGGTCCTATGAAAATCAATGTCATGGGTCCTCAGGAAGATCAATCTACAACAAAATCCAGCTACACTACTCTTGGGAATACGTCCAAAGAATGCCTCACCCTATCACAAAGCACCTGATCAAGCATGTTCATTGTTGTTCTATTCATAATAGTCAGAAATTACAAACAAACTTAATGTCCTCCACAAAACAACGGATAAGGGAAATATTTTATATTTACACAATGGAGTATTATTTACTTAGATGTTTAAAAATGACATCATGAAAATTAAATAAGTAAATAGATGGAACTAGAAAAATATTCAACTTGAGTGAGGTTAAACCAGAATTAGAAAGATAAATATGGCATGTATTTTCTTATATGTGAATATTAGTCACTTAGTAAATAATAAACAAGCTACAATCCCTAGATTTAAAGAGATTAGGAATAAAGGAAGGGACTCAGGTGGTGGAGCATGAATCTCCCTGGAAGGGAGAAACAAAATATAATTTTATGAGTGGACTGCGGAAGGGGTACTGAAATTGAAAGATCATATGGGGAGGGACAGCTTGAATTGGGGGACATTTGAAGGATTTTTTGGAAACTGAGTACAGTGGAAACTTCCTAAAATATATGAATGCAATTCTAATGGAGTCTCCAAATAATGGGGAGATAGAGTCCCAGCTGGCCATCTCTACCCAGCAAATGAAACTTCCAGTTCTAGGACAGAGCTACATACAATTAAGTTGTTGGCCAAAGGTGTCCCATGAGTGTTGTTGAGACCCATGCTCTTGCAAACTGACAACATGGTCCTATTGCTGAAGACAACACCCACACAACTCATTGAAAATGGAGAAGTCAAACTGAAGTCTACATTGACCCTTCAAACCTATGTTCTAGTGTCGTGTGTACAGATGTACTTGTTTCATTCATTGAGTTTCACAGAAGACTGTCATCTGACAACAATGTCCATTACAAGTACATAGCTATCTGTTACCCAATCATCATGACTTCAAGTCATTGAATCAGATTAACAGCTTGATCCTGCCTCTGAGACTTCCTTCTATACTCCCTGAAGTTGTCGGGATCACCACTCTGTATTTCTATGACTCTCACCAGACCCATCAGATCACTGTGGTTTCAGCCCTGTGCTCAGTTTGGCCTATACCGATGCACCTCTGGTTGTTGTTGTGAATGCCAACCATGTACTAGAGATCCTAGCCTCCTTCAATGTAGTTGCCATGATTTGTATCCAGGTCATTGTGGTTATTTTGATAATCACTCATCAGAGAGGTAAAATAAGATCCTTTCTATTTGGGTGACCTGTCTTGCTTTTTTTTCTCGTTTCCTTCTTTTTCTTTTATCAATGTGATGGTCAAGAATTCTCAGACTTCTGGTACAAAGTAATTACTGTAGTTTTTCTTATCCTTGTTCCAACTCTCAATCCCATCATTTACAGTCTGAAAAACAAGGAAATGAAAGATGCTGTGAGGTGACTATTCCATCAAAAGAGAGCAGCTAGGTCTGGGGAGGAGATCTGCATCTGGGAGAATAAGAACTCCTTCTGGGAGTTCCAAATCTCACTTTTTTCTTTTTGCAACCCTGATGTTGGTCCTTTTCTGTTGCCACAGGTGCTTGTTCTTCTACTGTTAACATAATGGAACCCAGATGTTATGCGGAGGAGCAGGCTGCATCCCGCCACCTGGCTAGCTTAATCCCCAAAATAACCACACAAAAATTGTATTAATTAAATCACTACCTGGCCCATTATTTCTAGTCTCTTAATGGCTAACTCTCACATATTAGTTTAATCCATCTCATTAACGTGTATTGCCACTTGACTGTGGCTTACCAGCATGAGTCTCACCAGTGTCTGTCTCAGGCAAGAGAACCATAGCGTCTGCCACAGTGCCTTCTTCCTCCCAGCATTCAGTTCTCTTTTTCATGCATACCTAAACTCTTCCCTATCAAAAGGCCAAGGCAGTTTCTTTATTCAACCAATGAAAGCAGCACAAATACAAAATGACCTCCTATACTACCTAGAGACATGATAAACTGTACTTCTAGGTCATTGGTGGCTGCTTGTTTATAGAGCGCTTACCTGACTCACGGAACTGAAGCAGCATGTGTGAATTCTCCTGCTTCAAGCACAAGTTGATAGATTCTTCTCACTTTTTGAACAAGTTCCTATAATTCTTTGAATCCCTGTGCCAATGAAGCCAAAATTCAGGTATGAAGCACAAGCCACACAAAATCATTCTGAAAACTATTACTGTTTAGCCTAACCTTCCATCTCCTCCAGGGTTTAGCCCAAAGAATATACCTGATCTCCCCATCCGTATCTAGCTTGGGTCCCACATTCAATTCCTCAGCCTAATATGGAGACCCCTACCTGCCCTGTAACCAACCTCTAGGCTTCTGTTAGAACCATGCCAACTATATCCAAACCCAGGAACCTCTATTGCATCATGTCCAACTTTTCCACCCTGTCAAATCTATCTCTGCACCTTTTCTGTGGAAAGGAAGCAAATCCTATACACAAGCCTCCTACATTCTGTCCACCTGGCTTCATTGAGAGAGAGAACGAGAGAGCGAGAGCATGAAGTTGGAGAGATAAGAAGTTAGGTGTAGATTCAGGAAGAGTTGGGAGATATGATCAAAATGTATTACATGAAATTTTCAAAGGTTGAATAAAAAACTGTATTACATCATGTGCTGTGTTTAAATTAAAGAAGAATGAGTGGGGTGGGATTTTAAAGGTAGTAGAAGTATAACTATTTAGGGGATCCTCTATCCTCTAGATCTATAGAACAAGCATTTTCTTTTCAAAGTACTTATTTTGAAACAATGTGCATATTTATGTATTTGTGAATGGAGATATAAGAAATAATTGAGTCACCTGGAGCTGGAGTTATAGGTAGTTATGAGGCACCTGAGATGGGTACTGAGGCCTGAACTTCAGTCCTTTACAAGAGCAGAAAGAACTTTTAAATGGTGAACTACCTCTCCAATCCCCTAGATGCTTCCTTATAGTCAAAGTTTTATCTTTCAATTGCAAAAATATTCAGATGCATAAACATTTCTTAGTACTGGTTAGTAAGTAAATCCCCACTTTCTAATAGTCATGTTACAGGAAATGGCGTATTTAATAAAATAATTAGTGCAATGTAAATTTGTTTCCTCACAACAACCCAGCTCCTACATGCTTTGACAGGGATGTAGAACAACTAACAATGACACAGACAACTCACCAGGACACACAACACACTTCATCCTCTTCACAAAGATGCTTTCTGAGTGATTTATTCTGTTGTGGGAATTCATTCTGCCAAAAGCTTTAGGTTGCAGGCCTTAGAGCATGGCCTTGTCTGCTAAGTGACAATAGATAACCCGGAGAGAAAGCATGCTAGGTTTCTTACTTTAACTCATGCCTGATGTGGCCAGAGACCAAGTGGCAGAGAGGAAATAGTGGATCAGCAGCGGCTTCAACCTTACTCTGTATCTGTGAATTTGTCTTTCTCATTGCACCCTCTTAAACAAATTGGTTATTATACCTTTGTGAGTTCTTTTTTTATCCACTCAGTTGGCAGAACATGAGACTGTTAATCTCAGGATCATGGGTTCATGCCCCACATTGTGTGCCAGAAATAAACAAGAACTCACAAAGTTATAATAATCAATTTATTAAGGGGGTATAATGAAAAAGACAAGTTCACAGATACAAAGCTGAAGCCACCACTGATCCTATGCCTCCTCTCTGCTGCTTGGTCCCCAACCTTTCCAAGTAAGAGCTAAGGCAAGAGAGTGAGAGTGCTCTCTCTCCAGATTTTCAGCTGTCATAGCAGACAAGGCCATGACCCAAAGCCAGGGCCCCAAATCCTCTGGCAGAATAAATTATCACAACACTATTCCTTTCTTCTGAGACAATTTTTGTTACATATATGTGCTAAATATTATTATATTATAAATGTTCATAGTAATGTAATTTTAAATCTCAGATAAAGAGGAATCAGGTGGATTAAAGTTACTAAAACTAAGAAAATAATATTTTTACTAGAAACTATATGTTGTGGTTTAGAGATTTTTGTTTTCACGATTGAAAGATTCCTATAAGAAAACATTACATTGTAAAATTAAGATTTAAAAATATTGGTCTACCTAACCAATACCAAGGAATTAATAGGTCATTCAATAAGCTATAAAATAGACTCAAATTTGTGAAATTTCAAACATAAGCCCAATAGACTAGTCTTTTCTATTCAAGAAAATTGCTAAGTAATGTTAGAAACATTTATTTTTGAACCAAATTTTATTCAATAAGAATCATTGTTTAAGATACAATTATATGATTTATGTTAAGTCAAGCAAATTTAAACCTAAATGTATTAGATGAGAAACATATTTGGCAATATTTCCAAGCATGATTCAAAAGCATCTGAAGTTATAAAATCAGAGCATCCTATGATGCTGATGAGTTGTGTATACTTTGCAGTCTCTGGGGTCAAGCTGTCTGTGGCTCCAGCAGACATTGTAATGGCTTTGATAACACTGAAGGCCAGGCAGCCCTTGCCACCACTTCAACACCTGACATAAGAACAATGAAATGCTTCATTTCTCCTTTCTGGCTCTTGATAATCCCCCACCATTATATATCAAATCTTTCCCTGACCTTCATTCTGCCACCCATCATCACAGCATCCCTATTCTCATCAGCTGCCTCTTCAGGGCCTCCTTGATTTCCTTGTTGCGCAAACTGTAGATGAAGGGGTTAAGGAAAGGGGTAACCACAGAGTAGACCACTGCCAAGGCTCGGTCATAGTCAAGGGAGTAACTTTTCTTCAGCCGCACATACATGAAGAGGATGCTACCATAGAAGATGAGAACCACAGTGAGGTGGGAGGCACATGTGGAGAAGGCCTTCTTCTTGCCTGCAGCAGAAGGAATCCTGAGCACTGTGCGGATTATTTGCAAGTAGGAGCTGAGAATCAGCAGGAAGGTGGCCAGGATCTTGCAGGAGTTTACAATAAAATCTACCAGGACATTGACTGATGTGTCAGTACAAGCCAAGCTCAGCACAGGAGGGAAGTCACAAAAGATGTGTTGAATATGATTGGGACCACAGAAAGGAAGACGAGACACCAAGGAAATTTCTACGACTGGCCCAGCCAAACCTCCCAACCAGCAGCCAATAGCAATCTTGGTGCAGAGTGTCTGGGTCATGAGGGTAGGATAGTGGAGGGGCCGGCAGATGGCTAAGTACCTGTCATATGCCATTGCTGTCAGGAGGTAGCACTCGGTAGCTCCAAGAGAGTGAAAGAAATAGATCTGCAGGAGGCATCCAGAAAAGGAAATGGTCTTCTTCTCACTGAGCAAATTTGCAAGCATCTTAGGGATGGTGGCAGCTGTGTAGCCAAGCTCCAAGAAGGAGAGAATGCTGACAAACTTGTACATGGGTGTGTGGAGCCGAGAGTCCATGTGGACCAGCAAAAATATCAGCAAGTTTCCCAATATTGTAGTGAGGTAAATGGCAAGCAACAAGAAAAAGAGATAAGTCTGGACACCTTGAAGGTAAGGGAAGCCCAGAATGATGAATTCTGTTACCTGGCTCCAGTTTCCAGGGTCCATTGCTCAACATTCATGTACTTATAAAGCAAGATCTAGAAGACATAAGGGGGGAAATAACCATTGGCATCTTATTAAGGAAACTTTCAATGCCTTCCCCTAGACTGCTAGAGTGAAGTTCCCCTAGCACATGCTTTGAGAGTCAAGCATTTGAATTACACCCCTGACCACTCTTCCAGTCTACAGGAATTAGAACTATCCAATAATTAGAACTAAACTGCCCCTTTCTGCACAACCAATCTTTGGCCCCACATTCCACCTTGTAACTCACTTGCATTGTTTATTGTAGGCTTCAAAACTTTGTCTTCCTTCTTCATGGTGAATGCCGCCTTATATAATGTGTAAGAGCATCACTTATACTGGGACGTATCAACGGTGCACCAGACCAAGGATGTGCAATTCCCATTACATTTCCTGCTTTCTAACTTCAACTTGTTTGTTTCCTCAAACTTTTGGCTCCTGAAACACTGATAATTTCATTCCTATCTCATGAAAACAAAACTAAGACCACATATCCTCAAAAATATCAGTCAGAATTTTAGACCTCTTTGAGATACTAGTAAAAATTGCAGTAGAAACTGACAGTTTAAATGAATGAAGGAGACTCAAATAGACTAAACAAGTCCTACACCACCTTTCTCTCCTTCATAATGGTCATTTCCTTAATCTTCCCTATTTCCAATCTTAAATGCACTTCTCTTACTCGTTATTGGTGCAGATAATAGATATTTATGGTCAATATAACTAAATATTGTCGAATATTTTATAAGCATTATAACTACACACAGATTCAGGGATTAACTAAACTATAGTGGCCAATGCTTAGAAACTCCTCTTTCCTTCTTTGTGTGTTTTTCCTTACTTTACTTGTTATACAAAATTATATGTATTTGTCATGTATGAAGTGCTGTAAAGTGAGGAAGGATTGGATGCAGCTAATTTAGTATTGTGTCAGGAGGCTGTCATTTTGTGATGAAAACACTTGATACCTGTTCTCTTGGTATTCTAAAAAGTACAGTGAACTGGGATGTTGAGATAGCTCAGTGCACAAATGCACTTGGTACCAAGCCTAAAGATCTGAGTTTGATCCGGTGTCCTACATGGTAGAAGGAGAAAAATGACTAATAAACGTTGTCCTCTCTCCCCCACACCTTTGCCATGGCACACGCACACACTTACAAACATACACACACACAAGCATACATATGCACACAAACAAATATATTTTTTTAAAATACAATATACTGTTATTAACTAAACCCACCCTGTTGTCCAAAGACTTTAATATTCTAACTGACTAAATAAAGAAATAAACACAATACTTTCTCAGACTATTCTATCAGTATATAAACATGACAATAATCTCACTCACTAAACAAACCTGTACACATGCACATGACTCCACACACAATCACACATGCACCTCGATCCCTCAGTTCATGATATTTATATACTATTCATATAATTCATATAATTTGACATCTCTTTACACTCACTTTTTCAGATCCCAGTCACTCAATATAATAATAAATCTCTGTTTATTTCAAAACTATTTTATCATTCCTACTTAATTGGTCATTTCTAGCAGTAATAAATGCTGATACAATGTTGAAAGAAGCTCAAGGACCATCATAAATTTGAATTTCACTGAAGTGTTTGAATTTTTAAATATAACATCTATTCCATCTATTGCTATTCATTCATAAAGATAAAAGAGCTTTCAACACCACCTAAAAGAAGAAAGGATGAAAGCAGTAGCATAATCCATCCTCACTAAATGCAGCACCTCCTTGGGTTGACTCAGACCAGCAAAGACTCTTACTCTCTCCTTCAGGAAGAAAACTGTGTCCTCAAAAATCCTACAGACGAACATCAAACCCCTGCCAGCACTGATGACGCCAGGTGGTGATACGACCGCCGTCTCTATTATAGAAATGCTTAGATTGATAAAACTCTTCCTCCCTTTGACATGAAATCTGACTTCCAAGCACTCTTTTTATTCTGTGGAGTGACCCTATCATTTTGATTGTGAGTCATGCTTTTAAACATTAGCATCATCAATATGTTCATCATCATCAAAATTTTGTTGCCAGGGTCTCCCTGTATTCAATATTGACTCATCTGTATGTCCTGTTCCCGCATTAAAACTTTATCTCATCTGTAGGACCCTGAAGTCCTACAGCTAAATCTCCATTTACTTCATGCTCATTTCTTTTTCTGAATATCCAGGACAAAAATATTTTTTCCTGCTGCTCCCAGTAATCAAGAGGTGAGGAAAGAAATGTCTTATTGAGTAAGAACTCTGTCTTGTCAAGCTTGAGGACTTTGGTTTGAATGTCTAGCACCTTCATGAAAAGTCAAGCTAGGCTACTTGAGTCTGTTACCTATCATTGGCAGGCAAAAACAGGTGGTTCTCAAGAGTTCGCTGGCTAGCCACCCTAACTTCAGTGATGAAATTTCAGTTTAAAGACCTTGATTCAAAGAATTAAGACAGAGAGTGATAGAAGAAAACAACTAACATCCCAGAATCCTATTCATGATCATCTGAACATCACACAGTAAAATATACAGAGACAGAGAGACAGAGAGTGAAATTTGAGACAATAACAGAGACAGAGAGATTCAGTTGTACTTCCTCACTGCCCTTTCATTATATACTGATTCAGATTCTAAGTTATTCTTATCCTTATATTTTATCCTACAGAAGTAGCTGTAGCTCTCTGTGAGCTTTTAAAATGTTCATTTGTATTACTTTTGACTATATATATACATACATATGTATGTATGTCTCTGTATATAGGTATATGCACATTGAGTGCAGTTGTCCACGGAGGTCAGAGGTGCCAGATCCTAAGAAGTTGGAGTAAGAGGGAGGAGTAGTAGTGAGCCACCTAATGTGGGTGTTATGAACCTAACTCAGGTCCTCTGGAAGAACAGGGAGGTTTCTTAACTGCTAAGTCATCTCCTCAGCCCAACTGTAAGCCTTTTGAAATCAATTAATAAGTTCCATACTTTAGTTACTACATAGAATTCTGGCACAGTGTCTGATGTATCGCAGAGGCGATGGCTAATGAAAAATATAATGTCAATCTAAATGCTCATCCAGGTCTTTCATGAGTGTCATCTCCTTTGGTGTCAGAACTGGAGTAAGGGCTGTTAGAAAACCTAGCATATTTACAAATAAGCACTTTTCTTAGTTAGGCCATATCTCACTTCTCATATCCCAAGAAGCTTTCAGAATTAGCGTCTTGCATTTTCTTCTCTACTTCATTGTCCCTGACCTGTATCTACAGAGACATAAGTCCAAATGGTTGCAACTTAAGAGATCAACCCCTTCAATTTCTCCATTTTACAAAGAAGGATATGGGGATCAAGAAAGGGATGCTGCCTTGTCAAAAATCACACACTTGCTTAAAAGCATATCCAAACTGTTGATTCTGAGACTAGGTTCTTCACATTTACAAGGGAGAATATATGCCTGGCATGGTGGAGCACATTTTTAACCCTGGTACATTCTGAACTACTGTGTAGGAACATATCTCAAGAAAGAATGTGTGTGGTGAGCATAAATAACAACCTTTCAACAATATTAGTTTTGTGTTCTACACAATATGAACATTCCATGAACCCTAATTATTTGGCGCACTTTGTATTTCTGAATGTTCTTGTCTTTTCCTAATGACCTGCCTAGAAAGAAACATGATAAAGTGTCTGCATGACACATTCTTACTCACATCTGGATAATGAGGATCCTTTAGGGCTTGGCTCTGGGACCACAGGTGAGTCTACAGCTTGAAGAGAGTTCCCCCATCATGACGTATTTCATTTCTTGGCAGAAACACGTGTAACCACTCACAAGTGATGCGTGTGTTGAGCTTTTCTCACTGTGAGAAAATCTGCAGAAGTAAATCAAACCTTAAAATATTCCCCTTTCATGATCTATATTCTTGATTGGGCAGAGGTCTCTGGGCCTTCACAGCAGACCTCTTGAGGTTGCTAAGGTGTTCCTTTGGGAAGCGAACTGGCATTCATGAAGTTCATTACTCAGGAGTCCTTTGCCTCCTGCCAGCTTAGCTTATTGCAACAATTACCATCAGTTCAAGATGCAAGACTCTCTTACTGCCGTGTTTTTTCATTAGTGATTACCACCATAAAACTCCAAAACACACTGTGTTCCTGCATTTCAAGACTTTAGAGAATGAAATTACACGTCTTCATACATATAATAGAACCTTCATAAAATGTGACTGTCTTGGTCCCTGAGATGATGAAGAGAGACACAATCTGAGAACATAGAAACTATCATTGCAGACCCTAATCCTGACTATTAGTAAAACTAGAGCAGTTTTACATCCTCTCTTCCACCAGTACATGACAGTGAAAATATTGCTACCCCAGGATTCTAGATTTCAATCTAGCTGCACCTTCAACTATTCATGTGACACGAGCTAGCTACTTGATTAATCATTTAATTTCAAACTTTCCCAGAGAATGTAGTGTACATATTTATTCCTTAAAAATTAAGTTTGAGAGGTATTGAGGATCCTATTATATACATATATATTAAAATCACATTTCTATGTAAACATACTCAATTTATTTATTATTGAATATAATTATTAAAATTACTCAGTTATTTATAAGCTGAATATATCTGTAAAGAAGAGATGTCATTTTCCTCATACTAAAGAAATATCTAAGTGTGATAATGAGTTTGAAAAATTATGAACTATGAGCTGTTTGGGATAACTTATGTAGGCTTTCCAGTTTTTAATCACAACCATGTTTTCAAAGTTCTTAATATAAACTTCCTTTTTCTATCTCCTAACATCTTACGCAAAGTTTACATTCACACATTTGCTTACAAAGGTTATTTATCTTTTGATTGTCCTAGGGATATATTAAAGTGGTGTTGTGATTTTGTTGATGTACTTTGATTTAAATTTTTGAAATTATTGTATAATTATAAATTTTCTCCTTTCTCTTTCTTCCTTCCAAACCGTTCTTCACATTTGTCCCACTCTCCTTCTAATCCATTGACACTTCTTTCATTGTTATTACATACACATATATGTATGTATATATGTATATGCACATATATTCCTAAATTATAAACTACTCAGTTCATATTATATTACTTATATGATGTATGCTTTCAGGTCTGACACTGGTTAGCACTGAACATCCAGTTGATGAGGTTTTCCCTGGGGAAGACCAAATTCCTCATGCCAATTTTCTTCAGTTGGCTATAGTTCTTTGTGTTGAGTTGAGGCCTCATGAGTTTTTCTCAGTCTTCTTTGGCATGTTCACTGGTGTCATTATTGTTCAGCCAATGTTTGGGCAATTACATTGATCATACTAATGGTTATAGCTTATGCCATTACTAGGAAACACAACCCCACAGCAAGATACCTGATCTTCTGGCTCTTACAACACACCTACCCACTCTTCTTATAATGTTCCTTGTGCCTTAGGTGTATGAGTGTTTTGTAGGTGCATCCATTGCTACTGGTCTCCACATATCTGATTTTTATTGATTGTGGTTTTCTGTAGTGGATGTCTTCTATTTCAAAGAGAATTATCTTTGATGAGGAGTGAAGACTACATTTATCTGTGGCCATAAATACAAATGTTTATAGATTTTTGTTAGTGATTATACTGATTTAGTGAAGTAAGGGTTGTAGATTTTCCTTCAATAATCATGACTTTACCAACCAACACTGAACAGTTAGCTAGATTTCCAATACCAAGCATGGTTCCCCATTTTGTTGAACAGATCTTGAGTACAATTATAGAACTGTAGGAATGTGGGCCATTACTGCACCCCTAGGGTTACTGTGCAATGTGGGTCTTTTATGTGGTTCATAGGTACTGTAGCTGGGTAGGATTTTTGGTTGTCTTCCTCCTTTGGAAGAATTGTGCCTTTAGGTATCATGGGAACTAGTCCTCAGTGGTTAGGCATTCAGATCCATTCTAACTCAGGAAGTGGTGGGTCCTGTGTGTGAAGTGTATGATGTCTTCAGCAATAGAGATTCAACTTCCACCTCTAGGAAGCCGTCAAAGGCAATAGTAATAGGCTGCATGTGTTGGGAGCTTCTTGGACAGTCCGAGCAAGCAACTCAAAAATTTGCTTCTCATGTCTGATACAGGATTCTTTTATTAGGTAGTCTTTGTCTCATGGAGGGAGATTTTGAATCAAGGTATTGGTTACGCTTTGATTATTCTGAATCAATTTTAATTAGTAACTTCATTTGCTTAGATTTCCTAATTCTCTATAAGCCAAATATTAGCTAATTAACCTCTACTATTTCTTAAGATTTATTGTATATATTTATGGTGTGTGTGTGTGTGTGTGAACACATGTATGTTGAGGTGTCCATGCCTGGAGATCTGAAGAGGACATCAGATTCCTTGGAGCTGATATTACAGGGATTTGTGAGATCCCCCCCTCCACCACCTCAGCTTGCTCTGTGGATGCTAGGTTCAAAACTGTGTCTCTCATAGATGTACAGCAAGCATTCTTAACTCCTGAGCAGGCTCTTCTTCATTTCTCCCACCTTTGATTAAAATTTCTCATTAGAATCACTCATTTTCTATGGTTAGAATGCCCTTAAGTGACCTCGACCATTACTCATCTAAGTGGTTCTTTATTTACACTTCTCTTGATAATTTTTCAAAAACTATAATTTTCTTTGCAAAGCCTTTTGTTTTTCCAAACAAGCCAGGCTCGAGGGATCATTTTTACTTTTTAAAAAATCATTAATATCATCTTTATTATTATTGTTATTATGTGTTCTATGTGTGTTCACACGCTACAGGACATATATGAACTTTAGAGGAATAACTCATGAAATTTATTCTTCACTATTATCTTCACATGGGTTCTGGGGATCAAACTCATGTTACTAGAGATGCGTGGTAATTAACTTTGCCTTCTGAGCCATTCTGCTGGCCCCAATCCATCTTCTAGGGAAAGACTTGATTTCATTCTCAAGTTTTTGGCTTTTATAAAGAAAACTGACTTATTTCTGGGCATAGTGTCACATTCTTTAATCTAAGTACTTAGGAGACAGTGGTCAGTGTATTTTTTTGTTCAAGGCCATCATAGTCTACATAGTGAGTTCCAAGTCAAGGCTACATAGAGAATTATATAGCCTTGTCTAAAAATGAAAAAAAAACTGATTTATTGACTATTTTTCCATGTGGTCCTGAAATTTCTTAAAAGATTTAAGTTAATTTTAATGTATTTTGTAATATATCATGGTTAAGTTCTTGGATGTTTCTAGATTCTTTTCAAGTGCCTAAGAGAGTTAAAGACTGTCAAAATCATATGTTGTTTCATGTCAACATCTGTAGGTACACATCATCTTTCCTCACCCACCCACTAGGTTTACAGCTATGAGTAGTTCCTTGGTCCTTCTTAGGTATGCATATGTGTTCTCTATACTTAATTTTTTTTCTCTAAGAGGACCTGAAAGTTATTGGCTTGAAGTGTCTTAATCTTTGTGGAGAAGAGAAAGTCTAAATTTAGATACTTGACAGCTAGCTAACACAACTGTGTTAACTGCATTTTATATTGGCTAATCATTTACTGATTTCTTACTTTCCTTATTTATATGCAATAAACAATATGAATGTGCATTTTGAGGAGTCAAAGTATATGCAATGGAAAATCCTAGTGAAAGTAACAACTCAATTCTCCATTCAATAAAATATATAAAAACATTTAAAACATGATGTACTTCTCCTTTTAGTTAATTTTGTTGTTTAGCTCTGAATTGTTAATTCATTGTTAATTCATTGTCCATTCTACTAAATTATTCATTTTTCTTTTTCTTATTTTAAATTTATTTTATTTTATGTGTGTATAATTTTTAGCTGTATATATATATATACATATATCTGTGCACCACCAGATTAGATGAGAAAACAAGATTCAACTATCTCTTGTCACCAAAAACTACAGATAACAATATTGAAAATGAGAGTCACGGGATAAAGATTAACTTCCAAAGAAATGGAAACTATAAAAAAGTTGGCATAGCAATTCCATTATCAGATAAAGTAAACTCTGACCTAAACTTCCTCAGAAGAGATAAAGAAGGAGGAAAGTCACCAAATAATTTAATAACTGTAAGTATGACTACATCTAATGCTGGGGCTCCCAATTTTATAAAAAAAATACTAAAGGGCACCAAGTGCTAGATATGTTTAGATACATTAATAGTAGATGATGTAATATCCCTCTTTCATCTTTAGCTCCACCCAACAAAAAAATCAAGCAAAAAACTTCATAGTGAAATTATACAACAGATTGATTGGATTTAAGGGAAAGCTATAGAATATTTGGCACAGTGGTTTGGAAGACACATTATTTTAAGTGGTACTTGGAAACTACTTTAATCCCAATCTCATTATAATTCACAAAGTAAGTCATAAGAAATACAAAAAAGAGAGTAATAATTTCTTGCATCATTATACCATAAAGAAATAAACTATAAATCTACAGAGACAATATTTGCATGAATATTTGGAGACTGAGCAAAGAACTTTTGAAGGAATATTGATCTATTGAAGATATCAGGAAGGAAAATATTTTATAAATACAGTAGATAGAAAAAATAGTGAATATTAGGACAAAAATTGATAAAATAAGTACGTGAAAAACAATACATAAAAAAGAAACAAGGCTGACATACCACTACATAAACTAGTAAAAGGGAGAGAAGATGCAAAGTAACAAAATTAACAATGGAGAGGCAACTGTTTCACAAACCAAAGAAATTAAAATGCTTAGAATATATCCCAAACCTGTAAAACCTATAAAATTCATAAATGCCTAAACATATTATGTCTTACTAAAACTAAATCAAGACATCATTAACAACTCATATAGACCTACATTGAGTAGCATGATTGAATAAGTAAGTAAAAGGCCCTCTACAAAGAAAAGACCAGGGCTAAATACACTGTTCAATTCTCCAGTTAAGATGTGATACCAACACTTCACAAATGACCCCACATTTGTGAAAGGGAAAGGACTCTATCAAATTCATTCTACAAAGTACAATATCAGAACTAGATAAGGACAAAATAAAATTAAATTAAAAAAGAAGCCTAGTGTACAAAAATTATCAACAAAACACTTCCAAAACAAATTTCGAAGCACGTTAAGAAAATCATGCACCACCACCACCTTGCAGGTTTCATCCCAAAGATGCACAATTGGTTCAACATATGCAAATCCATGAAAGTAATACACTATATAAACATATTTAAGAACATAAATTACAGTCTTGGAAAATGTGATCAACTCTCTAATTGCTTATAAGCAAATATAACTATACATAGAAATAGTTTCACATGTTTTGAAGGAAAAAATAATTTAATGAAGATCAGTCACACACATGAACTCACAGCAGTTGTGATAGCATCTACAAAAGCCATGTAAACTTAGGCCAGACAGCAGGGATGGGGAGATGGGAATTGATTCCAACAGTAGTAAAGAGCTATTAGCAATTGATAGCTACTGAGAGAGGGAAAGCCAGTTTTCTGTAACAATTTAGCTCCTGCTCAACCAGACTCCAGTGAAGACCACTCATTTAAGAATATATGATCAGTAGAAATTGGACTTGCTAAGTAAAAAAAAATAAAAAATAAAAAAAATGAAACGCAAATTTGGGTAGGTAGGGAAGGGGGCTGGATCTGAGAGGAGGTGGAGGAAGGAGAGAATATGAACAAAATAAATTATAAAAAATTTTCCAAGAACTAATAAAAAAAAGCAAAAGTGAAGATCAGGCTGAGGATTCACAAAGGCTTTCCAAGACACTGTCATTTGAAATGACACTAATGTATTGATTGATTTGGTGTGAGAGTAGGTGTGTATGCATGTCATAGAGTACCTGTGGAGGTCAGAGGACAACTTTACGGAGTCAGTACTCTCCTTCTATTGTGGTTCTATGGCTTGATCCCAAGTTATGAGTTTGCATCACAAGTGCTTATTCTCACAGAATAATCTCACCAGCCCTGAAAGTGATATTGAACCAACACAATTTGGAGGAATGAGTCACACAAGTGTTGGGGGAAGTGTTAAGATTCTGAAACCAAAAAATATCATGTTATATAAGAAGTGATAATACATCTAAAGAAAGACCCCTGGATTCACTAAGGGAAAAATGAAAAATGAGGAATCTGTATTATATGCATTCCTGGTGCCACCAGAGGACAGAGGAGGGAATTAGGACCAGAGTTACAGAAGGTTATGAGCCATCATCTGTATTCTAGAAATAAAACACTCAACCTTTATAAAAAAACAGTCAATGTTTTTAATTGATGAACCATCTCTGAAGCCCTTAAAATATTAGATCTTATATTGAAGTACATAATGCAGCTCATATGTGAGAGGTGCTAATTCATACCAGGATAGCACACTGAAAATAATCAGGAACAGGTTCAAAATGTATTTTGAGGAAATATCAGCATGAATTAATTATGAACTGAAAATAGGGTGGAGGAAAATGAAGCAAATATAATAATGCAAATTTACAGAGTTATAAAGGCATCTAATTCCCAAGGTCAAGACTGTGAAAATTTCACTTTTGGAATATCAAAATGTAAATTTCTGGAATATATCCACATAGAATTGTGAGTTATGTCTTACAGAATCTAGAACTCAAAAGAGGTTATTCCAGTCTTAGATGCAGAAAACTTATACTATCATAATATTGCTAAGAATCATATGTAAAGCAATAGGAATAACAAAGAATCTAGAGACACGGTACTATAAAATAAAGAATACCAAAAGAGACTTACTTGACAAATGAGAAAGCTAAAATCTATTGATATCATGAAAGTGAAGACAAAAATTTTTAAGGGGAAAAAAAGTGGTCATGTATGTCAAGATTTAAAGAATGAGGAATAAGATAGGCCCACTGGACTCAGTTTCATTAATATCTTTGGCAAAATTTCCCTTTAAAATCTGGAACAAAGCTACAGGGAGATGGGTTGAAATTAAATGAAAGGAAAAAGGAGATAAGTGTTTGGCTATTTAGTTGAAAAAGGAGAGAGGAAAAATTGACCTCTACATGGTCAGAAATGTGTGGCAAGAGAAGGTACTTGTTTAAAACTATGAATTGGATACTGAATCTTCTTAATGTTGAGAACACTTGTCAAGTTAAAATAGGAAGGGTGCAGACACAGAAAGCAAAAGAAAGGAAGAAAGAGAGAGAGAGAAAGAGAGAGAGAGAGAGAGAGAGAAAGAAAGGAAGGAAGGAAGGAAGGAAGGAAGGAAGGAAGGAAGGAAGGAAGAAAGGAAGGAAGGAAGGAAGGAAGAAACCTTTGGAAAAGTGAAAGGAGATGAATTGATTAAGACCAGCTCAAATGTACATAGATACTTCTAGAGGTGAACATTGAAGTAAGGAATGGACCTTGGTAGAAAGTCAATGATGAGTTGGACTAGCTTTCTCCCCCTTCTTGAAGATGGTCCTCTTGATAGCCTGAATGAGTTCCTTGTTTCGAAGACTATAGATAATAGGATTGGCCAAAGGTGTTAACACAGAATAGACTACAGCCAGAGTCCGATCAAGAGTTAGTGAATAGCTCTTCTTTAGTCGAACATACATGAAGATGATGCTCCCAAAGAATATGAGGACCACAATGAGATGTGAGGCACATGTGGAAAAGGCTTTCCTTCTTCCTGCTGCTGTTTTTATCTTCAGCACAGCACCAATGATTCTCCCATAAGAAGTCATGATAAAAAGGAAAGTGATAAGGATGATGAAGGCATTGACACCAAAGTCCACCAGAACATTAGTGGATGTGTCCTTGCAGGCCAGGCTCAGAAGGGGTGGAAAATCACAGAAGATGTGTGGGATTTCGTTGTAGTTACAGAAGGGGAGTTGAGAGACCAGGATGACCTCAGAAATAGGACACAGGAAACCACAAGTCCAGCAGCCAGCAGCCATCTTGACACAGAGTGCTGTGGTCATAATTGAAGGGTAGTGGAGGGGCCGGCAGATGGCCAGGTATCGGTCATAGGCCATGGCTGTGAGCAGGTAGCATTCAGAGGCCCCAAGGGAGTGGAAGAAATAGGTCTGAAGGAGGCATCCTGCAAAAGAAATGGTCTTCTTCTCACTGAGAAGATTAGCTAGCATCTTGGGGATGGTGGTGGCTGTATACCACAACTCCAAGAAAGAGAGAACACTGACAAAGTGGTACATGGGTTTGTGAAGGGCTGCATCCAGTCGGATGACTAGGAAGATGAGCATATTACCACCAATCGTGAACAGGTATGCCAACAACAGCAAGACAAAAAGCCAGCCCCTGATGTGTCCCACATTGGGGAAGCCAAGGAGCACAAACTCAGACAGGCTAGAGAAGTTGTGTTGATCCATTGGAAACTGAAATGGACAAGGAATGGTTGAAAAGCTGAGTTAGAGGGATTGCCAATCTAACCTGAAGCTTTATTTATCTTTCTCCCTTCTAATTTAAAGGAAACATTTTACTTACTGTCACTAATACTAATACTACTAGAACTAAATAAAATAACAACTAGCCCCTGTTTTGAATATATTCAGTGAGAAAGATACTATTGTCATAACTATTTTCCACAAGGGAAACTTGAGGAAGAATAGGTTGTGACACCATGCTATTTCATTTGACACCATTTCACAGAAAGAAAATTTAAATTTCTATACTCTACATTGCTCATCTCTAAGCTATGCAGTTTTCCCCAAGTATTCTATACTTTCTCCCAGGTCATATGCAGACTTTCCCTCAGCCCAGACCAAAATGATGAGCTAGTATAAGATATTGGTGTAGCAGATTTTTTCTTGTCCTCCAACTGAAATCTATAAATATTCCCTGAACAAGGATGTCTCCGGACTAAGGAATACAAAACCCAACAAGGGGCAATCTCTGACCTCAGAGCTGGCAGTCACATCGTCACAGGTAGGTAAGCCCATCAGTCTTCTCAACACAACCTGTGGCATATAAAACCCTATGGAGTGGCAGGCAGGGTGCTCATTTGTCAGACAAGGATTACGGAAACGGAATTCTCAGAAAAGGAAGGCATCGAGCCAACTTCTCCAAGCAGAGTAAGAATCAAAGGCAGAGGGAAAGAAGCACTACACTACAGATAAATATTCTCTTCTGGGCTGCACGAAACCCAGGAAGGCACGGTATAACTCACCCAGCCACCTAGAACCCTACCTCAAAAGATCCAAGATGCCACTAAAGAATAATTAGAAAGAGTGGTACAGTCACATGTAGACTGACTGCCAACACAGCTGAAATGTAGTTCTTACGACAAGAACTTCAAAGGTGGATGCCCCAACATGAAAAAAGATAGGTGAGCAGCACATTTAGTGATGAAATGCAGGTTTGAAATTAGAAATAATAAAGCAGCAATAAATAGAAACCCCAGTATTTTCAGAAAGCTAACCAAAATATATAGGAATAGATGGAAAACTTAAGTGAAATTCCATCTAAAAATGCACTGGGCATTCTCATTGTTCTCAGGCGTAATGTGAACAATATATAAAAAGAAAGGAAAGAAAAAGATAGCAAAGAAAAGAAGGGAAATAGATAGGGTAAGATAGTAAGAGAGGAGCAAACAATATGTTATTTTATTTGTATAAAAATGGCAGCCAGCCTCAGTCACTGTGTCCACCAGAGCTCACACTCATTTCATAATGGCCATCTAACTCCATATTAAAAATTACCAACTCTTTTTATCTTTTACAACTTAACCTTTAAAATAATGGTTGTTATGTTAGGGGTATTAAATAAAAATTATTTAGCCAAGCTAATTAAATAATTAGCACACCAGACACCTTCCCTTTGATTTATGCCACTCAGTCTAACCCAATTGCCCCTCAGCACCAATGCCCTCCTATAGAGATAAACTTACAAATTTGCTGTTTCAAAATGCAAAATTCATGCAGAGCCATTTCTGCTTAATAGATTCCTCTTAAATCTGTCATAAATAACTATGCATTTACCTCCTCAATTACAAGAGATGGCTGTCAAAAGAGTATTTTATGTTTTATTGCTTTATGGGTAACTTTGCCCCTTTTGGCCAAGAGTTTCTGGTTTAATTTTCATTCTTTTACCCCTTCTGTGACCTACCTCTTGTATCCTTCACAATCACGTCAAATGTTAGCTCTTTAATGAAGTCTTTTGTTTTTTACTTTCCTGGAAAAAGTTCTTTATTCCTTGTACACATCATATTATTTAGAGTAGCTAATTAACATAGAGTTGCTACCTTATAATAAGTCTATCTTTTCTACAAATTGAGAAGATCTTTGAGAGAAAGTATACACTCTTCTAATTAAGGAATATCCCCCCGTGAACGATGGCAGTGATAAGCCCAGAGTTCAGGTTTCTTGTATGCTACTTCCCCCTACATTTATGTTAAGTTACACCTTTCCACCTGCACACAGAATTCCTATCCTGTTTGCATCTTAAGATCAATATATTCCAATTGATTTCTCCTTGTCTGTCTACACTCCTGCCTTTTTATACCTCCAACCCAAATAAATAAAAGAAATATGTCTAATTATCTGCTGTGTCTAAGGAACTGTTTATTAGATAGTGTTCCTTCTGTCTACAAATGACCTTCTCTAAAGCTAGCTGTATGTTAATGTCAAAGAAGGTCTAGTAAGCATGAGATGCTTTTCAGAACCACTCTGAAGACTTCTGATCCCTAAATTCTTCTCCTAAACATGCTTAATACCTTCACTAAGAACACTTGGTAATGCTCCCTTTAGGTACTTTCCAAGAACACCTGCCCCTGAGAGATGTAAGACTTATTTAGATGTTAGCTGCAGAACTTACAGAAACCTGTTCTTTATGCCATCTGCATTGTAGCTTGCCTGCATCATCACCCACTGCACAGAGTACACAATAGTGAATCTCTCAATTTAAGTGTGGATTGGGAAGGATAGGAGCCAAGCTGACCTTTAATGCCCTCTGTAGATCTGATTCTGTAAGGTTTGTAGAGCTGGAGTTTTTAAGATGGTTGTATAAGTTATCTCTCCATTGGATCCTACTTCCTGGATCTTAAAACAGTACCTGCTTTCAAATCCATTATTCCCACCTCTTCAATCCCTGATCCTTACTGCTGCTAGTTAAGCCTCAGTTAACTGACCAACCACTGTACATCGCCTGTCTCTGCCTTGCCTGGCTCTGTATGTGCAATAGATGAAGGCTGGATTGAGCAACACTCTCTCCTTCTTCATGAGTCTTATCCCCACAGCCACAGTCCCTTGAGTCAAAAAAAAAACAAGTTTTAGGTCACTTGGGGCACAAGGAAGCATGAAACCGCTAGTTCCAGAGGCAAGTGAGAATAAGGCTCATTTGGGCTTCTTAGGGCACTCATGGAAACAGTGTTCACTCTTGAGACGTAGTTTCAGGGAATTCGTCTATCTCATTCCCTCCCTCACTACCCTGTTTCTAGTGACTCCTTAACAAAGAGAAAGTCTACTATTTCCTGGTATTTCTTTTTCTTTGAGAAGTCTCACTGATAACAGCTACCACTTTTGAAATAAAGAATGGATATGGATTCTTAATGTTTTTCCTATAAAAATCTACTTTCTGAACTTTGGCTGGTTATTAAATAGTTCCCTAAGCCCAGGGCATGCATAAGTTAATACAATCTTCACAGTCACTCTGCAATATATTAATAATACTTATTAGTCCAATTTATTTTCAAGGAAACTAAAACAGAGCATTCAGAATTGTGCCTTGAGTTACACACATACCTGCCTCAGCATTGTAAACAAAACACAAAGGGCCTGTGATAACCGTGTCTGTAACATTGCTTTCCGAAGTTTAGCAGCAGTCAATAGAATGTACTCAAAGCCACAAAACCACAGAATGATACCTGTCTTTAGCCCCATCCTTAAGAATCCATTACCTATCTGCCCTTAAGTAGTTACTTATTTACTTATTTTAATTATATATTTTATTTAGTATAAATGTGTTGTAAGAGTTATATGAGATGGAATTCCGAAAGTAACTAAACTTGCCTGAAGAAATTAGCTTACTTTTTGTTTTGTTTTTCTCATTTGTATTAGTTCTTTGAAAAATGTTTACAATGCTTTAATCACATTCCCACTCTCCACTCTTCCCAGATACATACTCCGCTATCTACACACCCAACTACCCAACTTTTTCTCCTTTAAAAAGAATCAAATGCTGTGAGAACTATGTGTACTCCTGGATTTGTGGCCTTCCACCAGAGTGTGGTAAACCCACCAAGAGACTGCACTCTTTAAGCAAACCGACTCTCCCAGTTCCAGGAGATATCAACTGCCAACAATCTCTTATCCAGGGGTGGGAGTTCATGGTCCCTCTCCATGCTGGGGTAGAATGTGATCTGGCTTGAGCATGCTGACATAGGTGCTCTGATTTGATATTTACAACTGCCTTGCTATGTCCGGAAACACTAGATATAGCCATTGTGTACATATGTGTGTGCAGATGGGTGGGAGGAGCCAAACAGGCTTTTTCTTGATACTTAGATTCTGCGATATCTAATGCTTTATCTGAAACTAGGCAGATATTCAACAATCGTTAGTCAAATGTACATCTAGGTTAGGCCAGATGTTCTAGTAGTAAATTCTAGAGAATTGTTCGTTTCTTAATACTTTCTGTCTCTAAAAATTCATTCAATAATGACACATCTTACCACCATTAAAGTTCATCTTGTGAGTATTGGTTAGTTTTCCAAAGTCTTTAATTTGTTTTGAGGTTTAGATTCTGTAAACTCTCCTCTTGTGCATTTCACTAACTTTATAGTTATTACAAATCTAATAAGTACATTATTTGGCTTTTCATCTATCTTGCTGCAAAAACTGCAGATGTGCCTATGATTACATGTTGACCATTTTAACAGAGTCCTAGTTCTTAGTTCAAGGTCATGAATTAGGCATTAATTAGGGAACAGTATCCTTTCTTTACATTTTAATTCCATTTGTAGATGTTTTTCTGTTTTTGTTTTCCCCAGTAAATACAGTATATGTCTGTGGGACTGGGATCAAGAGAACAGAAGAAAACAAAAGGGCAGAAAGCATGGAAATAATTAAACAGAGCTGGGAAAGGCTTGGAACAAAGTATTGATGGATTCCATGTCAGGGCTCAGAATCACCATGCCATGCTGGATACCAGTAAATCAGTGTGCAATAACTCACCGATTTTGTCCTAGCATACAGTTTGTTCTGAAATTTTAACTTAATTCATACAGTTTTTCCCAGCCTGTACTTTTACAATAGCGTATACTTTTACTAAGGGACAGGCAATTATTTTTCTTTAAAAGCCAGATAGTAAATACTTTTGAGTTGTCAGTTTTCCTAGGCTATATAAGAAGTACTCAACTTTGTCTTTGTAACACAAATGTAACCATTTCGAGTATGGGAAAATGTGCCTGAGTCTCTGCTCTGGTAGAAACATGCCTGCAGAAATAGATTCCAGATCTTATTTGGCCCAAAGAGTGTATGTGAACCAAGAATTTGGCAATTCATACATGTGTGCAAAACTTATATATATACACAAGCAACAGAAACCCCACCCTCCATCCTCCCACTTCCCACCTTCTACCTACCCACCCACACCAGCACGTGTGCGCGCACACACACACCTTTATACAGTTTTATTTTAAGTAACGTTTACTTTATTCTAGAGTTTTGAGAATGACATCACTTTGAATCATCCCTGAGAAAACATCTCTGTCTTTCCCAGAAAGTAAGCATGCAACCACAGCATCCCAAATAAACAGAAATAAAAAGATTTATTCTCATACAAGTTTTCTATTATTTGGATTGGCATACTTTTAAAATTTTTATTCTTAGTGACTTCTATTGCTACATTCTGACACATAAAATATATATACAGTGTATTTTCTATGAGTGGATTTGGCAGAGACAACTCCATAAAACCGGAAGAGGGCAGAAATCAAGGAACAAATGTATTGAAGCCTCCTGAGGATGGAATAAAAAATTAAAACATATCATCTCTTTAGAAGGGACGAAAAACTAACTGAAAATAATGTTAAATGCATCATTACTTTTCCAAAAATGTATATTTCTTTTTTATGGATAAAATATATAAACTATATATTTTCTGAGATCTTCTCACTGGACAGTTGTGAATTCTGGTCAAATTGAAACAAATCTGTTAGATATATGAGATCAATATTACTCATGCTTGTCAATCTTTCTTAAATATAACCCTCAGGTATTTTTGTTATGTAATGGACAAAAGAAGTCAGAACACTACTGCTAGAAATTTTATGATCCATATACAATGCAAAAATTCACAAGTACCATGAGTTGTTCATAAGCCAGGCAAATTGGAAAACCCACAGTAGGCCACATTCACCACTGATTAGACGGTTGGGTTCTGGGGAAGATGGGCTCATAAAAGTCTATGGCTCACAGAAACCTGTGTTTCTTTGTGATTCTCAGGACAATAGATGTTTTGTAGAGAAGAAAGATGAAGAAGAACGAAGAGAAGGAGAAGAAGAAGAAGAAGAAGAAGAAGAAGAAGAAGAAGAAGAAGAAGAAGAAGAAGAAGAAGAAGAAGAAGAAGGGAGAAAGAATATGAACTTGGATCAGTATGGAGGTAGGGAGAATAGGGGAGGAACAGGAGAATAAAATCAAAGTACACTTTATAAAAATTCAATTAAAAAAGGTTAAAAACACATAAAGTTTGGAAGGAAAAGTGGTGGTGGGTGATAGGAAGGAATTGAACAGAAGAGTGGGAGATTGTTGTCTTTAAAACACATTACATGTGTGTATGAAATTATCAAACAATAAAATAAAATAGAACTGTAAGGGGCTTGAAAACAGGGAGGCAAAAGTGCTCTGAATTCTCTCTTTGAAGCTTTCCATGGTTCATAGGCTATTTTCTCACAAAGAAGGATGTGTCCACGATGTCTCCTGGTTTCCAATTTAAAGTGTAGACCATTGCATTATAACTTGCTTAGACCTCCAGTCACCAATGCACCTTTGTTTCCCATCTCATTCTCTTCAAACTAGGGGAAGCCTCTACTCCATCTTCCAACGTGCTTGGTCACAGCGTTGCTCAAGAACATTGATTTCCAAGTACCTTGGTTTTCTATATCATAGCTCACTGTTCACCATCTCAACATTTGTCCAGTGTGTCCTTCCAGTTTTCCTGGAACTAACCTCAATATCTTCTGGATCTTTCTCTAAAATGCAATCTGAACTGCAACCCCATAAGCATCCTAGGATCTAGAAATTAACACATTTCAATTTCTTTCTGTCTCCCTAAAAATAACCTGAACTTGATTTACTTATTTTGCTGTATTTATTTCCTCAAATATGTGTCCTCACCTACTCCCATATTAGTAGATTCAGGGATTATATTTCTTCTCCAACAGATTTTCCATTTGTCCCCATCAAGGACAACTTTCGTTGACTATTTCACATATTATTCTTGAAATGTCTAGTTTATTATTGACATAAGTAACCAGTTAAATCTCACAATTTTCCAATGGATGAATTATATATATGTAGTCTCTGGAGTCAAATCAGCAAAGTCTTAATCCTCTGTTTAACCCTCTTAACAGCTTCCTTCACTTCCTTATTGCGAAGGGTATAAATAATAGGGTTGAGGAAAGGGGTGAGAAACGTGTACACCAGGGCAATAAGCTTGCCTCTGCCCTCAGCTCGGATCTCTGGTGGCCCTACATAGACAATGAAGGCAGAGCCGAAGAACAGAGTCACTACGGTTATATGAGAGGAGCAGGTGGAAAAGGCTTTAGCACGGCTGGCAGCTGAAGGCAGCTTCAGCACAGTTTTAACAATACCCCCATAGAGTCCCAAGATGAGGACAAGGTTGCATGTATTGATCATACCGATCACAGTAATATAAACCCGAGCATGCCAGCTTGTGTCCACACATGCCAACTGCATGACTGGTGCGAGGTCGCAAAAGTAATGGGCTACCTCTTTCAAGCAGTAGGGTAAGGTGGCAGTGAGACCGGCAGGCACAGGGCAGCTGAGAAGCCAGCCACCCATGCACCCACAACTAGCCGTAGCTGTACCTGTCTGCTCATGAGTGCATGATAGTGAAGCGGGCGACAGATGGCCAGGTAGCGGTCCAGAGCCATGACACCTAACAGGTAGCACTCAGTCATGCCTAAGGAATGGAAGACATACAGCTGGACAAAGCATGCAGTCGACGGGATGGGTGAAAGTCCATGGAGCAGGGTACGTAGCAAGGTGGGCACTGTGGTGCTGACATACCAGAGTTCCAGGAAGGAGAGGACACTGATGAAGAAGTACATGGGTGTGGACAGCCCCGAATCTGCTTGAACAAGGACAATGATGAACAAGTTCCCTGCCAGTGTGAGGAGATAGATGCACAGGGTTCCAAAGATTGCAAGATGTTGCAGGGTACCAGTGGGAGTGAAACCAGCAAGGATGAAGGTGTAGGTCCAGTTGTGGTTAACATGATCCATGATTCCTGGGAATGAGAGATAAAGGCACCAAATGAGCAGTTTTAGACTTTTTCCTCTTGAAACAAAAGATGAGACGACACAAGCAGAGAAATAGCACAGTCTACTCGATCCGTTCCCTCTAGTCTATAAAAGAGGAATCAATACTAGCAGTTAGGAGTGGTTTGCTCAATATCTGTTCCTTTCTCCACGGACCACCAGTTGTCGACTATGAAAGAAGAGCCTTGGGCCTAGAATTTTCTCCTTTCTGCTTGAAGAAAACTAAACAAAAATAAAAGCTAAACAAGAGATAGGGTAATTCTCTTTCCTGTCCACCTACCATTCCTAGGGAAATGTTCCCATGATGTTATGAAATAATGGCCTTTACTATATACTAACTCCAACAACCAGAGTGCAGTAGGAAAAGGAGCCTTACTTTTTCAAATAGCTAAGTCTCACTGGGGAAGTCTCTTGAAAATCATCATAGTTCTTATCAAACATTTAAAGAGGAAAAGATTGATAAAAAATAAAAACAAAGCTATATTTGGAGAATTTATCAAAGATTAGATCTTTGGACCAAGATAAATAATCAAGAAGACTCTAGGATGTGTTTATTATTATTATTATTTCTGAAAGAATCCTAACAGGAGACAAACTTCAGGATTCTTCAGGAGACAGGGAGAAAGGAGACTGTATGAAGCCAGGCCTCAGTGAGGTGTATCAAGGGCACCTTATTCAGGGATTGTATTTCTAAATTTGTTTTACTAGCAACTCAAAGTGAACTTTGGACCAGACCACAGCTTCCTCCCTGTTTGAACTTCTTTAAGTGAAGAAGTTTAAGTTAGAGGTTCGTGAAGCTCCTTACAAATTATTAGTCTGTGATTCTCCAGTCATTGACCGATGTGTGTTGAGTTAGCATGGAGATGCATTGTCTACATTAGCGTCCCTAGAGTGCCACTTCCATACTCCAAGGGAAATTATTTAGGAAAGGTCAAAGTTGTTCCCTACTTCTCCTCTTCAGTCACTCTTACCTCTTCTATGCCACTTTGAACCATCACCTCGCTGCTTTGGTTACAGTAGAACTAGTCTCATCCTTCTTGATATCAGCTCTATGCCAAGATACTTCCATCCTTATAGGCCATGCTCCTGGTGCTGCCGGTCTCCCACAGACTCCTTAATGAGTGTTCCCTGGGGCTATTATGACTACCTCTCAGTATGGTTCCCCTGGGCCAAGAAGTTAGGCTCAGAAAAGTGAGTCAAATGAGACATGTTTCTCAAACAACTTAGTGCTGCAATCTTCACTTTGGAGTTCTGAAATCAAATCCCAGGGATATTGCCTGTTTTGCAATGACCATAATACGTGTCGTTAAAGGAACAACCCAACTCTCAGATCCTCATTCATGCATGGAGAATAACAATTTGCGGAACCCAGAAAGGAATTGCCTCTTGAAAACCTACTGACAAGGAGATTTGTCATTATTCACCATATGCCTTACACTCTAGCAACCTAACCTACATAGGTACCATTCCTTTTATGCTTAATATTTCCATATTCATCCCTCCTATCATTACCCGACAACAGAGTAGTTCATTGTTTCAACCACTGCTTACCAACTATTATTGAAAATACTATTCCCGGTTTTAATTTATTGTTAAAATTATTGATTTCTGTGTATTATGAATGTATGTGTCTATGCTTATGTGCACAGGTGTCCACAAAGGCCAGAAGAGGGCGCCAGACCCCTCTGGCACTGAAGTTACAAGCAGTTATGAGGTCCTTAGCATGAGCAGCACGCATTCTTTACTGCTGAGCAACCCCTCTGGCTTTCTAAAAATGGTATTCTAAATACAGTATTTCAAATACCCACCAGCAGGTTTGCTACCAGTACTCAACCCAGTCCACCACCATTTTACCCTGGGCACAGTAAACAAACAAACTTGGTTTTTCACACAATTTTTCTACTCTCATTTTTCTCAAAATTACTTTATCAGTACGCAAACTTTGACCTCAGCTGAGTACACTGTCTCCAAGTGTGTACTTGGATAGATTCAGAGTCCAGATATTCAAGATAATTGCATTTACCCATTGAGTGTGAGTGTAAAACATTTGACATTTGCAATTGATATAAAGGTACTCACTTTTTTTTAAATTTCAGAGCAAGAGATATGTGCAAAGCAGTTGTTAAATTAACCTTAAGAGAAGGAAATAATTATGTTAAGAAACAAATAGCTCATAAAGGGACTGGTCTTGTGGAACCATAGTTGTAGAATCTCCATGGCTCAAGGCCACAGCAAGATGTACAAGAGGACTTTTGATAAGGGTCCATCCCTCTTCTCAAATAAAATGTCTAGACAGGAAGCCATTGAAAATAACTTTTAAAATTGTGATAGGGATGCTAGAGTGTATCTCTCCATAGCTGATGGCTTCTGGTGGGAGTAGGGGTAGGGAAGGACTCAGTTTACTTTAATGAGTTGGTCACTGGGAGCTTGACTATGTTCCATTGAGTATATGAACAAACACAAGACAGTGCTGGCTTTTTTTTCTTTCTTCTTTATTTTGGAAAGATGTCACAAGGGTGTGTGAACCTGGGAGTACTGGAAAGTGAGTGTGATCAGGGTGTATTACGTGAAATGCCCAAATAACAACAACAAAAAAACCTATGTTGGAAAAAGAAAAAAGAAACAAATCACATTAAGTGGACATAATATACAAAATCCCTGAGACTGGAAAAGGTTCCTGTGGGAAAAATAGCATTGGAGACCAAAGCATAAAACACACATTGTTTCTAAATGCTAATGGAATTCCATGATGGGCAGGTTCTAGATCTTACTTCCTCTGAAATACCCGACTGTTCACAAGGATATATAAGTTGCAGCAATCTTTCAAGACAATGCTGTATTTTCTACAATTCCAAACAAGGGACCGTGGTTTATCTGAACCCTGAAATTAATAATGGGGCTACCTCAAAGTAGCAAAGTAAATGCTCCAAATTTCGCCTTCCCTTCACATCACATTTGTCCTTCCGCATTCCTATGTTTGTCAGCCAAGCTTTGAGAAGAACTGCACATCATTTCTACATCTGATGTGATAACTCCATTTATATGTCCGAAAGCATGGTATTCACTGAGTAGATTATACACTCCATATCTCGTGTCTCTCAGGTTACTAATCAGATACAAATACCTGAGCATAGAGGTAGGAGATGCTATCTAGCATTAAGTGGAAGAGGAATGTAAACCATAAGTTGCAATCAGGAACAAAGAATGCCTTCTAAATTCATCTATATAAAAATTCTATGTAAGAAAGGACATAATAAGTATAAAACTCATCAGCTCATTAGTAAATTTTCCAATAATACCACATGCCTATGAGAAATTAGAAGTGAATAAAGGAATGCTTTATAAGGTTAGGGACATTTAAGAAGAGTGAGAAGAAGCATCGTTAAGAGCCAGAGCTGGTGGATGAGTACAAGCAAACTGTTTCCTGGACATAGTAGGGCAGATACACATATGAACGCACATCACTTATGACATCATGCATAAGACTTGTGTAAGATCAAACCAGACCATATCCCAACATGGAGAGGAGAGGTGAATACCAAGTCCTACTCTTAGCTGAGGCTATTTGCAACTGATAGCTTTGGGAGAGGGGGGAGGGGCAGTTTTCTTTAAGAGCATGGCCCCTCACAGGTCCACCATGATGCAGTGGAAGGCCACAGACCCAAGGATATATGGGCAGCAGCACAAATATAACTTGATGGGTTTAAATTAAAAAAAATTAAAAAAAGGAATAAAGATGAGGCAAAGCTGAGTTGGGTGGGGAAGTAGAGTAGAACTGGGAGGGTGTGGGGGAGGGGAATGATACCAAAGTCCATTGTTGGAAACTTGCAAGCAGCTAAGGGAGATGAGGAAACATCACGGGTTTACATGATTGTGAGTTTCTGTTCTTCTAAAAGTTTAACATGCTGTATTTATAAATAATACATTATTTTAAAATTGGACCCTAAAGGTTACAAAAATACTATCAGATGCAGCTAAAGTGTACCTGATAAACAGGAAAATGATGTCATAGGCCATTCTGAAAAATAACTTGGCAGGCTTGCATTCAGTGAACAGGGTTCTTACTAATTTCACCTGTCTTTGCTATCTAATGTACTAAAGTTAAGACAAAGTACAAATATCCTACATGAGGAATGCTTGTCTTACTGCAACTGTACTGCGATTGGTGTGTTCACTTTTAGTCCCGACCTTCTCATCCTGACTGTTCAACTAGAGTCATTATTCAGATTGGCAAGGTGGCTATGAGCTGGCATGGATATTTAGCTCCATACATCGCATTAGGCACTTGTAAAATGGGATGCTGTTTGTTGCACAAAATGAAATATACAACCACTTCCTGCCAGAGACAGCCTGAGAGATTCCACTTCCCTGAGGTATTGTCTGGCCACGCAAAGGGCATGTAGAGGGTTGAAGATCCAGTAACAATATACACGAAGTAAATAAATGCGGTTTGCATATTTTGAAAAGCACTGTGTGATAATAGCCTCAACTTTTGTTATAAAGAGAAAGACCCAAGATGGTTAGGAACTAAAACAATTGCACAAGGAAAGGCAAAGGTGGCTTAGAGTTTTATGAATGGATTTATGAAAGGCATTTTCTCCTGACAGAGTTAAAGGATAGTAATATAATGTTTGCCACAGTTATTTGACTTTTTTAAAAGTCTGTTTATTTGTTCGCATACTCATTTATTCTTCTTAAATATAAATGAATAAAAATCCATGGTATGGTATTCCTTGCTTTCCTCAGTTGTGATATGACTAGTTCTAGCTCCACAACCGATATGTAAGCATCCTATCTTACCATAAAGCATGAACCTCATAGAAATGGAAGCCCATAGACTTAACTACAGTGATGCAAGTCACTACCAGGACAAACAGCTCCCAGAAGTTCTTTAGTGCTAACAACACAGAAAACAATTCTTTTGAGATCAGAAGCCTATGTGAAGTTAGACGCATAAGGAGACAAAGGATGCGGGTCTCAAATAATAGTGAAAGAATGGAGTACTGTGCCCAGCACTGAAGAGCATAGGGTTAATGATCATGTCTGAATCCTCCAGTTAAACAAGGAGCACATGAGGCACAGCTCAGGAGGAGACGCTTCATTGGAATGCCTCAACTATGCTGAATAATACCCACAAAGGAGAGATAAGTGTACAGATAAACAATCACTAGATGTGGGAAATGCAGGACTTTAACATTGATATAGTTTCTAAGATTCCTAATACTGCACCCATTTTACAGATTAAGAAACATGAGGCAGAGATTTTGAATATGTTGCCTAAGCTCACAAAGCAAGTGAAAAAGAGATTAACCTTTAAACCAATGCAGGAAACCTTAATCTCTTTTCTATTTAACACTGTGAGGTAACAAGGTCAATCAGAACATTTATTATTCATTGGAATTTTAGAATAGTCTGTCACAGGCATTTAACACAAAGAGAAACCAGAAAATAAATATTTTCCCCAATAAGAAGGGAAAAAAAACTGTGGGAATTTGACCATTAAATTTCCTTTCTTTGGGATATTCAGTATAATCTCTGCTGGGTCTGGATCATGATGCTTTTCAAAGTACTGCAATCCTAGAATTGAAACTCCCTCAGCTGGAAGGAATGTGGGCAGCTACCCCTGGCAGCCACTCAGATTTCACACAGAGATGAGACTGAGGTGACTCTGCCAAGGTCGACTAGACATCTGGATGACATCTTGTTGAGTCCGGCGCTTTATGGCAATTCCAGAAATCCTTCTAACTTAGTTGTGCCAATAGCGAAACAATAATCATTAGTCAGTGGGATAAGATGAAGGCTTTATAGTGTATTTTAGGCTAGGCATGGTAGCACAGCTGTGTGAGTTTTAGGCCTGTCTGGTATATACAGTGAATCTCAAGCCAAGCTGCGATACAGGTTCAACTCAGCTCATACACATACACACACTCACACACCTGTGTATATATGAACATAATAATCACCAATCCTGATGTGGAGAATATTAAAAAATCATTGCTTTCAGTTTTGTAGTGGGATTTATGTAAGAATGAGAAAGACGAGACATATTCACACAGTCCCCAGTCTCTGCCAAGGCTTTAGTTCCATCATTCTAATATCCAGACCACCCTTAAGTGGGTGGCTGGTGGCTCAGGATTTACAGATCTCCAAAGTGCAGAGGTGAAAGGGAACAGTCCTGTCAAGCTTTAAACAGAGGGTGGGGCTGACTACACAGCTTTGTACGGTGTTTCCCTTTCTGTTGTTTACTGGCATGCCTTTCCTGTGACACCTGCCATTTTTTTTCTGCTCCTCCTATAAAGATGACTTCAAATTCACTCTAAGAAAATATCTCTGGCACTGAAGGAGAGCTCAGACAACATGCTCAACCCCCGCTGCTCTTGAGCCAAAGGAAACTAGGTGAGCCGTTCTAGTCTTCAGCCACTCCCTGAAAGTTAAATCCTTCTGAGGTGGCTCTGGGACCATGACTCAAGATTACTGGACTCGACCAGGGGAGCTCCGTGCTCCGCATGAATCACCATATATGCTGTCATTGTACTTTTTCTGTCACCCTTGCTTTCTACCTTTTCAACTCTGTTGGGATCACCTGTCTTATAAACAAGCTGCTGCTGGCCTTTAGTTGGTCTTATTTCCCTGTTGTCATGCCTGCTGATTTTACCCACTATCTTGAAGGGACTTGTGAATTCTGAGTCATCAGTCACACACTTTGGGGTTGTCTGGATATGAGGATGACAGGACCAAAACTAGGCACTGAGTGAACATGTTTTACTTTTTTCATTCTTTTATCTTGTCCCAATACAAAAAAAAATCAAAGTCATAAATTCAATTAAAATAGTTTCTCTATGACAGAGACCCACTTTGGAACACTGGACTGAGCTCCCAAGGTCCAGATGAAGAGAAGAAGGAGAGAGAACATGAGCAAGGAAGTCAGGACCGCGAGGAGTGCGTCCACCCACTGAGATGGTGTGACTGTTCTAATGGGAGCTCACCAAGGCCAGCTGGACTGGGACTGATGGAGTAAATGATCAGACCGGACTCCCTGAATGTGGCTGACAATGAGGGCTGAGAAGCCAAGGACAATGGCTCTGGGTTTTGATTCTACTGCATGTACTGGCTTTTTGCAAGCCTAGTCTGTTTGGATGCACACCTTTCTAGACCTGGATGGAGGGGGGAGGGCCTTGGACTTCCCACAGGGCAGGGCACCCTGACTTCTCTTAGGACTGGAGAGGGAGTGGGAGGAAGAGTGGGGGGAGTGGGAGGGAAATGAGAGGAGGTGGAAATTTTTAATAAATAAATAAAATAAAAATAGTTTCTCTATGCGAGTTTTTAATCCACTGTAGCATTTCTTCACCATCAGATCAGAAAGGATTAGGATAAAACTCCTTCCCCTTGACCTGTTCCATCTCTGATAGGTCAAGAAAGAGTGGGTCTGTGCAGTAAAGTGAGTGCTGAACTGAGTGGTAATCTTATTGGCATTGATTCTGATTCTGCAAAATGATTAACGACCCAGTTGATTCTTACATTTGCCCAGGATGTGGGTAACTCCGAAAGAGATAACTAGGCTTCCCTCAACAAAGTCCTGATCTTGTCACTGACCCTCTTCACAGCCTCCTTCACTTCCTTGTTGCGAAGGGAATAGATGATGGGGTTGAGGAATGGGGTCAGAAGGGCATACACTAAGGCGATAAGCTTGTCGGTGCCCTCAGGTCTGTTCTGAGGGGAGCCCACGTATACAGTAAAAGCAGAAGCATAGAACAGCGCCACGACTGTCATGTGGGACGAACACGTAGAGAAGGCTTTGGCCCGACTGGCAGCTGAAGGCAACTTCAGCACAGCTTTCAGAATACCCCCATAGAGTCCCAAGATGAGGACAAAATTGCATCCAGTGGCCACACCAATAACTGCCCCATGAACCTGAGCATGCCAGCTTGTGTCCAGACATGCCAACCGCATTAGTGGTGCCAAGTCACAAAAGTAATGGGCTACCTCTTTCAAACAGTAAGATAAAGTGGCAGTGAGACTGGCAGGCACCAGGGCTGCTGAGAAGCCAGCCACCCAAGTGGCACCTGCTAACCACAGCTGCACCTGCCTGCTCATGAGTGCATGATAATGAAGCGGGCGACAGATGGCCAGGTAGCGGTCCAGAGCCATGACACCTAACAGGTAGCACTCAGTCATGCCCAAGGAATGGAAGACATACAGCTGGACAAAGCATGCAGTCGACGGGATGGGCGAATGTCCATGGAGCAGGGTACGTAGCAAGGTGGGCACTGTGGTGCTGACATACCAGAGTTCCAGGAAGGAGAGGACACTGATGAAGAAGTACATGGGTGTGGACAGCCCCGAATCTGCTTGAACAAGGACAATGATGAACAAGTTCCCTGCCAGTGTGAGGAGATAGATGCACAGGGTCCCCATGAAGGCAAGAGGTCGCAGAGTCCCTGTCGGAGTGAAACCAGCAAGGATGAAGGTGTGGGTCCAGGTGTGGTTAGCACGGTCCATGATTCCAAGGAGGCAGGGGAGTTAAGCTGCAAGACGAACTACTTCAGCATCCTCCCTCTCTTCATGCAATGTTCCTAGAGCCAGGAACAGCAACTGTGAGCACACGACTGAGCTTGAACATTGTCTAATTAAACCCCTTATGTTTTCATACTGAAACTGCACCTCCCCTTCACTACCTCCTGCCCGAGGCAAAATGATTGGCTGAATGACCCAACATCAGTAGGTGGCTGGGCTGGGACTAGAAATGACGACTCCTGACCCTGTTTAATCTTTGTGTATGTTCTAGTACTGAACTCTTGAGAGTCTAGCAACTCAATTCTCCCTAGCCCACTACCAATAAAAGGGGAGAAGGAGCTTTTCTATTGTAATCTTTCTTATGAGCTTTATCTTTTCTGAGGACTCAGTGCAGCTAGTTTACAATGATAAAATAACCAGAGGTATTGTGCTGTTGTCAGGGATTGCCACCTAAAGGTGGTTATTGTGACCTCTCTCAGGAAATTTTACGCTTCATCGACTGTTCTGGGAGGGAAGGATTAGGGGATCTGGGCATAAAAATGGGGCTGACACTCCAAGAGTTTTCCCTAAAATATCAGGCCCATGCTGTGTAATGATTATTCATTCAACACGCATGCTGTAGCTTTTAAAAGTGGGTCTTCCGGAGAGACAAGTAATAGGAATTATCAAAGAAGAAAAGTGTGAGTCAGAATCCCCAGGCAGAGAAGAGACTGCAGCAGCCAGAGGCTGACTGCATCCCCTTGCTGACACACCACAGCTGTCTGGGGATTTTTCACTTAACCAACTTCTTCCCTAAAAGGAAGAATAGAAACACTTGGCAGTTGCTTCCTGAAACTTGTATACGTTTTGATTTCCCAATGTTATTGGAAAATGATTGTGAGTTTTGTGGACATCAAGTCTAATTTTGCTTGAGTTTTCTTGCCACACCCTGAGAGGATCAAAGCTCTTGCCTAATTCTCTTTTAATAATCACACACCCGCTTTACCATCTTCACCCATTACCTGAGCCCTTGATGGCTTTAGAAACTGTAGCCTCCTCCTCAGAGCAGTTTCTTTCACTATCTACTTATATCCAGTGCTTCTCCACTTTCCCAGAGGCTCCTTGTGGGGTGTCCCCTGGAGCTGTGAGTGTCATGAGCTCTCAGTGAAAGTCCCTCTGGGACAACGAGTTGGGCAGAGAGAAGTGAAACACGCCAGTTCTAATTCTCAGATAATTACTCTTCATCTTGCACCCAGGACTGATGCCTTTATCAATAAATTCATATTCCAATAAGAGACAGTCAAAACTAAGGCTGTGGGAAATGATTCCAAAGAAAGAGATAAATAGTTGTGTAAAATAATGTTAAAGTGATTTTAATTCTTTTAATCTAACTATCCCTTTTATTGGTATACTTGTTCATAATATTGTTTCCTAAGGAAAAAAATATGAACCAAAGTTCAAAGTGGTGTCATATGCAGCTAAACCACTGTGACAAGAATTACTCAAAAATCAAATGGACCACTTTGTGTTTTCCGTATTTTAAGCTAGGGTAAAGATAGTATAGAGAATGGTATTTCTTTTCTCACAAAGTTTAATTTGTAGTGTGAGAAATAAACTTTAAATAGAAACTGAAAAAAAACACACAAAGAATATGAAACATGTGAAAAGGTATCAGTCAACTCAAAATAAGGTGTGTTCAATCTGAAGCAATATTCTGATATTCCTCTCATGTTTTTACTTTGACAAAGACCTAGAAGTTCACAGACATACTTGATTTGAAAGGTGGTAATTGAACAGGTAGGTGTTTTTCATGTATTATGTATAAGAAAACAATATAACATACTTTTAATGAAACTTTAACAGTACTTATGTAAACTTCATACTCATTTTCATTAAACTAGCTTATTCTATTTCTAGAATTTCATCTTGTATTTCCTTTTAGTCTATAATTGTAACAACAAGAAGCAATTCAAGACATTCACAATAGGGGACTGGTTAAATAAAACAACCAGAAGAGACAAATGAGTTTTTTATCAAAATGAGAATGCCCTTCCTGAAATGATATATAAATTTTCCAGGAGGTATAGAAATACTTACATCTGTTTGCTTTCACTAAAGAAAACACTGAAGAGTTCTAAAAGCACTATTAAGTTTTTTAATGAGTACGGTGTATGTAAAGGCACAGAGAGGGAAAAACTAGGTTTGGGAGAAACATTCATATTACCTTCTTTGGATTACTTGATTATTAAAAATAAAATAGACATATTATTTACTGCTATGATTATGCTCACAGTAATGCGATGATATTGTGTCTTGTTCTAGCAATCAGTGATGAGTGCCTATTTCCCTGAGTTGTGGGCTGACTACTGAAGACTCCATACTAAGAAGCATGCTCATGTTCTTCATGCTTATCATTGAGCATAGACCTTAGTGATAAATCAATCTGATCCAAGAGATGCTCAGCACATCCTTTGGGTATCACAGAGGAGCGCACTGCTCGAGGCGTATTTTGTTGTCTTCACAAATATTTTTCAACAAAGACAGGTTGAGATAACTGTACTTAGGAAGACAGAAAGTAAAGAGAAAAAAACGTTATGGTACCTACTTTGCATAGGTAAGAAGAATGACAAGAACGTCCAGGGTTTCACTAAACACCTTGGTCCAAGGGAAAAGATCAACTTGAATCACTACTAGTTTGACTGTTGTTTTTACATGATAAACGTGAGATATATGTAAATTAGGCAAGAATCTGCTTTATGAAATTTATATGTAAAAAATTTAAAGTAGTGTCTTTCTCATATGAATAGATATCTTTTCCCATGTGCTTTCCACGTATCAAATACTTTAACACAAGAGTTCTCTCTGCGTCTGCTTCTATCAGTTACTGGATGAAAATTCTATGATGACAATTGGGCGAGTCACCAATCTGATTACAGGAGAAGGCCAGTTAGGCACCCTCTGTGCTGTTGCTAGGTGTCTTAGCTGGGGTCATCCTTGTGGATTCCTAAGAATTTCCCTAGCTCGAGGTTCCTAAGCACTAGGCTGAGCTCCTGGAGTCTAGTTGAAGAGTGGGAGGAGGGACTATATGAATGGGGGGGGTCAAGGTCATGGTGGGGAAAATCACAGAGATAACTGACCCAAGCTAGTAGGAGCTCTTGGACTGGACTGACGGCTGGGGAGGGAACCTGCATGGGACTGAACGGAGCCCTCTGAATGTCAAGGACAGTTATTTGACTTGATCTGTTTGTGGGGCCCCTGACAGTGGGACCTGGAATTACCTTTGATGCATGAACAGGCTTTTAATGGAGGCCATTTCCTGTGGTAGGATACCTTGCTCAGCCTTGATGCAAGGGGGGAGGGTTTTGGTCTTGCCTCAACTTGGTATGCCAGACTTTGTTGACTGTCCAAGAGAGGCCTTACCACTCTGAGGAGGGGGTGGGAAGTGGGGGAGTGAGGAAAGTGGGAGAGCGGGAGGGAGGGGGAACTGTGATTGGTATATAAATATTTATGTAAAATGAAAAATATTTAAATAAAATAAAAAAGACAAAAAAAAAACCCAAAGAATTCTCTAACTTACCTATTGTCTGTATTTCACAAGTGAGAAAGACAAGTGAAAAATTCAAAGACATTAGGGCGAAAAACTATTAAAGATAATGATTGAGTCATGGAAAGTGATGTTTAAATCCCATCTCTAAACACTATCTGCCCTGTGTCTAGAGGAAAGGAGATCTGTTACCATCTAAAAAACCCTCTTAAGTGCCCAGACCATGGTCAGCCACTTTGCATATTTCATTTCTTTTCATCTTCGTGGGAGTTTGAGTTCGTTGTTATGTTTTTAGGGTAAGGAAACATATTTCAGAAGAGGTTCATGTTTTTCAGCAGAATTTTTTAACTAAAAGGAGGCAAAACCTGGATATGTGTGGACATATTTCCCTCCCCTTTGGCACATTCAGAAATTGACCATCTGACTGGGCCTACATCAGGTCCTCCTTTCTTAAAACAGGGTTGAGCTAGAAAGAGATCTCAGGCAGAGTGCTTGCCTAGCACATTTAATGTCCCACATTCAAAACAGTGTTGCAATCACATAACCAAACTTTCTTAAAATAGAAAGAATCTGAAAAGTCTTCCACACCCAGCACGTGTTTTGCAGCCATGGAATGAAGCCAAGAATGTTGCAATAGAGCAGCAGAGGTTGCCAAATTCATCTAAGGATGAATGCGTGTTTTCTTTGTGGGAAGTTCAGAACTATTTCTTTATTTTCCTTAAATCATTGGCACTGACTTTTAAAAAGAATGTGCAAAGGAGTATAAAAACCAGAGAGGGGGCTGAAGAGGTGGGTCAGTAGGTAACAGCATCGGCTGGTGAGCCTGAAAACCTGAATCCGGTCTCCAAGAGCCACATGGTGAAAGGACAGAACCAACTCTTGTAAGTTGTTCTTTGATTTCTACATGTGCTCAGAGACACATGCAGAAACAGCTTGCATTTTCACGTGTGCACACATGCATGCATCTTCACACACATACACACACACAAATAAATGAATAAATAAGTAAATAAATAAATAAATAAACCCATTGGGCATCTACTGGTATGATGCAGAAATTCAAACTACTTTTGGTCAAATATAAAGAGTATTCAAGACTCACAGGGCAGTCTGGCTCTGCCACATTCTGTCTGTCTAAGAAGCTGTGTGTCTTTTGGACGTTCATATTCCCTCTTTGACCTTCAGTTCCATCATCAGAAAAGAGAGAGCCGAAATGAGTCATCTCAGAGAAGAAAATGGTGGCGACACCAGGTGAGCATAGGGAAGGCCAGAGTTGTTAAATTCCAGCCTCTACTTTTTATTCCCATATATCTCACCTTATATTGATAATTTTTATATGTGACCCTTCATATGAGGTTTGCTCATTTATCTATTTGAAAGCAGAGAAGTTAGTGTTTCCTGAGGTATTTTGTTTTATCTTTATGTAAGACTGATGGGTTCACATCTTGCTAGGGCTGTGCAGCAATGACTGAACTAGTCTGAAGGAAAGTGGAACACGTGCCTACCTGGCATAGATAATGCGCAAGGATGCATTTGGAAAAGAAATGCAATCTATTATCATCATGAAAACAGGGAAGACAAAGACCTCAGGCATGTGGACTCAGGCCTAGACAATGGTGTTGACTGGAACCTCAGATAGTAGTGCTGGCCAGAGGATGGATAGTTTGATTTACTCTGGTATCCTCCAAATCCAGTATCTTTAAAGTGCCATGCTTAAACCTAATATATGCTCTTCACTATGGAATACTTCTAATTACTGAGCAAATCTCCTGTCTTCCCTATATTATTCATCCAAGATGTCCTTTTCTCCACTCTCAGAACTAGGCCATTAACACAAGAGGCATCATTTTTCTCTCTAACCTTATAATAATTCTGGGGTCTTCCTAAGGCTCTGTGTCCTGGTGAATACAGCCACTCTAGCGAACACTGTGTAAAAGTTATGGCTCCTTCTCCTACAAAGTTGATGGTTATAAATATATACATTCTTGTTAAATTTCTGGTGGCTGGCTAAATGGACTTAAAGAATGAAGAGTTACAAATAGCATTTCATCTAATCATAGTTGAAAGCCCTGCTCCTACACTCAGTGTCTATTACAGGTTAAGTAAATGGAGCCCTGGGTGTCTATTTGATAAATGAGGAATGAGGTTGTACATGTATCATGACCTGTCTTTCCTCAATGAACTGCCACTTAAAACAAGTGTTTTGGGGACAACAAAAAAGCTGCACCAATGTTCAGGGACTATAGAAATTCTAGACAAAGAGAGAAGCAGAGTTGAGCCTCTGCACAAAGGCTCAACAACATGCAGTGGTCCTGGAAATGTTTATTAATGGGTGTTCAAAGCAAGTATTCAATATTCCGTCTTTTTCAGTAGGTCTCAGGCAGATGCCTTGACCGTTCCTATCTTTAAACACACCAACCATTTGTTTTCATATTGTGTTTTCAAGACAAGGAGCTTTGACCCCACTTCTGACTATGGACATATAGTCATATGTGTTAGCAGTCTAACACATCCTGCTGGAGCATATGTTTCACAGGGAAGGAAGAGAGACAGACCTGAAGCAGCTTCAAAATCCTCCCACAAACTTTTCCTCAGCAACTCAGGGGAACACAGTGAAACACTAACAAGTTTCCTAATGAGAAAACAAACGAGTTGCTTAATTGAGCTGGGGAAGCCAGAAGCCAGAGCAAAGGGAATGGCTCCCAGGTGGAAGTCAATGCCCAATTAATGTCCTGGGGCCTCAACTTCAGTAATTATCAGCATTTTCTCATCAGAGATCACCAGCGCAGGAGTGCCCTAGTAGGAAGCTTTGGGGAGGCCCTCGTTGTCTCCTTTTACTTCCTTCAATTAGCCCTAATTAGGATCATGGGAACACAGACCAAGATGTCAAAGTTACTACTTTAGGTTAAGACTTTGTAGGAGTCCCTTCTGCACATACTTTTCCTAAATAATACATTTGTTTCTTGCATCTATACTAGGCAATATGTTGACTTAGACTGACATCTGGGCAGGCCTAAGTCTGAATCCAAACTTTGCCACTAGCTAACTCCAGTATAATGTGAGCCACAGACCTTCCCTGGCCTCGACCTTTTTATTAAAACATGAAAGTGACTTGACTCTGTGACTTTTATGGTGTTTTGAGCTGTAATTCTAAACTGTGATAAATGATATCGAGTGCAAAGTAAGGATGATGAAAACAATCCTAGCTTAATATCAGGGCGCCAGCAACAAAGGAGGGAAATCAAGTTCAGTAAATAGATTGACTCTTGATTACACACACTGTGGGGGGAGGAGGTATACCGTGTGAATCAAGCCAATTAAGCTAATTCTGTGTTCTTTTCTGATCTTTTAGAACATGTGATAAGCTGCCTATATTATGAAAACAAAGCTCACTTCCTTTTATAACAGAAAAAGTTCCAATCATTGCCTATCTTTACACTCCTACTTGTCTGTACATGTATGATTCTCAGGTGCTACTAGAAAGTAAAATCCACAAATGAATATATCACAAAATATTCCATCAAAACCCCTACACTTTAATTCTAATCCCATACTTCATCATTTTAAAAAATTATACACAATTCTCTTATTTTGGGGGGGGGGGGCTCATTTACAACTGAAAATAGTGGCCACGTGGAAGACCAATGGGAAGAGTCTGTAAAATAATTTCAGTGAACATGCAATAAACTGCTGCAGAAATGGAGCCTAACTTTGCTGACATCTATTACTTTATCAGCATACATGAATCTAATTCCAAACACAAGAAATGATTTCTGAATATTAAAAATATTGGGTTAGAGATGAGTTCAATAAATGACTGAAAGCCTAGAGGTCTTCGGGTCTGTGTATTTATTGAGGTCATTAGAAGACATTAAACTATGAAAGAGTCAAGATCTATGACACATCAAAAATACTCATGACTTGTGACATGATCTAGACTCATCTGTAAGCAGAGATTCATATCTCTTCAGGTATATGGACTGCAGTTTGGCCACAGCCAATAGACTAGAATGTGCTAATGCCTTTCCTGGAAGGAAACTCTGCCTGAGGCTGTGACATTCCGTCTAATGCAATCATGCCATGATGAGTTATAGGGAGGGATTATAGCATGGGAAATTACTTCTTAAAGTTTGGGATGGAAAATAAGCTCAATTATTTTTAAGGCCCCGTCTTCTTCACTGTGGCATTTCTCACAGTACTTAAATACAGGTACACAGGTTTTATGTCACTCAAAAAAAAAGGCTCTTTTATATGTTTTACTACAAAAAATGAGTTATCTTTAAATTCTATAATGTTATTTTTGTTTATTTATCATTGTTGTTTATAGGAATTTTAAGTTCATAGAAAATGGTGCCAGGGCCAGACAGACGAGTCAATGAATAAAAATATTTACTCACAAACCTGACTAGCTTAATTAAATATATAGTATATTTATATTGTATATGTATGATATATGAAATAAATATATAAATATGCTGATTCAATAAAGTAGCACAAGAGTTACCATCTGACCTCCACATGAATGGCAGAACATGCATGTATCTGTACACCCACACACACACATACACACACACGAGAGAGAGAGAGAGATTATTGATAGATAAATAGATAGATAGAGATAATTTAAAATGAATGAATGGTGTCCAAATTAAAGTTACCATATATCCTCTGCCCCAATACATGTACCATCTCCCTCACTGTCACCATTTCCAACGAGAGTGAGACATTTGCCACACCCAACAAATATGTGTTTAATACTGATATGTCTTTACCAGTCCAACACATAATTCACATCAGAGTTTTCTCTTCTTTTTGTACATTCTGTGGTTTGGCACAAATGTGTAATACACATGTCTACCATTACATTATCATATGGAACACTTTTACTGATCTATTCTTTAACTTTTTTTCTACCTCCTCCAAGTATATGTAACCCTTGATGTTTTTGTCCTGTGTCTATACATTTACCTTTCTACATTATCAATTGGAACTAGACCTGAAGAAAGAATCTCTCCTCATGATCCAGCAAAAGGCTCAAGTCTACCAGCAAACACAACCCTTCATTTGCATGGGAAAATGAATGGAGCTGTGATTGTAGGAAGAACAGCTTCTCATTTGTATTAAAACACTGTGTCTTGATTGGTGAAGACAGCCATATAGTTGTTTGATGATGTGTTTTGATCACTACAAATTCTCTTTATATATCCATATAAGCAGGAAACAATTTTCCTTTGGAAGTATGTAGAAAAGTCGTTCCTGGTTTAATCTGTGCTATTGCAACATAAAGCTCAATTAGAGGTGTCTCTTAAATGGCCTTTTCTTGGTTTTTGTTTTTCACTGACAGAGTAAGCTGACCTGTTACCAGGTGATGAAGACGGTGATGAAGACAGAGTGGCGGAGGTGACAGTGTTAGTGACAGTGGTGGTTGTGGTGAAGAAGCAGCTGGGAAATCCAGAGATCTTCTGGGGCTGAAATAAGAAGTCAGAGATAAAGACAATGAGGGCTGTATTGAGAGCTGAGGATGTGACACTGGCGACTCTATCAACCAGATGCATCCCAGGCAGCTGTCAATCCTTAAGTGCCAGCAATCCCATCATCCTAGCCAAGGAGCTGTGACACTGGACACCCAAGGCCCCAGGATCATAAAGGCACGGCATGTGTGCTGCTGTCTTTTACCCACTGCTTCCAGAACTTGTTGATGACAAAAGCTTCCAAGTTCAAGGCTGGAAGTTGGTGGTGAAAGCCCAGGTTAACAAGCCTCCGATCTGAAACCTCAGGACCACAGATCTTCGGCTTCAGAAGAGTTAGGAGTTTGTAAGACCCTGGGTATATTAGACTATGTCCTAGGCCATGAGTCCTCTACTACAATGAAAACTCTGTCTCAGCTCTCCCTGATTCCTACCCAGAAAGGGACCTTGACCAGTTAGTTTTAACACTCTGAAATTGGTGCACCCCGTATGTGGGGTTTGTGTCTAGTGACTCGTATACAACTGATTGCTACAAAAGTCACAAGGTTAGGACTTTTGTGAGGGAGTGAATTTCATAAGAAAAGAATGTGAACATACCTAAGCTTTGATTTTTTTTTTACGATAACCACAGTGTTATGGGAAGTAAGTAGTCAGGTTTCCCTAGTCAGGGAAATTGAAAGCTATGAGCAGCACTGGGAGGAGGCCTGACTATTTCTGCACCCCTCTCCCCAGGGAAACAGCACAGTGATTGACATCTATCACTGCTCAAGATATGAAGTGACTTTAACAATGTCACAGTCCCTGGTATCTTGACTACTATCCTACTCTTCAGCTTTTGATTTACTCGTTCATCTATCTACTCAAACCAAACAAGCTCACTTCTTGCCTTGTTAAAGGTCTCAGGATCTGAACATCGTTGCAGAAATTTTCAGGGAGGTGAGTCTGTTTCCTAAACATATGATCAGATATCTCTGTGAAATATAAAAGAACATAGGAAAGAAATCAGAGATTTCTACTTGCCATCTAAGTGCTGAATCTTATACAATTTTATGTTTAAATGATGTATTATTTTTTCTAACTTACACTCCTTTATATGGCCTATTATAAAATCAATACACATATGCAATGTCTAGTAGTATAGTCTGTGAAACAGGCATTTCCATGCCTTCAACAATCAACTGTTGTATGTATTGGGAATTACACATTTTATTTTCTAACTGTGCTGAACTATGTTGTACACTGTTCTGTCCAATAATTGCTCTGTTGTGCTAAATAAGAACAAGAGTTGAGTTGTACTTTCTGTTGTAATGTTGAATTTATTTTTTAATTTCTTTCTATTCCTCCTGCCTCTAGATCTTCCCCATCTCTGGAGACCCATGATTCCACATCATTCTTCTATAAAGTTGATTACTGTTAATAATTGAGACAAGTGGTATTTATCTTTCTGTATCTGTCATGTTTCACCTAACAAGACTATTTTCTTTTCTATTCATGTTGCTTCAAATGACAGAAGTTCATTGCTTTTAAGGCTAATAAATACTTGGTGTGTGTGGGGGGGTCATGTATGGAAGTGCAGGTATATACATATCACAGTATACACGTGGAGATCACGAGGTATCTTTGGGGAGTTGCTTCTTGCCGTCTATGTTGTATTGAGTAAGCCTTTCTTGTTTTTCTGTTGCTATGCTCTCTATTCCAGAAGAGCTGGTCAACAAATTTCCAGGCATTCTCCTATCTCCACCTTCTCTGTCACCATACGAGCGCTAGGATTACAGACATAACTACTGTATCTTGTTTCTACAGGTTCCAGGAATCTAATGTCAGGCCACAGTGGGTACTTTTACCAACTAAGCCATCTCCATTGCCCATTAAATGTATATTTACCATGTGCTTTTTTGTTTGCTTTTTTGTTTTCATTTTTCAAACAGTCTCAATTGAGGATTCCCTTGAACTCCTGATCCTTTCTCCACCTCTCCAGCACTGGGGTTATAGGCATGTATAGTGCCCAGCTATTTGTTTTCTTAATTCACTCATCCACCTAAAAAGTATTTGCAGTTATTCTGTATTTTGGCTGCTGTTGTAAATAATAATGCAATAAATATAAAAGTGCAATTACTTTTTATACAACTTTTTCATATCCTTTGGTTATATATTTATTTACTAGAAGAAATGAAATACACTTGTTGTGCTTTTTGTATTTAAGGGATTTCTATATTATTTTTTGTAATTAATTATGTACTAAATTATGTAACTTTAAACAGTATTAGAGTTGCTGCTTCTCTGAATCCTAATCAGAATTTGTTTTTATCTGTGTAATGATAAATATTCTAACTGGGTGAAATGATAGGTCACTATAGCTTTTATTTAATTTTTTCTGATAATTAGAAAAATTACTTTATATCTAAAAGGCACTTATGAGTGAATACATATCATATTTGTCTTTCTGGGTCTGGGTTATCTCACTCAAAATGGTGTTTTCTAGATCCGTCATTTTGCCTGCAAATTTCAAGATGTCATTATTTTTTTCTTCTGTGTAATACTCTATTGTGTAAATGTACCACATTTTCTTTATTCATTATTCAGTTGAAAGGCATTTAGGTTGTTTGCAGATTCTGACTATGACAAACAATGCTATTATGAACATAGTTGAACACATGTCCTTGTGGTAAAATTGAGCAACCTTTGGGTATATACCCAAAAGTGGTATTGCTGGTTCTTGAGGTAGGTTCTTTCCTGAGAAATTGCCATACTGAATTCAAAAGCAGCTGAACCAGTTTGCACTCCCACCAGCAATGCAGAAGCGTTCCCTTTTCCCCACATTCTCTCCAACATAAGCTGTCATCAGTGTTTTTGATCTTGGCCATTCTGACAGGTGTAAGATGAAATCTCAGAGTTTTTTAACTTGCATTTCTCTGATGGTTAAGAAAGTTGAACATTTCCTTAACTGTCTTTCAGCCATTTTAGATTTGTCTGATGAGCACTCTCTGTTTAGGTTTGTAGCCCATTTTTATTGGATTATTTGTTCTTTTGATGATAAGTTTCTTGAGTTCTTTGTATATTTTGGAGATCACCCCCCACGTGTTGTTTCTATTGGGTATTACTGTCACAGTCACTAGAAAAGTAACCAGTATAGCCACAGTAAATCTGAGGAGTCAGGATCTGACAAAACAACAGGGACACTTAAGGTGAAGAGAAGATGCAAACCAATACTCCTAAATTCTGCCACAGTGGCATTCCTCCAGAATCTTTCCATCTCAGCTAGCCTGGACCCAACTAAACCATCTTCTTTAATAGGAAAGATTGATTTAAAGTTTGTCCGAATACAGCAATTCTTACCCAATATTCCATGTAACATAAATGGCTGTTGTACAATTGTTTTTCATGAATACACGTGTATTCAATATTTTCACATAGTGCATTCATTCATATAGACATTCCTTTCTTAGGGAATTTCTGAACACATATACAATAATGCATGCCAATTTTCTCTTACAGTTTCACCAACAGCTTAAAAGATGGTGAATGAATACAAGAGAATTGTTCTGCTGAAAGGATTAGCGAACCTCAGTAGTGATCAGTTTGACTGCTTTAAGTCATTAATGTCCAGTGATTTAAGACTGGAAAGACACATGCAAGAGAAATATACCAAGGTTCAGATTGCTGACATGATGGAAGACGAATTCCCAACTGATGTTGGATTGGGCAAACTGATTGACTTTTGTGAAAACATACACACTCTTAAAGGACTTGCTGAAATCCTTAAAGAAGAGAAATCAAAAGGTAACATGTAAAATAGAACCCCCTGTCCCTAATACTGTGTTGCTATCTCTGCTCCCTTCGTTAAAGTACCCACATAGCTTTTATCTTCCCAATTTATACTTCAGTGATCACAGCTGCATTGGTGTTTTGGGTTGAACTGAGGATGTCCCCTTTCCAGTGGATGCTATGAGTTAAGGAGTCTATTTGGTGTGTAGACTAACACAAAAATAGAATTTCATCAAAGATTGGGCTTGCAGGTGTAACATAGATATTGGAAAATTATGGTTTAAAATCTAAGTATATTCATTAACCATTAGTGTCACCTATTTTATTAAGAACACTAGCATTAATTATCCTCTCTATTGACAAAGATAAGACAATACGTTAATCAAATATCGCCTTAAGAAGGTATAAATCACCACTGTCATTCATAAAATTACAGAGTTAGGTAATAAGATTTTAGAAAGATAAAATCCACAGCTTTTCTATCTTATTCCACAAGTGTGTACCAGGTTTCTTTCACTGATTTTGATGATTTGAGTGTACTATATACACAAAGCATAACCAACAAATCATGATGAAAATTTGCATTTTTAAGAGAATGGCAGGAGAATGAGAATGAGAAAAGCTTGACTGATGTAATGGGGTTCAAGGACAGGAAGGTTTTCTCCCATTATAGGGAACGAGTAAGAAAAACATCAAGTAGTAGAGACTGTGTCTAAGACAGTGCCTTTAGTGATATAATCCTACAGTAACCTAATGGAATAAACATTAATATGAATGCAATAAAAATGTATTCATATGGCAGGAAAACTAGATGGTTTCTAGATCCTCTATTTTGGTTCAAGTGGAGTCTTTTGTTCATGCATTTGTTGTGATGAAAATTATACCCTTCCCAGTAAAAGGAAAAACACCACTGAGAAATAAGAATCAAGAAGCAAGTTCTGCTATAAAAACACCAACTGCAAGCAGTACTTTAGCATCGGATGGAGGGGAAACTTCTGCAGCTCAGGTGAGTTTGAGGTACAGCAGCAGATTGATAGGCCAAAAAGGTTGCAGCAGAGCTGCTTGTCCATACTCTGTCCATGAGGCACTGACTGCTTTTTAGTTTATCTTCAAGCCTTACTGAAACTCATGGATAAATGATCATGTGGCATTAAAATATGTTAACTCCTACAAGAGATGTGGTATACTTGACAGTCGGGTAGGATAATGGCTGCTTCATGTTTGTACAAGACCCAGTTTTCAATTTCACATTCAAATTCAATTATGCCCTACCATAAAGGTAATGTGAGAAAAACTATGTGTATAACCCTTTCCTCTCCCTTTATATAATGAAACTACTTATGCACACATTTTGTTTATTTTCACAATCATATTCTAGACCTGGCCAGAGGGTGGGTGTCACTCCAAGCTTCCAACATATTCAGGCATAATAAACCTACTGCCTAATAATGAAGACACACTTTGGTCACTTGATACTGAGACTCATTAACATTGCCATGTATACACTTTCAGAAAAGAAAATGTATGAATAACGAAAAGACTGCCATGAAAAAGGCCAAGGGGTCTGAGAGGCTAAATCACCCTCCATGTTCTACAGAAAACACAGCCAGTTGCCAGTCCTCAGTATTCCAGACCTCATCTTTGGCTTCATCCAACACTTCTTTGGATAAGGTACAAGTTTTATGCCACCCTTTCATTTTCTCAATCTAAATATCAGAATCAGATTTTCAAGTTTGCCCATGATTCACACTTATCACTGAGATTTAATTAGTTACACACACACACAGTGTTTGGATACAATAGAAGTAGATCACCATACAAAGGCAGAAATATAAACATAGGTGATACAATTACAGAATTTGCTGCATCATAACTTTTGGTTGCCACAAAGACATTTAATAAACTTGGCATTACTGACAATGAGAAGTCCTGCCTTGCGCTGATCATAGATATGAAGAGAGGGATGAAGAGTCAGTAGCCATAGGCTCAATTTCTATAAGATGGAACCCATACCTGACTCAGCTAAAGCAGTCAAGAACCTGAGAAACCTACTACTATTTTTCTGCTTAAGGAACATAGCAATAACATGACTCATAGTGACAAATTGTCATATCTATAGATCAGTGCTTCATTCAGATCTCATCAGAGAAGCTTCTTCTTGTCATAGATGGGAATTAACAGAGACCCACAACTGGCCAATGTGAGATAGTGAGAGACTTTACAGTATCCATCCCTCAGTAGGAAGTCTGCATCACATCCCTCAGGGATCTATGTGGAAGAGGAAGATGAAAGCTTGTAAGAGTCAAAGATAGTGCATGACTCCAAGGAAACAATGTTTGCCCTTTTGGACAAACAGGAGTGATGCATATCTGAGCTCAGACACTGTAGTGGCACACATTAAAAAAAAGCACAGGTTCAAGCTGCCTGGGGTCCCATAACAGGGAGAAGGGAGGGAACATAAGTCCAACCCTTAACCAAGAAGCAATTTTCAGTAGATAACAACTACCAAAGGGTTTCTTCAATGGAGACTCTCATCCACAGTCTGAATGAGAGTGGTACACCAGCACCAAAAGAGGTTCGCATGGTTTTGTGTATGTGGTGGATTGGGTTTTTATTTTGTTTTTTGGGGGGAAATGTTTTTCTCACTTTTTATGTTTTTATTTATTTACATTTTGAGAATGAGAGGAAGACATGAAGTTAAATGTGGGGGGATTTGGAAGTGTTGGGGGGAGGGGAATCCTAATCAATATATATTGTATGGAAATTTTTAAAATGAAAATAATAGAAAAATACTAATCCTGAGAGGGGCGAAAAGAAATGTAGTGAGAGAAATTAGAGAATTTTTGTAAATCTAAAAAAAAAAAAAATAGAATACTATTCAGAACCTGGTAGTGAAAGAAAGCGAGCGGCAATCTATTATCTTGTGTTGACTTTTTCCAGGTCAGGCTACTTTCAAATGGGACTTGTCAAATATTTCTGCACTAATACATTAAAAATGGGATGATTAGCCAGGCAGTGATGGCACATGCCTTTAATCCCAGCATTCGAGAAGCAGAGGCAGGTGATCTCTGTTGCAAGTAGGGGCAGCTTGTTTTTCCCTCTGCCTGGCTAGCTTAGCCCTAAAATAACCACACAGAAACTGTATTAATTAAATCACTGCTTGGCTCATTAGCTCTAGTTTCTTATTGGATAATTATTACTTATTAATTTAACCCATGTCTATTAATCTGTGAATCGCCACTTGACAGTGGCTTACCGGGTAAAATTCCCAGCGTCTGTCTCTGGCAGATCCATGACGTATCTCTGACTCTGCTGTCTTCCTCCCAGAATTCAAATCTGTCTTCTCTGCCTACCTAAATTCTGCCCTATCAGGTCAAGGCAGTTTTTTTTATTCATTAACCAATATAAGCAACACACAGAGGGGACTTCCATATCAGATCTCTATGAGTTGGAGGCCAGACTAGTCTACAAGAGCTAGTTCCAGGAGAGATAGGGTTGTTACACAAAGAAACCCTGTCTAGAAAAAACAAAATTAAAATAGAAAGAAAGAAAGAAAAGAAAAGAAAAAAGTAATTGATGCCTCTTACTTTTTCTGAGTACTCATTGAAGGAAAACTGTAGCAATGTCAGCATCCATCTCTGAACGCTCCCTTTCCTTTCTCTAGCTATCCTTCTGTATGCCCCCATCTCTTTATCACTTGATGAAATATAACCAGACAGTCAAGCAAAAACAGAAGCAATTTTACTCACCTCAATCTTACCATTCTAATAATTTAGAGATAAATAATTTTTTTATATTTTTCATTGATTGTTATAATTATGTGAAAATTTTTTCTAGGGTAACATTCTACAAGAGTTATTACTTCATTGTTTTTCCAATTTGACATATCAGGATCATCTTTCCAACTCCCTAAGTTACAAGCATATAACATTCAATGGTTATATCAGTATTTATGTTGCTTTTTAAAAAAAATTCATTGCAGAATTCATTGTAGATTGTTTATCCAGTACTACAAACTAAGTTCCACTTTCAATGAATATTGTGAATGGAGACTGTGCTTGGTTTCCTGGCTGCCCAGACTCTAATAATCACACAGGAACTACCTTAATTGCAACACAGTTTGGCCAATAGCTTAGGCATATTTTTAACTAGTTGTTACATCTTAAATGAACCCATTTCTATCAATCTGTGTATCACCATGAGGGTGTGGTCTACTGGTAAGATTCTGATATCTTTTTCCTTTGGCAGCTACATGACATCTGCCTGAATTTATCTGCCTATTCTCTCTCTCTCTCTCTCTCTCTCTCTCTCTCTCTCTCTCTCTCTGGAGTCTTACCTCATTCACGATGGGTTTTTTTCTAGCTCTATTTGCCTGCAAATTTCAAGATGCCATTGCTTTTCACCACTGAGTAATGCTCTATTTGTAAATAGACCACATTTTCTTTATCCATTCTTTGGTAGGGTTATACCTAGGTTGTTTTCAGGTTCTGACTATTACAAACAATCCTGCTGTGAACATAGTTGAGCAAATGTCCTTGTAGTATGACTGTACATCCTTTGACTATATGTCCAAGAGTGGTATTGCTGGGTCTTGAGGAAAATAGACTCCCAATTTTCTGAGAAACTGTCCTACTGATTTCCAAAGTGGCTGTACAAATTTGCACTCCCACAAGCAATGGAAGAGTGTTCACCTTATTTCACATCCTTTCTACCTTAAGATTCCATTTTTGTTTTTCATCTTAGCCGTTTTGACAGGTGTAAGATGGTATCTCAGAATTGTTTAGATTTGCATTTCCCTGATGGTTAAGAATGTTGAGCAGCTCCTTTGAGAATCCTCTGTTGAGAATTATCTATTTGGATTTGTACCCCATTTTTTAATTGGATTGTTAGATATTTTGATAACTAGTTTCTTGAGTTCCTTGTACACTTTAGATTAGCCCTCTGTCTGATGTGGGGTTGGTGAAGATATTTTCCCATTCTGTAGGCTGTCTTTTTGTCTTGTTGACCATGTCATTTGCCTTACAGAAGCTTCTCAGTTTCAGCAGGTCCCATATTAATTGTCAATCTCAGTGTCTATGCTACTGGTGTTATATTCAGGAAATGTTTTCCTGTGCCAATGTGAACAAGGTAACTTTCCACTTTCTCTTCTATGAGGTTCAGTGTGGCTAGATTTTTGTTGAGGTCTTTTATCCATTTGGACTTGAGTTTTAAACATGAGAATAGACATTAATCTATTTTCATTCTTCTCTATGTTGACATCCAGTTATGCCAGCACCAATTTGTTGAAGATGTTTTCTTTTTTCCATTGCATAATTTTAGCTTCTTTGTCAAAATTCAGGTGTTCATACATGTGTGAATTAATATTAGGGTCTTTGATTTGAGTTCATTGGCCCACCTTTTGTTTTTGTGCCAGTACCAAGCTGTTTTCATTACTATAGCTTTATAGTAGAGCTTGAAGTCAGAGATGGTAATGATTCCGAAAGTTTCTTTATGTACGGGATTGTTTTAAGCTATCCTGAGTCTTTTGTTTCTCCATATGAAGCTGAGTATTGCTCTTTTGAGGTCAGTGAAGAACTGTGTTAGGATTTTGATGGGAATTGCATTGAATCTGTAGATGGCTCTTTGTTAGATTGCATTTTTTATTGTGTTGATCCTATCTACCCAAGAATACTGGATATCTTCCATTTTCTGATACCTTCCTCAGTTTTCTTATTTAAAGAATTAAAGTTCTTGTCATATAGTGTAAGAGTCTGCACTTCCCAATGGATACCCACACCCGGTTCAGGCTGTGAGCTTTCCCGAACTCGAGCCCACGAGAATGGACGATTGTCCTGAGGGTTGGAAAAGAGACACACACACAAAAGAGACCTTTGCTCATTTATCAGAGTAAATGGCAACTTTATTAAACTCAAGTCAGGTATTTATACCAGTGGGCTAGAAGGATCGAAAATGCAAGGCCTCCTCCCAACCAGAAGCAGGAGGAGAAGATTAAAGCTTCCCGGCCCCTCGGGGCAGGGTCAGCTAGGGGAGGCAGGCTATCGGCCCACTGCTAAGACCTTGAATACAAGTGGAATCACCATAACAAAGAGAACCAGGTTCTTGCTAGGCTATCTTCTCAAGCCAGAGCTAGTGCAGAGTCTCCAGGGAGCCGGAGGTCACAGGGCCCTGGGAATCTCTAGGAGAGAAGGGAAAAACCTTGGTGGCTACAATATAGGCCTTTCACTTGTTTGGGTAGAGTTACCCCAAGATATTTTATGTTTTTTGTGTCTGTTGTGTACGGTCATGTTTCTCTAATTTCTTTCTCAGCCTATTTAGCATCTGTATATAAAAGGGTGACTGATTCTTTTTTTTAGTTAATCTTATATTCTTCCACATTACTGAAGGTGTTTATCAGCAGTTGAAGTTCCCAGGTAGAATTTTTTGAGTCACTTATATGAACTATCATATTATCTGCAAATAGTGAAAGCTTGAATTCTTCCTTTCCAATTTGTATTTCCTTAATCTTCTTTTGATGTCTTATTTCATTGTTCTAGCTAGAGCTTCAAATACTATATTAAATAGATATGGAGAGAGTGAACAGCCTTGTCTTGTTCCTGATTTTAGTGAAATTTCTTTGAGTTTCTCTCCAGTTAGTTAAATTTTGGCTGTTGGTTTGCTGTATATTGCTCTTGTTATGTTTAGGTATGTTCCTTATATCCCTGGTTTCTCCAAGACCTTTATCATGAAGGGGTGTTGGATTTTGTCAAAGGCTTTTTCCACATCTAATGAGATATCATGTGGGGTTTTGTTCAGTTTGTTTATATGGTGGATTACATTGACATATTTTTGTATGTTGAACCATCCATGCATCTCTGGGGTGAAGCCTACTTGACTATGGTGAGTAACTTTTCTGATGTGTTCTTAGATTCAGTTTGCCAGTATTTTATTGAGTATTTTTGCATCAGTGCTCCTCCAGGTGTAGGTGGGACCAAGTCCTCTCTGATTGTAAACACCATGGGGATATTTGGTGGTGTATTAAGGTTACTCCCACATCTCTGGGGTTTTGTTGGGTGGGGTAGGGTGCAGGATGTGGCTAGGGGGCAAGGACCTAAAGAGTAGGATTCTCCAGGTGGAGACCCAGACACTCACGTCCGCAGGTGGGCACAGATTCCCTCGAAGTGATTTGGGGTGTGGGGAGACTGCTCCAAGGTCTGGGGAGCTTCACTGGGTAAGGATGCAGCACGGGATATGCTTCTGGGATCTAGGGCCTAGAGGGTAGGTCCCTCCAACCAGGAACCAAGATACTCCACTCTCCTGCTTTTATATTTTTATATTATACTAATTGGTTACACTGATAAAAAAAATCAGATCCAAGTGAACTCTAATCACTTATAGGCAATGATCAGTTGTAACATGATAGATAAGGCTATGCACATCCCCTTGGGTCTGTGGAGACACCAATGCTATCCCTTTATCCTCCAATCCATGAAGTTTCTGTCTAAACTCAATGAGCTCAGACTACTGTGCGGAACGGAGATTAGAAGCCTCTCAGTATCTCTTCCTGCTGTTGAAGAAAACACTCTATCCACATTTCAGGACATGTCTCTAATCAAAGTAACTAACTCTACATCGGTCTATTTAAAGAGGTGGCTGTGGGCAAACTCATGCTGATTTTCATCTCCTGAGGAGATATACTGTGATTTTATTCTCAGAATAGCTCCAAATAGTCCAGGGGTAACTCAAGTCCTATGACATCTTTATGGTTTATATTTACCATTCTCTGTTTTCAACAATATTTAATTTTCCCCTTTTATATTCTTCTGCCATAAGAGAAAAGGATCTATTTGAATTAACAATGATTTCACTTAAGTACCTCATAAAATTTCTCTCACAGCTTGTGCTGTGTTCATGCTGAACATCTTGTTTCATGTTGGAAATAGCCCTCTGAGTTTACAACAAAAATGTTCAAGGTTCTGTGGCTGAAGCTCATTGTTTTAATTCATTCGACTTTTGGCCAGTGAAAGAGTTCCTCTTTAGCTTATCCATAATTCTACTAATACATAAAAATTGATAGGACAAATGTAGAGATTGTGATTTACATTATGTAAAGGTTAATTTTTTATTTGTGGCTAAACTTATATGTTTATATCCCCATGTTTGTTCAACCCAGAACCAAAAGACTCAGACCCAAAACCAGAGAATTGCAAGAGGTGCTGTTTGTAAAAATGATGCCATGATAGTGATGGTGCTCAATGCAACAGAGCCATTTGCATATAAGTCAACAGAACCTGGAGGAAAGATGATGTTTCATGCTACAGTGGCCACTGTGAGCGAGTATTTCCATGTGAAAGTTTTCAACATCAACTTGAAAAAGAAGTTCACAAGAGAGAATTTCATCATAATCTCTAATTACCTTGAATTCAAAGGAATCCTAGAGATAAATGAACATTCCTCTGTGCTTGAAGCTGGTCCTGTCCAAAGTATTAGTGTCCCCATAAGCCTTATCAGAAAATCAAAAGAAACTCCCAAGATTTTTGATATTCGCAAGTATGCCACTGGAACACCAGTTTATGGGTTGTTTACATTAAACAAGGTAATGTCTGAAATTTTGTTTATGTCTCCTTCTCCACCAACACCTGAGCTCAAATATAAGAACTTTCCAGTCCATGTGTAATGCAATATTGTTACAGAAGATTTTACCATGTCTGGGGTAACTGTAACACGAGGGCCGACTTGTTGGGGTTTCTGTCCCACCCAGTACCCCACAGCTGGCAAGCCCCAAAGAAAATCACACACAGGACTCCATAAGATTATAAACTGATTGGCCCTTAGCTCTGGCTACTTATTAGCTCTTATAGCACATATTACCCCATTATCCTTATCTACATTAGCCACATGGCTCAGTACCTTTTCCAGTGGTCAGCTCACATGTTGCTTCTTCAGTCGTCTGGGCAGGAATGGCAGAGGGAGCTTCCTACTTCCCAGAATACTCCCATTGTCTTTGCTCCACCTCTACTTCCTGTCTGGTTTTCCCGCCTATACTTCCTGCCTGGCCAATTAGCATTTATTTAAAATATGATTGACAGAATACAGACAATTCTCCCACACCAGGTAACAGATGAAATCATCCCACATATTAAGAGATAATTCATCAGCCTATTTCCTAGGATATTTTTTAAAAAGTTCTCTGAGGCTAGCTTCCCGCCAGGCATCCCAGCTTCCATCCAGAGGGCCTTCCGAGTGGTGAGTTGATTCGGGCCACGGCAGGGGCCCCGGCGAGGGGGAGCTAGTACTTTCCCCGACCCCATAGACTCCCAGGTCAGCCTGCCCTGCTGGCTCCACCCTGCTAGCTTCCCGCCAGCCATTCCTGCTTCCATCCAGAGGGCCTTCCGAGTGGTGAGTTGATTCGGGCCACGGCAGGGGCCCCGGCGAGGGGGAGCTAGGACTTTCCCCTACCCCATAGACTCCCAGGTCAGCCTGCCCTGCTGACTCCACCCTGCTAGCTTCCCGCCAGCCATCCCTGCTTCCATCCAGAGGGCCTTCCGAGTGGTGAGTTGATTTGGGCCACGGCAGCGGCCCCGGCGAGGGGGAGCTAGGACTTTCCCCGACCCCATAGACTCCCAGGTCAGCCTGCCCTGCTGGCTCCACCCTGCTAGCTTCCCGCCAGCCATCCCAGCTTCCATCCAGAGGGCCTTCCCGAGTGGTGAGTTGATTCGGGCCACGGCAGGGGCCCCGGCGAGGGGGAGCTAGGACTTTCCCCTACCCCATAGACTCCCAGGTCAGCCTGCCCTGCTGGCTCCACCCTGCTAGCTTCCCGCCAGCCATTCCTGCTTCCATCCAGAGGGCCTTCCGAGTGGTGAGTTGATTCGGGCCACGGCAGGGGCCCCGGCGAGGGGGAGCTAGGACTTTCCCCTACCCCATAGACTCCCAGGTCAGCCTGCCCTGCTGGCTCCACCCTGCTAGCTTCCCGCCAGCCATCCCTGCTTCCATCCAGAGGGCCTTCCGAGTGGTGAGTTGATTCGGGCCACGGCAGCGGCCCCGGCGAGGGGGAGCTAGGACTTTCCCCAACCCCATAGACACCCAGGTCAGCCTGCCCTGCTGGCTCCACCCTGCTAGCTTCCCGCCAGCCATCCCAGCTTCCATCCAGAGGGCCTTCCCGAGTGGTGAGTTGATTCGGGCCACGGCAGGGGCCCCGGCGAGGGGGAGCTAGGACTTTCCCCGACCCCATAGACTCCCAGGTCAGCCTGCCCTGCTGGCTCCACCCTGCTAGCTTCCCGCCAGCCATTCCTGCTTCCATCCAGAGGGCCTTCCGAGTGGTGAGTTGATTCGGGCCACAGCAGCGGCCCCGGCGAGGGGGAGCTAGGACTTTCCCCGACCCCATAGACTCCCAGGTCAGCCTGCCCTGCTGGCTCCACCCTGCTAGCTTCCCGCCAGCCATCCCAGGTTCCATCCAGAGGGCCTTCCCGAGTGGTGAGTTGATTCGGGCCACAGCAGCGGCCCCGGCGAGGGGGAGCTAGGACTTTCCCCGACCCCATAGACTCCCAGGTCAGCCTGCCCTGCTGGCTCCACCCTGCTAGCTTCCCGCCAGCCATTCCTGCTTCCATCCAGAGGGCCTTCCGAGTGGTGAGTTGATTCGGGCCACAGCAGCGGCCCCGGCGAGGGGGAGCTAGGACTTTCCCCGACCCCATAGACTCCCAGGTCAGCCTGCCCTGCTGGCTCCACCCTGCTAGCTTCCCGCCAGCCATTCCTGCTTCCATCCAGAGGGCCTTCCGAGTGGTGAGTTGATTCGGGCCACGGCAGGGGCCCCGGTGAGGGGGAGCTAGGACTTTCCCCGACCCCATAGACTCCCAGGTCAGCCTGCCCTGCTGGCTCCACCCTGCTAGCTTCCCGCCAGCCATCCCAGCTTCCATCCAGAGGCCCTTCCCGAGTGGTGAGTTGATTCGGGCCACGGCAGCGGCCCCGGCGAGGGGGAGTTAGGACTTTCCCCGACCCCATAGACTCCCAGGTCAGCCTGCCCTGCTGGCTCCACCCTGCTAGCTTCCCGCCAGCCATTCCTGCTTCCATCCAGAGGGCCTTCCGAGTGGTGAGTTGATTCGGGCCACTGCAGGGGCCCCGGCGAGGAGGAGCTAGGACTTTCCCCGACCCCATAGACTCCCAGGTCAGCCTGCAGTGCTGTGTCCACACTGCTAGGCTCTCCCGCCTGCCATCCCAGCTTCCATCCAGGTACAAATTTCTATATTTCTCCCCTCCCACTGAGGCCATAAAATTTCCCCAGTTCAGCTGCCTTGCACACTGGGCCTGCTCTGTAGGGGCATCCCGGAAAGAGGGAGTGCCTGTGCTTCAATACCCTGCCTGGGGAAAGGTAGGCATTCTATCAGTGAACTCCCTGCCCAACAAGGGAACCTGACCCGATACCAGAAGCTCCAATAGAGAGCATTGGATCGAAGAGATGGGCAGACGCCAAGGCAAGACCTCCTCCAACAATCTGAAAAACAACATGAAAATATCAGATCCCAACGACCCTACAACAGAAGGATTTGAACACTCTAACCCAGATGAAGTGGAAAAAAGTGCCATTATGAAAGCAATAGAGTCCCTTAAACAGGATATGAATAACTCCCTTAAGGAACTGGTCGAGAAGTATAACAAAAAGTTTGAAGAAATGAGTATAGAAATGGATGAGAAATATAACAAAAAGTTTGAAGAAATAAGTAAATCCGTGAGTGATACCCTGAGAAACCAAGAAAAAACAATCAAACAAGTAAAGGAAACAGTCCAAGAATTGAAAACTGAAATGGAGGCAATGAAGAAAACACAAAACGAGAACCGGCTGGATATGGAAAACCTAGGTAAACGAGCGGAGACTACAGAATCAAGCATAACCAATAGAATACAAGAGATAGAAGAACGAATCTCAGATTCTGAAGATACCATAGAGAAAATAAATGCTCTGGTCAGAGAAAACGGCAAATCCAACAAATTCTCTTCACAAAACATTCAGGAAATCTGGGACACAATAAAAAAACCAAATCTAAGAATAATAGGGATTGAAGAAGGAGAAGAACTGCAGATCAAAGGACCAGAAAATATATTCAACAAAATTATAGAAGAAAACTTTCCCAACCTAAAGAACGATATTCCTATGAAGGTTCAAGAAGCATACAGAACACCGAATAGATTGGATCAGAAAAAAACATCCCCGCGTCATATAATAATCAAAACACAAAACATAAATATTAAAGAAAAAATTTTAAGAGCTGCAAAGGAAAAAGGTCAAGTAACTTATAAAGGTAAACCTATCAGGCTTACACCGGATTTCTCTATGGAAACCATGAAAGCCAGAAGATCCTGGATAGAGGTACTGCAGAAACTAAGAGACCATGGATGCAAACCCAGACTAATATACCCTGCCAAGCTACTGTTCACTATCAACGGAGAAAACAAAATATTCCAGGATAAAAACAAATTTAAGCAATACGTAGCTACTAATCCAGCCTTACAGAGAATACTAGAAGGAAAATCACTACCGAAGGAATCCAACATTCCCAACACGGCCTACAATAACTCGAACATCTAGCGACCATTCACAAGCACAAATTAAAGAAGAAAAACACATATACTCTACTACCTAACAAAAAAAAAATGACCGGAGTCAACAACCACTGGTCATTAATATCACTTAATATCAATGGACTCAATTCACCTATAAAGAGGCACAGACTTAGAGATTGGATACGAAAACAGGATCCAACATTCTGCTGTTTACAAGAAACACACCTCAACCACAAAGACAGACACCTACTCAGAGTAAAGGGTTGGGAAAAGGTTTTCCAAGCAAATGGGCCTAAGAAACAAGCAGGCGTGGCCATTCTAATATCTAACAAAATCGACTTCAAACTAAAATCAATCAGAAGAAATGGAGATGGACATTTCATACTCATAACTGGAACAATTCATCAGGAGGAAGTCTCAATACTGAATATCTATGCTCCTAATATAAAGGCACCCACATATGTAAAAGAAACTCTTCTAGAACTCAAGGCGGTCATCAAACCACACACACTAATAGTAGGAGACTTCAACACTCCTCTCTCACCAATGGACAGGTCAATCAGACAGAAACCAAACAGAGAATTGAGAGACCTATTGGAGGTATTGAATCAAATGGACTTAACAGACATCTATAGAACACTCCACCCAAATAGGAAAGAATATACCTTTTTCTCTGCAGCTCATGGAACCTTCTCGAAAATTGACCACATACTCGGTAACAAAGTAAACTTCCACAGATACAAAAAAATATTAGTAACTACCTGTGTCTTGTCAGATCACCATGGACTAAAATTAGAATTCAACAACAATGCTCCCCCCAGGAAGCCAACAAACTCATGGAAACTGAACAGTCAACTACTAAATCACCCCTGGGTCAAGGAAGAAATAAAGAAAGAAATTAAACTCTTCCTTGAATTTAATGAAAACAAAGACACAACATACTCAAACCTATGGGACACTATGAAAGCAGTGCTAAGAGGAAAGTTCATAGCACTAAGTGCCCAATTAAAGAAAGCGGAGAAAGCACACATTGGAGAATTAACAGCACAATTGAAAGATCTAGAAAAAAAAGAAGCTGATTCACCCAGGAGGTCTAGAAGACTGGAAATAATCAAACTGAGGGCTGAAATCAACAAAATAGAAACAGAGAAAACAATCCAAAGAATCAATGAATCAAAAAGCTGGTTCTTGGAGAAAATCAACAAGATTGACAAACCCCTAGCCAAGTTAATCAAACGGCAGAGAGAGAACATGCAAATTAATAAGATCAGAAATGAAAAGGGGGACATAACCACAGACACAGAGGAAATTCAGAGAATCATTAGATCTTACTATGAAAGTTTATATGCCACAAAGTTGGAAAATGTAAAAGAAATGGACATTTTTTTAGATAAGTACCATATACCAAAGTTGAACCAAGAACAGGTGAACAACCTAAATAGACCTGTTAGTCGCGAAGAATTAGAAGCTGTTATCAAAAATCTCCCTACCAAAAAAAGCCCAGGACCAGATGGTTTCAATGCAGAATTCTACCAGAACTTCCAGGAAGAGCTAATACCTATACTCCTTAACGTATTCCACAATATAGAAACAGAAGAGTCATTGCCTAACTCCTTTTATGAAGCTACAGTTACCCTAATACCAAAACCACACAAAGACACAACCAAGAAAGAGAATTACAGGCCAATCTCACTCATGAACATCGACGCGAAAATTCTCAATAAAATACTGGCAAACCGAATCCAAGAGCACATTAGAAAAATTATCCATTATGATCAAGTCGGCTTCATTCCAGAGATGCAGGGCTGGTTCAACATACGCAAATCTATCAATGTAATCCATCATATAAATAAACTGAAAGAAAAAAACCATATGATCATCTCACTAGATGCTGAAAAAGCATTTGACAAAATTCAACACCCATTTATGATAAAGGTGTTGGAGAGACTGGGGATACAAGGATCATACCTAAATATAATAAAAGTAATATACAGCAAGCCGACAGCTAACATCAAACTGAATGGAGAGAAACTCAAAGCCTTTCCACTAAAATCAGGAACGCGACAAGGCTGTCCACTCTCTCCATACCTCTTCAATATAGTGCTTGAAGTTCTAGCAATAGCAATAAGACAACATAAGGAGATCAAGGGGATTCGAATTGGAAAGGATGAAGTTAAACTTTCGTTATTTGCTGACGATATGATAGTTTACATAAGTGACCCCAAAAACTCTACCAAAGAACTCCTACAGCTGATAAACACCTTTAGTAACGTGGCAGGATACAAGATCAACTCCAAAAAATCAGTGGCCCTCCTATACACAAAGGATAAAGAAGCAGAGAGGGAAATCAGAGAAGCATCACCTTTCATGATAGCCACAAATAGCATAAAATATCTTGGGGTTACTCTAACCAAGGAAGTGAAAGACCTATTTGACAAAAACTTTAAGTCTTTGAAGAAAGAAATTGAGGAGGATACCAGAAAATGGAAAGACCTCCCCTGCTCTTGGATTGGGAGAATCAACATAGTAAAAATGGCAATTCTACCAAAAGCAATCTATAGATTCAATGCAATCCCCATCAAAATCCCATCAAACTTCTTCACAGACCTTGAGAGAACAATAATCAAGTTTATATGGCAAAACAAAAAACCCAGGATAGCCAAAACAATCTTATATAATAAAAGAACTTCTGGAGGCATTACCATCCCTGACTTCAAACTCTATTATAGAGCTACAGTATTGAAAACAGCTTGGTATTGGCATAAGAACAGAGAAGTCAACCTATGGAATCGAATAGAAGACCCAGATATTAACCCACAAACTTATGAACACCTAATTTTCGACAAGGGAGCTAAAGGTATACAATGGAAGAAGGACAGCATCTTTAACAAATTTTGCTGGCATAACTGGATGTCAACCTGTAAAAAAATGAAAGTAGATCCATATCTATCACCATGCACAAAAATCAAGTCCAAATGGATTAAAGACATCAACATTAATCCGTCCACTTTGAACCTGATAGAAGAGAAAGTGGGAAGTAGTCTACAAGATTTAGGCACAGGAGGCCTCTTCCTAAGCAGGACCCCAGCAGCACAGACAATAAGAGAAGCAATGAATAAATGGGATCTACTGAAACTGGGAAGCTTCTGTAAAGCAAAGGACACTGTCAGTAGGACAAAAAGGCTGCCTTCTGACTGGGAGAAGATCTTCACCAACCCCTCATCAGACAAAGGTCTGATCTCCAAAATATACAAAGAACTCAAGAAACTAGGCACTAAAACTCTAATTAACCCAATTAAAAAATGGGGTACTGAACTTAACAGAGAATTCACAACAGATGAACTTCGAATGGCCAGAAGACACTTAAGGTCATGCTCAGCCTCCTTAGCGATCAGGGAAATGCAAATCAAAACCACTTTGAGATACCATCTTACACCTGTCAGAATAGCTAAAGTCAAAAACACCAATGATATCCTATGCTGGAGAGGATGTGGGGTGAGGGGAACACTCATCCATTGTTGGTGGGAATGCAAACTCGTGCAGCCACTGTGGAAATCAGTGTGGCGGTTTCTCAGGAAACTGGGAGTCAACCTCCCTCAGGACCCAGCAATTCCACTCTTGGGAATATACCCTAAAGATTCCCGATCATACTACAAAAGCATTTGTTCTACTATGTTCATAGCAGCACTATTTGTAATAGCCAGAACCTGGAAACAGCCTAGGTGCCCCTCAATAGAAGAATGGTTAAAAAAGGTGTGGAACATATACACATTAGAGTTTTACTCAGCGGTAAAAAACAATGACATCTTGAATTTTGCATGCAAATGGATGGAAATAGAAAACGCTTTACTGAGTGAGGTAAGCCAGACCCAAAAAGAGGAACACGGTATGTATTCACTCATAAGTGGATTCTAACCATAATTAAAGGTCTTTGAGCCTATTATTCGTGATCCTAGAGAAGCTAAATAAGAAGATGAACCTGATGAAGATTATTTAGCTATCCACCAGGAGGTAGGAAATAGACAAGAGTCCCAGGTAACCTCGGGTGCATGGGGGGGAGGGAGGGTCGATGGAAGGGGAGAAGGTTAGAGAGAAGGGAGTAGGGGAAGAAAGGGGAAAGCTTGGTGGCCTGGGATGGGGGGGGAGGGAGGAAGGATGAACAAGGGATCAGGGAAGATTATATTTCAACTAAGGGACCCATTTTAGGGTTTACAGGAGACTTGAGTATATATGGGATCCCAGGTCCAAGGAGAGATCCCCCAGATTGCTCTCTGGACAGAGGAGTGGGTGCCTGAATCGGCCGTGGCCCATGTCCATACTGATGTATATTTTGCTTATCACCATAGATCCTGCATCTGACGAAGGATGGCGATACAGTCGGAAACCCACATTGCAGCACGGGACTGAGCCCCCCGAGGTCCAAATGAGGAGCAGAAGGAGGAAGAACATGAAAAACGAAGTCAGTACTGCGAGGGATGCCATCACCCACTGATACAAGGGAACGGATCTGATGAGAGTTTACCAAGGCCAGTTGGACTGGGACTGAAAGAGGACGTGATCTAACCAGACTCTCCGAATTTGGCCGGATTCTCTGACTGTGGCTGACCCGAAGTCTTTCTGAAAAGCCATTGACTATGACACTGGGACCTGTTTCCTCTACATATAATGGATTTTGGGGATCCAGTCTGTTTGGACACTCACCTTCCTGGACCTGGAGGGAGGGGGAAGGAACTGGAACTTCCCACAGGGCAGGAAACCCTGACCGCCCTGGGGGACGAAGAGGGAGGAGGAGGGGGAGTAGGGGGAGTGGGAGGGTGTTGGGAGGGGGGGTGGAAATGGAAACTTTTATAATTTAATAAAATTTACTAAAAAAAAAAAAAAAAAAGAGAAAAAAAAAGAAAAAAAAAATAAAAACTATTTCCCATACTAAAAAAAAAAAAAAAAAGTTCTCTGAAACTAAATTACAAATAATCTTTACTTTATTTGTTAAAAAATATCTACCCTCAGTCACAGTAAGCAGGAATGTTATAGTATATAGGTCAGTACCTTGCCAACAGTCTCAGATTTTTAAGCTCCCTTGCAAATATACAGTATTCATTCTTTTCTTTCCATACAATTTGTTTCTATTGATTGTCTGAACTAGAGTAAATATTGATTGCAACAGATATTTGGAGTAATAAATGATTGGTTAGCAACCTTCTAGATCAAAAACCATTGACTAGAATGAATCGTTTATCTCTTTAGTAGGTTTAATCATTCAATGTTGACTTTTATCTTATTCAATTAGTATCTTATTCAATTAACTACTTCTGAAGACCTTAGCAACTGAGAACTATAGCACTAAGTGACATTTAGAAGTCAAGTGAACCTAGTTTTTACATTTAGAGAAGTAAATACATGCAGACATCTCATTGATGGATCATTCAATACAGTATGAATTGGTGATATTGACTTATTTGGACATGATACTCGAAAAGTAAGTAAATGAAGAGGGTCTAAATAAGTGAGTTACAGGAATCTTACCTGTTATGTAGTTTCCCTATAACCTACTGGATGAATGAACAGTGAGAGTTAATGTCATTCGTCCCTTTATAACCATAAGATACAAAGATGGCTGCCTGAATTTCTAATGTCTATGATCCTGGGTGATTTAGAGGGAATGCAGGCCATGAAGTATAGGTGGCAGAGCAAATCAGGAAGAACATTTATTGTCCTAAAACTTCCAGGCACAAATCTTCTTGATAAAGAAAGTAAATCATCACACTAATAAAGAAAATTCTTTGGGAACACTTCACTACAGACACCTGCTTGCCTGTGTCTGTAACAGTTCTCATATTTTTCTATCATTTTGTCCTGAAAAGGTCTTTTTTGAATGTAAAATAATGTTTGTGAATTTGATAACTTTCAGAAAAGGAATGCCAAATTTACTTTTCCAGAAAAAGGTGAACCCAAAGAATACAATCTATGAAATAAAGGATGGCACAGGAAATATAGAAGTTGTAGGGAGTGAGCAATGCTACAACATCAGCTGTAAGGAAGGAGACAAAGTGCAACTCTTCTGCTTTCAAGTGAAAACAATTGACAAGCAACCGAAGCTGGTGTCTGGCTATCACAGTTTCATTAAGGTATGGAGTAGACAGGGAACAGATTTATCAAAGCAGAAATTCACATTTCATTAGGATTCTGAATGTGAATTTTTAGCGTGTTGCATTTTTGTCTCTGGAATTTTGTCTCTGGAAGGGAGAATTAAAATGTTGTCCTTACACTCATTTTTATGGGAAGATTTTTTAAAAATTATATTAAAGAAATAATCCAAAGAATATTATATATATGCTAAATAACAAGATATGTGAGAAAGTAAGAGTGACATGGAAATATATTTCAAAAGTGATCAAGAACAAGAGTTTTGAATAAGTCAAATTTGATTTGAAAGTCAACTTTAACCGTTAAGAATTGACTGATTCTGGGGAAAACTTCACTTTAAATCTGGACTTTAAGGTAAGAAATGCCTAGATATGTATGAGTTATCACAAAAATTAGCACATCATGACAAGTGAGTAGGTACTATTTTCTTAACTGGGTGAAGGAGAGAGAGAGAGAGAGAGAGAGAGAGAGAGAGAGATAAGAAATAGAAACGGCATGAAAATATATCAATGAATGGCTCACCACTATTAATTCTTCCACATATGAAAGACAGAGACTGAGAACATGAGATTAAAGGGCTGTTTAAATGGTCAAATAAATGTAGCATTGTCAGAAATAAGGAAGTAAGAACCATTCACGGTGGATAAGTTAAATATTGAAAGACTTTCTGAGTTTGAATGCTTGATAACTTTGAGACATAAGTAAAAAAGATTTTTGTACCTGTCTTGAAAATTTGTGTTGCAGAGAAACTTGCCTTGGAGGTAGAAATATTAGTTAGACATAACTTTGTACTATTATACACTTTGTATTAAATATTTGTGTTAAATATTCAGAAACATTGCAAGTTGCTTATGAAATCTCCAGAAGTTTGAAATTCACCATAGATTTACAGCACTAAAACATTTAAAGGCTATTGAGAATGATTTTAGAAATCAGGCAGTCACTTTATCAAGACATTGCAGAATCTATTTTATAATTTTATTAGGCAGGGAAAAGATAAATGGGACTTTGAGTGATGGAAATGACTAATGTTTAAGAAGATAAACCCTCATTATTTTACAACCAGCTTGGTAATGGTGGTGAGGAAAAAAATGGGTTCAAAGAACATCCAAAAGCTATTCAGTGATAATACTAACAAGCAGAATAAATGGTGCTGGTACCAACACTAAGAACAAGAACAACACATATGGGTTTGAAGCGTACTCAGATTGATGATGATGTTAAACTCCCTTGAGGAAATTTACATCCATACAAATAGAGAACACCCAATAAGTACTTACTTTGTGTTGGGACTTTAAGCAGCAACAGAGAGATAATAATTATTTTCATTTCACAGATAATCAGTAATAATCACAGACAATGTGCACAGTAGAACTGAAATCTACCTGTGCTACCTGGAACTGAATGCAGATTCTTATACAAGGTGAGTATGCAGATCACTGAAGGCAGTTATGAATCACAGGACAGTGAAGGGATAGGTAAACAATACTATAAATTAAGATAAACAAATTGAGAGGACAAGATAAAATGAAAGAGATGAAACATAGATACAGAAAATTTAAAGAGGAATGGGGTCAACACAGATCATTCCAGACACAAAAGAGCAAGGAGTTCTCTGGAAATTACTGCATTAAAAAGCTAGAGATGACTTTAGCAGAAGGTATGCTCCAGATACAATAGTCAAAATGCAAATGTTGCTACATTCTGACACAGGAATATAAACATTAATTGTTCCATCTTCAAGAATACAAGAATTCATGAGTTTCAACTATACCTAATAACCCAGAGCAGTAGTAGTGAAGAAAATCAGAACTTCATGTAGTTTGGTTTTGTTTTTCTGCTCCAACACATGTTTTGGAAAGGTAAACCAATACTTCTGATTTTTTGTTATAATTCCTTGCCCCAAAAGAAAGTCATGTTGAGCATGAAAAGCCATCTCTTCAAGAACCACATAGTTGGGAAAGGGTGGCTCAAAATAAGGCAATACAATGAAGAAAGTGAAGCATAGAAGATCAACAGCCTTTGAGAGGGCCAAAGGTCATATAAGGCTATTGAGGGCAATAGACAAAGATAGATGGCTGGAGAAATACAAAGAGTGCTTTAGTTCAATGACTAGAATCTTATAGTATCTCTCACTGTCTCTTTTCAGGCTACCAAGGCTTGAATAGAGACACCAAGCAACTGGAAATAAACAACAGCTCTAGTAATACATCCAAGCATTTAAACATCTCGCTATCTAATTTGTAATTATGTATTTTCATTCGCAAATTTCCTCATTGCTCTCTTTTTCTATGAGAATAATACTTGAATTTAATTTCTCTAGTGCAAAAATAACAAATTTAAAGGGACATAATTACAAAATGTTGTATGTAATTTATTCAATTCATGGGTTTACTGCTAGATACTGGTACATTTGTGCTCTGTGGGACACATAGGATGGAATACACAGAATTTTGTCAACATTGAGGTCTATATTCTGATCAGAACTTCCAGAGTGTAGAATCTATTAGGATTCTCTCTCATTCTGTGGGCTGCTTATTCTCTCCATTGACTGTTCTCTTTACTGTACACAAACTTGAAGTTTTATGAGGTCTCATTAGTCAGTTGTTGACCTTATTCTTGGATGTATGAAGTCCTATAAAGAAAGTCCTTCTGAACAGAACAGTGTTAACACAGGCACTAAAGATCCACAATTAATAAAAGGGACATCATGAAATTGCAAAGTTTCTGCATCACAAAAGACACCATCCTTCAGACAAGGAAGCAGGGTACAGAATGAGCAAAAAGTATTACCAACTACACATCTGATAGAGACCTAATATCCAAATATATAAGGTACTCACAACTCCAGATGATTGATCAAATGAGTAATTCAATTAAAAAATGGGATGCAAATTGGGCATGGTGGCACATGCCACCTAGTACTCAGGAGGCAGAGGCAGAGGCAGGCAAATCTATGTGAATTTGAGGACAGACTGATCTACAAAGTGAGATCTAAACAGACAACTCTCAAAGAAGGAAAGTCAAATGACTGAAAAACATTTAAAAGAAAGTTTAACTTTAGCAACCCTCAGGGAAATGCAAACCCAAACTATTTTGAGATTTTTATCTTAAGCCCCACTGAACAGCTAAGATCAGTAGAATAAATGACAGCTTATGTTGGTGAGGATGTGAGGTGTGGAGTAAGGGAAACAGCCATCTGTTGATAGTGGAGTGCAAACAGCTTACTTCAGTCTCCTTTAAACACTTTCAATAATTTTTTTTTGTTTTATTTTCCTGAGAAGTCTTTTCCAGACACAAAACCATAAGATTGCATCTTTTGCTCCTTTTAGAAAGTTTATAGTTTAGTTTTTTTCTTTTTATTCTATGACCTGGTTTTTCTTAGTTTTAAGATGTGAAATGGTATTTACTTTAATATGAATATGGGATTTGTGCCATCACAACCATTTTTTGGTAAAACATGCTTGAATCAAGATCCTTTCCCCACTTATTTACTTCTCACTTTTGTCCCAAAGCAACTTTCTAGATTCTTTATTGCATTTGCCCAGTAGTTCCTCTGCATTTTAAGTTCAAAACTACACTATGTCTTTACAAAGAACCCAAGATAATAAACAAAATATTGCAATTTTCGATATTCCGAGATATAGAAATCAGCATATAAAAAACTGATACTCCTTTGTGTTGTGAATTAGGTCCATACGATAAATAACCAGACCAGCTCAAGAATAACAGTTATATTTTAATGGTTAAAAAGGGGAAACTCATGCTACAAGAGTGGGAGGTCCAGCATCCCTTCTGTCTGGCAGGCATCACACAGAGAGAGGCACGTACCTGGATCCTCCCAGTTTTTCTACCTGGGCCCCAGATAGTCACATCCTAACTAGTTATGATTGGTTGATATAGTTTCCACATCATCTCCCCCTTTTGTCTAAAGAAGATCGATCCAAACCCAATACAACTATATACAATAGGAATAGATACCAAATATAAAATTATAAATACACAATAAACAATATTAAGAAAGGAACACATAACGAAAGTTTTACTAAACATTCTATGTCAAGGAGTCTAACTAGTGCATTGAAATTAAGCTTGGGTAAATCATGAGGAAGGTAACTACAATTATCTAATCTTCAACTCCATCAAAAATCTGAGAAGGGAAGCAAAATTACTTGAGTAAACAGAAAGTGCAATTGAGAAACTTCCAAATTGTGCAACAAATGACAGAGACAACTGACTACCTGGGCAATCACCCAAAGTCTCATTTGTAATGTTGAAGCAGCCAACTTTGGCTATGGCCTAACGTAACTAACATACCATTTTCAAAGGCAAGAAGCTTTTCAAAACTATCTTACCCTGTTTTGGCAGGGTATGACAGTCCTGTTTTATCCATTTACAAGTTCGCGGCAGCGGGGCATAGGGCATGGGGCTCTGGGCGCAGGGCACAGAGCCGAGGGAAGCCGAGGTAGTCTATGTCTGCAGCATTGGTGCACACAAGTGGCGTGGGACTTGCAGAACTGTAGTGGCTCCACGTTTAGGCGCTAAGTATTGCGAATTATGTCGGTAAGATAAATAACCAGACCAGCTCAAGAATAATAGTTGTATTTTAATGGTTAAAAGGGGGAAACTCATGCTACAAGAGTGGGAGGTCCGACATCCTATCTGTCCAGCAGGCACCATGTTCCTCCCAGTTTTTCTACCTGGTCTCCAGGTAGCCATACTCTAACTAGATGTGATTCGTTGATAGAGTTTCCCCATCATCCTTGCCTTATAAACACATTGATAGAATTTTTTTTAAAAAAATATTTGCCAACATTATCAACTACAATGAACTGCAATAGAGTTTTAAATTTTGATCAATTTTACCTTATCTTACTTCCTCAGTTCCTCTGAGATTCATACTCAGCCTACTTAATTTGAAGAGTAATTTCTGTCTAATTAGTGTGTCTATATACTCTTGGTTATTGTCATACATTGGAGCATATTCTGTCTACCAGAAGCCACACACTAATAAAAATTGATCTCTTTTAAAGATTTACTTATTCGTTATGTATGCACAAATTATGGTACATTTACACAATGGGATACTACACAGTGGTAAAAAAAATAAGGACATTTTGAAATCTGTAGGCAAATGGATGGATTTAGCAAAAAAAAAATACATATTGAGTGAGGTAACCCAAATCTAGAAAGACAAATATAATAGAAGGACTCTGTCATAAGTGACTTTTAGACACAAAACAAAGAAAAAACCACCTATGGTCCAAAACCCCAGAGAACCTAGACAACAGAGACACTAAAAGAGACATACATGAATCTACATAGAAAGGAGAAAAAAGACAAGATCTCCTGAGTAAGTTAGGAGATTGGGAGTCACAGGAGAGGGTAGATGGAAGGGTAGAGGAAAAAGGAAGAGCAGAGAAAAATGTGTAGCTCAACAAAACAAAATATCTCTCTCAGCTAGTGTTAATATCTTGTCTCAATCTCCTTTCTCCATACTGGGCTTTTGTCTGACATAAATTAGACAGGTCTGGTGAATATTCTCATGAGCACTGGACATTCATATGTGCAACTTCCCTATTATATCTGCAAAACCCTGTTTCCTATACTCATCCAGCTGCTTTAGCTACTATGCTCTACCAGACTGCAGGAAGCATGTAAGTACCTGTATTCACAGACAAGCACTAGGGAAATGAGGAATGATAAACACACATGATTAAATTGTCCCTTTAAAGAAAGAGATACATAATCTGTGTTCTGCCCAGAAGACTGAAAATGGGTGTGGCTAATAGCCTGGTGACCTCAGCACTTTTCATATGGCCATTACCGGCTCACCCAGACTCCTACGTTTATCTCAGTAAATCTATAGCATCATCCTTCCTGAAACTTCATCATAAACATTGTTAACCTTGAGCTTGCTTTCTTAGTTAATCTTTAGAACTCATTTTTATGGATTTGTCACTTGTACTTTATCAAATTCTAGATGTTGCCATGGCTTAATCTTTATTGTGAAACAGGATTAAGTTAATTATCACCAAGAATTAAGGACAGTTGTGCTGTTCTTAAATGGGCTTGAAATAAACTACCTGATATTAGACTTTAATTTGAAACAACACAGGCCACTGAGTCTTGTTGAACCAAATCTTCTTACCTCCCCTGCATTGACTCTCTGCTGGCCATGGTGATTGGCACAAACCTGCTCTTCTACAATGACCTCTGACACATGGGAAAAGGGTTTGCATTATAGATGTCGCATTTAGGGCTGAGCACTGCACAGTCTCTTATTCTCTATACCTTGACCAGTTGTAAATCTTTTTTTTAATTACCATAGTAATGAGAAGTAAATAGAAGTCACTTTAATATTATGTCACTTTGGCAGAGTAATAAAAGTCAACTCTTTCCTCTGATCTATGACTTGTCTAGCCCCATGTTCTTGGCCTAGATAATAATACCATGTGTGGATTCTATCTTGTGAAGTGGGGCTTAAATCCAAGAAAAAAGCAGTTGGTCACTCCAATGACATTCATGCCACTATTGTACCTCTGGGCTTATAGTTCTAGGCTTGCTAGGGTTGATGCTTGTGATGCTCATAACTAAATAAAACTGATGCTTATTTTTGTCTTCTGATAGCATATATGCATGTCACCTTCTAGCACTCTGAAAGCAAACCAGTGATACTAAAACTGGTCTGAAAATAATGGAAAAATAAAAATTTTTAAAAGAGAAACTTCAATACTTTTTGGAAAAATTACCATACAACTCAAAAACTGATATAAAAGACTCAGAGCAAAGAAACTTTAAAAAACAAGGAGAGGTTATTTAGGAAGTGCCAATTGCGCTAGTTATCAAGACTAGTATAAACAAGGAACTACTATAAATACAGAGGCATCAGGTTAGTGGAACACAGGAAAATCAACAAGGATGTAGTAAGGAAGTAGAATATTATTGCAAAAAAACATGGCATTCTATTATGAGGGAAGGATGGAGAACTATGAAAAAGTAGGGAAGGTCATGTAGAGTGAAAACAGCCTGAATCATGTTCTTGCTATGAGTTTGTTTTATTTGTTTGGTTTTTGTAGCAGGATCTGACTGCATAACACTACCTGACCTGAAAATCATTATGTAGACTAGGCTGGCCTCAAACTCATGGAGACAAGCCTGTATCTACTACCTGAGTAGCCTTCATGGACACAGATAGGTAATACTGTATCTTTATCTTACAAAATATGTAATAAGAAATAAAGATCTAAAATAGAATGTAATATCACAGTTTCATAAGTATTTTTTCACTTTATACCTTTAAAATATATTTTAAATAAGATACAATTACACAATTTCATCATTCTTTTTTCTCTCCAGCACATCCTAGATTCTATTCATTTTCAATCAGAGAATTTTGAAAAATAAGTTTTGTCATATAACATATTATGCAAGTATATGTGTGTGTATGTATATATGTATGTATGTATGTATGTATATGGGTTTTAAGTCCAAAAAGAAGGAGTTTGGTTTCACTGATGATATTCATGCCTCTATTTTACACCTGGGCAGATCTTGCCAGGTTTGTCATGGTTGTGATTTGCATACTGTGATGAATCCCAAGATCACCTTGTGTGTAAGTTTTCTCTGACTAAACCTTCTATTACTAATCCATGATTGCTGATTTTTTTTTTTGACCTGAGATGTCTGTGAGACAGGATGATTCTCCAAATATTTAACCACTCCCTAAAAGTCAAGAAAAATGCATTTTTAGGATGCTTTTGCTACATTCAGCAAATATATCATCTGCACAAAGTGGATTGAGGGGCACTGGGCTGTACTACATAGTTCAAGGACAATGATTTGTGTGCCGCATGCTGAAATAATTATGACATGAAATGACAATGCTCAACCTCCTTAGCGATCAGGGAAATACAAATCAAAACAACTTTGAGATACCATCTTACACCTGTCAGAATAGTTAAAATCAAAAACACCAATGATAGCCTATGCTGGAGAGGATGTGAAGTAAGGGGAACACTCAACCATTGTTGGTGGGAATGCAAACTTGTGCAACCACTTTGAAAATCAGTGTGGTGGTTTCTCAGGAAACTGGGAGTCAACCTACTTCAGGACCCAGTGATTCCACTCTTGGGAATATACCCAGGAGATGCCCAATCATACTACAAAATCATTTGTTCAACTATGTTCATAGCAGCACTATTTGTAATAGCCAGAACCTGGAAACAACCTAGGTGTCCCTCAATAGAAGAATGGATAAATAAGTTGTGGAACATATACACGTTAGAGTTTTACTCAGCAGTAAAAATCAATGACATCTTGAATTTTGCATGCAAATGGATGGAAATAGAAAACACTTTATTGAGTGAGATAACTTAGACCCAAAAAGAGGAATATGGTATGTACTCACTCATAAGTGGATTCTATCCATAAATAAAGGATATTGAGCCTATAATTCGTGATCCTAGAGAAGCTAAATAAGAAGGTGAACCTGAAGAAAATCATATAGCTATCCTCCTGGATATTGGAAGTAGACAAGATTGTCAGGGGTGAGGGTTAGGGGTGTAAGGGGGATGGGGAGAGACAAGGGAGAAGGGGAGGATTGGGGAGAGCTTGGGGAAATGGGATGGTTGGGATAAAGAAAGGGTGGATATGGGAGCAGGGAAGTAGATATCTTAATTAAGGGAGGGATTTTAGGGATGGCAAGAGACTTGACTCTAGAGGGGTTCCCAGGTCCAAAGATGTCCCCAGCTTGTTGTAGGTACCCAGGTCTTTTTCCCTTTTCTTCCTTGGCATTTCGCAGGGCTGTTTGACCTCTGACCCCTGGAGATTCTGCACTAGCACTGGCTTGAGGGTAGCTTAGAAAGAACTTGGCTGTCTTTTTTATGGTAATTCCACCTGTAAACAAGGTTGCAACTGCGGGCCCTACACGCCTCCCACGCCTGCCTCCCCCCCCCCCAGCTGATTCTGCCTGAGGCGCTGGGAATGTATCAATCTATTCTACTGCTCCTAATGGGAGGGGGCCATGCCCTTTTGAACCCTCTTGCCTCCTGGTATAAATACCCGACTTGAGTTTAATAAAGGGCTTTTTTTACTCTTTGGCAAGCGAGCAGGTCTCTTGTGTTTGTCTGTTTAAACCCTTAGGACAATCGTCCATTCTCTTGGCCCTGGTTCAGGGCCAGGCTCGTGGATTAGGCCTGGGTATCCACAGAAAGTGCGGAGGCTTACAGCTTGTTCCAAGAGGGTGCCTGAACTGGCCTTGTCCCATAGCCACACTGATGAATATTGTGCATGTCACCATAGAACCTTCATCCGGCGATGGATGGATATAGAGACAGAGACCCACATTGGAGCACTGGACTGAGCTCCCAAGGTCCAAATGAGGAGCAAAAGGAGGGAGAACATGAGTAAGGAAGTCAGGACCATAAAGGGTGCGTCCATGCACTGAGATGGTGGGACTGATCTAATGGGAGCTCTCCAAGGCCAGCTGGACTGGGACTGATGGAGCATGTGATCAAACCAGACTCTGTGAATGTGGCTGTCAATGAGGGCTAACTGAGAAGCCAATGACAATGGCACACTGGGTTTTGATTCTACTGCACGGACTGGCTTTGTGGGAGCCTGGTTTGTTTGGATGCTCACCTTCCTAGAACTGGATGGAGGGGAGAGGACTTTGGACTTTCCATGGGTCAAGGAACCCTGACTGCTCTTAGGACTGGAGAGGGAGGGGGAGGGAAAGTGCAGAGAGTGGGAGGGAAATGGGAGGTTGGGATGAGGTGGAAAATTTTAATAAATAAATAAATACATGAATGAATAAAAATAAAATAAAATAAAAGATTGTCCTCTTTCCAGTATGTCCATTAAAATACTAGTGGTAACAGGTATCTGATGAGCTTTCTTTCTACCATCTCTTAGGATCCTTAACCTGAAAGGGAGGTGTGGATGAGTGACTTATCATTTTCTCATGGGATGTTGTATAACTTTAGTGGAACATAGACTCCTAGGGAACTAAATATAGGCCTTTTAGATGAGAAAATGCCCAAGTCTGAACTTGTACCTTTTACGTTTTTTTCAGAACAGCCTCTAAGTATAGCCACATTTCCTTGTGTCTATGGGAATTTCTTACTTACCAAGTTGAAACCTGAGAATGCTGATGGGGGTGAGTCCTCACTGATTACTTGACAACTGCTTACTGGAAGTGATCACTCAGACACACCCAAACAGCTCACATGGAGAGGGGTATTTAACCAGTGCCCTTTCCTTATTAGTTTAGTAAAATCTTAATATTCTGGGCATCGGACATTAATACACCACCCTTCTGCCTAGTTTCTGAGAGATTTATTCATTTATCTTTATACTTAAAACAAACAAGTTCTGTTTCTGCCTTTCTGAGGATTGAGGATCTGGACATCACTAAAGAAATTGCCAGCATGGTGAGTCTTGCCCTGTTCTATAGGGAGCAGGTAGCTCTGTGAAACCCACAGGAACAGAAGCTCGGTGTTGGTTCTTGTATGTGGGATAGAGGGATAGCTGGTACCAGTGGTTCTCACAGCAGTAAACTCTCAACTCAAGAAGATGATGGACATATTTATGAATCTATCCTTGAAGCCTGAGCAGAGAAAAATTTGTTTTGACTCTTGCAAATTATAAAGTAAACTTTCTATGTTTAAGTCTAAATAAGTAGGAGAGAAGCCTGGTTATTCTGTCTGAGGAATGCAGGGGATCCTGGTGATTGTGGTGAGTGACTGGACAAAAGAAAAGGAAGTGACATGAATGAGCTTCCAGGAAACGGCATTAAGTGAGTAAGCGTGGTGGATTTTAGACTGTGTTGTCTAGTGTTATTGCCATGTTAACATTGCGAGTGCTCAAGAACGTGCGCAATAGAAAATTTCTCAGATCCACAAACACATGTTGTCTTAATTATCTCATGTGCATATTTAACATCCTCCTCCATTCCCTTCTACGCCAGTTAAAACAGCAGTGTTCCGCTTACTGTAAGAGTTCCTTCTTGCTGAAAAGTTATTGTTTTGGTTGCTTGACTTATTTCTGTTTACTTTTTTTCTGGTGAAATATGGAGGCAACAAAAGGGAGATTTAAATTGAAATTCATTTATATTGATTATTTTTAAAGTATTTTAAATAGTCTTGGTAAACCCCGGTATAAGTCTTTGGTATACTTGAACTTAACATCTTTTTGTTGTTGTTGGGCTATTTTTTTTTCCTTCTTGCTTGTTTGCTTTTTGTTTTTCAAAAAAGAGTTTCTCTGTGTAACAGCCCTGGTCATCCTAGAACTATCTCTTGTAGACCATGCTGGCCTCGAACTCACAAAGATCTGCCTGTTTGTGCCTCCCGAGTACAGGGATTAAAGGCATGCACCACGACCGCCCAGTCAAACTTAACATTTTAAATGTTGATTTGAGAACTCTACCCATATTAGAACAATATTGCTAAGTTTATCAGTTAAATAGACCAAATTTCTAAGTATTTTCAGATATTTTCACCTTGTAGTAAGTGCCAAATACTTCTGAATCTACTATAAAATTCAGAGAAAGGCATTTTTGTTTCCAAATTCACAGGTATGTGTACTCTCTCACACACAGGAATGTATACGATGTATATACATGGATAAATGCATGTGCATGTGGAACAAAACATTCCATGATACTACTTATAGAGTCTTGAACAAAACTACTGTAAGAAAATATGGTGCAATTGTAATATAAGATAAATTCCTTATTAAAGCTGCTATCCCTTTCTAGGAAAAGAAAATTATGTTCTGCAACAGTAGTTTGTAGTGTTAAGTTATTTAAAGCTACACACAAACACATATATACGCACATATATAATTATTTTCTTCATGTATTATACAGAGCAATTTGTTTTTAATTGTTCCACTACATGCGTAAATGTTTTGTTACAATATTTAGGTGCATGGCTTAACTAAAATTTGACTGCTAACACTTGACTAGCTGGGTCATTTATGAACAAGCTAATAGAGAACATTTTTCTTGACTCTGTTGGTATCACTTCACTTTAATATATCTATCCTACATTTTGAGACAATAAAAACTACTTATCCTTATGTCCTTTCTCATGTTTCCCTCAACCATACTGCAATATGTTCTTTTCTTATCTCTGTCATCAGGGTTTTCAATATTTTGGTAAATAATATTTTAATTAACTCATTAAAAACTAAACTCTCCTAGGCTACAGAGAAACCCAGTCTTGGAAAACCAAAAAGAATTTAATACATTATATTTTATATTTTCTGACAATTTTTCCATTATTTCTACCCCTTAACTGCTCTAGTCTCCCCGACAACCCTTTTCAATTTCATAATTTATTTAATTATTAATGCATAAAAGCATATATTTATGTACATGCATGTGTTTGGGCATCGTTTGTATGTGTATGTGATCAGAGCTGACATTTGGGATCTGATAATTGTTAGAAGCTTTGGTTCAACACTGGAGAAGATTGATGCTACCTTTCTTTTATTTTGTTTTATGTTTGTTTTGTTTTTCTTTGAGACAGGGTTTCTCTTTGTAACAAACCTAGTTGTCCTGGAACTAACTTTGCGGACAAGTTTTGCCTCAAACTCACAGAGATCTGCCTGCCTTTGACTCCCAAGTACTGGGATTAAAAGTGTGAGCCACCACTGCCCACCTCCATTCTGCCTTTTGTAATAACATACTTAATGCATGTAGCTCTTCATTGGGGGAAAGGTGTGTGAGAGTTCCTCCATTCAGACTGTAATGTAAACCAATGTTGCCATTATGAATAATTTTTAGGAAGCCATGTTATTAAATTTTCATGATATGCCCATGTGCCATATAAAGAAGACGCTGGCTTGCACTAAACAGTGTGATCATCTGGCTCTTACATTCTTTCTTCCACTGTTTTCGCTGAGCCTCGACTCAGAGATTGTATTAGAGATGCAACAATTAGGAATGAACACTCCACAGTGTTGTCCTCTTGATCTTTTTCAGTTATGGATTTAAGCAATGCTTTCATCTACTGCAAAAAAAAAAAGTAGCTTCTTTGAAGAATGATGAGAGCTTCACTTAACTTAGGATTAAGAATGGATATTCAGAATGAAATACAGTTGGAAATTATACTGGTCCAAGAAAATACAATAGTTGTTTTTCATCTAGGGACCATGAGCTCACCATCCAGTAGCTGGCTAGGTTTTCAGTACTGGATATGATTTCCCTCCTATTGAGAGGGCCTTACGTCCAATTGGACAATTGTTGGTTACTCCCAAAATACAAGTGCCACCATTGCCCCATTAGGAATATTTTCCTGTGCTGGTCATTGCTGTACATATGCAACTAGGAAGGAGTATTAATTTCTTTTCTCTTGTGGAAACTAGCAGATTAACTTCAAATGGATTGAGAGCTGGTCCACAAACTCTTCAAATGTTGTGATTCCAGGCATCTAGATTCCAACACAAAACCACAAATGTGAACAACCAGGAGAATATAACTCTTCTGAACACAGTAATACCACTGTAACAGGCCACAAGAAAAGCAATTTAGTCAAAGCATGAGGCAAAAGCTTTAAAAAGCAATTTTAAATATGTCTGAGGCTATGAAAAAATTCTTCATAAAGACTGTGAAAATATAAACAGTTGAATGAAATAATGAAAGCAATTCAAGATCCAAAAGTAGAATTTAACAAAGATATTGAACCATTAAAAAACCTAAACATAAATAAAACTGGAAATAAAATACTCAGGAAGTCTACAAAAACCTCAGATGTAAGTCTCACCAACAAATTAAAAGATATGGAAGAGAGGATTTCAGAACTTAAAGACAAAGAAAAAAAATTGAATACCTTATCTTAGTCAAAAAAAGTTAGATACAAAACCAAATACAATTAAGAGTTGTACAACACAGAGCAATGTGGAGTGTGTGTGCGCATGCGTGCATTCGTGCATGTGTGCGTGTATGTGTCCCTGTTCGTGTGTATGTGCATTTGTGTGTGTGCATGTTGCACGTGCATGTGAGTGCACACATATGTACACACGCGCGCGTGAGTGTGTGCATGTGTTTGTGTGTGTAGACCATAAAGCTAGAAAAGAGAACATGAGAAGGAAGGCATAAGTTTTAAGAGAAGGGAGAAATGGTAATGATGGAGAAATACACGTGACAAGAAAGCAGGGCAGGGACAATCTTGGAGAGAAGACAGCAAACCTGCAAGAACGGGTGGGAGGGCACAAAGGAGACTTCATGGCAGAGAATGACGAGTAAAGTATATAAAACATACTTACAGATTGGGGCTCATCATCATTGTTAGGATAGCTGAAAGAGATGCTGAAGGTTTCTGTGGATGTGAATGTGTTATCATTTCAGGGAAAATTAGAGAGCAAAAACCTGTGAATAGAACTAAAGAGAAAAAGTTCCTGTATTCTTTGTGACTTTGAAAATTATTATTGAGGTATAAAGGAGAACAATCTTTTTATTTTTCCTTTATAAACAGAAGAAGTCATGCAAAACATCTGCTGCTACAGAAGACACACTACCTGAGACTATGTCCCAGCTTAACATAGAATCACCTTCGAGCACACCTCCTGCTGATGATCAACATCAGACTGCTCCCAGCCATTCCCTAGACCTTGCTGAGAGTCTCCCTACTCCAGCTCCAGGCCTCACTGTGAGTCAACTCCAGATTCTTTTCTGGAATGCACCAAACTCTACTAGCTATTCTCATCAAGTGTTATCATTTCCTGTTTCCTTTATGATATCTTCATGATATAATCACAGGGCTTATAACCTTGCAAGAAGTTCTTTCACTTCCCACAAATTTATTTATATCATGTGTTCATTCATTTATTGAGTGTAAGTTTTCAGATACTGCCTGCAATTTATATAAATCTACTCCTCTACTGCATTGTGTCATTTCATCAGAACACTGGATGTGGTATATCAGAGCAGCATCATGTGGAGCATGAGGTCCTTAGACACATCTAATTATTTGTGTTCATAAATAATAATAGTAATGTAATTAGAAACATTCATAAGTCTGGAAAAAACACAATCTTATTTAATAATAATTTTCCTTTGAATGATCCCAGCTTTATAAAACAATTTTCTAAGAGGCTTTAAATTTAGAAGACTGGTTCCCTGCTTGATCATAAACATGCAAGGCAGTCAGCAATCCTGAACATCACACTTATATTGAAATGTTCCATGGCAGCTTACCTTTACTTTTAAGACAAAATTTAGAATAAATTTGTATATCTTGTATAAATATATAAGAAGTGTATTGAAGACTATTGATATTTCTCTTGCAGAAAGTTTATTTAAGCTGAGTTTTGATCCCTATAAAGATTTTAACTTAAATAGGTATTGACATGAGTCCTAATTGGGTTTTGTACATGATAGTCCAGCAAGCTACCGGTTCATAGGTACCTCCGAATATTGACTGTCATCTAGGCTTTTTTGTGATTGGTGTAATAATTTTTTTCTCAGCTCTGTGGGACCCCCTCCATTTTAAATTGCTCTCCTAAAATTCAGAAATAGTGCAAGAAAGACAGCTGTGGTAGTTCACAACTGTAATCCTTGCGTTAAGGGGACAAAGACAAGTAGGCCTCTGTGGGTTGTAGACAAGCCTAGTTTACATTGTACATTCCAAGAAAAATAATGAGATCCTGGCTCCAAAAGAAACGATGGGAGGTAGGAAGGAAAAAAGAAGGAAGGAAGAAAGGAAGGAAAGAAGGAAGGGAGGAAGGAAGGAAGGAATGAAGGAAGATAATAAGGGAGGGAGAAAAGGAGGAAGGAAGGAAGAAAGGAAGTTAGGGATGGAGGGAGGGAGGGAGGAAGGAAAGGAGGAGAGAAGGAAGAAAGAAAGGAAGAGAGGGAGAAAGGAAAGAAGGAAGGAAGGGAGGTAGGGAGGGAGGGAGGGAAGGAAGGAGGGAGGGAGGGAGGAAGAAAATAAAGGATTTATTATCTATCACCACAACCACAGTCCCACTTTTAATGTTTACACTGGAAATTGTGTGCATTATGAATTATTTGGTGGTATTCATAATAGCCCACTAATTTATTTTATACATATCCTAAAACTTTCTAATTAATTTAAATCTAGTCATTGCTGCTTGCTTACTTATTTACACATCACTACCACTAACTATATCACTTTTTGATTTTTATGTTATACTAGTTGGTTATACTGATGGAAAAATCAGATCCAAGTGAATGCTAATAACTAATAGTTAATGACTGTGTGTTACATGTTGCTTGGATTATTTGCATTTCCTTGGGTCTATGAAGACAACTCTATCTCCTTGTATGCAGGTATCCAAGCTTATAGCTTTTCCTTACTTTGCATATTCTGTCTTACAGTTAGGCAACCTTCGATTCATTGAAAAACTCTGTATTACTCTGTGATCTCAGAACACTGTACAGAAAAGAGATTAGAGGTCTATCAATATATCTCTGTATTATAAACACTGATATTGAGAAAAAATCTCTAAACATTAAGAACATGACTCTAACCAAAGGACCTCTACCTGAGCCTGTTTGAAAGAGGTAGTTGTGAGCCAGCTCATGTTGGTTTTGATTATTTAATAGGAACAGGTTGGTATCTTCAGAGGAGACATACTTTGATTTGTACCCACATAATAACTTAACAAACTTCAGTTGTATGTTTTATATATACTTTTCTCTACTCCAACAATATTTAATTTCCCCATTTTATATTCTGCTGTCAAAAGAGAAAAGGATATATTTAAATTAATTACAATTTCACTTAAGTACTTCAGACAATTGCTCTTAACAGTCTCTGCTGTACTCATGTTGAACATCTTGTCCACAATAAAAAGATTCCTCTGATTTTCAGGGAGAGTGTTCAAACTTCTGTGGCTGAAGCCCATTGCTTTAACTCATTACTTTTTTCCAATGAAAGAATTTCTCTTTACCTTATCTGTAGTTCTATAAATACATACAAATCTTTAGGACAAATATGGAGATTGAGATTTATCTCATATGAAGGTTAATTTTTATTTGTTGCTAAACTTGCAAGTTTATATCCCTGTGTTTGTTTAACCCAGAACCAAAAGACACAGACCCCAAGCCAGAGCACTACCAGAGGAGCTGTTGCCCAAAATGAGGCCATGACCGTGACAGTGCTGGATGTATCAGAGCAAATTGAATATGAGTCAAAAGAACATGAAATAAAGTCTATGTTTCATGCTAAAGTGGCGACTGCGAACAAATATTTCAACGTAAAAGTTTTCAGCCTCAAACTGAAAGAGAAGTTCAAAATAAGGAATGTCATCAACATTGCCAATTATGTCCAGTTCAAAGGAATCCTGGTGATAAATAGAAATTCCTCTGTGACTAAAGTTGGTTACAATGGAGTGATCGTAGTTCCCAACAGAACAGCAGAGGAAACTCTCATGATTTCTGATATTAACAAGATTGTATGTAGAGCACCATTTTATGGGACGCTTACATTGAACAAGGTAATACTTAAAACTTGCTTTTTTAAAAAAAATTTTCTTTTATAACACCTTGAATCAAATATGGTAACTTTCCAGTCACAGTTTAAATGATAATGTAGAAGCACAAGATTCTTGACTATGGGTGGAAGGTGAAATCATTCCACATATGAGAAAATAAGAGTGGGTGACTTATTCATAATTCTTAGGATGTCTCTGAAAGAGCACCAGAAAATGACTTACCAAGAAACTTTATTTTGCTAGTTAAAAATCAATGAAAAGGAATGGTGCAGGTCACAGGTCAGGGTCATGTCAACAATCTCAAATTTTTTAGATATACTATAACTATACAATGCTCGTTATTTTTTTTCTATACATCCTGTTTCTACAGATTCCCTGAAAAGGGGTGAATGTTGATTGTGACATATATTTGAAGCAATAAATGGATGAGTGACATCCTCACAAATTCAAAATCATTCAAAAGAATGGATTTATTCACTCTGCAGATAGAAGGTTTAACCATTTAGTGTTGACTCATATCTTATTCAGTTAGTTAATTATTTCTGAAGACCTTAGTAACAAAGAACTACTTATGAAATAACCTTTAGAGAGTAAGTAAATCTAGTTTTCTTTTTTACAAATGAAAATATATATAGATATTTCATTGGTGCATCAATCCCCAAATTACGAGTATTGAGTTTTTAAAAAAATGACAGTCTTGGTGAACTCAATAAATGTTTTATAAATTTGCCACTTTTAAGGCTCTTTAGTTCATCATCTTTTAAAAGCTCTTTTATATTTTAGAGCCGTTACTTTATAGCACACTCCTTAGCGACAATGCTTATAAACACAATACAGTGACTGTGAAAGTCAATACTGTATGATTTGGGGACTTTGACTTTCTTAGACATGATAATGGGAAAAGGTAAGAAAATGTATAAGGTCAATATGAGTGAACTACTGGAATCTTACCTGTTCTGGAAAATCCCTATAATCTATTGAATGAATGAATGGTAGAAGAAAATGTCCGTTCATCCTTTTATAAGAAGAGGATACATTGATGGTTGACTGAAGTTCTGATTTCTGAGATTTATCAAGATGATTTTTGGAGAATCCAGACTGTTAGGAATAGAGAGTAGTAGAAAACAGGAAGAACATTTATTTTCGTAAAACTTCCAGGCAGAAATCTTCTAGATAAGGAAAGTAAATAATTGTAGTAATAAAAGATAATTCTTTGGGAAGACTTTAACAAAGATGCCTGTATGCCCATGTCTGTAACAGGTTCAATATTTCCCAGTGATTTTTGAAAGAGAAAAGACTGTTTTGAGTGTATACCAAAATGAGATAACTTCCAGAAACAGAATGTTAATTTTACTTTTGCAGAAAAAGGTGTACTCAAAAAACACAATCTATGAAATGATGGACGAGGGCGATGAAGATGAAATTATAGAAGTTGTAGGGAGAGGGAGATGCTTCAACATCAACTGTGAGAAAGGAGACAAACTACAGCTCTTCGACTTTGAACTGACAAGAACTAATAATCACGCAAAGCTGGTGTCTGGAATTCACAGTTTCATTAAGGTACAAAGTAGAGAGGGAACAGATTTACCAAAGCAGAAATTCACGTTTTCTTTAGGATCCCAAACATGAACATTTTAATGTGTTGCATAGATAATTCTGTCTCTGGAGGGGAGAATTGAAATGATATCCTTACACTCGTTTCTATAGGGAAATTTTCAAAAATTTATATTGAAGTAATGATCCAAAGATTATTGCATGTATGGTAAATAGCAAGATGTATGAAGAAATTGAAATGACATGGAAGTACATTTGAATAGTGATCAAGAGCAAGAGTTTTGAATAAGTCAGATGTGATTTGAATGGCAACTTCAACAATTAGGAGGTGGTTGGTTTCGCGGAAAAGTTTAACTCTTATTCTGAACTTTAAGGGAAGAAATTCCTATATATTTGTTAGTTCACACAGTGTTTAGCACATCTTAAGAAGTGAGTATACTATTTTCTTAATTGGATATATACACTAGAGAGAGCAGTCTAGGAAATAGAAATGTCATGAAAATATACCAAAGCATGGATCATCAGTATTAATTTCACTACACATGAAAATATCCAGCCTACTTGAATAAAGTCATGTTGAGCACGAGGAGCCTTCTCTTCAAGGACCACATAGTTGGAAAGAGGTGGCTCAAAATAAGACAATACACTGAAGAAGATGTAGCAGAGAAGATCAACAGCCTTTGAGAGGGCCAAAAGTCATATAAGGCTATTGAGGCCAATAGACAAGAATGGGTGGACTGGAGAATATATAAACAGTGCTTTAGCTCAAATTGCTAGAATCTGATAGTATCTCTCACTTTGTTGTTCAAGGTCATCAAGGTTGAAAAAAAAGAAAATATTCCTTCTTCATCCAAACCCGAATAATGAAGAAGGAAGTGGCGACCCACAGAATTAATTCAGTGCTTTCAACAGTGGAGTTTTTAAAATAGAGACACCAAGCAACTGGAAACAAGCAACAGCTATAGTAGTACATCTGAGCATTTACGTGTTGTTACCTAACCTGTGATTACGTATTTTCATTTATAATAGGCTTTACTCTGTTTTTCTATGAAAATAACACGTGAGTTTAATTTTTCCAGTGTAAGAATAATAAAAATTTCTTTTGAAAAGGATACAAACATTCAGTCAAAGTAGTCATCTACACTATGTGGAAAGAATTTTACCTACTGTTCTTCTGATACAGGGCTAATATCCAAAATATATAAAGAACTCAAAAAACTAGATAAGCGATAAAACAAATAACCCAATTGAAATTTGGCTAAAGATCTAAGCAGAGCATTCTCAAAGAGGAAATTTAATTGGCTGTGACACACTTAAATGTTCAACATCCTTAGGTATCATAAAATGCAAATCAAAACTATTTTGAGAATTCATCTTAAACCTGTCTGACCAGCTAAGATCAGTAAAACAGGTGACAGCTCACACAGGTGAGGATGTGGAGTAAGGGAATAGCCATCCATTGTTGATGGAGGGCAAACTTGTACAACTTATTTCAGTTTCCTTTAAACACTTTTAATGCAATTCAAATTTTTAGATATTTTTGTCTGGGAAGTCTTTTCCAGACTTAAAACCACAAGATTGTATCCTTTTTCTCTTTTAGCAGTTTACTTCTTTCCCTTTTAGCCTGTTAACTGATTTTTCCATATTTTTAAAATGTAAAATGGGATTTACTTTAAAATGAGTATGAAATTTGTCTCATTAAAGTGACTATTATTGGTAAAATATGCTTGAATAAACTGTCCTTTCTCCACTTATTTATTGCTTATTATTTTCCAAAAGCAGCTTTCTAGATTCTTTACTGTATTTGACCAGCATTTCCTCTGTATTTTAAATGCAAAACTACATTAAAATTGATTGTCTTTACAATGTTACAATTTTAATACGAAATGTTATAAGTTTTCAATATTTCTACATATAAAACTCAACATATAACATCTGGCACACCTTATCTTACAATCACACAGAAAACAATTGTTAAAAATCAGTTTCTCACATAATCTAAGTACAATAGACTAAAATACGTCTAGAAATAGCCTTTTAAATTTTGATCAATTTTACCTCTTTCTATTTCTTCAGTTCCTTTGTTATCTGTACCTATCCCATACCCAGCTTACTTGATTTAAAGAGTAATTTTTGTCTAATTAGTGTATCTATATATTCTTGGCTGGCTATTGTCACACACTGGAGTGTATTCCATCTACCAGTAGTAAGGAAAACCAGACCCAGAAAGATAAATATAATATGTACTCACTTATAAGTGACTTTTAGATATAAAAAAAACAGCCTACAGTTCAGAACCCCAGAGAACCGACACAACAAAAAGGACCCTAAGAAAGACATATGTGGATCCACATATGAAGGGGAAAAAGACAAGATCTCCTGAGTAAATTAGGAGCCTGAGAGTCATGGGAAATGGTCGAAGGGAAGAGGAGATGAAGGAAGGGTAGCAGAGAAAAATATATAGCTCAATTCAAAAAATAGCGCTCTCTCTCTCAGTTAGGTTTAATATCTCGTCTCAATCTCCTTTCTCCATGCTGGGCTTTTGTCTGATTTAAGTTAGACAGGTCTGGTGAATACTCTCATAAGCACTGGACGTTCATATGTGCAACTTCCCTGTTCTATCCATAAACTTTGTTTCCTATACTCATCTGCTTTAGCTACTATGCTCTACCAGACTGCAGGAAGCATGTAAGTACCTGTATTCACAGACAAGCACTAGGGAAATGAGGAACGTTAAACACACATGATTAGATTGTCTTTTTAAAGGAAGAGATACATAATCTGTGTTCTGCCCAGAAGATTCAAAATGGGTGTGGTTAATAGCCTGGTGACTTCTGCACTTTTCATATGGCCAGACATTACCGGCTCACCCAGGCTCTTACATTGATCTCAGTAAATCTATAGCACTGGCTTTCCTGAAACTTCATCATGAACATTGTTAACTTTGAGTCTGCCTTCTTAGTTAATCTGTAGAACTCATTCTTATGGAATATATCACTTGTACTTTATCAGATTCTAGATGTTGCCATGGCTTAATCTTTATTGTGAAACAGGATTAAGTTAATTATCAGCAGGAATTTTTTTCCAAGCTGTGCTGTGCTTAAATATGCTTAAATAAACAACCTCATATGAGACACTAATTTGAAACAACACAGGCCACTGGGTCTTATTGAACCAAATCTCCTTACCTCCCCTGCATTGACACTCTGCTGGCCATGGTGTTTGGCATGAAGCTGATCTCCTACAATGCTCTCCAACATGTGGGAAGAGGGTTTGCCTTATAGATGTTGAGTTTTGGGCTGAGCACTGCACAGTCTCTTATTCTCTACACCTTGACCAGTTGTAAATCTTTGTTTTGATTACCATAGTAATGAGAAGTCACTAGTAGTCACTTTAATATAATATCACTTTGGCAGAGTAATAGAAGTCAACTCTTCCCTCTGGTCTATGACTTGGTTAGCCCAATATTCTTGGTCTAGGTAATAATACCATGTGTGGATTCTATCTTGTAAAGTGGGACTTAAATCTAAGAAGAAAGCAGTTGGTCACTCCAATGATATTCATGCCACTATTGTACCTCTGGGCATATATTTCTAGGCTTGCTATGGTTGATGCTTGTGAGGCTCATAACTCCATAAAACTGATGTTTACTTTTGTCCTCTGATAGCATACATGCATGTCACCTTCTAGCACTCTGAAAGCTAACCAGTGAAGATGAAGCTTCCAGATCAAAACCAACTTGTTTCTCTATGTTTGATGATCCATTTATGTCATGTTTTCAACAACAGGGGCTTTAAAAAATCAATAGAGAAAGAAATGATCAGTAAACACTGCAATCCTAAATATATACTCACAAAACAGAGGCACTCCATTCATAAAAGAAATACTAATAGTTTAGGAATAAATTTTTAAAATCATCAAAGAGAAATATTTTAAGTACTGAGAGAGTTATTCTTATGTAAATGCAAACATATGTGACACTTTGGATTTTATTAATCACTAAGATGAATAGGATGGCATTCTCACAATATGTAAAGGCCATGCAAAACATTAGAGGTGACAGCAAAAACATGACTGTGGTGCAAGATATGACTGGTGAAAACCTGTGACAAGTTCAGGGGGAGACCCTGGGATCCCCAATTCGTAGCACTCTATTTGCTGTGATCCTAAAACTGGCCCTCTGTGAGTCCCTGTCTTCCCTGTTCCTCGAGGCCAAAGCAAAGGATGCAAGAAATACTTACACTAACCAGCTTAGCTTCCCCTGCTCTGCCAGCCAGAGGGGATTAGTTCAGAACCTTGTTTCTGTCTTGATATGGTAATTTCACCTGCTAAGGAGGGTCCTCACAGGTGCCCTGAATCTGCTCCTATCTGTCTGTCAGGGTTCCCAGCTCAACACCCCATGCCTGGCAGCTCCTGCCACTGGTGCAAGCAGCTCATCACAGCAATCTCACACCTGGCTGAGAGGTTTTTCCCTTACTGGGGTCAAAAAGTATTTAACCCTGGATTAAGTTGAATAAATGGGGCATTCTCTTCTTGAGGATGGCTCGAACTCTCTATCTGTGTTGTGTGCGTCTTGTGTTCAACCCCTAGGACAATATAGAACTCATGGGAGGTGGGTGGTGATGCTGGCCCTGTGGCGTGGAACAGTCACCCACAGCTCTCAAGTAATGGAAAAATAAAAGTTTTTAAAGAGAAACTCTAACACATTTTGGAGGAATTATCTTATAACCCACAGACTGATATAAAAGACCAAGAGAAAAGAGACTTAAAGAAAATGGAGAGGCTATTTAGGACATGCCAGCTGCACTAGGTATCAATGAAGAACTACTATAAATACAGAGGCATCAGGTTAGTGGAACAGAGAAAAATCAACAGGGATGTAGTAAAGAAGTAGAACATTATTGCAAGAAAACTTGACATTCTTTCATGAGGGAAGAATGGAGAACTATGGAAACGTAGGGAAGGTCATGTAGAGTGAAAGCAGCCTGAATCGTGTTCTTGCTATGAGTTCTTTTTGTTTGTTTGTTTGGTTTTTGTAGCATGATCTGACTGCATAACACTGCCTGACCTGAAACTCATTATGTAGACCAGGCTGGCCTCAAACTCATGGAGACAGGCCTGTCTCTATCACCTGAGTAGCCTGCATGGATACAGATAGGTAATACTGGATCTTTATCTTACAAAATATGTAATAAGAAACTAAAGATCTAAAATAGATTGCAATATTATTACAGTTTCATAACTATTTTTTCACTTTATAATTTTAAAATATATTTTAAATAAGATACAATGACACCACTTCATCATTTTTTTCTCTCCAGCACCTCCAAGATTATACTCATTTTCAATCTGATAGAATTTTATCTGATAGAATAGTTTTTGTTATATAACATACTATGCAAATATGTATGTATGTATGCATGTGCGTATGTGGGCCTTAAATTTAAGAAGAAGGTATCTGGTTTCACTTGTGATATTCATGCAACTATTTTATACCTGGGCAGATCTTGCCAGGTTTGTCATGGTTGTGATTTCCTGTGATGAATCCCAAGATCACCTTGTGTGTAAGTTTACCCTGACTAAACTTCTATTGCTAATCCATGATTGCTGACTTCCTTTTGACCTGAGATGTCTGTGAGACAGGACAATTCTCCAAATATTTAACCACTCCCTAAAGTCAAGAAAAAATACATTTTAAACATGCTTTTGCTACACCTGAGATGTCTGTGAGACAAGACAATTCTCCAAATATTTAGCTACTCCCTAAAGATAAAGAAAAAATATATTTTAAACATGCTTTTGCTACATTTAACAAATATATCTCCTGCACCAAGTGATTTGAGGGGCACTGGGCTGAACCACATAGTTCAGGGACAGTGATTTGTGTGCTGTGTTCTGAAATGATTATGACATGAAATGACAATGCAAAGTTGAAACGAGATGAATAAAGGTCATTCTTGTCATGTTTGGTTTGTTTTTTGAGACTGATTTTATCGTATAATTCTGTCTGCCTGGAAACTCATGATATAGACCAGGATGGTCTTAAACTCTAAAACCCCAGTGCTGGGTTTGAAGGCATGGATCACCAAACCTGACATATTCAATATAGTTTTGACTCTCTGATCTCTGATTTAGGTCATTCTCAAACCTCTCTGTGACTGCACCAATGTCCTACTATACCTAGGCTTTACACCCACATAGCATCTAAAGCCTACAAAAGAGAAACTTAGATAGCCGCAGGTGTCAATGGCTTTAAATCACAACTTCTGTGCTTTTCTTTAATTTCCTCTTGATCCAGTAGTGTTCTGAGGACTTCAATATCAGTCTGCAACCATTTCATATATGACCCAAGTCAGAAAACATAAAGGTCCTACTAGTCTAAGCTTATACAAGATCTAGGGGTCCTTATGTTCAAGGCCTACAGAAACACTACGACCTACAATGTACACTTGATGCTGCTCCTTACTGCCACTACCTGCTGCTTACTGCTGCTAAACACAAAGGAATACAAAAGCTGCTAAGAGCCAGATCTTGAGAAGCATCATGTATACTCATGGTTCCCACACGCTTAAATGAATAAACACAAGGAGGTGAATAGTAGGAGCCATCATTTATGGTATCAACCTGCTTCCTGATAACATAGCACCCTTCCACACCACTATTCGCTGCCTAGTGCCACTGGTTCCATGTCACTTGATAGCAATAGTCCAAAAATATTATGCCAGAAACCATCTACTTGTCCACATAGAAAAGCATAATTAAAGAAATGCTTCCAGACCCTGATGCTTCCAGGAGCTCAGAGCTCTTACACACTTTTCAAGGGATGGTGCTCTCATTACATAGGATCCTAATCTGACCTATCTGATCACAAACAATGCAGAAATTCTGTCCACAATAATGCAGGAATGCTAGGTGAATATTTTTACTTCTGTACACCAGAAAACAGCCATTGCCAAATTGTTGTGCATTTATTTGAAGTTGGGTTTGTATATTATAGTGACATCAGCCTCTGAAAATTCACAGCATGCAACAATGAACAAATACATCAGAAAATTTATGAAAAAAAAAAAGCGATTCCAACTAAGATTGCCCTCTTTCCAGTAAATCCATTAAAGTACTGGTGGTAACAGGCATATGATGAGCTTTCTTTCTACCATCTCTTAGGATCCTTAACCTGAAAGGGAGGTGTGGATGAGTGACTTACCTTTTTTCCAATGGGATGCTGTATAACTGTAGTGAAAAGTAGATTGCTAGGGATCTAAATATAAGTCTAATAGATGAGAAAATGTCCATTTCTGAACTTGTACCTTTAAAGTGTTATCAGAACAGCATGTGCATATAGCCACATTTCCTTGTGACTATGGGAATTTCCTACTTACCAAGTAGAAACCTGAGGATGCGAATGGGGGTGAGTCCTCACTGATTACTTGGTAACTGCTAACTTGAGGTGATCATTCAGACACACCCAAACAATTCATACAGAGGAGTATTTAATCAGTGCCATTTCCTTATTAGTTTTGTAAATTCTTAATTTTACAGGCATCTGATGTTAACACACCACCCTTCTACCTAGTTTCCGAGAGATTTACTCATTTATCTTCCTACTTAAACCAAACAAGTTATGTTTCTGCCTTTCTAAGGATCTAGGATCTGGACATCACTAAAGAAATTGCCAGCATGGTGAGTCTTGCCCTATAGAGATACCTATAGAGAGCAGGTATCTCTGTGTAACCCACAAGAACAAAAGCTCGGTGTTGGTTCTTCCATGTGGGATAGAGGGAGCAAGACTGGTCCCAGTGGTCCTCAGGGCAGTAAATTCTCAACTCAAGAAAATGGTGGGCATTATTATGAATCTATCCTTGCAGCCTGAGCAGAGAAAAATTTGTTTTGACTCTTGAAGATTATAAAGTAAACTTTCTATGTTTAAGTCAAAATAAGTAGGAGAGAAGCCTGGTTATTCTGTCTGAGGAATGCAGGGGATCCTGGTGATTGTGGTGAGTGACTGGACAAAAGGAAAGGAAGTGACATGAATGAGCTTCCAGGAAACGGCATTAAGTGAGCAAGCGTGGTGGATTTTAGACTGTGTTGTCTAGTGTCATTGCCATGTTAACAGTGCGAGGGCTCAAGAACGTGCACAATAGAAAATTCCTGAGATTCACAAGCACGTGTTGTCTCGGTGATTTCATGTGCATATTTAACATCCTCCTCCACTGTCTTCTATGCCAGTTAAAACAGCAGTGTTCCACTTACTGTAAGAGGTCCTGAAAAGTTATTGTTTTGGTGGCTTGTCTTGTTTCTGTTTTTTTTTTTTCCTGGTGCTAATATGGAGGCAACAAAAGGAAGATTTAAATAGAAATTCATTTCTAGTGATTATTTTTAAAGTGTTTTAAATAGTCTTGGTAAAATCTGGTATAAGTCTTTGGTACACTTGAATTTAGCATCTTTTTGTTGTTGGGCTATTTTTTTTTTTTTTTTTGCCTTTTTGCTTGTTTGGTTTTTGTTTTTCAAAACAGGGTTTCTCTGTGTAACAGCCCTGGCTGTCCTGGAACTAGCTCTTATAGACCATGCTGGCCTCCAACTCACAAAGATCTGCCTGTCTCTGCCTCCCGAGTGCTTGGATTAAACTGGCCAGCCAAATTTAGCATTTTAAATGTTGATTTGAGAATTGTACCATATTAGAAAAATCTTGCAAAGTTTATCAGTTAAATAGACAAAATTTCTAAGTATTTTCAGATGTTTTTACCTTGTTCTTGTGGTAAGTGCCAAATACTGCTGAATCTACCATAAAATTGGGAGGAAGGCTTTTTTCTTCTTTTGTTCTTCAAATTCACAGGTATGTGTACTCTCTCACACACGTGGAATGTATTTGATGTATATACATGGATAAATGCATGTGCATATGAAGCAAAACATCCATGACACTACTTATAGATCCTTGAAGAAAAATGCTGTAAGAAAATATGGTACAATTTTACTATAAGATTAATTCATATTAAAGGTGCTATACCATTTTAGGGAAAGAAAACATATTGTGTTATTCAACAGTAGTTTGTAATGTTAAGTTATTTACAGCTACACACACATGCATCTATATACAAACATATGTATTATTATTTTCTTCATGTATTACACAGAGCATTTTGTTCTTAATTTTTCCACCACTGAAGAATGTTTTGTTACAATATTTAGGTGCATGACTTAACTAAAATTTGACTGTTATCACTTGACTAGCTCAGTTATTCAACTACAAGCTAATAGAGAACATTTTTCTACACCCTGTTGATCTCAACCATTTACTATATCTATCCTACATTTTAAGACAAAAACACTGCTTATCCTTATGTCCTCTTTCATGTTCCCTCAACCAAGCTGCAATACGTTCTTTTCTTTTCTCTGTCATCATGGCTTTCAATATTTTGGTACAAAAAATATTTTAATTATTTCATTAAAAATTTAACTCTCCAAAGCTACAGAGAAACCCTGTCTTGAAAAACCAAAAAGAATTTAATACAATATATTTTATAATTTTTGACAATTGTTTCCATTATTTCTACCCCTTAACTGCTCTTGTGTCCCCCACAATCCTTCTCAAACTCATGATTTATTTAGTTATTAATGTTTTATGCGTAATAGCATATATTTATGTACATGCATATATAATGGCATTGTTTGTATGTGTATGTGATTAAAGCTGACAATTTTTTTATCTGATAGCTTGTTAGAAGCTTTGGCTCAACACTGGAGAAGATTGTTTCTACCTTTCTTTTATTTTGTTTTTTGTTTGTTTTGGTTTTCTTCAAGACAGGGTTTCTCTCTGTAACAAACCTAGTTGTCCTGGAACTCACTCTGCGTGCAAGTTTTGCCTCAAACTCACAGAGATATTCTTGCCTCTGCCTCCCAAGTACTGGGATTAAAAGTGTGAGCCACCACTGCCCACCTCCATGCTGCCTTTTGTAATAATAACACACTTAATGAATGTAGCTCTTCATTTGGGGGAAGGTTTGTGAGATTTCCTCATTCCAGGTTGTAATTGAACCGACACTGCCATTATGAATATCTTATTTAGGAAGTTATGTTATTTAATTTTCATGATATGCCCATGTGCCATATAGAGAAGACACTGGCTTGCACTAAACAACGTGATCTTCCGGCTCTTACATTCTTTCTTCCACTGTCTTCCCTGAGCCTGGGTGCAGAGATTGTATTAGAGATGCAACAATTAGGGATGAACACTCCACAGTGTTGTCCTCTTGATATTTTTCAGTTATGGATTTAAGCAATGCTTTCATCTACTGCAAAAAAAAAAAAAAAGTAGCTTCTTTGGAGAAGGATGAGAGCTGCACTTATCTGTAGGATTAAGAATGGGTTTTTAGAATGAAATACAGTTAGCAATTATACTGGTGTAAGAAAATGGCAATAGTTGTTTTTCATCTAGGGACCACGAGCTCACCATCCAGTAGCTGGCTAGGTTTTCAGTACCGGATATGATTTCCCTCCTATTAAGAGGGCCTTACGTCCAATTGGACAACTGTTGGTTACTCCCAAAATACAAGTGCCACCATTGCCCCATTAGGAATATCTTCCTGTGCTGGTCATTGTTGTACATATGTGTGGAGAGCCATATGGAGTATACAGGAGCCGCACCTAGAAAATGGTGCTGGCTTCCGGCTTCCGCGATCCTGAAAGCGGATGCGCTCCGAGACAAACAACTCCTTTTTGGCTTCGACCCTGCTCATGCTACGATCGTTCGATGATCATAAGCTGCTTGTATTAGCGTGGGCCTATGGGCAGTGCCCACTTGGTGAACCTGGATTGGCAGCCCTTGGCTATATCAGGGCTGGGCGAGGCTTGCCCGGGGGAAGAGAGAGAGAACTGTGAAAAAGGTCCTGAGTAAAACTGCTTGTGAGAAGAGTTCCGGCGTTGCATCTTCTTTGCTGGACGAGGTTGGTCGAGACACATATGTAACTGGGAAGGAGTATTAATTACTTTTCTCTTGTGGCAGCTAGCATATCAACTTCAGATGGATTGAGAGCTAGTGGGTCCACAAACTCTTCAAATGTTGTACTCCAGATATCTAGATTTCATCACAAAACCACAAATGTGAACAACCAGGAGAATATAACTCTTCCTGAACACAATAATCCCATTGTAACAGGCCCCAAGAAAACCAATTTAGATGAAGCATGAGGCAAAAACTTTAAAATAGCAATTTAAATATGTCTGAGGCTATGAAAAAAATTCTTCATGAAGACTGTGAAAATATAAGCAGTTGAATAAAACAATGAAAACAATTCAAGAACCAGAAGAAGAATTTAATAAAGATATTGAATTACTAAGACAACCTAAAACTGGAAGTAAAATACTCAGGAAGTCTACAAAAAAAAAAACTCAGATGTAAGTCTCACCAATAAATTAAAAGTTATGGAACAGAGGATTTCAGAATTTAAAGACAAAGAAGAAAAAAATTGAATACCTTATTTTAGTCAAAGAAAATGCTAAATACAAAACCAAATACAATTAAGAGATGTACAATACAGAGCAATATGGGGTGTGAGTGCGTTTGTGTGTGTTTGTGTGTGTGTAGACTATGGAGTTAGAAAAGAGAACATGAGAAGGAAGGCATAAGTCTTAAGATAAGGGAGAAATGGTCATGGTGGAGGAACACACGTGACACGAAAGCAGAGTAGGGCCAGTCTTGGAGAGAAGACAGGAAACCAGCAAGAACGGGTGGGAGGGCACAAAGAAGACTTCATGGCAGAGAATGATGTGAATAAAGTATGTAAAACATATTAACAGACTGGGGCTCATTATCTTTGTTAGGATAGCTGAAAGACAGATGTTCAAGGTATCTGTGGATGTGAATGTGTTATCATTTCAGGGAAAATTAGAGAGCAAAAACCTGTGAAAAGAGCTAAAGAGAAACAGTTCCTGTATTCTTTGTGACTTTGAAAATAACTATCGAGATTTAAAGGAGAACAATCTTTATTTTTCTTTTTTTGCCTTTGTAAACAGAAAACATCACACAAAACATCTGCTGGTACAGAAGACACACTACCCGAGAAGATGTCCCAGCTTAACATAGCATCACCTTCCAGCACACCTCCTGCTGATGATCAACATCAGACTGCTCCCAGCCATTCCCTAGACCTTGCTGAGAGTCTCCCTACTCCTGCTCCAGGCCTTGCTGTGAGTCAACTCCAGATTCTTTTCTGGAATCCATCAAACTCTCCTAGCCATTCTCATCAAGTGTTATGATTTCCTGTTTAATTTATGATATTTTCATGATATAATTACAGGGCTTATAACCTTGAAAGAAGATTTTTCACTTCCCACAAATTTATTTATTTCATGTGTTCATTCATTTATTGAGTGTAAGTTTTCAGATACTGCCTGCAATTTATATAAATCTACTCTTCTACTGCATTGTGTCATTTCATCAGAACACTGTATGTGGCCTTTCCGAACAGTATCATTTGGAGCATGAGGTCCTTAGACACATCTAATTATTTGTGTTCATAAATAATAATAGTAATGTAATTAGAAACATTCATAAGTCTGGAAAAAACACAATCTTATCTAATAATAATTTTTCTTTGAATGATCCCAGCTTTACAAAACAATTTTCTAAGAGGCTTTGAATTTAGAAGACTGGTTCCCTGCTTGATCATAAACATGCAAGGCAGTCAGCAATATTGAACATCACAGTTATATTGAAATGATTCCATGGCAACTTACCATTACTTTTATGACAAAATTTAGAATAAAGTTGTATACCTTGTATAAATTTATAAAAAGTGTATTGAAGACAATAGATATAAGTCTTTTCCAATGCATAATTACTTGTTTCTCTTGCAGAAATTTTATTTTAAGCTGAGTTTTGATCCCTATAAAGATTTTAACTTAAATAGGTATTGACGTGAGTCCTAAATGGGCTTTGTGCATGATAGCCCAGCAAGCTACCAGTTCACAGGTACCTCCGAATATTGACGGTTGTCTAGGCTTTTTTGTGATTGATGTCATAATTTTTTTTTCTCTTTAAATTGCTCTCCTGAAATTCAGAAACAGTGTAAGAAGGTCAACTGTGGTAGTTCACAACTGTAATCCTTGCATTAAGAAGACAAAGACAAGTGGGCCTCTGTGGGTTGTAGACAAGCCTAGTCTACATTGTAAGTTCCAAGATAAATAATGAGATCCTGGCTCCAAAAGAAAGGACAGGAGGTAGGAAGAAAGGAAGGAAGGAAGGAAGGAAGGAAGGAAGGAAGGAAGGAAGGAAGGAAGGAAGGAAGGAGGGAGGGAGGAAGGAAGGAAGGAAGGAAGGAAGGAAGGAAGGAAGGAAGGAAGGAAAGAAGGAAGGAAGGAAGGAAAGGAATACTGTAGAGACAGTTCATCAATCAACTATCCCTTCCTGCCTCTTTTCCTGCTCCAGGATTCTCCTCCATATCCATTATTCTGCATGTGAAGAGCTTTAATTCAAATTTTCAGATTGGCAAAGTCCTTGGGGTACATCCAGCGACTGCTTAGATAAGCCTTTTTGCAAAGCAGTACAGATATTTTGGATAAAGTTTTGTAATTCTTGTCTTTAAAATGCTGTACTTCTTGTCATGAAGTAGCTCACAGAAAGAGCACCTGATTGCAGAATATGCTGCCGCCTTGGGTTCAATCCCAAGTATTGCAAAAAATATTAATACAATCCCCTTCTCTACTGTGTAAGACTAGTACTAGCTCGAACTACTGCCTAAATCTCTATCTCTTTCATTACCTAGGAAACCGCTATTGTTTAGATTTTCACCATTCTATCCAATGAAAGATTTCTTTTTATCATCTGTCTTAAAACTAACTGTTTATTCCTGTGTACACTCCATATAGAGCCGAACAATGGAGTTCATACCTAAAGAACCCTCGGAGGAAGATGCTTACCACAAAGATCCCACAATAGTGGTGGCATGGAAAACAACAAAACCATTTGTTTATGATATGACAGGACAGAAAATGTTCCATGCCACAGTGGTTACTGAGACTGAATTCTTCAGAGTACTGGTATTCGATGAAAAACTTCAGGAGATGTTTTCCAAAAGGAAACCCATTGCTTTCACAGCTTATTTCGGCAGCAATGGATCTCTGATGATACACAAAGCCTCCAGTGTGTCTGTGGTGACCGATGACTCAAATATGGGTATCTCAAAAGCATTGAGGAAAAGGACAACACAACTCCTCAAATTTCTGATCTCCACTCACAAACAAGAGAAACGCCTGTGAATGGAGAGTGGAAAGTAACTAGGGGAAGCCATTAGATTATTTTGTAGATATTTCTTCTGGAATCTCATGTTAAATCTTAACTTGGCAACTGCAATTTTGTCAAGTTACTGAACACAGAAAACATAAGCCTTCTGTATAAGAGATAGATAAGCAGAGTTTCCAACTCTGGTGTGTGTGATGCCATTGCTTTAACAATTTGTTCTCAGAGTAACACTGTGAAAATACTTTAGAAAGACATTCAACAACCTTTGGCCTTGGTCTGGCTATGAAAATACATCTATAGCCATTCTAGTTCCAGATTCAGTTAATTTTATAGCATACTTTCATTTTAGATTTTATTTCTTTGAGAGCTTCCTTACCTGTATTATTGTCAACTCAATTGTGAATGAAGAGTCAAACTCATAGCCTACATATTGGTTAAGATGATAAGAACAAGAAACCCAATAGACAATTCTGACCTATAATTCAGTCATGTCCAAAAAACTAGGATTCTGACCTCCATGTCCTTAAAGTGTTCTCACTTTTATTCTTCATTTTACTTCAGGATCTTCTTGAGGGAATGACCTCTGCTTTAAAGAGAAGGTTAACTGACTGGAAAAATACAGTTTCCTTTCTTAATTTATAGCTGAAGACAATGACAGAAAGAGCTTTGCGGAATTTTGTACTCAGAGAGTGTCTTTTTAAGACCCAATGCCCCACAAAATTGTGGTTTTAGCTGACCTAACCACGTGTTTATAATATTCTTTTATACATGTGTTTGACAGTATATTTTTAATCAGTTTTATCTGTACTATTTATCTGCAGACTGTTTAAATTACTATACACCTAATAAGTAAAGTAAGTTGAATGCAAATCAAAAAAGCAAAGCTAGATGATGTGAATTTAACCTTAGAAAGATCTGGAGTAGAGTGAATGAGTGCACAGATTGATTAAATATGATTCATTTAACTGAGAACTCCAGTAGTCCTTCTTAGACTCACAATGAGCTACAACTTTTCTTCTCAATCTTCTCAAGTCTCTTAAATTTACCTAGGAAACCTGCAAATGTACCCAGTTGGGTTTTGTTGCCATTGTTGCTTACTTTTTGTTGCAATTGTTGCTTACTTATATACATTTGTTGCAGTTTTTGTTTTTGTTCCTTTTCTTTTGCTCATTAAGAAATCTTGGCTATTCTGATAAACTAGCGCCAGTACATAAGAACACAATTTTATTGATTAAGTTTCAAATGAAGAATTTGCCAACACAAATATCTTAAGCTGTTTTGTTCCTGTAATTCTATTGTTTAAAATGTGTACTTAATTTTATATATTTATTTATTTTTATTTACACTGTGAGGTCAGGGGAGAAGCACACATGCCATGGTGCTCTTGTTGAAGTCACAGAACAATTCTGAGAGGTTTTTTTTTCTATATTATGAATCCTGGGATTGAACTCAGGTTGTCACTCTCAACAAAAAGCAGCATTACCTACTGAGCCATCTCACTGACCCCTTGAACCTGCAATTCTAATCCTACTACACATATTTGCTTTGACAGAGACAAGTTTCTCTTAACCAACACTATTTCTCATTGATGTGATCAATTTTGATACATTTCTCAGAAGACATATGTTAATTTGTCTTGCAGATATGTAGGGGGAATAATTGTATATGTTAGGCAATTATGGATCAGACAGGAGAAACGAAAGTGGTGGTATCTGGACGCCTCACCAGTGTCAACTGTAGGATTGATGATAGAATTAGACTTGTTGGCTTCGAATTGACCTCAAATGTGGATGAGTGCTTCCTGGGAGCTGTGAGGTACAGTTACATGGAGGTATGCACTCTAGGACAACAGTATTCTTCCTAACAGCAATTTTAGTTAGTAGTCTATCAAGACACGACTTCTGGTATTGTGTGGAACATCCAAGGGGTGGCAGGAAAATTCAGTTTTTTCCAATTATTGTGGGCATTTTTTCTATAATTTTTAAATAAGGGTATTTTTAACCACAGTAAAGAGAAGAAATTTGGAACAACTCCCAAGCTGTAATCCCCTAAAGTGAGTAATAAAATAGTTATATTTATTTCAGAAGAAATACTATTCAGTAGAAATTTGGATTGATTTCTTTTAAATTCTGACTCCCTGGTTGTTCAAATCAGCTCTATATTCAGAGAACTTAGGATCCTTATCTACAACATGGAAATAATGTCCATCACATAGGATCATGAACAGAACTCACAGCATATTTAAGCTTGCAAGGTACCCAGAAGAATATCAGGCCACAAAGGCACTAGAATCTATTTCCTTTGTCAAACTGGCATACACATCATGTACGATAATTAGTACACGAGAAAAAACTAATATAAACTTCAACTTGAGAACACCCAAGGGCTTACCGCTCCAGAAACATAGAAATGTTCTCAGATCTGTGTTGTTCTAAGGAGCCTCACAAAGTTCCCATACTGCTCCACTGCAGGTGCACTAGCTATGCCTTCTGTGACCTGTCTCAAAAATACCCAAACTAAACAAACAAAGCAAGGCAGTCAAGAGTGAGGAAAGGGAAGTAGCTCATAGAGAAAAGACAATGTGAGGAGGGGAAAAGTGTGTGACCAACTGCATAGCAACTGATCTGACTTCATTTTCTCTGTGAGACTTCCCACACATCTTACCTAGGTCCTGCAGATCCTTTCTCCCATTACATCATGATACTAGTACTCTTCTCCCATGCTCATGATTGGGAAGAGTGACTAGCACGATTCGTGGTCTCATGCAAGAAAGGAAAATGGACTCCCAGGAAAGAAAGCCATTAAAGAAGGTAGTCAAAAGACAGGCAGTGGTGGCACACACCTTTAGTCCCAGCACTCATTAGGCAGAGGCAGGCAGATCTCCGTGAGTTTAAGGCCAGCCTGGTCTATAAGAACTAGTTCCAGGACAGGCTCTAAAACTACAGCAAAACCCTGTCTCAAAAATACCCAAACTAAACAAACAAAGCAAGGCAGTCAAAAGTAAGGAAAGGGAAGTAGCTCATAGAGAAAAGACAATGTGAGGAGGGGAAAAGTGTGTGACCAACTGCATAGCAACTGATCTGACTTCATCATTTTCTTATTCAGGGTCATCAAGGATAAAAATGAGAATCAGTGATGCAACCGTAATTGAATCATGGAAATTTCCAGAGTCCTCCTTATGAGAACATGGATGACACTGAAGTTGGAGATAAGGTCCAAGTACAGGAAAAAAGTGTGTACATATTAAAATGCAATACTTACAGAAGCTGACTCTTAATGATAGGAAAGACTTATAAAATGAAAACACTAAAAGAACTTGAAAAAGATATCAGAAAATGAAAGGCTTCCAGATCTCCTGGACTGCCAAATACAGAGAGATACAAGAACTGCTAAGTGCCAGCACTTTGACAATATACATTCATGGTTTCTATACAGGAAAAATCAATGGACACCTGACAGATGAATGATGGTATTCATGGAATCAACCTGTTTGCAGATTAGCTTTAAAACTCTCAATCTTTCATCCCTTGGTTGGTGTCCCTTGTTTCATATACCAGCGTAACAACAGTACATGCACCATCCACTATCCTTAACAGGAAAATCAGTCAGACAACCATTGTTTTAGTGTCTGAAGGTGCAAGAAGCTCAGAGCTTTTCCACAAGTTTTCAAGGCCTCAGTATTGTCAGTGTTATGTAGATAGTTCAGCTCAGTGTTATCTAAAAAGTCCATGATGTGCTGTGATTTCCCACAAAGGATGTAAGGGACCATTATCCTAATCACTGAAAGAAGACTGCTTGACTGCTTAGCTGTAATACAGAGTACATTTAATCCCAAATTATTCTGTATTTAGCTGATGTTGGAGTTAACTGTTTCTTCTAACATTATGCTCTAGAAAACTATGGCCTGGGAACAACAAACAAAATAAATGAATGCTTTAGAAAGTGATAGAACAAAAAGTTATTTACTTTCTTGGATAAGATGATTATTGCTGTGAAGAGACACCCTGACCACAACAAATTTTATAAAGTAAAATATTTAACTGAGGTGGCTGCTTTCATTTTCAGAGGTTCAGCCCACTATCATCATGCTAAGGAACTTGAAGGCATGCAGGCAGACATGATCCTTGCTACATCTTGATCAGAAAGCAACAGGAAATGGACTGACTGTCACAGTGAGGGACGCTTGAGCAAAAGGCACATCAAAGTCCATGCCCATAGTGACACACTTCCTCCAACAAGGCCACACCTATTTCAAAAAGGCCCTGTCTCCTAATAGTGTCACTCTGCTGGGGTCCTGCGTCAGATCAGGGTGCAGGTCATGAGACAGAGATGGGACACTGGCTCAAGTAAAGACTCTGACCAACTAGTGAATTATACTCAAAAGGCCCCAAATAGTTTGAGCCATCTTTATTTATACTTAAAAAGAGATGTTCTTACCAGGGTTACGTGAACAGTTTTATTATTGCCTCCTATTTTTGATGTTTAAGAAATACATTGTATTTTAAGGAATGCGTCAGAATCAGTATAAAAGCCCCCGTGCATTTTACCATCCCCCTATATAAACTTAATCTAGACACAGAGGTCAGCATTTTTACAAGCTTAACTAAATTTCGAGGCAGACATATCCTGCTCTTGCAGTGCTATTGACGGCTGGTAGCTACCTGCAGTGAAAAAGTAATAGCCGTGGATACAATGCTTTAAGGATAACAATATTTAAACCCAAACAATTCTTTAATATTTGCAAGATATGCTTTTATAAATTTTCTATTCTACAAGAGGGTCCGATGACTCAATATCTCTGTAAAAGGCAGACTTTGGTAAGATACTCTTTTCCCATCTCACTATACCATACTCCTTCCACCAATATAAGAAACTATGTATGATAAAGATGGATGTATAACGGTGAATCAATCCCACACCAGTTATGTTTTAAGGGGTTATTTATTTTGGGGGGTAAAACTTACATACACCATAAACCGTCAGGAAGGGAGCCTAGTCACTGGAGCAGGAGCCGGGAGCAGGAGCCGGGACCAAGCGCTGGAACCAAGAGGCCCGAGCCGAGATCTGTGGCTCTTTTTAAAAGAGAAATATACCATGCCCCAGTGGACTGGTATTTCAGTGGCTATTGACTGACGGAGTGGAAGGTGCTCCGCAGCACCATGGGCTGGTGCTTCAGCGACTATTGGCTAAAGCAGCAGAAGATACTCCCGCAGCACCTCCCCCTTTTGTGTAAATAAGAGAGTTCTAAGCCTACTACGAAATTATATACAGTAAGTACAAACCTACACAATTATATACAATAAGTACAAATATCCTATTCTAACTAGCTAAAGTCTTGTATAATAAATAACTTGGCCAAGTCATGAGAGGAAAGTAGCTACATTTATCTAGTCTTCAACCCCATAGAAGATCCAAGAAAGGAAACAATGTTGCCTGAGTAATTAGGAAGTGCAATCAAAGAACTTCCAAAACATGCAACAAATCACAGAGACAACTGGCTACCTGGGCAATCACCAAAGACCTGTTTGCAGCGTTGAAGCAACCAACTATGACTAAGGCCTAGAATAACTGACAGATTATTTTTAACAAGCAAGAGATTTTTCAAAACCATCTTACCCTGTCTTGGCAAGATTTAACAGTTCTGTTTATCCATTTCCGGATTTTATTCATTTCCGGATTTTAACAGGCAAGAGATTTTTCAAAACTGTCTTACCCTGTCTTGACAAGATTTGACAGTTCTGTTTATCCATTTCCAGATACCGTGTATTTGTCAGTAGTTGAAGTATGGGCAGTTCCTTACCCAGAGGCCGGTTTTGTCAAGAGGACATGTTCCAAGTGGAGTGTCTTTGGTGCTCAACAATCTCTCAGGAATAGGTCGGTGTTGCCAGGAGTGATTGTGTCTCACTACACAGAACTCTAAAATTAAATTAAATGCCATTTTCTACAGCTCTTCGAAGAGGTTGAAGACTATTTATATATAATCTCTATGTATCTAAAGAACCTGATTAGTCTAACCATAAATATGACAGACATAGATGACTATTGATCTACAATTCTTAACATGTATCTAACTTAAAGACTAAGAGAATAAACAACTGTGCAATAAATGAGGACAATGACCTCCAAATGTAAACAATAAATATCAATACATAAACAATATATGAGTATCTTAATCAGAGGTACAAATGTACACTGCAATATGGTATACATATATCAATACAATATATATCAATACATAAAAAATGTTTTAAACAGGTAGAAGCATGCATACATACAATATTCAATATATGCCGATGTAATTATCTATAAACAATAACTCACAAATACCATTATTATCTATCCAATTATCCCTTTTTTTTCCCCAAAAGATCCCTGAGCTTATAAAATTCCTTTCCCAACTCTCAACTGTATACTAATTATAATCAATCCCTAAATATTGTTCCTAAACCTGAGGACAAACTTTGCTGAGAGAGGGGACATCATCCTCTAGAATTACTTCCAGCTGTCATGGGGGTATGGTTCTTTCTGGAGGATCCTGTGAAACTAAAATGATGGTTAAATTTCAAGGTCAATGTCTTTTAAAATTGCACACAGTCTCTGAGTATTTGGTGGAGGTCTGGCCAGAATGTTGTACAAGATGTGCACCATTTCAGCTAACCAAGTTGGAATCATCTGTGCAGCTGATACCTGAAACAGGACTTGTAGTAGCACTATCAGTATCATGACGTCATATCAACCGAGTGGAGTTGTTGTTATGGGGGTCCCATCTTCTTCCTGGAAACTTCAAATGTTGGTGCAGAAAGAACTCATTGTTCATTGTAGAAAAATTCAATATTAATTATATAGACATATACAAACATATATTCAATGAAAGGTATGATAGACATATTCAATGAAAAGTATGATAGATATGAAGAAAAGCAAAGATGCTTTCTAAACTCATATTTCTTTCTGTCTCATATCATGGCTCTTGATATAAGACAGAAACTCCAGAAATTCTGGGTTTTTCTCCGAACAACAGGCTTGGAATTAGAGAGGGACAGAGCCAAGAGTCCAACTCCAAAACTAGCTCTATAAATTCAGAAATATGATTTAGTATATTCCAGAGCTTCATACTCACAGAACCTATTCAGTTTTCTTGATAATCCATATTGGGTAGTTATTTTTCCATCTGTCAGTATTCAAACATCCAGGGTCCTTTGAATTTCTCAAAGACGAGCGTTTTCCTGTGGAGACAAGAACAGAACCCTGCCCCCATTTTATGTTTTTCTTACCACCTGTATGGTCATCATCATTGTAGATGCTGTCATTTCTCCTTTCCAAGAGGTTTCTTCTCTTCAGATCTAACCTTTATTAATTTTGATGGTATCCACAATTTTTCTTCTCCTGTGGAAACAAGAGCAAAACCCCTTCCCCAACACAGCACATCTCCTGGCTTCCACTGTGAGGTCAGCACATCCTTGAAATAAATTGGTTGATTTAATTCAGCAGACTTTTCCAATATCCAATGTCTTTCTGCAGCTGTTGTCCCCTTCTCATTAGCATTGAGAAAATTCAAGGTTAATAAAGCATTATGTAACCTATTCCTGGGGGTATTTTCCACCCCTTTCTGTTTGTTCAACATATCTTTTATAGTTCGTTTTGATCTTTCTATAACTGCTTGACCTGTAGGATTGTATGGTATACCTGTAACGTGCTTAATATTATAATAAGCAAAAAATCGTGTCATTTTCCTAGAAACATAAGCTGGACCATTATCCGTCTTTATCTGTGTAGGTATACCCATGATGGCCATAACTTCTAATAAATGAGTGATTACTGAATCAGCTTTTTCTGAGCTTAAAGCAGTTGCCCATTGAAAACCTGAGTACATGTCAATGGTGTGTTGTACATATTTTAATTTGCCAAATTCTGGAAAGTGAAACACATCCATCTGCCAAATTTCATTCCTTTTAATAACCTTTGGATTAGTCCCTGCAGGCAATGGTGTTTGGTTATAAAAAGAGCAAGTAGGGCATTTCTTTACAATCTTCTTAGCTTGTTGCCATGTAATAGAAAACTCTTTTTTCAAGCTTTTGCTATTGATATGATATTTTTTATGAAATTCAGATGCCTGCAGCACACTACCAATCAATAATTGATCAATATCTGCATTACCTTGTGCTAGAGGACCTGGCAGAACCATATGGGATTGGATATGTGCTATATACATAGGGCAGAGCCTGTTTCTGATCATGTCTTGTACCTGGATAAACAATGAGGTCAGTTCTGTATCATCAGGTATAAATTCAGCAGTTTCAATATGCAAAATAACTCTCTGCATATTATGAGTCAGTAATTATATTAAGAGGTTCTTTAAAATCCCTAAGCACCATAAGGATGGCATATAATTCTGCCTTCTGGACAGAATCATAAGGACTTTGTTCCACTTTACTCAATTCTTCTGATTTGTAACCAGCTTTCCCTGATTTATTGGCATCGTTATAAAATGTACGGGCTCCGGTTATTGGAGCATCACAGACAATTCGAGGGAAGATCCAAGAAGTTCTCTTTATAAAGTTAAGTCTCTTGCTTTTTGGGTAATTGTTATTGATTTCTCCCAAAAAATTAGCACAAGATCTTTGCCATGGATCATTGTCTTCCCACAACTTTGTTATCTCATCAGCAGTGAAAGGCACTATAATTTCTGCTGGGTCTATATCTGCTAATTGATGAAGTCTCAATTTTCCTTTTATAATCAATTCAGAGACTTTTTCCACATAAGTTTTTAATTTTTTACTTGGTTTTTGTGGTAAAAAGATCCACTCTAAAATAGTTTCTTCCCTCTGCATTAAAATTCTCGTAGGAGAAATTCTGGAAGGCAATATGACTAGAATGCAACTAAGATTTGGATCCACCCTATCTACATGTGCCTCCTGTAATTTTTCCTCAACCATTGTCAGTTCCTTTTCTGTTTCAGCTGTTAACTCTCTGGGACTATTCAAATCTTTGTCACCATCTAAGGTTTTGTTTAAATGAATCATTAGATCAGGTGTTATCCCAACAGCTGGTCGTAGACTAGAAATGTCTCCTAATAATCTTTGAAAGTCATTAAGAGTTCCTGATTTGTGCCTTTTGAGTCTTAATTCTTTCTAAACCTATTTTATAACCTAAATAATTAACAGAATCTCCTCTCTGAATTTTTTCAGGAGCAATTTGCAATCCCCAATTAGGTAATACTATTTTTTTACTTCTTCAAACAGCCTTTCTAAGGTGTCTTTGTTTTGATCAGATACCAGGATATCATCCATATAGTGGTATATTATGGACTTCGGAAATTGTTTGTGTATAATTTTCAATGGTTGGCTTACAAAATATTGGCACAGGGTGGGAGAGTTTAACATTCCCCGTGGGAGGACGGTCCATTGATACCTCCTTGCAGGCTGAGAGTTATTATAGATAGGCACTGTGAAGGCAAACTTTTCTCTATCTTTTTCTTGTAATGGTATAGTGAAGAGACAATCTTTCAGATCAGTAACTATAAGAGGCCATCCCTTTGGTAACAGGGAGGGCAGAGGAATTCCAGATTGCAGAGGGCCCATAGGTTGAATAATCATGTTGATAGCTCTAAGATCTGTCACCATTCTCCATTTACCAGATTTTTTCTTAACAACAAATACTGGAGAGTTCCAAGGGCTGGTAGATTCTTCTATATGTCCAGCATCTAATTGCTCTTGTACCAGCTGTTCTAAAGCCTGTAACTTTTCCTCAGCTAAAGGCCACTGTTTAGTTCATATTGGTTTCTCAGTCAACCACTGTAGAGGCATGGCTGTTGGTACCTCTGAAGGGCCATCAATTGTGTTGTGTTCTTGTATAGCTTTAATGGCTGGTGTCCACCATTTGTAATATCTTGTGATATTGTCCTTAGAAATATAGGCTCTGGAAGCAGCAGGAATGTTAATTTGGGTATTCCATTGCTGCAATAGGTAACGGCCCCATAAATTCACTGCAATATTGGCTACATATGGCCTTAGTTTTTCTATTTGTCCATCTGGACCTATACAATTGACCCATCTCGTGCTTTGTCTTACTCGAGATAGGGTTCCAATTCCTAAGAACTGAATATCTACCTCCTGAAGAGGCCAATGCGGATGCCAAGATTCTGGAGTAATAATACTTACATCCGCACCTGTGTCCAGTAAGCCAGCAATAAATTTGCCATTTACACACACTCTTAGCTGTGGTCTTTGTTCATTTATAGAAGTCTGCCAGAATATTCGTTTACTTTGTCCTCTTAGATTTCTTGATTCATTCACCACATTTAACTCATCCTTCAGGCCGTTATTGCTTTTAACAGCAGGCATGGGGCATTCTAATTTCCCTGAAGAGGCATGTTCTCTGCAGTGATTGGAAATGACTGGACCACATTTGCCATGGGGGCCTTTGAGAGGCCCCCTATTGAGTTTCCCGATGGCAACGGGTTGCCCTGTTTATCTTTTGTTGACCTACACTCATTCATCCAATGCCTGCCCTTTCCACATCTCCTACATAAACCTGAAGGCTGAGTCCTTTTATTCCTGTTATTCCTAGAAGAGGCATTATTCCTGAAATTCCATTGTCTGCAGTCCCTTTTCATGTGTCCCATTTTGCCACAATGAAAGCATTTTGTAATCTAATGTCTCCTTTTACCTTTGGAAATTGCTTCTTGCACCCATGTTTCATTGCCATAATCAAATGTATCAACATTCATTGTATGTAAAACCCATTCATCCAAAGGTGCTGATCTGAGCTTTAAAGGTCCCAGGATCCTTTTGCATTCTACATTGGCATTCTCATAAGCCAAAGACTCAATTACTATATTTCTTGCTTCTGGATCAGGTATCACTATTTGTACATCCTTAGTTAGTCTTTGTAAAAAGTCACTAAAGGGTTCTCTCTGACCCTGTTTGACCCTGATATATGATTCTACTCTCTGACCTGAGTCTTGAACCCTGTCCCAGGCCCTTAGAGCTGCTGTAGCACATATGGATAAAATGTTTTCATCATAAAGAGCTTGTTCCTGAGAATCAGAGTAAAGTCCTTCCCCTAAAATTTGATCTAGAGAAACCTCAATTTGTAACATGAGGGGGCCGGCTTGTTGGGGTTTCCATGCCGCCCAGTACCCCACAGCCGGCAAGTCCTAGAGAAAATCAACCACACAGAGATCTCTATAAGTTATAAAGCTGATTGGCCCATTTGGTCAGGCTACTTATTAGCTCTTATAACTTATTTTGCCCTATTATCCTTATCTACGTCAGCCACACGGCTCAGTACCTTTCTCAGCTGGGCAGTTTACATTCTGCCTCTTCGGTGGTCTGCGCAGGAGTGGCAGAGGGAGCTTCCTGTTTTCCTAGAATACTTCCATCTCTTTGCTCCACCCCTACTTCCTGTCTGGCTTTCCTGCCTATACTGGCTGCCTGGCCAATCAGCATTTTATTAAAATATGATTGACAGAATACAGACAATTCTCCCATACCATTTCCCTCTTTTTTTTTTTAAACAAAGGAAAATACCCTTAATCCATTTGTTGGGAATGTGGGCGTAGTATTTCAGGCTACTTCTTGCTGGTTGGGGGCACTGATAATCTTATGGGGACCTAAAAAAAATGTAGAGTTATAATCAAGTCCTGACTGAAGTATCCTGTGAGTCTTGATCATCTCAGGCAGCAGTCTTGAACATGTTCTGGATGAAGAACTCAGACGTCTGGGCCATGTGTTCCTGTTGGAGATTTGTCAGGAGGCCTTCCTTGATGGAACCTGATTTTTCTTAACTCAAAATGAATCCACAGCTTCTCATTTTCTGTGGAAACAAAAGCAAAATCTCTTCTCCAAAGTAACATACCTTTTGACTTCAATTTTGAAGCCAAGGTATTTTCAAAGCACCTATCTTGGATTAGTTCAGCAGCATTTATAAACAAAAGTCTTTTAGCAGCTGTTGTTCCTTCCTCAGCATTCAAAAAATTCAAAGAGAGCATAATAACACACAGTATCAAGATTCTCTGTTTATTTTTCATCTTCATGTGGCTTTACTTTAACCTCTATTTCTTATATTTTTACTTTTAACTTTTGGCTTTTGAGACAGGTTCTCTGTATATATCTTTGTCCTGGAATAACTCTGTAGACCAGGCTATCCTTGAACTCACAGAGATCCTTCTGTCTCTGCCTCTCCAGTGCTGGGCTTAAAGGTGTGTGTTACCACACCTTGAACTCACAGAGATCTGTCTCTGCCTCCCAGGCAATTGGATTAAAGGCATGTACCACCATACCTTGAGGTCACAGAGGTCAATCTACCTTTGACCCTTGAGGTCACAGAGGTCAGTATGCCTCTGCCTTCCAGGCATTGGGATTAAAGGTGTGTACCACCACACCCTATTTCTCCCTTTCGTTTTTATTTTTAATGACTTTAACCTTTAGCCTGCATATATTTTTAACACACTGTAAACCATTTAGAGGTTTTCTTCCTCTTTGAATCTCTCTTTACTATATATCTCTCTTTTTCTGACCACACGAGTCTTCAATGGGTAAGACTAAAGCCTTGGTTTTGACAGTTAGATCCAGCCCATTCCTTAGCTTTCCAGCCCCGTGGCTGAGATACCACGAGAGCTGTGTTCACTGCCACAAATCTATAGCGTTTCAAGGTCCTTGCCAGTAAGCTGCAGCATTCTGCTCACAGACCACACACAGTCGGACTGCCTGCCTGAAAGAGTCAGAGTTTGCCCTGGCAGGACAGCCCAGAAAGCCGGCATTTTAAAATGGCACAGCTTTTTTCCTGCTATGTCTGAAAACCGAAAAGCATGCGTTCAGCTTTACATCAACACTGTTTAAGTTTTTCGTGGCAGTACCTCTTAAAAGAGCTGCAGAATTTTGCAGCTAAAGCTGAGTCAGGAAGCCTCTCTTAGATGAGAGCGCTTGCTTGCCTCTAGCAAGCAGTACAGACCTGAGAAATTGCTGCTACCAAGAAATCATGACTTACTTACTCTATTCTTTCCTAAGTTTTCTCAAGCTTTCTGTGGATTCAGTTATCCATGTTGGGCACCATATGTAACATGAGGGGGCTGGCTTGTTGGGGTTTCCATGCCGCCCAGTACCCCACAGCCGGCAAGTCCCAGAGAAAATCAACCACACAGAGATCTCTATAAGTTATAAAGCTGATTGGCCCATTTGGTCAGGCTACTTATTAGCTCTTATAACTTATTTTGCTCCATTATCCTTATCTACGTCAGCCACACAGCTCAGTACCTTTCTCAGCTTGGCATTTTACATCCTGCCTCTTTGGTGGTCTGTGCAGGAGTGGTGGAGGGAGCTTCCTGTTTTCCAAGAATACTCCCATCTCTTTGCTCCACCCCTACTTCCTGTCTGACTTTCCCGCCTATACTGCCTGCCTGGCCAATCAGCATTTCATTAAAATATGATTGACAGAATACAGACAATTCTCCCACACCATCAATTCCTTTCGGTGATTCTTGTTGTTGTAAAAGTCTGGCCTCTTGTTTGAATAGGCATTTGAAATGCCATAAAGGTCCATTCTCTAGGACAGCTGATGTGAGCTGGTTCCAATCTTGAGGGGTGGCCCTGCTGCTCAGAGCCCAGGATTTTAACACTCCCTACCAAAGGATGAATGTAGTCCATAATTCACAATTGCTTGTTTAAATTCTTTCAGATCATTCATACATATAGGCTCCCATGTATGTTCTTTAATGACCTTAGGGTTTTTGGAGCCGGTTATCTTTTCTGATGTTATTACTGGAAAGGCAGGTATAACTCTATGTAGACTGAGAGTTTTTTTTTCCTGGTGCAAAGGTTTATTGCTCAGTCTGGGCACGTAGCTGGGGAAGTACAGATTACGCCCTAGCCTTGCTGGACAGAATCACTGTGTCTCAGACAGTAGCACTGCCTCCGGCCCAAAGGCTTAAGCAAAGACTTGTTGCTTGATGAAGAAAGCGGAAGTGGCTGGAGGATGTGGGACATTGTCTCTAATGGTTCAGGCCTGGTTTTCACTTCTCTCTCCCAAGGACTGGTCCCTGAATTAGGAGGGAGAACAGAGTCACATGGAATTGCTTGCGACTTCACATGGGATATTCTTTGCCCATGGTTGATCAATAGGCATTGAACTCTGCCCTCAGCCACCCCTCAGCATAGCTTGGTTATTGGTCATAGCGGATGTCAATGTACTCTCCTTCAGTACACCATACCTTGGCCAGACAACCCTGAGTATTGTGTGGGGGCGAACGAGGTGGAGTGTGGAAGTGTCTAAGGACAGAGAGGGAAGACCCAGAGGGACAGGGACTGGGAGAGACCCTGAGCCTGGTATTTGGGAATAGGTTTGGCTTGTGTCTCTCCCTGGCACCCATCTCAAAGTCACTAATTTATCTATGTGAGGCTACAAAAGACCAGAGCTTGAACTTTGGATCCCTTGGGTTACTGGAAGGGACAGTCACTGACCACTGGGTGGACAGATGTTGGACTTGTCATATGCAAAGAGTAGGCTGGAATGACCTGCTGACAAGTGCCAGGCCTGCTTGAGGGAGGGATACCTCAAGCCCTTCATGAAAGCTGGGGAGGGAGGGTGGGCTGTTTGCTGAACCGAGATCCACCAGGTGAGCTGCTGCTGGTGGGGGTGGCAGAAGGGTGTCAGGAGACCTGGGTCACTGGGGCATTGCTGAGTCACTGTGAGCTCCAGCTGTCCCAAGTTCTGCCTTGTCCTAGCTGAGGCTAGCTGCTGTGGGTCCAAGAGGCCAGTGCAGCCAGGTGGTGAAGGGCGGGGTTGGGGACCTAGGGGAGGGTCCGCACTTCAAGCCTCAGGGCTTTGTATGTGTGGCTAAGAGAGCAGCAGGTTGAGGCACAGGAGTTATTGGAGGGGACTACAGGGCAGCTGGGCTACAGAGTCTCAGAGCAAGGGTCACACATGATTTCTGGCATTGAGAAGGACGGTGGAAGATCTGGCTAGCTAGGATCCCATCTCAGAAGAGCCCACAGTCTTTGAGGTTCTCCTTGATGATAATGTCAGTGACAGCATCAAAGACGAGCTTGACATTCTGTGTGTTGGTGGCGCACGTCATGTAAGAGTAGATCTCCTTCACGTCACGCCGCATGTTAAGCTCGAGGAACTGCACTTTGATGTAGCTGCCGGCATCCTCGTAAGTGTTAGGTCCATCGTAATTGGGAAAGCAGATGCTGAGGTGTGCCTTTTTTATCTTCTCAGAGAAAACGTCCTTCTTGTTGAGGAAGAGCACAATGGATGTTGTGGCGAAGTAGCGATGGTTGCAGATGCTGTTGAACAGGTGCAGGCTCTCGTGCATTTGGTTCACTTCATTGTCCTCCACCAGCACCATGTCATAAGTGCTCAATGTGGCGATGAAAATAATGCAGGTCACACCATCAAAGCAGTGGATCCACTTTTTGCGCTTGGACCGCTGCCCGCCCACATCGAACATTCTGAAGTTGAGGTCCTTGAAGGAGAACTGTGTCTCGATGATGCCAGTGGTTTTGACATGAGAACGCAACACGTCCTGCTCAGTGGGCACATACCCTGGAGCCACCAGACGCTCGAGATCTGAAAGGTAGTAGCCAGCAGAGTCATTGAGCTGGTACTCTGAGGCACGTTCAAAGCAGGCTTGGATGCCCGAGTCTTTCCACAAACGCTGAATGATGTCGGACATCTCCTTGGGCATCGTGCCTTCTTCAATGGTATCCGCCATGTGCATCAACTTCTGGGCATCATCCTGTCGTGCGGAGTCTCCATACTGAATGTTGAGCATGGTCATAGCCTGAACAATGGCCAGGATGGACTCGACTGAGAGTTTTTTGAGGTGAATGTTGCCTTTCTACCTTTTGCTCCTGTTCATCAGAGTCTATGATTTCCTCAATCTTAGTAAATCTGCTCACCATTATCTTCTGTAAGTCCTGAATCTCCTGTCCAGTATTATGCTCCAAAGCTTTCATTAACGATTCTAAGGCATGGAGCTTGTCTGTCAGAGACACCATTTCCTCCTTGGACACAATCCTCATGGCATGTACTGTGCCTTCTTATATGGAAATCCTGTCAATTAATCTATCATACCCTTTTGATAAAGTCCGATTTTCACATTCAATGGTTATAATCCTCTCAGCTAATGTTTCAGCACTTACAGTCATGGACTGGAGGTTACAAGTCATTTTGGTTGTCCCCTCCTCCAGAACAGTGAAGCTCCCTTCTAAAGAAGCAATATCAGACTGTACCTTCTTGATATTTTGGTCAGTCGACCGAGTCATATCAGACAAAGATCTAGTCTCCTCCTTGAAATCTCCAAACTCTTTTTTGAGGAGGTTGGTATCAGTCTGAATTGTTCTTAAGGTTTTAATCTCTGCCCTCAGCATTGTAGATTCAGTCTGTAAGGACTGTATCTTTCTTATAAAATAGCCAAACACCAGAAAAGCGACAGATCCCAGGAATAACAAAGTAAGAGGAATATCAGAGACATCCTTCAGAATATCCTCCATAGCACAATTTAAAAAAAAAAAAAAACATTGAACTTTTGGATAGTAATATTTTCTGACATTTTCAATCAAAAGAAATTGTACTTGTATATATGTATGTATGTATGCATGTATGTATTTTCAACCGAAAAGAAAAATCTTACCTGTAATGACCGTTGCCTGCCAGTAGGAGGTGGGGCGCACCTGAATCCACGTGGCAATGGCGTCAATTCAGGACGTAAATTCTAGAATATATACACTCAAATCCAGAGGTTAAATTCACAGATCACAAAAGGTCAGAGAGCTTCTAGTGGCCAATAAACAAGGCAGCCTGGCCTACCCCGGCCGGGCTCTCCTGCCCTGCTGCTCTGTTCAACCCGATGCAGAGGGTCGTGACACAGTCACTGCGTTGTTGCTAAAGAGGCCTAATGCTTTGGGCCCCATGTCCCTGTGCTGGGATTAAGGGTCAAGCTGCTTGCAGCACTCCCAATCAGTTATGGCAGATGGCAGGGGTTTCAAACAGCTTGCTAGAACTTCAAAGGGAGTTCTTTGACTCACGTTGCAAGGAAAAATTTAAAAATCCGTGCAGAACAGGGCAAAGTAGGCTGACAGAGACTGTCCGGCCCTGTGTATTCTGGGAGGCATGGAGGTTATGGCTGAGGGAGGGCTCATGCCAAACCCAGCTGGTCAAGTCGAGCTGGCAGGAGGTAGCCAAGCCAGAGGCCGAGATGGGGGTGGGGGGGGTGGGAGGGTGAGGGGGTGGGGTGGTTCTTAAACCAAACGCTGGGCGACAAATAACGGCGAATCAATCCCACACCAGTTATGTTTTACGGGGTTATTTATTTTGGAGGGTAAAACTTAACATACACCATAAACCGTCAGGAAGGGAGCCTAGTCGCTGGAGCAGGAGCCGGGAGCAGGAGCCAGGGCCAAGCGCCAGAATCAAGAGGCCCGAGCCGAGATCTGTGGCTCTTTTTAAAAGAGAAATATACCACGCCCCAGTGGGCTGGTATTTCAGCAGCTATTGGCTGACGGAGCGGAAGGCCCTCCGCAGCACCATGGGCTCATGCTTCAGTGACTATTGGCTGAAGCAGCGGAAGATACTCCCGCAGCAGATGTATCCATCCCCTATTTTATATTACATTTCCCCCATTGGACTATACTAGATCCTATAATGGAATCTATATACTTTGTGTCCACGGAACTTACTCTCAACAGTTGGCAATATGTGTATTCCTTTTTCTTTATTCTGTGCACACATGCCTTACTCTCCTTTTTTGAACTGTGAGACATGATTAATGTTGCAGGTGTTGTTTCCTTATACGTACCTAACAGTCTGTATTGAGTCAGAAATGTCCTCAAGATTAGCAGTTATGGTTAGTAATTCCAGAAGCATTAACTCCCGGTTAAATCTTAGGGGAAAATATTCAAGAAAGATCACAATTTCCAGGGAAAATTATAGCTATTATTGTCTTTCCTTCAGGATGGGTCAAGAAGAGTCTAGAGAAAAACAAACAATTCTTTGTTGATATTATTAAACATATGCTTAAGAAAAAAGGAACTGATATCAGCACTGGTCAACTGACTGTTGTTTGTCTGTTTGTTTTTCTCAAGTTTGTACAGTAGCCCCTGGTTTCCAGACCAGGGAACTTAAATATAAATATTTGAGATACAGTAAGGACAAATATTACGAACAAGTATACAGAAAATTAAGGAAAGATCATGTCTCTTACAGCATTTTTTGGTTAGGGTGTGCTTAGACAGGCACTGGCAGGTGATAAAGAGCCTCAGTGTGATCAGGAGCCCTTTGCTCCCACTCCTCATGGGGAGCTCCATTGTTATCTCATTCAGGATCTAAGGAAGAGGCAGCAAGGTATAATCCTGATTGGCTTACTCTGCAAGGCCTGACTGTAAATCACTCCACAGGACCCCAAGAGAAATGTAAATAGGTTTGATGGGATTTGCTGTTACCCAAGCCAGGCCTAACAGCTTGGGAATCACTGGGGAAAGGAAAGAGTTAATTTGCAAAATGCTTCTGGGTGTGGAAAAATAATTTGGAGTGGCTTCTCAACCGGAACAAAGTAAGCCTTGCTGGCGGTGTCTGTGGCTCTATGCCAGGACGCTGACACAAAACTGGAAATTCAAAAAGGTGATCCCCACCCAGACCTTAATCCCAGCGTCTGGGATATTTCTATTTACCCATCTTTCCAGTTATTTCCTGCTCTAAGCACTTGTGTCTCCCCTCCCTCTGGGTAAGTGTCCCTGCAGACACTTTTTTTTTTGTTTACTTTTACGAGAAAAGTCACATCAGTGTATCCGGAAGCTTCTTCTAGCTCTACCCAGCTCTCATCACATGGAGAGGACACCTCTCCTCAGTGACTCCGGACATTTCTCTCTGACAAGTCTTTCGGTCCATTTGGAGATGTCTGATATTGCAGCTCCTTACCAGGACCCTTAGCCTCTCTAATTCCTCAGGATTCCTCCTAGTGCCCTCCTTTAGCTTCCTCCCTTCTCCCTCAGAGCTGCCTGCAGTCTTCAGTTCTCATTTAACCTTAAGCATCTTTCCCCTCGACATTCTGGGATGACCTTTGCCCCCTGTCGCCCATGGAATAACCCTATTTTCACTCACGGTGCACTATAAAAGGATTAATAAAATTGCCAGTCTCCTTATACATTGTCTTGATGATCGAAAGGCTTCATTTCAATACTAAAGAACTTCATTTCAAAAGCATTATTTTTAAGACTAAACTGAACAAGGTTGGAACATAAAGTCCTAGTATTACAAAAGTTACTAACTTACTGCCAACTGGTAAGGTTAATTTAACAATACAAGTTACTGGCTAATAAGTGACCTAATAAATGATCAAACTCTTACATGTGTTCAGAACTATATTTGTGGTCACACTAACTATTAATGCAAAATATTCTTTGCTCAGCCCCTGGCATTTAAGATGTTTAAGCTTCTCACAGTTGACAAAACTATCCCGTGACTTGCTTGCTGCCAATTATGTAGACATTGACTCAGTCACCCCACTCTTTCTGATTAAGGCAGGGCCAGCCCCCAAGTGACTTTCTTACAGGAAAATCTCAGACCTGGATTTGGCAGGCAAAGCCTATGATGCTATATATGACATCTGAAGACCTACAACCACTGCCCTCCCAAAGACTATGGAGACCACTGGACCCTAAGGCAACGTGTCCGGGCAATGGCATCTTTCATTTTAATTGATACAAAGACCAATTAGATTGTATTTCCAGTCACTGTTTATCCTTTTTAAATCTCTGAGAAATTGACTGACTGCAGCTTTAAACATAACAAACACTTTTCCAAGACTTCAGCTTCCTTCTCAGTTTTCTTTAAAGGTAAAAATCGGGTCATTGGCCTCATTTCCAGAAGCTGAAGCCAAGTCTACCAAATAAGAAATAAACTTACCAAGCAGATTTTAAAGTAACTTTTTACTATTCCTTTGTTTAAGGAAATTTCAAGAATCAACTACTTATGTCTTCCGATAAATAACTGGATTGAAAAAAAAAAAGATGCAAAGCTTAAAGATTAAGTTATAAGGATGCGGGAGAATTGTCTGTATTCTGTCAATCACGTTTTAAATAAACGCTGATTGGCTAGGCAGGAGGTGTAGGCGGGAAAACCAGACAGGAAGTGGAAATGATATAAGGAGAGCAGGAGAAGTCTGGAAAGGAGGAAGCTGATTCCTCCCACTCCTGCCCAGATCACCGAAGCAGTAGGATGTGAGCTGCCCCACTGAAAAAGGTACTGAGCTACACGACTCAAATAGATCAGATAAATGGGTTAATCAAGATGTAAGAGATAGCTAGCAAGTAGCCTGACCTAATGGGCCAATCAGCTTTATAACTTACGGAGTCTTTTGTGTGATTTTTCTCTGGGACTAAATAGCTGTTGGGCCGGGCAGGACAGGAAAACACAAACAACCAGTCCCAGCCTTTTCATGTTACATAAGGATTCAAAAAAAATACTTTTAGGTATAAAAAAGGTGTTTTAAGGTATATAAGCACAAGTTTACATAAGGTCTGAGAACACAAAGTCTTAATTTATGATAAAAATGATTTAAGACACACAAAAATAAAAAAAATGTTTCAACTCTCTTCCCCTCTCTATAATCTTGTTATATTGAGACTTCTAAATAAATAAAACTCTGATAAGCTATTAATCTAGCTCTAGTAAACACTGAATATTATCATAATAATAAGTTCAAGGTTTTAAATTCCTTTTAGTTGTTTTCTAAGTATAGAATTTAAAAATATATTTCTAATTGTGCTAAAAACATCTGCCTAATCTATATATACCCAGTCTTTTGGATAAAGGAAAAAATGTTAATGCTTTCAACCAAAATCAATTTTAGGTTTCCAAACTTTTACTATGACTCAAGGTCATGAGTCTACTGCCTTTTCTACAACATGAATACAGACTATAAACAGTAATAATGCTAACAGATATAGAACTGTTGCCTCTTTAATAAGAGTCTTATAAGCTTTAGGAAATCAACTTGGATCCACCACCTCTCACAGGTCAAAACAGACTCCAGATAAGTACCACCAATCAGCAGTCTATTTCATTACCCACCTATACCTAGGGGGTGTGACCTCTTCTTCTTCCCCTGGTTTGGGACACCCCTCTTCCATCTGCCAGCACCATGGACCTGGAAATTTCAAATGTACACCTAAGAGAAAAAATTCCCCCTTAAAATTTCCCCTCCAGGGAGGGGGGCCTCCAGCAGCATGGGGATTGGAAGGGAGCAATGGAGTCAGCATAGTAGACTTTTTTATCTCTAGTGGGGAGGGGGGGAAGAAAGACACTCAGGTACTCTTTTGATGGTTTTCTTCAGATGTTTTCTTTCTTCTTTCTTATTCTCATTTTGTAATTTCTTCTCTCTTTTCTTATCTCCATCCTTTCTAGCCTTGTGCTGATGGAGGCTGCCCACCTCTGCAGAAAATGAAGTTAAGGAATTATAAGGACGTACCACGCCTTTGAGATTATGGGTGCCAATTACACACAAACTACCACATGATTCATCACAGATCTTTCTCTGTACAGGAAATGTGCAATGCAGGATAAGGAACAACAGCGTCTGACAGGTTTACCTCTGACTGCTTCCATCCTGAAACCAGCAGGAGAATGAGACGACTGAGCAACTCATTTTTATCCCTTAGTGATTTCATCTTCACTTAAATGAGTGTACAATTCCTAGAGACTCACACATGTATAAGTTTGTTGGGTATGAAAAACTGAGAATGTTGGAGTTTGTGCCTGTTAGGAATATTTTCTTAAAGCGAGTTCTCTGCCGACGCAAATAATCCCAGTCAAGCCAAATCAGACCAGATTAAAAGATATCCAGGTTTAATTAGACACCTGCACTCCCAGGTGGCCCCAAAGGGACCAGGAAGTCATCAACATGACCACTGGAGAGGAAACGGGAAAGCCACGTGTTTATATTTTGGGGAGCAGTTAAAATAGACTATGGGATGGTCTTGACCTTTCCTGGGGAGAGGTCAGGGTTTGGTGGGCCCCCTTGACCCTCCTTGGGTAGGGGTCAAGGTTCGAGGGGCACAGGAGAGGGACGCTGAAGGCTTGGGTTTATAGTGCCTACTTACATTTGTAGGAAAAAGAAAAATAACTGAGTAACAAGAAGCTCAGATTTTGAGATTTTTTGTTTTGTTTTCCTGGAAACTACAAGAAAAAAAAAGCTGTTTTTCTAGCTGGGGAAATCGAAAGCTATGAACGCTGCTGGGAGGAGTCCTATTTCATCACCACTCTCCCCAGGGAAACAGCACGGGGTCAGACATCTAGCACTGCTCAAATCAGGAACTTACTTTGTAACCAGTTTCCTGGTCTTCCTTGTTATTTAGTAGATATTACATTTTCTCAGCATTTAATGAGAGTCCAGCACCCTGCTGTGTACTTTTTGAGAGATTTATCATCCCACACAAAATAGACAAGCCCTATTTCCTGCCTTGTTGAGGATCTACAATCTGGACATTACTGAGGAATTTCCAGGGAGGTAAGTTCTACCCTTGGAAATAAGGAGTAGCGGTGTGACACCCACAAGAAGGTAGGGGATCACTAGAGGTTCTTCCAGTGCAGGGTGTGGGGGGAGCAGAGATGGCCCTAGCTGCACTAAGGGCGGGGAAACCCTGCAGCAGGGTTCTACTCCTTCATTCAAGAAGATGGCAGACACATTTTTTCTTTACCTTGGAGCTTGAGGCAAGAAAAGATGGATTTTGGGTATTGTGGATTGTAAAGTAAACTTTCTACGTTTGAATAAATAGAAAACGATAATAAGGCTTTAGCTATCTTTGCTGGAGAGAGCGTGGAAACTGGTGGCTGTGGCACATGACTGAGGAAAAATTACAAGGGAGTGATATGAAAAATTACCATGAAATAACATTGAGTGGAAAATGCATCTGCGCATGGGGCTGTATTATCTAGTGATATCCTAATACTGCACAGCACGAAAGCCAGCAGATGTGTATAGTAAAAATTTTCTAAGATTCACAAACACAGTGGCTCAAATACATCCTGTTTTAATAAGCATATTTAACATCTTCTTCTTCTCCCCTTTACATAAGGTAGTAAAAACTGTAATTAGTCTCTGGGAGAAACTTCCTGTCATCATGAAAGTTACTTTTTTTGCTTGATTATATCTTATTTGTTTTTGGTTTTTGATCATACAATGTGGGGGATAAAGGAGAGTTAAATACGAATATACTTCTATTTCTACTTTTCAAATGTTTTACAAATTTTTGTGTCCTCTTGCATAGTACTCCATGTGTACTTAAACTTCATAATTTAAATGTTGATTAGAGAGTTGTATCCCTACTAGACCCACATTGATAAGTTTATCGGTTATGTTGCTCAAACATTCTAGATACTAACAAATGTTTTTGCCTTACTCATTCAGTAACTGATACAATGTTGTATTGACCACAAAACTGTGGGTTATCCTTTTGATTTTTTTCAAATTCACAAATATGTGCTCTCACAAACATGGAACATATATGATGTAAATATGTGTGATGTGTATACTTGTGTGAAAATATAATCCATGTTTTACAGAGCTGTGAATGAACAAAACCATAACAAATAACAAGCACAATTACCAGTAGTTACATCTATAATTAAAATGACTATAACATCTAGGATGAGAAGGTTTATCATATTTTGGAATTTGATAAGAGTTTTTAACTTCAATACTACTAAAGCTCCACCAGTGTACATAAACATGATTTTCTTTAGTTTCTAGTTAATTTTGAGTGTTTTTCACTGCTAAGGGATATTTTATTAACAACCTAGGGGTACATTTCTTAAATAACAATTCATAAAAGTTGTCACTGAACTGGTTAGAGCCTTCATTATGGGCTGCTAAACAGCAGGTTTCTGTTCTGCTTCTGCTAAGGTCGTTTCACTGTAGGATGTCTCTTTCTTACATCAACACACTGTATGTCCTCTTTCATCTGCCCCTCAACCATGCCGAGGCACTTCCTCTTCCACTGTTTATTTAATCAGGTCTTCATTTTTGTATAATTCATGAAGGAAGAACTGTATTTTCTTCTTACTCAGGTATTTTGTTCTTTGAGAGAGTCACACAGTGTAATTTGCCCATATTCAACCCCTTCCACATCTCCATTCAAATACCTACTCCCTTCTCTATCCAACCAACTTTGTAAGTCCCCTTGCTTTAAAACTCATCAACTACAGTCTGCAATCAACTAACCATGGACCGTGCCGTTATTAAGAATGGTTCTCCCCCTTGAGCAGCTGTCAAGTGCCCAAAGCTGGGCACTTTGTGTCCTCCCCTTCTCACTTTATGCTGGGGTTTTGTCTGGCTTAAACTTCTGGTGCTACTACAACTGCTTTGACCTCACATCTGTGTGCAGCTGTGTTCACAAAGACTCTGTCCCTGTAGTCATTCACCACCTCTGGTCTTCAAAATTTTTTCTTTGCCATCTTTTTCATGTTTTCCTGAGCATAATATAGGCAAAACTAAAATTGGGTGTTTTAAAGAGACTGAACATTTAAAGTGTTTAGATTTTTAGCAGTGAGGCTGAACACATATTAATATTCATGATTAGATGGACATAGTTTGACATTGATTCACATATAAGATTTTGTATAATACTGGAAATTCCATTGAGGTTTGGATAATTAGCTCAAATTTATAATCAACAATATTCTAATAACAAAATAAAAGTTATATATAAATGGGACCCATGAAAGTGACACTTACTCTCAACCAGCACATATCTGGTGTATTTAAAATAGTTGTATTTTCACAAGTACCAACCTAAATGAAAAGTTTCTCTTTTAATTTTCTCAGGATGTGGAGATCAGTGTTATATGATGTACTATTAAAAGTCAGTTTTAGTCTACTCCTTGAATATGTAGATTATCTATTTTTAAAATGTTTTAAGGCTTACAGAGTATGTCTCTTTCTTAATACTCTTTATCTTCCCTGTCAATTGTGCTTGTGTGGGATTCCATTCATCCTTGGGTTTCTTTGAGCGTGTTCAATTTTTTGTTCAACATGTTGAAGATGTTCAATTTTTTTCAAAAAAAAGAAAAAAATTAAAGTCCTATTACACTAAGATCAATATAGACATGATTCACGAACTGAAACAACATAACTTGGAGTTAGAATATTGTATTCATTCCATTCTCTGAAGATCATTAAGGAAGTATATAAATTTGAAAGAGCTACAAAGCAAGACACTCAGTCCATTGGGGAATTTTGTAAATTTCCAGAAAGCAAATTCTTAGTTGCTTCTATTTTTTTTTTAATTTTTGTTATTCCCTTATACATTTCTGGTGCAGGAGGTCCTTCTGTTTATGTGTTGCTTTCATTGGTTAAATATAGAAACTGCCTTAGCCTTTTGATAGGGCAGCAGTTTAGGTGGGCGGGGAGACAGAACTGAATGCTGGAAGAAAGAAGGGCAGAGGGCAGACGCCGTGGATCTCCTGCCTGGGACAGATGCCAGTTAGAATCTTTCCTGGTAAGCCACGACCTCGTGGTGATACACAGATTGGCGGAAATGGGTTAGATCAGGATGTGAGAGTTGGCCAAGAAGAGGCTCGATATAAGGGGCCAGGCAGTAATTAAATTAATACAATTTCTGTGTTGTTATTTTGAGGGTTAAGCTAACCAGGTGTCAGGATGTATCCCGCTGCTCCTTCTACTACACATTTCCCTGATGAGGGTTAAAAGACATATGAATATCATAGTAAGTTTAATTCTACTCCTGCTTAGAAGCATAAATTAGGAGGTTTGCAAATAGGAACTATGAGTAGTCCAGTCACAGGTTCTCAGTTTTATTAATGGTGCCAGGTATAGGTTTCAACTCATAAAGGTCTTAAGTCAAATCACAAAATGGATGGTTAATCCCACAACATTCATGCTACTATTGTACACTGAGCTTATCTTGCCAGACTGGCTTTTATTATAAATACAAGGAACCACCACTGAGGAAGATAAATGATTGTTTTGCTGCTCTTCTATTGTGCATAGTACCTTCCAGAATTAGAAATCTATCAAGTAGAGATGAGGCTTCCAGGTGAGTAACAACCTCATTTCTCCATGTTCGGTGACTCAAACTTATGTCATCTGCAATAGAGTCTTACCATCTGGAGTGAAATCAAGAGCATTGGCAATAGGCTATATGTTGGGGCTCTATTAAAACTGATTGGCCAATAACTTCATAAGAGGAAATTCATTCCTACTACTGGGATTTGGTTTAGCTTAGGGCATTTTGTAGAAGCATTGTTAAACCACTATAAAATAATTTCATATAAATTCTTGATAGATAGATGATATGTAAATACATGATAGATAGATAGATAGATAGATAGATAGATAGATAGATAGAAATGATAGATAAAGTTATGTGTAGTATGCATTTGAGGAAACTTATTCAGTAGTAGATTTCTATTTTAGTTCTTTGAAATGAAATTATTGTCGGCTACTCTTCTTTCTTTTCCTTTCACTAGCATAGCCTTCCACTAAACATCTCTTTCAACTCTTAGGTTTTCAAAATTTATGAAAAGTAGACAGAGAAAGAAATGTAGGAATGGCTTTCTAAACAATGAAGAAGAAATTAGTCATATAATAAAACTTGACAATAGTATATTTTGTAATTTTGAAGCACATGATATCAGAAATTAAAATAAACATAAATCAAAAGAGCATATTATTTAAGGACTTATGATATATCTTATAAGGAAGGAATGTTTTTAATAAATCAGTAAACTATTAAAGAATTTGGGGTAGATTTAAGCATGACTTGTAGTTAGGAATTTTTGTCTATGAGTAAGAAACACTAAGTCAAGCCTGAAAGAGAAAATCAAGAAACTATTGACATAATTCCATTCACTAAATTTTAGGGCGCTACTATGAAAATTATGTAGATGTTTGGGAAATTAACAGTAATATCAGCATGAAGGTACCAAAGAGCACAATCTAAGCTCAGATAGGACAGGATGCTAGTGAGGGTTGTTTGCGAGAACGCCTAGCAGAGAAGGCTCAGAGCCTCAGAACAGGCCATGCTACTTCAGTCGTTGTTCATCCAGGTATATTGTAGAAAGATGCAGTCCATGTGTATATAGGCCACTTTAGAATGGGAAAAGTCAGAACCCAAAGGCAGACATCCAGCAAAGGGCTTCACCACCAAATGGGAATGGGAAATGGACCCAGGATTTTAGCACTTGCAGCCCAGATTCTAAACACTGCAGCAATTACTGATCTAACACTTTTCTTCCCCTACAACTGCCACTGTCCGAAGTCACATAACATGGCTAATGGGGAAGAATTTCCTAGACTTGTTTGTTAATTCTGAAGTTCTACATCTGTTTCACACAGTGGCACATTTATCTCTTTCATGAAATTATGAATAATATTATCAAGTGGGGTCATGGGGTCATACACTCACATGGGAATATCCTGTTTGGACAATTGTCTGTGTATGTGTGTAATGCTGTATCTATTTTCACCTTTTAGGCTTCTCCATCATTTTCGAGACAATGAATGAGTATAAGAAAATTGTTCTTCTAAAAGGATTGCATGGTGTGGATGACTACCACTTTAGGCTAATTAAATCCATACTAAGAAAAGAACTAAAGCTAACTAAAATGATGCAAGATGATTATGACAGAATTCAAATTTCTGACGTGATGGAGGACACATTCCCAAAAGATGCTGGACTCAACAAACTAATAGAAGTGTTTCAGAGCATTAAAGATCTTGAAGACCTTGCTAAAACGCTTGAAAAAGAGAAGGCAAAAGGTAACAGGGTAATATCCTGGTCATTCATCCCTTCTCTACCCTCTCCAAACTTTCTAGCTCCCTGTAGTGATCAGAGCTGATAGGTTGCTTTCCTATTGTGTTTCTTAGAAGCTATAGGGGTTGAAGCATTTCAGATGCAACAAGTTTATTTCGAGAAATCATTTCTTACAAAGGTACTTGATGTATTTCAGGGTAGACATCTTTTGCATTGGAGGTTAAAAAAATAAAAAGCAGTTGTTGAGATAGATCAGAACTTCCAAAATGAAGAAAAACTAGAAAATAATAAAGTGAGAGTTGGAAAAAATCATGTAAAGCATATAGAGTAATAGAGTAAATGTTATATATAAATAACAATGTTACACATTTATTAATATATTTTCTGGTTACAAATACAATCCAATATTTAAATAGAGATCTGTATCATAGAGATGTGAAGAAGAAGTTTCTATTCATAAAGTGACTGAATTTAATACATATTAGATATACTGGTGCAGAACTCTGACCCAGAATTCAACATAAGGAAGCCCTGATAATGCAATATCTCATTTTACAAGTCTGTGCCAGATTTCCTTTCATTGGTTTCTATGATTTGAGTGTGTTATACACAAAACATGAGCAATCAGTTTGATAAAAACTGGATTTTTTAATTTTTCCATTCAAAAATTTACACTTCCTCCCCTTGTGCCATTTCCCTCCCACTCCCCCACTCACCTTCCTCCTTCCCCTAAAAACTGGAATTTTAAGAGAATGGTAAGAAAATAGAAATGAGAAAAGCTTGGCTGATGTATATGGGTTCAAAACAAGAATTTTCTCATTTTGTATGGAATAAGTAAGGAAAATAGCAAGTAATGCAAGATGGTGGCTAAGGCTGTGCCTTTAATGATTTATCTCTACAGTAAGCTAGTGAAATAAACATTGATATGAATGCAATGGAGAAGAAATAGCAGGAGAACTAGATATTTCCTTGATCCTCTGTTTTGGTTTACGGGGGGGGCTGTTTTATTCACTCGTTTGTTGTGATGAAAATTATACCCATCCCAGTAAAAGGAAAAAAAACCATGGGCAAAAAGAGGCAAAAAGCAGATTCTTCTGTACCTACATCGACTACAAGCAACACTTTAGCATCTGATGGAGGGGAGACATCCACAGCTCAGGTGAGCCTGGGGAACAGTGGTGGGCTGGCAGTGCACAGAGGTAGCAGCAGGGCCTCTTGCCCCTACTCTGTCCATCAAGTACTTAGTGTTTTATTAGTTTATCTTCAAGCTTTATCAAAACCTATGATAAGTGATCATGTCGCGTTAATATGTGATCACTCCTACTAAAGATGCTGTGAACATGAAAATCAGGTAGAACAATGTCTGTTCCCTGTGTACTCAAAACCTAGTTTTCAAATTCAAATTCAGTTTTGTCCTACCATAGAGGTAAAGATAGAAAAAAATGTATATATAACTTTTTCTTCTACCTTTATTTAATCAAGACTGCTATCCACACATTTTGTCATATTTATTATTATATTTTGCCTGTCCAGAGGGTGAGTGTTACCCCTTCAAGTCCCCAAAACATTCAGGCATAATTAAATTAGTAGTAGATTGAGTAATTAGATTTGTAGATTTCTACTACCTAATAAAGAAGACACACTCTGTTCACTTGATACTGAGATTCATTAACAGGCTAATGGATACGCTTTCAGAAAAGAAAAAGTATGAATGAAGAGAAGCCTGAAGTGAAAAAGACCAAAAAGTCTGAGGGGTCAGATTGCCCTGACTCTCCTGGAGAAGCTACAGTCAGATGCCAGACCCCAGGACCCCAGATCTCATCTCCAACTTCATCAAACCCTTCTTTGGCTAAGGTACAAGGTTTCTGCATCCCTTTCTTTTCTTCAATCCAAATATCAGAATCAGATCTTCAAGTCTGATCATTTTTCCCACTTATCACTAAGATTTAATTAATCAGACACATACAGAAGTTGGAAATGATAGATACAGATCTTCATCCAAAGTCAGAAACAGACACAGAAATAAAGGTGATACAAATAGAATTTTCTGTACCGTAATACTTTGTTGCCCTGGGGACACTTAATGAAACTGACATTTCTTCTGGCAGTGAGGAGTTTCCTGACTTGTCTTCATCCCAGGCAAGAAGAGAAAGGTGAAAATTCCAGTACATACAATGGTCACTAGCAACGGACTGCTTATCTCCTCTCTCACACTATCCCATACCTCTTCCTTTTAAATGACTGACCTGTAAATAAATTCTCTTTAACAGGAATCAGGGGTACCTCTTTCTTCAGAATTTTTGGCTCACTATATATTCATTCCAGCTCAAATTCCTGTAAGTGTCTAAAGACACCCAAGCTCTGAATTTTAATGTTTGTATCTTGTTCTATCCTTACTATTTCTTTCCAGAATCCCTAGCCACACTAAGTTAAAAACCGATAGTGCTTGCCTGAATAAAATATTCTTGCTTTATTGCCAGCTATGGCACATAACTAATATTTATTTCCCAACTTTACTGTGTATTGTACGATTATGGTTGCCCTATTTTTCTATAGATACTTTCAGATCTAATATTTTAAGAAACTCAGAAGTAAGAATCTGTGGAGCACGATGTCTGTCTACGATCTGTGCGCCGCCATACAGTTCATGAGTCGGGCAAGGGACTGGAGATTGAAACACACAAAGACTCACAGAGAGACACAGGTCATCATTGATGCAGGAATGTCCCAAGAATGCCTCCTTTTATGGTGTGCAGGGGCAGCTTATATAGGGATAGCCATGCCCTAGCCAAACGCACCAGAAACCATTCTCATGCAGTCAAGAACTCCTGAGGATCTTGTGCTCAGAGCAGCTGTAGGCACTCAGATCAGGGGAAAGCAAGTTGTTTACCAGAAATTCGGGATCAGGGGTTCACTGCTCCCAACAAGAATCAGCACAGCTAAGAAGTGTAAATGAGAGCTGTGCAGTCCATAAGTCTCTGATAGGTGTCTTGTGAGATTTAGAGGTCACAGAACAACATAATGATATGGGTGAAATTGGATAATCAACACTTTTTGGTTGGATCTAAGGTGCATTCTATGAGATAGAATCCATAACTGAAGCTGCTATAGCAATCAAGAATCTAAGACTAGATAGATTATGGACCTGGGTAAAAACACCTACTACTATTATTCTGTTTAAGAAACATAGCAGTAACACGATTCATAATGACAAGCTGTCATATCTAAAGATCAGTGCTTCATTCAGGTCTCATCGGAGAAGCTTCTTCTAGTCATAGAAGGGCATTAACACAGAGACCCACAATTGGCCAAAGTGCAGACAGTGAGAGACTTCACAGTATCCATCCCCCAATGGAGTATCTGCATCAAATCCCTCTCCTCAAGATTCAGAGATCTATGTTGAAGAAGAGGAGGAACAATTGTAAGAGGCAGAGATGGTACACGACTTCAAGAAAGCAGTCTCTCTTGGACAAACAGGACCGATGTACATATGAGGTCAGAGACGGTAGTGGCACACGTTAAAAACAAAACACAGGTCCAAGCTGCCTGGAATCCCAGAACAGAGAGGAGGAAATAGACACAAAGTCCCACCTCCATAAGAAGCTACTTTTAGTTGATACCAACTAGCAAAGGGATAATCAGTTTTCTCAATCATAATCTAGATCAGATCCCACAGCTGGGAGTGTTTGACCAACAAAAAAAGAATTCCATATGTATGTATAGGGGGTTATTTTGTTTTATTTGAAATTTTTCAGTTTTGTTTGCTTTTATTTTCTGTACTTTTATTTTTTGAGAGTGAGGGAAAGAACACTAAAGATTTCCGAGGGTGGAGGATCTGAGAGGAGCTGAAGGAGGGAAATCATGATAAATATATATTGTATAAAAATATAAATAAAAACAATAGAAAAATAAAAATTTTGGGAACAAATATTTAGTGGGGATAACTAAAGAATATTTGGAAATTTGGGAAAGTGTGCATTCACCAGAAACTGAGAAGAAAAGAAAGTGAGCTGTAATTCATTTCATGTTTACTCTTCCCAGGTCAGGCTGTCTTCACTTTGGACTCCCAAATATTTCTTCCGTATCATCAATGTTAGTCTCATAGCACATAAAGAATGGGATGATTGATGTCTCTTATCTTTCCTGAGTACTCCCTGGGGGAATAAAGAAAAGATTTGTCACAGAAGGAAAACCACATTGTCAACACCTATCTCGGGACTCCCCTTCCTCTCTCTATCTCTCTTTCCGTATGCCCCTCCTTTTTTTCTCACTTGAAGAAATATATTCAGCTTGTCAAGCAAAAACAAAGCAATTTTTACTCACCCCAAACCTTGCCATTTAGATACTTTAAAGGATTTTCTTACTATTTTTCAGATATTTTTGTAATTATGTGGAAAATTTACTAGTCCTAACATCTTACAAACGTTAGTTTCTTTATTACTTGGGTTTTTTTTTTTTTCAATTCAACATAACAGGACTATCTCTCCAAGTTCCTAAGTTAACATGCATATAATTCAGTGACTACATCAGTATTTGTGCTTCTTTTTTAAATAGTTAATTACAGATTTATTATCTACTACCACAACCTCAGTCCCACTTTAATGTATACCCTGGAAATTGTATGCATTATGAATTATTTGGTGGTCTTCATAATAGCCCACTAATTTATTTTATACATATCCTAAAATTTTTTGTTAATTTTAATCTAGGCATTGCTACTTGCTTACTTATATACACATCACTACCACTAACTATATCACTTTTTGATTTTTATGTTATACTAATTGGTTATACCGATGGAAAACTCAGATCCAAGTGAATGCTAATCACTAAGAGGCAATGACTGTGTGTGACATGATGCTTGTATTATTTGCATTTCCTTGGGTCTGTGAAGACAACTCTATCTCCTTATATGCAGATATCCAAGCTTATAGCTTTTCATTGCTTTGCATATCTTGTCTTACATTTAGGCATTCTTCTCTTCTTTGAAACACTCTGTATTAGTCTGTGATCTCAGAACACTGTACAGAAAAGAGATTAGAGGTCTATCAATATATCTCTGTATTATAAACACTGATATTGAGGAAAAATCTCTAAAAGTTAAGAACATGACTCTAACCGAAGGACCTCTACCTGAGCTTGTTTAAAAGAGGTGGCTGTGAGCCAGCTCAGGTTGTTTTTGATCATTTAATAGGAACAGGTTGGTATCTCCAGAGGAGACATACTTTGATTTGTACCCACATAATAACCTAAGAAACTCCAGTTGTATGTTTTATATATACTATTCTCTAATCCAACAATATTTAATATCCCCATTTTATATTCTACTGTTATAAGAGAAAAGGATATGTTTAAATTAATTACAATTTTACTTAAGTACTTCAGAAAATTGCTCTTAACAGTTTCTGCTGTATTCATGTTGAACATCTTGTCCACGATAGAATGATTCCTCTGCTTTTCAGGAAGAGTTTTCAAACTTCTGTGGTTGAAGCCCTTTGCTTTAACTCATTAGACTTTTGTCTAATGAAAGAATTTCTCTGTACCTCATCTATAGTTCTACAAATATGTACAAACCTTTAGGACCAATATGGAGTTTGAAATTTATCTTATATGAAGGTTAATTTTTATTTGTTGCTAAACTTACAAGCTTATATCCCTGTGTTTGTTTAACTCAGAGCCAAAAGACACAGACCCCAAGCCATAGTGCTACCAGAGGAACTGTTGGCCAAAATGAGGTCATGACCGTGATGGTGCTCAATGCAGCAGAGCCATTTGAATGTGAGTCAACAGAATCTGGAGGAAAGATGATGTTTCATGCTACAGTGGCCACTGTGAGCGAGTATTTCCATGTGAAAGTTTTCAACATCAACCTGAAAGAGCAGTTCACAAAAGGGAATGTCATCATAATCTCCAATTATGTCAAGTTCAGAGGAATCATAGAGATAAAGGCAGACTCCTATGTGACTAGAGCTGAACCCAATGAAAAGATTGAAGTTCCCAAGAAGATTATCAGTAGAGCAAATGAAACTCCCATGATTTCTGATATTCACAAGAGTGTAAGTGGAACACTCTTTTATGGATTGTTTACATTACACAAGGTAATATTTAAAAACTTGTTTTTGGTTTTGTTTTTTAACTTTTCTATACCAACACCTGGAATTAAATATGATAACTGAAGTCACAGCTTCGTGACAATATTGTAGCACAGTATTCTAGACTACGGACAGAAGATGAAATCATCCCAATATTAGAGAATAAGACTGAGTGCCCTTTTCCTACTCCCTAAGATGTCTCTGAAAGAGCTCCAGAAAATAACTTACCAAGGAACTTTATTTTGCTAGTTAAAAATCAACGAGAAGGAATGGTGCAGGTCACAGGTCAGGGTCATGCCAACAATCTCAAATTTTTTAGATATGCTATAACTATACAATGTTCGTTATTTTCTTTCTATGCATTATGTTTCTACAGATTCTTTGAAAAGGGGTGAATATTGATTGTGATATGTATTTGAAATAATAAATGGATGAGTGACATCCTCACAAATTCAAAACCATTCAATAGAATAAATCTACTCTTTCTGTAGACAGAAGGTTTAATCATTTAATGTTGACTCATATCTTATTTAGTTACCTAATTATTTCTGAAGTCCTTAGCAACAAAGAACTATTGTATGAAATGACCTTTATGGAGTAAGTAAATTGAGTTTTTTCCTTTACAAATGAAAATATATACAGATTTCTTATTAATGAATCAATCCCCAAATTCTGAGTATTAGGATTCAGTTTTTAAAAAATGACAACCTCGGTGAACTCAACAAACATTTTATAAACTTGACAATTTAAGACTCCTTACTCCATCTTCTTTTAAAATCTCCTTTATTTTAAAGCTCTTACTTTATAGCACACTCCTTAGCAGCAATGCTTATGAACACAATACAGTGAATTATGAAAGCCAATACAGTAAGATTTGGGGTCTTTGGCTTTCTTGGGCATGAAAAAAAAAATCCCTGGAAAAAAGCTAAGTAAATGAATAGTGTCCAAATGAGTGAACTACTGCAATCTTACCTGTTCTGGAAATTCCCTATAATCTATTGAATGAATGAATGAATGAATGAATGAATGAGTGACTGAATAGTAGAAGAAAATGTCCATTCTTCCTTTTATAAGAGTATACAAAGATGGTTGCCCAAAGTTTTGATTCCTGAGATTGATCAAGGTGATTTTTGGAGAATCCAGACTATTGAGGAATAGAGAGTAGTAGGAAGCAGGAAGAACATTTATTGTAGTAACACTTCCAGGCAGAAATCCTCTAGATAAAGAAAGTAAATCATAGAAGTAATAAAGGAGAATTCTTTGGGAAGACATCACTGAAGATGCCTATATGCTTATATCTGTAACAGGTTTCATATTTTTTTGTGATTTTTGAAATGAAAAAAATTCTTTTTACGTGTATAACAAAATGAGAAAACTTTCAGAAAAGGAATGTTAATTTTACTTTTGCAGAAAAAGGTGAACCAAAAGAACACAATATATGAAATAAAGGATGATACAGGAAATATTGAAGTTGTAGGGAGTGGGAAATGCTACAACGTCAGCTGTGAGGTAGGAGACAAACTGCGACTCTTCTGCTTTCAACTGAAAACAATTGACAAGCGACTGAAGCTGGTGTCTGGAGAGCACAGTTTCATTAAGGTACGAAGTAGACAGGGAACAGATTTACCAAAGCAGAAATTCACATTTTCATTCCAAATATGAAGTTTTCAGTGTGGTGCATATATAATTCTGTCTCTAGAAGGGAGAATTCAAATGATGCCCTAACATTCATTTCTATGGGAAAAATTTTCAAGAATTTATATTGAAGACATAATTCAAAGAATATTGTATACAAGATGTATGAGGAAGTTAAAACAACATGCAAGTACATTTGAATAGTGATTAAGAGCAACAGTTTTGAATAAGTCAGGTGTTATTTGAATGGCAGCTTCAACAATTAGGATGTGACTGGTTTGGGGAAAGTTTAACTCTTAATCTGTACTTTAAGGGAAGAAATTCCTATATATTTGTGAGTTCACACAGTGCTTAGCACATCTTAAGATGTGAATAAACATTATTTTCTTAATTGGGTAAAGACACTAGAGAAAGAGGTCTAGGAAATAGAAATGGCATAAAAATATGCCAAAGTGAGGATCAACACTGTTAATTCCACTACACATGGAAATATCCAACCTACTTAAATAAAGTCATGTTGAGCATGAAGAGCCTTCTCTGCAAGGACCATATATTTGGAAAGAGGTGGCTCAAAATAAGCCAATACGATGAAGAAGATGAAGCAGAGATCAACAGCCTTTGAGAAGGCAGAAAGGCCATTGAGTGTGATAGACAACGATGGTTGACTGGAGAAATATAAACAATGCTTCAGTTCAATTGTTAGAATCTGATAGTATCTCTCACTGTCTCTTTCAAGGTCACCAAGGCTGGAAAAAAGAAAATATCTGCTCTCCATTCTAACCCGGAAGATGAAGAAGCAAGTGGCTACCCACAAAATCAATTCAGAGCTTTTAACATTGAAGCTTTTAAAATGGAGACACCAAGCAACTGGAAATAAGCTACAGCCTCAGTAGTGCATCCAAGCAATTACATGTATTGTTACCTGATTTGTGATTATGTATTTTTTATAAAACTCCTTACTCTGTTTTTCTTTATGAAAATAACACTTTAATTTTTCTAGTGTAGAAGTAATAAAAATTTCTTTTGAAAAGGATACCGTCATTCAGTCAAAGCAGCCATATACAGTGCCATATACAGTATGGGGAAAAATTTTTACCAACTGCACTTCTGAGAAAGGGCTAACATCCAAAATATATAAAGAACTCAAAAATCTAAATAATCCAGAAAACAAACAACCCAATTGAAAATTGGACTAAAGTTCTAAGCAGAGAATTCTCAAAAGAGAAAGCTCAAATGGCTGAGAAACACTTAAGAAATGTTCAGCATCCTTAGTCATCAGGGAATGAAAATCAAACTATTTTGAGAATTCATCTTCAACCTGTCTGAACAGCTAAGATCAGTAAAACAGGTGGTAGCTCATGCTGGTGAGGATGTGGAGTAAGAGAACAGCCATCCATTGCTGGCAGAGTGCAAACTCATGCAACTTATTTTAGTCTCCTTAAAACACTTTAAATGCAATTCACATTTTTAGATATTTTTGTCTGGGAAGTATTTTCCAGACTCAAAACCATAAGATTGCATCCTTTGCTGTTTTAAGAAAGTAGTAGTTTAGTTCTTTTCCATTTAGCCTATTATCTGATTTTTCCATACTTTTAAGATGTGAAATGGGACTGGACGGTGGTGGTGCATGCCTTTAATCCCAGCGCTCGGGAGGCAGAGGCAGGCGGATCTCTGTGAGTTCACAACCAGGCTGGTCTACAAGAGCTAGTTCCAGGACAGGCTCCAAAGCTACAGAGAAACCCTGTCTCGAAAAGAATGTAAAATGGGATTTAATTTAATATGAGTATGGAATTTGTCCATTAAAGTTCTTATTATTGGTAAAATATGCTTGAATAAACCTCCTTTCTCCATTTATTTGCTTCTTATTTTTTCCAAAAGCAGCTTTCTAGATTCTTTACTGTATTTGACTAGCATTTCCTCTGTATTTTAAATGCAAAACTACACTGAAAAATTGATTGCCTTTACAATATTACAATTTTAATACAAAATATTATAGTTTTCAATATTTCTAGGTATAAAACTCAACATATAATATCTGACAACCCTTATCTTACAAACACACAGGTAATAATTGTTAAAAATCAGTATCACATAATCTAAGTACAATAAACTAAAATATATTTAAAAATAGCATCTTAAATTTTGATCAATTTTACCTCTTCCTACTTCTTCAGTTCCTCGGTTATCTGTACCTATCCCGTACCCAGCTTTCTTGATTTAAGGAGTAATTTCTGTCTAATGAGTGCAACTATATATTCTTGGCTATTGTCACACACTGGAGCATATTTCATCTACCAGTAGTGACATCCTGATCAAAACAGCAATCTTTCTTTGCTAAAGGAAATATTTTGTGCTAATCCCCTTTCTCCAATGCAGGACTTTGGCTAGAGTTACACATGTCTCATGCATGCTCTTATGACCACTGGATGATCATAAGTGCAACATCCCTGTTACATATTTAAAACTGTTTCCTATACTCATCCATCCACTTTTGTTCCTACACTCTTCTAGCCTCTAAGAAGCATGCAGGCACTCGTGCTCACAGACAAGCACAGGGAATCCGGGAGTGTCAAGCCTGCAGTGTTATCTCTTCAAAGGAAGAGATATGTAACTTGTTTTCTGCCCAGAAGCCTGGGAATGGATATGGTTCATAGCCTGGAAACACAGTTCACTCAGATTCTTACATTTATTTATAGCACTAATCCTCCCTGAAATCCTTATGATGAACATTGTTTACCTCAAGCCTGCTTCCTCAGTAAATCTATAGACCCTATCCTTATGGAAGATGTCACTTGAACTTGCTCAGAGATTCAACACAATCATGTCTTAAGCTTTGTTGTGCGTACGTGATTAAGTTAATTATCACTAGGAAATTTTCTCTCAATTGTGCTCTGCTGAAGCAAACTACCTGATGTCAGGCTCTAAATTTGAATTAACACAGGTCACTGAGTCTTATTGAACCCAAACTACTTCTTTCCTCTCCTGGATCAACACTCTACTGACCATGGTGTTTGCAGCAATCCCTCATACCAGCCTGATCTTCTACAATGAGCCCTGATGTAGGAAAGTCCTTTATCTATTTGTTGTTTTTATTGGTTAATTAAAAAAGAAAACTGTCTGGCCCAATAGGTCAAAACATAGGTGGGTGGAGTAGATAGAACAGAATGTTAGGAAGAAGGGAAGTGAGGTAGACGCCATGGAGCTAGTCATCAGGTCAGACATGTTGAATTTTTTTTTTTTTTTTGGTAAGCTATCATCTCGTGGTGTTATATAGATTATTAAAAATGGGTTAGATCAATATGTAAGAGTTAACCAATAAGAGGCTAGATATAATGGGCCAAGCAGTGATTAAAAGAATACAGTTTTTGTATAATTATTTTAGATGTAAAGCTAGCCGGGTGGCGGGACGCAGCTTGCCGCTCCTTTTACAAAATGGCACCCAGCATGGTAACTAAATCCACTTAAAAAACTAAAAAAGCTTAAAAATAAAAGCCCTGTCATGTGAGAAGATGGTTTGCATTACAGGTTCTTTTGAGGGCTGAGCATTGCATACTCTCTTCTTCTCTCCACCTTGCCCAGTTGTTGTTCATGTTAATTACTGGAGTAATGATAAGTCATTAGTAGTCACTTTACTACTATGTCACTTTGGCAGGGAAATAAAGTCAGATCTCTGCTCTGGTGTGTGGCCCATGTAGCCCAGGTTCTTGTTCCTGATATCAGTACTATGTGTGGATTTTATCTTGTGATGTGAGCCTTAAATCCAAGTAGAAAGCAGTGGTCACTTCAGAAATATTCATGCCACTATTGTACTTCTGAGAACATATTACAAAGCTTGTCATGACTGATGCTTTCAGGATTCATAACTAAATAAAACTGATGTTTACTCTTCTCCTCTCATGGCATACATACATATCAGTTTTTATCAGTGTGAAAGCTAACAAGAAAAGAGGAAGCTTCCGTGTGAATACCAACTTGATTAATCTCTGTTTGATGACCCATTCGTGTCATGTCTTCAGCAAGAAGGAATTAAAAATCATTAAAGAAAATAACTGACCAACAAACAATATAATCCTAAATACATACTCACAAAACAGAGAGTTACTCAATCTAATAAAATAAATACTAGTAGTTTTGTAACAAATTTTTAAAGCCATTGCAGAGAAATAATATTTTATTAAAATAAAATAAAATTTATATAAATGAGAAAATATGTGAAGTTTTGAATTCTATTAATAACATGAATAGGATGACTTTTCTCACAATAAATCAATGCCATGCAAAACCTTAGAGATGATAGTGATATCACCAGTGTGTTGCAAGCTGTGATGGGTGAAAAGCTGTGACGGAGTGGGGAGGAAGCCCCTGGGACCTTCAATTCCTAGCACTCTACTCGCTGTGATCCTAAAACTGGTTCGCAAATAATGGAAAAATAAAATTTTTTAAGAGGAACGCTCTAACACTTTTTTTGGAGGAATTATTATATGAGTCACAATCTGGTATAAAGAGCTCAAAGCAATATTCCTAAAGAAAATTGAAAGATTACAAAGGAAGTGCCAATTGTACAAGTTATTAAGACTAGTATAAATAAATAACTACTATGAATATGAAGGAATCAGGTTAGCAGAACAGAGAAAATCAACAGGTATGTAGTGAAGAATTTGAACGTTATTACTTGAAAGTAATCACAAGGAAAGAATTGCTAACTGAGAAAGAGTAGGAGTGATTACTCAGAGTGAAAACAAGCTAAATCATGCTCATTCTTACTACGTGCTTTTTGTTGTTGTTTGTTTGTTTGTCTGTTTTTGAAATAGGGTCTCACTGTGTAACTCTTTCTGCCCTGAAACTCGCAGAGATACTCCTGTCTTTACAACCGGAATAGCTGAATGGATACAGATAGATAATACTGAATCTTTACCTTACATCAGACCAAAATGCATATTAAGAGAAATTCTTAAAGTTAGATAGGTATTTTAGTTTTTTGCCCACTTTATACTTTTAAATACTGCTGCGGTCTGCAGGAATCACGCAGTGAGATTGCAGCTGATGAGGCAGAAGGCTGACCCACTAGAAAGAACACATTCTGATGGAGATAAACCTAGTTCGCAAGGCAAGGAGCTGGTCCCACCACCTTTCGCATATCCACTGATTTTCACAGTGGATGTCTTGTGAAGCCATAAGCACTCTTCTTTGGTGCAAGATTCAGCAGAGTATGGACAAGTGGGCACAACTCTTTCCCATGTACTGGTATATTGGGTCACCCCCCTTCACACATTCTCTGGGACTTCCAGTGGGAAATTTAGTCACGCAGTCAATAACCTTGGTTCCAACAGTCGAATCTCTGCTTCGTTCCCTGAGATACATTAGAAGTCCGCTCCCTGCCACTGTCTTCCATTTGGCAGGACATGTAGTCAGGAAAGGAGTCTTTTGGATAGATCACATTTGGAAACTTGAAACATAAAGGGACATCCAAACTCAGAGAATTGCCTTGACTTTGCTTTTGTTTATAAACTGGAGTCTTTACAGAATAATGGAAAACAGTAGTTGAAGAATAAAGAAACTGATACAGAAAAGTATGGAGTGGAGAGCTCATTTCACTCTCAGATTAAGTCCTGTGCTTGCTGTAAGTCTTCTTTTGGACCCTAAGGGAACACTGAAGCTAGCACTCAGAGGTCCCCAGTAAAATACATTTTAACTCATATATAATTATACCACTTTGCCTTTCCTTTTCTTCCTCCAACCCTTCCCAGATTCCACTCATTCTCAATCCGATAGAATTTTTTGATAATTTTTGTTATATGTGTGTGTGTGTGTGTGTGTGTGTGTGTGTGTGTATCTTCTAAATCTAAGAAGAAACTGGCTGCTTCCTCCATGATATTCACTGTCACTATGTACCCCTGGGATTATCTTGCCAGGCTTGTCATAGTTGTGATCTGTGTCCTGTGATGAATACCAGTATCACTTTACGTGTAAATTTCCCCTTCTGATTCTTCTAATTGCAAATCTAATATTATCTGCTATTTTGAGTCTGAGATTTCTGCATGACAGGACAAAGCTCCAGATATTTAGCCAACCCCTAGTAGTCAAGAAAAATGTACTTTCAGCATTCTTTTGCTACATGTACCATTCCAGCTATAGTTCACTATGTTAATCATCATCTACAGCAAAAATTAGCTCCTTTCATGAAGTTTGCGAGATATGCTAATGGTGTGAAACAATATTTCATTAGTATTGAGTTTGATACTACATCCCTTTGGAAGAGCAATATAAATAAAACTTCACCTTAGGTCTATGAACTGTTTATCCCTAAGTGTGTGATCTTGATAATGGTGTCAGGAGGGTCTTAACTCTAATAAGGAAGTACTTTGCCACTCCCACTGAAATTATCTGGCGCAAGCGAAAAGGAAACGTGGAACACACAGCAAACCTGCTTAGAAGTTGATTAGACGGGACGTGTAAAGGCCTGGGAAAGTCAGTGTGCAGAAAGAAAGAGAGAGAGAGAGAAAGACAGAGAGAGTTAGCTGAAGATGGTGTCGTAGTTATTCAGCCATAGATAAGGCTGCACTTCCAGGTTCTAAAGGTAGGTACATGAGGACAGGCCCTCGGGCACAAAGGGCCTCGAGTGACCCACGTGCATGCATGCATGGTTACCTCCACATATGACTCAGCTAAACCTTTGTGTGCATGTGTGAGTCACCTGTCATCTGCCTCATCAGTGTGACGAAGTCATGTCAACCCCCTGTATGCATGTGCAAGGCAGTTTTTAAAAGCTGGACATGCCATCTTTCGCTCTCTGCAAATTGATCACTAGGCTGATGGAGGAGGGTCATCTGTCTATTGTTACTTTCATTGGTTAATAAAGAGACTGCCTTGGCCTTTTTGATAGGCCAGCCCTTAGGTGGGTGGAGTAGACAGAACAGAATTGTGGGAGAAAGAAAGCAGAGGCAGGCAGTCGCCCTGACTCTTCTCTCTGAGACAGCTGCAGGTTAGAATCCTCCTGGTAAGCCACCACCTCGTGGTGCTACACAGATTATTAGAAATGAGTTAGATCCATATGTAAGAGTTAGCTAATAAGAGGCTACAGATAATGGGCCAGACAGTGTCTAAAAGAATACAGTTTCCGTGTAATTATTTCAGGGGTAAAGCTAGCTGGGAGGCGGGCAGCGGGAAGCGGCCCACCGCTCATTCTACTTCCATTTCTTTTCTCTTTTTCCTTGCCATGAGAGGCTGCTCAGAGCAGCCTCTGGCCTCGCTGGGTTCTGAGTCACTCCAACCTGATCTAGACAGGTCTAACCGTCCCACCCATGGCCAGGGGATGCCCTCCCACAGGTCTTGTGACATGCTGATTTGTACCCTGCCTATAGGGGGAGATGTCCTGTTATAGGCCTTGTGGTGTCGCTGTTTCATGGGTTTTCATGGTCTCAAATATGGGAAGCAAGCCACCCAGACCCATAAATCCAGCCTCCCCCGGGATGCCTTTTAGAGGCCCTAAAACTCCAGGCCTTAATGCCCTACCTACAGATTCCCTCATTTGCCCACCTTTGTTCAAAATAATGGCCTCGTTACAATTTAGATGGAAGTCTAAAGTGGCCACCTAATGGCACCTTTGATCCTGATATTTTACAAGAGCTTTCTAACTACTGTCAGCGCACAGGCAAATGGAAGGAGTTTCCTTACATCTAAGCCTTTTACTATTGAAGCTCTAAGCCTAAGCCCTCTGTCCTTGCAAGCTGTTCGCCGGTTCATATGTTCCTGGCTATGCCATCTGTATTGGAAGAACCCTCTACTTCTGCTCTGGACCCAGCTAATGAACCCCTGCCTTTTCAACCTCAGCAGGCAGCTAACCCCATTCCCCCAGTTTCTACTCCTGTCCCTTCAGCCCCTGACACCGCTCCTTCAACCCCAGTTTCTACTCTTGTCCCTTTAGCTCTTATTCCTGTTTCTATACTGGTTCCTTTACTCACTGCTCCCAATTACGCTACAGAATCCACATCTTCCCAACCTCAACAGTCAGATACTTCTGCTTCTTTACCTCCTGCTGCCTCGCCACCTCCCTCTGCTTGTTTTTCAGCACCCCCCCACCCCAACACACACACACACACACACACACACACACACTACCTGCTCCAGTAGCCCTGCTGAATCATTCTTTCTCTTCAGTGCCTGGCCGCAGCAGCTGCCCTGCTCTGGCACCCACCTTTACCTCTCCTCTCACATGCTCACATGCTGGTATGGAACCTAACTTCAACAAAGCCAAGTCCGCTACAGTTCTCCCGTTGCGAGAGGTGGCTGGCGTAGATGGATTGATTAGGGTACATGTTCCTTTCTCACTCTCAGAACTCTCATATAGAACAAAACTGGGGTTCTATACATCTAATTCTACCACTTTCATAAAACAATTCCAATATCTTATCCAGTCTTATAATCTTACCTTTCATGACATCTATATGATCTTATCTAGTAACCTACTTCCTGGAGAGCGCTGACGAGTTTGGGAACAGGCCAGACTACATGCAGATGAGATTCACCAAACTCTTGCCTCCCACCCTCTTGGAGCAGAGGCTGTTCCAGAGCAAGAGCCACACTGGAATTATAATACTCCAGGTGGGATTTTAGCTAGAAACCGGTTTTTGACATGCCTCCTGGCAGGTCTCCATAAGGCTGCCCTCAAGTCATCAAACTATACTAAGTTCTCAGGGATCATTCAAGATATGAAGGAAAATCCTTCTGCATTTTTGGAACACCTCACAAAAGCTCTGTTACAGTATACTAACTTAGATCCAGAAACCATGGAAAGCAGACAGTTACTCATGACTCATTTTTTTAATCAGTGCTACTCTGCCATTAGGACTAAACTTAAACGTGTGGAGAAAGGCCTCTTGACCCCACAGGCAGAAGTCTCAGAGTTGGCTTTTAAGGTGTACCATGAGAGAAATGACAAAGCTCGAAATCACTGTCACATGCTAACCATGGCCTCCCAACCGGCCAAGGTGACAGACTGCCTGATCCGTTTTGTCTGTGCTGCTCCCTTGCCCCCTGAGGCTCGAGAACTGTCAGGCCCATGTTTCAAATGTGGTAGAACTGGTCACTGGGCCCAAGCATGACCTAATCCTCAACTTGGTCTTGCGAGACCTTGTCCGAGATGCCATAGGTAAGGACATCAGGCAGTAGATTGTCCCTGTGCATGTAGTGGCATGGAGACATCAAACCCAGAAAATTCCCAAGTTGACCTTCTAGGTTTGGCCATGGATGAGTGAGGCTTTCCAGCTCCTTTGATCCAACCACAACCATCATCTGTAACAGGGAGTTACAGGTTAACATTATGGTATCAGGACAGCCCATCTCCTTTCTCTTGGACATTGGAGCCACATACTCGGTACTGAGGAAATTCTGGGGGCCTACCTCTCCTGCTAGTTACCCTATTGTTGGTGTAGGGGGACAGCCTTATCTACCTCAGCAGACCCCAGCACTTAACTGTGTGTGTAAGGGTATTTATCTCACTCACTCATGTTTAGTCATGCCAACCTGCCTGTATCTCTCATGGGAAGGGATTTTTTTAAACAAAAGTAGGAGCTTCCATTTCATTTGCTCCTCCCCATTCACCTCACCCCAGACTCATCAGCAGCTCCACTTCTCATTCTCCCAGCTGTAGGTACCCAGGTCTTTTTCCCTTTTCTTCCTGGCGATTTGCAGGGCTGTTTGACCTCTGGCTCCCTGGAGATTCTGCACTAGCACCAGCTTGAGGGTATAGCTTAGAAAGAACTTGGCTCTCTTTTGTTATGGTAATTCCACCTGTAAACAAGGTTCCAGCTGCGGGCCCTATAAGCCTGCCACACCTGCCTCCCACAGCTGATTCTGGCCTTAGGCGCCAGGCGCCTGTCATCCTCTCCCACTGCTCCTGATGGGAGGGGGCCTTGCCCTTTTGCCCCCTTTGCCCACTAATATATATACCCAATTTGAGTTTAATAAAGTGGCCATTTACTCTTTGGTGAATGAGCAGGTCTCTTGTGTCTTTGTGCTTTAACCCTTAGGACAGCTGTCCATTCTCGTGGACTCGAGTCAGAAAAGCGTGAGCCTGAATCGGGTGTAGGCATTCACAGAAAAGTGCAGAGGCCAACACCCAGCCTTCCAACCTCCCAACCCCACTGTGTCTTTTCCTCTACCAGCATCCCAGGTAGACCCCCAAGTCTAGGGCACCCAAAACCCCTAAATACCATTTTCCGATTGTTATGCAGTCACAAGATCCTACTAAATACATTACCCAAGCTCGGTATCCCCCTCTCTCCAGAGCCTTAAGGGACTTAAGCCTATTATCTCTGACCTTTTAAGAGAAAAACTACTTTGCCCCACCTTTTCTCCCTTTAATACCCCTATACTTGCTGTTAAAAAATCTAATGGAACCTATCACCTGGTTCAAGACCTCCGGCTCATTAACTCTGCAGTGTGAAGGTCCCTCTTCATCCTGTAGTGCCTAACCCTTACACACTTCTCTCCACTATTCCTCCAGGAGCCTCCCACTTCTCAGTTCTAGACCTCAAGGATGCCCTTTTCTCTATTCCTTTTAGCTCTCAATCTCAAAACATCTTTGCCTTCACTGAGACTGATCCTGACACTCAACTCTCCACACAGCTCACCTGGACTGTTCTTCCCCAGGGATTCCTGGACCGCCCATACCTGTTTGGCCAGGCTTTACCTTCTGACCTTCTCTCACTGTCTCTCCCTAAATCTAAATTCATACATATGTGGATGACATTTTACATTGCAGCCCATCATTGGAGATCAGCAAAACTGATACCTCCGCTATTTTAAATTTCCTGTCCAAAGGGATATGGATACAGCATACAATGAATGTTGAGATGTTTAGCTATAATGATGAATCCTGGGTAGGAGAAGCGATTTCCAAAGCTATGAGGAGACATCAAACTACCAGGTGTTTTAATTGTGGTAAATTAGGACATCTGAAAAGGGATTGCAGGCAAAGAAATTCTAGGAATAATATCTCCTCTGGGAATGACAAAAGTAGGAGACCTCGGCCTTCAGGTATATGCAGGAGATGCGGTAAAGGCCGACATTGGTCCAACGAATACAGGTCAACAACAGACAGACAAGGCAACCCGATACCATTGGGAAACTCCTTGAGGGGCCTCTCGCAGGCCCCCAAGCCAAAAGTGGCCCAGTCATTCCCAGTTACAGTGGAAAATGTGTCTCACCAAGAAAATTGAAAACTCCAATGTCTGCCGTAAAAAGTAATACTGGTCTAAATGATGAATTACATGTGGAGAATGAGTCAAAAATTCAGTAGGACAGAGTAAACGTATATTTTGGCAAACTTATATTAACGATCAAAGACCAAAGCTAAGAGTCTGTATAAATGGCATTTTTATTGAAGGCTTATTAGACACAGATGCGGATGTAAGTATAATTACTCCAGAATCTTGGCATCCAAATTGGCCTCTTCAAGAGGTAGATGTTCAGTTCCTGGGAATTGGAAACCTATCTCGTGTAAAACAAAGCACAAGATGGGTGGAATGCATAGGGCCTGAAGGGCAAATAGGAAGACTAAGGTCATATATAGCCAACATTGCAATAAATTTATGGGGCCGTGACCTGCTACAGCAATGGAATACCCAGATTAACATTCCTGTAGTTCCAGGAATTCACAATTCTGGGAAGGATATAATGAGGTATTATGGAAAAAGGTCACCAGCCATTCAGGCTGTACAAGAACATACAGCCAGTAGCAAACCTTTAGAGGTACCAACAAGCCAGCCCCCTCATGTTACAGATGGTGCCAACGTGTGGACAACTGTATCCACATAAAGCCTGAGACAGCTTGGGAAGTAATTCTAGAACAAAATAACAGCTTTATGCATGGTTTCTTGGTAGCAGCAATTTCTCGGGTCTGCTCTGCTTGCTAGAGGCAAGTAAGCACTCTCATCTAAGAGAGGCTTCCTGACTCAGCTTTAGCTGCAAAACTTTGCAGCTCTTTTAAGAGGTCCTGCCACTAAACACTTAAACTGTGTTTAGGAAAAACTGAACGCATGCTTTTCAGTTTTCAGCTGTAGCAAAAAAAACAACAAAAAACAAACAAACAAAAAACAAAACAAAACAAACAAACAAAAAAACAAACAAAAAAACAAACAAAAACAAACAAACAAAAAAAGCTGCACTGTTTTAACATGCTGGCTTTCTGGACTGTCCTGCCAGGGCAATCTCTGACTCTTTCAGGCAGGCAGTCTGACTGAGTGTGGTCTGTGAGCAGAATACAACAGCTTGCTTGCTAGCAAGGACCTTGAAACTCCATAGAGTTGTGGCAGTGAACTGCAGCTCTGGTTGGTATCTCAGCCATGAGGCTGGAAAGCTAAGGAATGGACTGGATCTAGCTGTCAAAGCCACAGCTCTCCATACTGCTTAGTAAATTAAAGGCTCATGTGGTCAGAAAAAGAGAGATATACAGTAAAGAGATATTCAAAGAGGAAGAAAACCTCTAAATGGTTTACAGTATAGTAAAAATATACGCAGGCTAAAGGTTAAAATCATTAAAAATAAAAAAGAAAGGGCGAAATAGGTACACATCTTTAATCCCAATGCCTGGGAGGCAGAGGTACATTGACCTCTGAGACTTTAAGGGGCAGAGGTAGTTGACCTCTGTGACTTCAAGGTATGGTAGCACACACCTCTGAGTTCAAGGTGTGGTAGCACACACCTTTAATCCTAGCACTGGGGAAGCAGAGACAGAAGGATCTCTGAGTTCAAGGACAGCCTGGTCTACAGAGTTATTCCAGGACAAAGATATACAGAGAACCTGTCTCAAAAAGTAAAAGTAAAAATAAAAGAAATAGAGGTTAAAATAAAGTCACATAAAGATGGAAAATACACAGAGAATCTTGATATTGTATGCTGTTATGCTCTCTTTGAATTGTTTGAATGCTGAGGAAGGAGCAACATCTGCTAAAAGACTTTTGTTTATAAATGCTGCTGAACTAATCCAAGATAGGTATTTTGAAAATACCTTGGCTTCAAAATTGAAGTCAAAAGGTATATTACTTTGGAGAAGAGATTTTGTTTTTGTTTCCACAGAAAATGAGAGGCTCTGGATTTATTCAGAGTTAAGAAAAATCATCTTTGACCAAGGGAGGCCACCTGAAAAATCTCCGACAGGAATAGATGGCCCAGATGTCTGAGTTCTACATCTAGAACAGGTTCAAAACTGCTGCCTGAGATGATCAAGACTCACAGGATACTCCAGTCAGGACTTGATTATAACTCTAAATTTTCTTTAGGTCCCCATAAGATCATCAGCACCCGCAAACAGCAGGAAGTAGCCAGGAATACTACGCCCACATTCCCAACAAATGGACTATGGGTATTTTTCTTTGTTTAAAAAAAAAAGAGGGAAATGGTGTGGGAGAATTGTTGTATTCTGTCAATCATATTTTAATAAAATGCTGATTGGCCAGGCAGGCAGTATAGGCAGGAAAGCCAGACAGGAAGTAGGGGTGGAGCAAAGGGACTGGGAGTATTCTGGGAAAACAGGAAGCTCCCTCTGATTCCTGCGCAGACCACCAAAGAGGAAACATGTAAGCTGTCACACTGAGAAAGGTACTGAGCCCGTGTGGTTAACATAGATCAGAATAATGGGTTAAGATAAGTCATAAGAACTAATAAGTAGCCTGACCTAATGGACCAATCAGCTTTATAACTTATAGAGTTCTCTGTGTGATTGATTTTCTCTTTGGGGCATGCTGGTTGTGGGGTACCGGGCGGGATGGAAACCCCAACAAGCCGGCCCCCTCATGTTACATATTGTCTCACATTGTAAGACCCAACTGTCTACCCTCAGGTCATTTATTTGGAATTAACTATAATCCCAAATCAAAAGGCTATTACCCTAGACAGAAAGAAACTAATTAAGTCCCTTGAAGTTTTTTCTACAAAAGAAGAGGTTTAATCATTCCTAGGAATAGCTGGCTTTCTGCATTCCTGAATCCCCTCTTTTTCTCTCCTTGTCCGCCCCTTATACGAGGCAGCTCTCAGCTCTCTGCATGAGCCCCTTCTCCATCCCATTACTAAACCCTTCTAGAGACTCCAGCAAGCCCCTATCCAGGCTCCAGCTCTTCATCTCCCAGATTTAACTTGTCCTTTCTCTCTCTATGTAACAAAGAAGGAGGGATATGCCCTTGGAGTCCTAGGGCATCTGCTGGGACCTTCTTTTGCACCTGTAGCATACCTGTTAAAGAAGATGGACCTCACCACTCAGGGCTGGGCACCCTGCATATGTACTTTAGTGGCTGCCGAGCTTCTTATTCATGAGTCAAAAAAAAAAAAAACCTAACCTTTGAGTCACCCACCACTGTATTCTCCCACCACAATCTGTCTCATCTCTTAACTTACAAAGGCTTACAAACCTTACCCCCTACTTGACTTCTTTCCCTCCAGGTGGCACTAGTAGAAGATGCCACACTCACTTTCCAATGCTGCCCACCCCTTAATATCTCAAATCTTCTACCTCAACCTAACATTAATTACTCCCCATCTCACTCCTGCATAGAGATCTTAGAGGATCTACTGTCCCACCCCTCACATATACGGGAGGCAAACTGTCCCAGGCCACTTATACCTAGTACACAGATGGCAACTTTTTTTTATGTGATGGGACCCATAGAACAGGGTATGCTATAGTATTTGATACTGGGGTAGTGGAGGCATGGGCACTCCCTGCCCATACCACTAGTCAGCAGGCTGAGTTGATAGCTCTTACCCATGCCTTCCAGTTATCAAAAGGACACTCTTTAAATGTTTACACAGACTACAAATATGTCTTTCATATTCTCTTGTCCCACGCAGCTATCTGGAAAGAGTGTGGGCTTCTTACAATGAAAGGAGGATCCATAACTAACTTAGGTTACATTATGAATCTGTTAAAAGCCTCCCATCTCCCCAAAGCTATAGGAATTTTTCACTGTCAGTCTCATCAGACTGACAGTTTCACTATTTCCAAGGAAAATAACCTGGCTGACCAAGCAGCTAGAACAGCAGCATTCCAGAGCCCAACCCTACCTCAATCACCTCAGGAGGTTCATACAGTAAAGTCCACATTCTCACAGACACCCCCTGACATCCAGCAAATTCTGTCCTACCTACATCAGCTCTTTCATCCTAATAGTAAATCTCTGTTTTATTTTGTTAAGGTTCACCTCCAACCCACCCCTAAGGACTTAGAGTTCTTAAAAGCTATCACAATCTCTTGTCAAATTTGTCAAAAGTCAGATCCCAAGACCAAATATTGTAGCTTCCCTTTCCCCACCCACCAGGCCAGGGGCTCCCTTCCAGGAACTGACTGGCAGCTGAATTTTACTCATATGCCCAAAGTCAGAAGAGTTAAATATCTCCTGGTATTGGTGTACACAATGTCTGGGTGTATTGAAGCATTCCCCACATCTAATAAGAGGGCCCAGACAGTTTCCAATGTTCTTCTCTGAGAAATTATCCACAGGTTTGGAATCCCAACCTCTCTTCAGTCGGATAATGGCCCAGAGTTTACTTCCCAGATTTCCCAAAATTTGTCCAAGGCCCTTAACATTCCCTGGCATTTTCATTCCCATACCACCCTCAGTCTTCAGGGAAGGTAGAACGAACTAAGCACTGTTTAAAAAAATGTTCTTGTTAAGATGTCACAGGAGCTACACCTCAACTGGGTAAAACTTTTGTCTCTGGACCTTCTTAGGCTTAGGACTCTCCCCAAAAGCCGCCTTTTCATCTTGCCCTTTGAACTCATGTATGGGCAGTCAGTTTTTACCCCCAGGCTCTTACCTAAAATCTCTTCCCTTCCTGATCACTTGCTTACTCCACTGTTATCCCATCTACACTCCCTATTATGGGATTTTACCGACTACTCATTACCTCAACCATGTGTTAATTCATGCCCACCACTGATTAATTCTTTCCCCAAGACCAACCCCCCTCACCCCTTTCCCCCAAATGGCAGGGCCCCTTTAAAGTAATTCTTGTAACTCCCACAGCTGCCAAGCTCCAGAGACTTCCTCATTGGATTCACCTGCCGCATCTTAAACCTTTTACTCTTACAGCTCAAGATACTCCCTCATATAAAGTAACTCAAACAGGACCCTTAAGTTCCAGAGGACACCAAGATCAGCCACTCTCTCTACAGTTCCAGAAAAATAAAAGCCTCATCCTCACTCAACCCTCCTGTGCCAAAAACTTCATATATTCTCCCTCTTCCTCTTTCTCCTATCTGCTTTACCAACTTCTCCACATCTCCAATGCCATGCTTGAATTTTCAGTTTACCACTCAGCTGTTATTACAGGGACCATCATTAAACATAGAGCTGGAGGTACAAGGACTGTCAAAATCCCAGGTGGTAAGAAACAATAATGAGTTTGTAGCCCCAAACTCCAAAAAACCTCACAAAACAGACTTTAACATAACAGGTTTATCACTGACTGCAGCAGTGTTTCCTGGATGTTAAGGTAATATCATGATGCAAAAGGAAAACCAGTGCCTTAGAATTTACTTCAGGTAAAACATTAAAGGGTCTAATAATTATCCTTTTCAGTAATTCCCTCCTTCTTCCCCCTCCCACAATCTTCCATTCTACCGTCATAATAATAAACTTTTAATATGTCTAAAATTTATTTCTTTTCAAGCATTTTTTTTCATAAGCTCCAAGGAGTCAATTGGGCATACCTAAACTGACCAGACTCACCCAGAATAAGTATCATTTAATTCTTCCCTTATCATTCCCGGTCTCAGGAACTCCTGGGAAATTCCCTCCTCCATCCCCCCAACAAAGAACCCCCCCTCTATCTTACATCTTGGGACTCTTCTCTCTTAATCACCGGGATCTAAAATTTTTTCCTGACATAATTTTCTGCCTTTCCATCATCTTGCAAGGTCCAAGCTGTCAGCCAGCCAGTTCCTCAGAGCCCAGAAAATACAACAGCAATCAGTCACCACCCCAGGACATGGTCAAGCCTCTCAACTTCTCTACACCCACAGTCAGCATGAAGCAGTCACGAGAGACCTTACGGCACCCCATTCCTAGCCATTAGGACTCCCCAAACCCCCAAAACTTTTATAATAAACAAAAGGGTGGAATGTAATTATTCAGCCATAGATAAGGCTGCACTTCCAGGTTCTAAAGGCAAGCAGGTGAGGACAGGCCCTTGGGCACAAAGGGCCCCACATGACCCATGTGCGCACATGCATGGTTACATCCACGTATGACTCAGCTAAACCCTTGCGCTCATGCGTGAGTCGCCCATCATCTGCGTCAATCCCCTGTGCTCATGTACAAGGCAGCTTTTAAAAGCTGGACATACCATCTTTCGTTCTCTGCAAATCGATCACCAGGCCTGTATGCACTCCCCTCTAATAAACTCCTAAGCGTGTTTGTTGGTGTTCCGTGTCTCCTTCTCACTTGCGCCACTTAATTTCTGGCGCCACCAGCTTTTAAGGGCTGCCTAGTGCATGTTCACAGGGGGATGGTGTGGCTACTTCATACACAGATGATGGAGCTTATGCATGTGCACAAGGGCTCACGCAGCTGCGTCATATGTAGATGATGCAACCATGCTGCACGTGGGTCACGCGGGGTCCTTGATGATTCCTGGGGCCTTTAGGCAATTCTGCCTGAGGGCTGCTCCACATATGCATGGCCCTGGAACCCGGAAGTGTCAGCCATCTTGTGTGACTGAATCATTACTCCCATGATGTTTAGAACATTGTTGCATGAATGGTTGTCTCTTGCAGAGCAGTCATTCCTGTTGCTTGCAGAGTTGTTAGATGTATAAGATTGAAGACTGTCTGTCTCCATCAATAGCCTGATTTGCTTCTTCTAACTCTATGAAAGAAAGATAGTCATAAGAAATGCAGCTTCCAAGTCCAATGACTTAAGTACATGGTATTTTGTCAGTATGGATTTCATGTATTTTGAAAACCATCCACCCAGAAGATATTGCCATCCTAAATATATATTCACAAAGCACAGGGACACTCAGCTCATATAATTGATACTAATTGTTTTAGCACAAGGATTTTTAAGATTTATTTTTATTGTTTTTAAGTATATATATTTGTAAGGGACAACATGTACACTTGAATTAAGGTACAGATTAGGTAGTTGTGAGCCACTTGAGGTGGGTTTTAAGTAAAATGCTGTGGATCTCCAAGTGGCTATAGTGGGCATCAGGCCAAAAGACCACGCCACAGGTCCCAAGCGGCATTAGGCAGCAGTCCGAGAGCAGCCAGTCCCAGATGGGGACAGCAGAGTTCTCTAAGCAGCTGCAGTGGGTCATGAGGGGCAGTGAGTCCCAGACAAGGAGCCACGTGGTGATGGGGCAGCCAGTCCCACGAGGAAAGACGGATGGATGGGCACACCACAAGACCTCGCTGCAGGTCTCCAAAGGCAAGCTGGTCCCGGGCAGGGAGCCAAGCTGTGGGTGAGAGACAGAGACATGGATAGGCATGCCATGCAGAGTGAGGTTGGATATCTTTTTGGTGGGTTATGGAAGAGAAAGGTGAGAAATGGGAAGAGGAGAGAGAGAGAGAGAGAGAGAGAGAGAGAGAGAGAGAGAGAGAGAGAGAGAGAGAGAGAGGAGACAGAGAGACAGAGAGACAGAGACAGAGAGGGAAGATACTCAGGCTGTAAGTTGAAGATCAACTTGCCTCCATGGAGGGGAGGAAATGGGTGTGGCTTGTCTCTTAGAGGGACAGAATGGGCCATTAAAAATAGGAACCAAAATTTGGCTCTCTTCAAGAGATATACATTCTTTCTTAGCCCCTTATGAATTTCTTGACCTCTGTGGTTACCACAAATGAAACATAAATCTGAATTTTTAAAGCTAATATCTGTAATTGAGATGCAACATGATTTAGTGTTTGGGTTAGAATGGTTGTTTCCAGATTCATCCATTTATCTACAAATTTTATCATTTCATGTTTCTTAACAACTGAATAATACTCTATTATGTAAATGTACCACATTTTCTTTATCTACTCATCAGTTGACTGATCCCTAGGATATTTCCCTTTCCTGGCTATTATGAATAGAGCAGTAACAAAATGGCTGAGAGGGTATCTTTATACTAGAACAGAGACCTTCGAAGATATGCTAAGTGGTATTGTTGGATTATGTGGTGGCTTTTTGAAGAACCTACAAACTGATTTCTATAGTGCTTTCATTAGTTTGCAATGTCACCAATAATATGCAAGTGTGTCTTTTTCCCCACACCCATACCAGCTTTTGCCACCTTACTTGTTTTTAACTTAGCCTTCTGACTAAACTTCAAAATGGTTTTAGTTAGCATTTTCACAATGACTGTGGATGTTAAAGACTTTTAAAAATATTTTTCAGTTATTTGGATTTCATCATCCAATTCTAATTGGGTTATTCATTTTCTTGACGTTACTTTTCTGAGTTCTTTGTACATTCTGTAAAACTCTAGGATAACTCTGAAGCCATTTCTGACAACTTTGAGGCCATTTCCGAGGCCTCTCAGCCTTAGTGCTTTTCCCCCTCCCCTGGGAACCTAACAACTGCACATGCACATACAGGAATATTGGAGACTCTCTTTCTCCCTGTGTCCTTGTGGATGTTCTCCAAATAGAGCTCTGCTCCTGGAATTAGGACAAAATGTCCACAGATGTTTTGACTCAGTCCTGGGAAAGGGGCCAAAGTAACCCTCAGATGTTCCCTCTTACCTCTCTTGATCTGGCAACAGCCCTCCAGTCCTGGCTCAAACCAATTATTGTTAATAGTCCTTTGAATAAGCCAATCCTAATAGTTGAAGAACAACCCCCGAGTTTTCCCCCTTGTTTCTATGACTTTTTACTTTAAAAGTAGCCTGTACCAGCTATTTGGGGTCTTTTTGGCTTCTCAAATGCTGAAGAACTCTGTCACGACAGAGTTAATTAAGTCCTCTTGCTGTTACGTCACCTGTTGCGGTGTGAGAGTGGTCTCTTGGGGCAACTCCTCCTGGTAGTTGGACTTCAGGGTCCAACAATTCTATATTCTATCCTCTGTTCAGATATTGCCTTAATTACTTTTTATTTCTGTGAAAAAAACACCGTGGCAAATGCAATTTATAAAATAAAGCATTGAAGGCTTGCTTACAGTTTCTGAGAGTCATCACCATCAGGAAGCATTGTGGCAGTGAAAGACCCCCAGAGTGGAAATACTCTCACTCAAATCTTGGGATAACATGACCCCCCAGGAACTCACAAGAAATTGTCCTTGCTGCAATCACATGAGGTTTATTGACAGGACAGGAACCAGTGTACTGGAGCTGAAACTCATTTCCCACACGGGGGTAGAGTCTGATGCCCCTGAGTAGCTGGGAGAAGGGGTATTTAAGGGAAGAAACCATAACCCAATAACCCAAAGGGGGTAGGGAGGGCGTCATTGGAAAATTCCAAAAATACCAGTCATCATTGGAAAATTCCGAAAATACCAGTGATAACCACAAGGGGGTAACTCCCTGTTTCTCAAGATTATTCTCAAGATTATAATCTAACTTTATGTAACAGAGTCACTGAACTGGCTAACCTAAAATTTTGGTTCTTCTCTCCCTGTTAGATTTTTTTTTTTGGCTCTACTCTTTCTGCTAGAGGGGTCTGAATTTATCTGGGTCTTTCAGCAGGTGAGCAGGTGTGGAGGCCCAAAATTATGGGCCTATTTTCACGTTGATCAAAGGTCAAAGTTGGAACTTACTTCTAGTTCCTTCAAGGTTATTGTGCTTCTGCCTCAAACAAAAGTCCCACCTAGGTGTTGACCCAAGAGTTCTGCTCTCTCAGGGTTATTGTCAAAAGGTGTGGCTAATAGCCAGACCTTGTACTCCAGGAATAGAGAAGTAGATTTGTTTCTACCTCACACAAAAGTCTAAGGATCCAACTAAGTTCCAGTTTCTTTTATGAAGACAATTTGGGATTCCACCCAGGGAGTGGTTTGCATACAGAATGTTTTGGTCTAGGATGTGAGCATGACTTGATAACTTGTTTTGTTCTAGCAACAGAATGTTTAACTGTGGATGTAGCCCATGACTTCCAATGAGTATGTTCATTTCCTTGTATCATGTTAATGCAGTCTTTTATCTTACTCCTACCTTTTGGAGTCAAGGTATTTTAAGCAGTTGAAAATTAAACATGGGCAAATTTTCAGTACTCACTGGAATTCCCTCCCAGTATTATCCTATATATTTCTCTGTTTTGTTATTTTCATTTCTGGCTTCATATTCTTTACTGTATTTCTAAATCCCCATGCCTCTACCCTGCAAGAGGTATTTTCTTGAGGCTGGTCCCCAATAGGCAGGCACATCATGGAGGCAGTAGCTGAGGGTTCAACTATAATCTACAAGTTGCAGGCAGGTAGATTAATAAAAAAAAATACTGCAGGATCCATGGTGGCTTCAGTGGCAGAAACATTGCAGGTTCCCGAGTGGGGGTAGGCACCAGGCCCCAGAGCAGTCAGTCCCAGGCAGGGACTGCACGCACGAGACCATGCTGCAGGTTTCTGAAGGTGGCTGGTCCCAGGCAGCATGTGAGAGACAGAAGAATAGGCATGCCATGCAGAGTGAGGTTGGATATTTATGCAGTGGGTTATGGAGGGGAAAGGTAGAAGGGGAACAGGGAGAGAGAGAGAGAGAGAGAGAGAGAGAGAGAGAGAGAGAGAAGGGTGAGACAGAAGCTGCCTCTTTGAGAGGGAGACAGAAAAGGAAGAGAGTCAGGCTGTAAGCAGGAAGTAAAATCTGCCTGCCTCAGCAAGAGGCGGGAGTGGGTGTGACTTGTCTCTTAAAGGGACAGAACAGATAAGTACAGTATGGAGTTTTGAAAACTCAATTCCCACTGCCAAATAAATATTTTCTTCTACAGGACAATATCTACTCCAGCAAGACCACATTCTTTTCCCCAAACTGGAGACTGGACATTCAATGGGTCTATGGGGGATATTCTTATTCAACCATCACAGACATATTAAATAAAGACATTTTGCCCATTCTATAGACTGTCTCCTCACTGTAATGGTTGTGTCCTTTGCTATACAGAAGCTGTTTTATTTGTTTGTTTGTTTTTTTCAAGCCAGGGTTTCTCTGTGTAACAATCCTAGCTGTCCTGGAACTCACTTTTTAGTCCATGTTGATCTTGAGCTCATTGAGATTCACCTGCCTCTACCTCCCAAGTGATACAACTAAAAGTATGAATCACCACCAGCCAGCCAGGATTTTTAAATTTTGTGAGGTTTTATTTATCAGTTGTTGTTCTTAGTATTTATACAATAAGAGTACTGTTCATAAAATACATTCTTGTTACAATGAGTCCAAGTATATTATTTACGTTCTCCTTAATAAGATTTGGGTTACTGGATCATATGTTGAATTCCTTGATCTGTTTGGGGATGAGTTTTGTGCAAGTTGAGAGATAATGACATAGTTTCATTTTTCTATGTGTAGTTATCTAACCAGCACATTTTGCTGAAGATGTTGTCTTTTCCCCAATGTTTATTGTTAGTCTCTTTTTTTAAAAAAAATAAATGTATATACGAATGTGAGCCTTTGTGTAGGTTCTTGATTCTATTCTATTGATCAATGTGTCTGTTTTTATGCCAGTATCATGTTTTTATTCTGTGTTGAGAAATAAGAAAAATGAAGGAGATAAAGTGGATATAAATAGAAAAGAAAGAGAGCAAAATATACTCCCTAAGAAACCACCAGTCACACCAGCCAGAAAAGTAGATATATAATCTTCAAATCTTCTCCCTCCTCTCCTCCAACTCCAATCCCCCAGTCTCAGCCCTAGTTCTGTAGCAGATCACCTGTTGTGACCTCCTCTTCCTCCCTGTACCCACATCCAGAAGATAAAGCAGAACTTCTCCTATAGCCTAACTTACCCAGCCCATTTATCTTGACTAGTTTTTATCACAAGCTAGAGTCATCTGAAAGGAAGAATCCTGAATTGAGAGAATGCCTTCCTAAGATACAGCTGTAGAACATTTTATTAATTAGTGATTGATGGGAGAGGCCCCAACCCATGGTAGGTGGTACCATCCCTGGACTTGTGGTTCTGGGTTCAATAATAAAACAGGATGAACAAGTCATGAGGAGAAAGCCAGTCATCAGCACTCCTTTTATCATAACAAAGGATAACTATAACTATAATTATCTATTCCTCAACTCCATCAAAGACTTCAGAAGGATATAATATTACCTATGTAAACTGGAAGTGCATTAAAAACAACTTCTAAAACTCTAGAATTGACAGAGACAGGCAACCAAAGTTCTTCTGTACAATTAGGGCATCCATCTTCAGCCTATAGGCCCATAGTATCCAGCATGCTCTCCCACCTGTCCAAGCCTAGCAGAGCTGATACCACCCAGGCATGAAGAGATGAGCCATGGGCATGGTCTCAGCTACTTTCCTCCTGACCTTGAGTGGGCACACAAACACCAGGGCCCACAAATGCTCCATAACCAGAGTTTGCAACAGCGGCAGGGCCCAGGAAGACTTGTTTTAAAATTGTGTGGCTTTTTTTCTGCTGCTATTTCTGAGTCAGGAATCTCTCTCTGTGGCATGCCAACAGCAAACAGCAAAAAGCTGTGTTAAATTCTGTTTCTTCTGTGTGTCTAGAATTAAGCTCTCTCAGGTTTTTAAGTGGATTTAGTTCATCACGTTGATACCAAATTGTTGCACAAGCAGGGTGGCCCTTTGTTTGTCCCAATTGCCCGGCTAGCTTACACCTAACATAACCACACAGATATTGTAACTGCCTGGCCCATTATCTCTAGCCTCTTATTGGCTAACTCTCACATCTTGATTTAACCCATTCCTATTAATCTGTATATCACCATGAGATTGCAGCTTACCGGGAAAAATTCAGCATGTCTGATTCTGGCGGCCCCATGGCGGTTCTCCCACTCTGCTTTCTTTCTCCTAGAATTCAGTTCCGTCTTTTCTGCCTACCTAAGTTCCACCCTATCAACTAGGCCAAGGCAGTTTCTTTATTCATTATCCAATGAAAGCAACACACAAACAGAAGGAACTCCTACACCACCATCCTTTCCTCTGAATCCAATCCCTAAGCCTCATTTCCAGCTCTGCAGCAGACTACCAGCTCTGGCCCTCCTCCCTTTCTGCCTCCATCCCCAGTGGACTAAGCAGATTCTGGTGAAATGCCCACCTGAACACCTTTTGTCCCTCCCATTGAATCCCTCAGATCACTTGTAGCCCATCTCCAATCCTAAATGTCAGCTCCCAATACCAGAAAGCGTATTCTAACTGGAACCCCATTGGCCACACCTGGGAGGAATTCAGCAGCATTCCCTCTAGCAGAAACACTCAACAACCACACTCTCCTAGGAACCAGAGAGGGTGCAGCAAGCAAAGAAAGGAGCACCACCCAACAAAGTCAAGAACACCTACCAACAGGGAGAATTACAGCCATCCCAAACCCAGATGCCTAGACACTGGCATAAAAACACAATCAATAACAGTCTGGACAATGTGTCTCCACTAAAGCTCAGCAAACCTGTTACAGTAGGCCCAGAAAAATGCAATATCACTGAAGTCCCAGATAAGAGGTTCAAAAGAACCTTTAAGAATATGATAGAGGTCCTTAGGAGGATGTGAACAACAATCTATTAAAAAAATCTATGTAAAGACAAATACTACACTGAACTGAAGGGAATAATTCAAAACTTGAAAGTGGAAGTTGAATTCATAAAGAAACCCCAAACTCTGAGAAAAGTGGAAGTGAAAAGTTTAGAAAATAGAACAGGAACCTCAGAAACAAGCATCACCAACTGAATATAAGAAATGGAAGAGAAAATTCTTTGCTATTAGAGATACAATAGAAGAAATAAATACCTTGGTCATGTTTAATTTAAAAAAATCTTGGCACAAAATATCCAGGAAATCAGGGACATACAAAAAGTTAAAATCTCAGAATAATAGCAATAGAAGAAAGAGAAGAAACCCAGGTCAAAGGCACAGAGAATATCTAAAAAAAAAAATCATAAAAGAAAATTTCTCCAACCTAAGGAAGGAGGTGCCTATCTAGGAACAAGAAGCATACAGAACACCATAAACACTGGACTAGAAAGTAAATTCTGGATAATAATCAAATTTCTAAACTTACAGAACAAAGTATATTAAAAGTTGCAAGGAAAAAAAGACCAAATAGTGTAAAAAGGCAGACCTATTAGACTAAACCATGACTTCTCAATGGAGCCCCTAAATGCCAAAAAGGCCTTGATAGATATCCTACTGACTGTCAGATACCACAGATAACCCCCATGACCAGTACTATACCCAACAAAACTTTCAATTATGATAGAGGGAGGAAATGTGGCATTCCATGATAAGATAAAATTTAAACATATCTATCTACAAGTTCATCCCTACAGAAGGTGGTAGAAAGGAAAACTTCAACCTAAAGAGGTTAACATCTCCAAGAAAACATGAAAAATAATTATATCAGACCATCAAGTCAAAAGAAGAGGAAAAACAAACAAATGAAAAACCCACAAAAAAATAACAGTTATCAACAAACACTACTCACTGATTATCCTCACCATCAATTGTCGCCAAATAGATGCAGACTAAGAGAATGGTTTTGACAACAGGATACACCCTTCTGCAACACTCAAGAAACACACCCCAATATATCAGGCATAGACTTTACCTCGGGGTTAATGACTGGAAAAAATGTTCCAAGTCAAACAAAAGAATCAAAGAAGAAAGGCTCTGTAGCCATTTTAAAAAAACAAACAAACGAACAAACAAAATACAAAAAAACTTCAACCAAAAACTATTCAGAAGAGATTGGAGATAGGAAAGGACACCACATACTCATCAAAGGCAAAATCTACCACAAAGAGCACACTGGAATGGAATTCTTAACAAACATTACTATAGTTAAATCACATATTCACCCTCACACACTTTTAGTGGAAGATTTCAATACTAACAGACAGATAATCCAGACAAAAGTAAACTGAGAAACGCTGGAGCTAACAAATTTATAACAAATGTTATAAATAACAGATGTTTACATAACATTTTCGCCAAAGACCAAAAAATAGACCTTCTTCTCTATCCCCCATGGAACTTTTTTTTAAAAAAAAAAAAAAAAACAGAACACAGAAGCAAAGTCACTCTTTACTGGTATAAGAACATTGAAATAATTCGCTGCGTCCTATCAGACCCAGACCATTGCAAATTACAGCTAAATCTCAACAACAGAAGCTTACAAACTCATGGAAACCAAACAACACTCTACCAAATAAATATTGGACAAGAGAGATTTGAATGAAGATGAAAACACAGTATACCCACATCTATGGGACACAATGAGAGAAGTTCTAAGAGACAAGTTCATAGCACTACATGCCTAAAGCAAGAGAGAGAGAGGAAGAGAGAGAGAGAGAGAGAGAGAGAGAGAGAGAGAGAGATCTCGATCTCATAGTCACAACTTAACAGCATACCTGAAAGCTCTTTTTCGACTGGAAGAAATGATGACCCAAAGTGGTAGATGACAAGACATGATGAAACTAGGAACTAATAATAGGAATAAAAATGAACAAATAGAGTACCACATAGAATCAGTAAAGAGAATAGTTGATTCTGTGAGAAAATCAGTAAAGTTGATAAACCTGTAGCTACCATATCTAAAAGGTGGTGAGAGATTATATTAATTAATAAAACTAGAGACCAGATGGGAAACACAATAACAGACACTGAGGAAATTCAGAGGCTCAAAAGAACATACTTCAAAAACCTGTACTTCACTAAATTGGAAAAATCTAAAAGAAATGCATATTTTGATATATACCACCTACCAAAGTTAAATCAAAATCAGAAGAGCAATTTAAACAGATCTATACCCTTAGTAAAAAAGTGGCAGTAATTAAAAATCTCCCAATCATAAATAGCACAGGGTCAGATGATTTTAGTGTAGAATTCTACTGGACTTACATAGAAGAGTTAACACAAATACTCCTGAAATTATTCCACAAAACAGAAACAGAAAGAACATTGTCCAATTCATTTTGAGATGCCATGGTTACTTTGATATCTAAAACATGTAAAGGCCCAACAAAGAAATAGAAATATAGACTAATTTCCCTTATTACTATAGCTGCAAAAATTCTCAATACATGCAAACTGATCCCAAGCACATATGAAAAAGTTCATCCACCATGATCAACAAGGCTTCATACCAAAGATTCAGAGGTGATTCAGCATATATTGGTTTATAAATGTAATTCACAATTCAATCATACTGAAAGGTAAAAAAAAAAAAACACATGATCATCTCACTAGATACAGAAAAGACCTTTGGTAGAATACAATACCCCTTCATGACAAAGGTACTGGGACTAAGGATACAAGGGACATACCTCATCATAGCTAAAGGTGATTTACAGCAAGTCAATCATCAACATCAACTTAAATGTGGTGAAACTCAAAGAAAATCCACTAAAATCAAGAACAAGACAAGAATTCCACTCTCTCCATATCTATTCAATATGAGGTCTTAGCTAGAACAATAGACAACTGAAAGAGATCAAGGGGTTACAAATTTGAAAAGAAGTCAAAGTATCTTTATTTGTACATGATATGATAGTATATAAATGTGACCTTGAGAATTACATCACCAAACTCCTACAGCTGATAAATACTTTCAACAAAGTAAAAGGATACAAAATTAACTAACAAAAATTAGCAGCCCTCCTATATACAAATGACAAATGAACTAAAAGAGAAATCAGAGCAACAATGTCTTTCTTAAGTCTCAAATAATATGATATCTTGGAGTAATTCTAACCAAGCAAGTAAAAGACTTACATGGAAAAAAAATAAGACATTGAAGAAAGAAACTGAAGATAACAGAAGATTAAAGATCTCGATACTTATAGATTGGTAGGATTAATATAGCAAAAAAAAAAAAAAAACTACCAAAAGCAATCTACAGAGTCAATGAGATCTTCAACAAATTCCAACACATTCTTCACAGAACTTGAAAGAACAATTTTCAGCTTTATATGAAAACACACTGCAGTAAGTGGGAGAGCTGACCCTAAGATCATGAGAGTAGAAGAGCTGGTCCTACCCCTTACCAGCTGCAGCACTCAGAAGATCAGGCCCTACACCTCACCTGGGCAACACAGTAGAGCTGACCTTGCTGGTGTGGGTAAAAGTCACAAGGGACAGTCACAAGGGAATGGAAGCAAGAGAACTGGCCCACCTCTTGCTCCCTGTCACATTGAGCAAGCTAACTGAGATAGTGCTGGTGAACTCTTCCTGATTAGGAGGATGAGGGAGAGCTGAGGGCTGGCCAACTGAGCTACCATCCAGGCCCAGAACCAGTGCTATGTGTTAGAGCACATGAAGGGACTCCAATGCTACAGTATCTTTATGATAATAGGATAAGAGTCAATCCAGTGAAGGCCCAGTTTCCACAGCACAGCAGAAGACAGAGACCTAGAACCAGAACAATGACTCATTGCAATGAACACTTGTAAGTAAGCTTGTATGGACTAAAGAGTATACTGTGTGACTCACTGTGTCACACTAAAGCCCCAACTATGAGATATTTTTCTTTCAAATTTTATTTTATTTAAATTTATTTTATTTTATTTGGGGGCATTGCAAGGGCAGAGGGTGGATATGAAGGGACAAGGTGATAAATAGAATGGGGACACACGAGGTGAAATCCACAAAGAATTAATAAAAACTAAAAAAAAATAACAAAACCCCACAGGATATCCAAAATCATTCTGAATAATAAAATAACTGCTGGAGGGATTTTCATCTCTGATCTCAAATTGTACTAGAGAACAACAGTAATAAGAGCAACATGATATTGGCATAAAAACAGACATGCCAATCAATTCAACCACGTATGGACACCAGATTTTTTTTTTTTTTTTTTTTTTTTGTAGAGAAGCCAGAAATGCACACTGGATAAAAGACAGCATCTTGTCCATCCAGTAGAACTATTGATTCTATTCATTTCTCTTTCCTAAGGAGATTAATCCATTCTCCCCTAGTTTCTTACTCTCTAATGAACCTCTGTGATTATATGGAATTGTAGGTTGCTTCTCATTGACTCAAGAACTGGCATTCACATATAAGAGAATATGTACACTATTTGTCTTTCTGGGCCTGAGTGACCTCACTCAGGATGATTTTTTCCCCTTATTCCATTTATTTACTTCTGAATCTCTTGATTCAGGAGGGGGGACACTGTAATGGGAAGACAAAACAGAGCAAAGGAAGGGAGAGGGCAGCAAGAAAGTGAATATATAGAAGGACAGTGAAAACTAAAGGCCATTTGAGGGGTCATAGAGAAACTTAATACAGTAGAAACTTCTTTCAATTTACACATATAGAAATATAATATAAATAAAATCACCAAATACTTGGGGAAAGAGAGTCCCAACTGCCTATCATTCATTAGCAAATTCCAGTACTAGAAATGGACTACATTGAATAGATCTTCTGGCCAAAAGGATGCCATAGGAACCCCCAAAGGGCATAGTTTATTGACAAGGATATTGATGGCTGCCCACAAACTGACAGTAAGGCCTTATTGCTGAAGAAAACACATACACAACTCATTAAGCACAGAGAAATAGAGATTTGACTACCTAGATCCTTCACCTCTGTGAACTAATAATATTCATGGAATTGGAAGGTACTCAGCTCACAATATCAAAATAGAAACAGAAATCCTTACCCAGCTATAAACCATTCCATTTACAAAAGTGGCCTGCCTGAAAGACATGCTGGTGCAGCACAGGTACAAAGCTTGTGCAAGTAACCAACCAATATCTGATTTGAGTTAAGGTCAACTCCATGAGGTGAACCCTATATCCAATGCTGTTTAATGGTCAAGAACCAGAGACAGGATAGGTTAGTAACCTAGGGAAAAAAAATACTACTGTTCTGTAAAAGGGATGAAGCAATAAAATGACTCCTAATGATATTCTGCTACACTCATAGATAAGTGCTTTGCTCAGCCACCATCAGAGAAGCTTCCTCCTACAGTAGGTAGGCACAAATACAGAGACCCACAGTCAGACAGTATACACAAATGAGAGGCCTTGAAACTCTCCATCTTAAATGGGATGTCTCCATCAAGTCTCTCCCTTCAGGACTCAGAGAACTCTACAGAAGAGGAGGTGGAAAGACCATGAGAGCCAGAGGGGATGGAGGAACCAAGAAAACAAGGTTTTCACAACAGAAGGTTGTACATATGAACTTGGAGAGACAGTGGCAGCAGGAATAGGGCCTGGATGGTTCTGTATCAGATGGGATCAGAGAACTGAAAAGGAGAAGTGGACAAACTCCCCCATCCCTTCTGGGAAGCTGCTCACAATTGATAGGCATTTACAAATGAAAAAGAGTAGTTTTCTCCAAGGGAGAAACAAAACATTCCCCAGGGTGGTGCCCATGCTCAGCAGTAGGTGGGGAACACAAAACAAACTCAACAGAATCTTTGGATGCTCTTTTTTTGTGCCCCATATTTTGTTCCATATTTTTAAGTCAGGGATTTTTTTTCCTTTATGTCTTATAAGTCATTTTTGTATATATTATGGATTTTGGTTTGAAATTTTTAGGGTATTTCTGTGTGAGAGAATGTGTCTCAGTGTCTGTATGTGTTTCTTTTACTTTTTCCTTGTTTTTTTCTTGTTTGGCAATTTTGGTATAGTACAATTTGTTTATTTTTAATTTATTCTATTATATTGCACTTTATTTTATTATTTATTGAATGCCTGTTTGTTTTCTGAATAGATAAAGAAAGAGGAGAAAGATTTGGTTGGTGGGGAAGAATTGGAGAAGTAGAGAAGGGTATAATCAGAATATATTATATGAAAAATCTATTTTCCTCTTTTCCGTTCTTTTTAAAATATAAAAATATAATACGATAAGATAAAACAAAAATTATCACATTGAAGTTGAACAAGACAAAAGAACAGAAGGAAAAGAACGCAGAGGAAGGCACAAGAATCATAGATTCACTCATTCATATACTCAGGAATTCTATAACAACACTAAACAGGAAGACAAAATATATAGAGAGGACCTGGTGCAGACCTGTCCATGCTATAATAAGAAAACATAATACAGTAGAAAATTTCATTTATTCACATGAAAATGATATAAATAAAATCCCTAAATAATGGGGTAGACAGAATCCCAAGTGGCCATCTCTTGTCACCAAGCATAGCTTCCACTGGTTGAGAAACAACAAACAAAACTTGTTGAGATGGAGTTGCATCTAATTGATTTGTTGACCAAAGGGGTCCCATGAGAATCTCTAAATAATGCAGCCTATTGTCAAGATAATAAGTTGCTCTCCACAAATTGACAACAAGGTCCCACTGCTAAAGGAAACACCTATACAACTTACTAAGCTTGAACAAGTCACTCTGGTGCCTCCATAGAGCCTTTGCCCCTACGTTCGAGCATCTTTGGTATCCTACCAAAAGGAAACATAAGCACCAAAACAGCCATAAACCCTTTGATCTACAGTGGTACCCTGCCTGCAAGATTAGCTAAGGCAATAGTGACACAGAGCTTGTGGGAGTGACCAACCAGTATTTGATTAGAATAAAGGCCCACTCCAAAAATTATGACCCATTTCATTTCTGACACTGCTTGAGTGACCAAGAACCAGAGATTAGATCGTCCAAGGACTCAGGATACAACCAAATGAAACTGGTTGTAAAACAAGATAAAATTAGTGGGCAAAAAAAACCCCTATTTTCAATAAAATAAAAAAAAGAATTCAAAGCATCATTATTTTCAGATGATATGGTACTTTATATAAAAGACTCTGAAGACCTCACCAGAAATCTCCTACAGCTCATAAACACATTGAACAAATATAAAGATACAAGTATAACACTTAAAAATCAGAAGATTTGCTATTTAAAAGACAAGCATATCAAGAACAAAATCAAGGAAACAGTCATATTCAAAACTGCCTAAAATGCTGTGTAATAAAAGTAACCAAGGAAGGGAAAGACTTGCACAATGAAATTTTAAAACAATGAAAGAACTTGAAGACGATATCAGAAGATGAAGGTACCCCAATCTCATGGATTGTCAAATATAGATGCTGTTGGAGGCCACTCATTCGTTCCCAGGTGCTTAGACCCAAAATAATCACACAGAAACTGTATTATTTGCCATACTGTTTGGCCAATAGCTTAAGCACTTTTCTAGCTACCTCTTATATCCTAAACTAACCCACCTCCATTAATCTGCTTCACCACCAGGTCATGGCATACCAGCGAAGTTTCAGCAGGCTCCAGAGGAGGCATTTGTGTGCCTGTGGCAGCTACATGGCTTATCCTGAGTCTGTCTCCTGCAGTAGTTTCATGGCTTCTCACTGGCTCTGCCTACTTTCTCCTCTATCTCTGCTTGGGATTCTGCCTTACTCTATTCTGCTAAGCCACTGGCCAAAACAGCTTTGTTCATTAACCAATAAAAGCAGCACATACATAAAAGGACTTTCCACACCATACAGGGAAATACAAGAGCTGCCAAACACCTGTAGTTGGAAAACACATATTCATGTCTTCTATCTGGGCAAATCAATAGACACTTCCAGATGATGGTGTTAACCTTGGTAACCATCACTATTACTATAATCCATGGCATTACCCTGTTTGTGGATTACCTTTAAAGCTCCCAAACTAGCCTCCACTGGTTGGTGTCATTTGTTCCATGCCTTGGTATAGCAATAGTACAGATACCATCCACTATCCTTAGTAGGAAAAATCAGCCAGACAACCATTGTTTTAGGCTCTGAAGCTACCAGAAGTTCAGAACTTTTCCATAAGTTTTCAAGGCTTTGGTATTGTCAGAGCTATAGAGAGAGTTCAGTTCAGTGCTATAGATAAAATCATGATCTGCTGTGTTTTCCCATAAAGGATGCCTAAAGGCTCATTGTCTTCATCATTGAAAGAAGACAGCTTAGCAATAACAAAGACAGCAGTCAACGGCAAGTTACTTTCTATTTAGCCGAATTTGGACTTACATGTTTCTGTAAAATTATGCTCTGGAAAGCTATGGATTGGGAACCGTCAATAAATTAATGACTGCTTTGGAAAGTGCTTAACTCAAAGGTGATTCAACACAGATCTTTCCCTACCTAAGAAACAAGCAGCCAGGTTCAGGGAACAACAGAATCTGACAAGTTTAACTCTGACTGCTTCCATCCTAAACAGGAAAAAATGAGTGAGAAGGCTGTGTGACTCACTTTTAGCACTTAGTGATTTCATCTTCATTCAAATGAATGTAAGATTCCCAGTGAACCACATGTAAATCTGTTGGAGAAGTAGGCATACTGTTGGGATTTGTGTCTACTTTTATTTGTAAGAAAAATAACTGAGTAAGGAGTGGCTCTTTTTTTTTTTTTTTTTTTTTTTTTTTTTTTTTTTTTTTTTTGTCTTTCCGGACACTGCTCTAGTTACAGGAAATAAGCTGCTCTTCTAGTTGAGAAGCTGGGGAAATCGAAAGCTATGAACACTGCTGGGAGGAGTCCTATTTCATCACCACTCTCCCCAGGGAAACAGCACAGGATCAGACATCTAGCACTGCTCAAATCAGGAACTTACTTTCTAACCAGTTTCCTGGTCTTCCTTGTTATTTAGTAGATATTACATTTTCTCAGCATTTAATGAGAGTCCAGCACCCTGCTGTGTACTTTTTGAGAGATTTATCATCCTACACAAAATAGACAAGCCCTATTTCCTGCCTTGTTGAGGATCTACAATCTGGACGTTACTGAGAAACTTCCGGGAGGTAAGTTCTACCCTTGAATATAAGGAGTAGCTCTGGGAAACCAACAAGGAGGCAGGAGATCACTGTGGGTTCTTCCAGTGCAGGGTGGGGGAGCAGAGAAGGCTCTAGCTTCAGTGAAAACCTGCAGCTGGGTTCGAATGCTTCAGGCAAGAAGATGGCAGACATGCTTGTTCCTCCATCTCTGGGGTTTGAGGCAAGAAAAGATGTGTTTTGATTGCTGCAGACTGTAAAATAAACTTTCTAAGTGTAAATAAAAATAAATAGAAAAATAGAAGAAGGCTTTCGCTATCTGGGCTGGAGAGTTAGCAGAAACCTGGTGGCCATGAAACATGTCTGAGGAAAGGACAAGGGAATGATATGAAGAATTGCCATGAAATAAAATTGAATAAAAATGCTTCTGCACATGGGTCTGTATTATCTAGTAATATCTTAATAATAAACAAGATGAGAGTCAGTGGACATATGTAATAAAAATTTCTAAGGTGCCTAAACCCAGTTATTCAAATATATCCTATTTTAATAAGCATATTTAATACTTCTTCCCTTCACACAGGAAAGTAAAAATATTATTTAGTCACTGGGAGAAATTTTCTGTCATCATAAAAGTTGTTTTTGGTTGGTTATATTTTATTAGTTTGGGGTTTTTGTCATAAGATATAAGGGATATTAAAGACAGCTAAATAGAAATATATTTCTACTGTCTACTTTTATAATATTTTAAACACTTTTTGTGTCCTCTCACATAGCACTACATATGTTCCTGAACTTCATAATTTAAATGTCTATTTAAGAATTGTACCCATATTAAACCCATATTTCTAAGTTTAGCAGTTGCTCAAATTTTCTGAACTTTTACAGATGTTTTCACTTAGCCATCCAGTTATTTTTTTTTTAAAAAAATAAATGATTGTTTAATGTTACCAATAATAAAACATTAAAATACTACTTTCAAAATTCTAAACTTTTCTAAAACTGACTTAAACAAGAGGAGTCTATGATAAGATTTAGCAACAGTAACATGGTTGCTCAATGAGAGTATCAATTCACTCTGACACCTCGTCCCAAAGGTCATTAGTGATTGGAATGATTTTTTTTTCTTTCTTGCATTCATTTGCCTACAGCTGCTATCTAGTTAATAATTAGATGACTAGGAGGGCAAATTGTGCCTGCCATGAAATGGAGTCTTTAGATGTAAGACACAGCACACTTTCCAGACCACATTAGATATGCATTGTTTCCATAAACACCTCAGTGTTCTCAGTGCCCGTTTCTGAACAAGACCCTCTCTGACCACTGAAGAGTCACCCTTTAGCCTAACTTGTTTTCCCACAAACCTATGTGCCACGTCTTCTGTTATTGACACACTGTTATATTCATCACAAACCCATGGGATCCCCTTTTGATTTTTTTTTTCAAATTCACAGTTATGTGTGCTCTCAAAGACGTTGAATGTATATGATGCATGTATGTATGTTGATAAGTGTACTTATGTCAAAATATATTTCATGTTTTCATAGAGATGTGAAGGAACAGAATAATAAGAAAGAGCATGCACAATTATTAGTAGACAAATCCATAATTAAAACTGTTATATCCTTCTAGGATGGGGAGGTTTAATCATACTTTGGTATTTGATAAGAGTTTTACCTTCATTTCTTTCCATTAAATCTTCACTAATGTAAGATAATCAGTGTTATCTTTAGTTTCTAATTATTTCTTTATTTTTCCATTGTTAAGGAATGTTTTAAAACAACATAGGGGTACATTTCTTCAATAACATTTCAAAGAAGTTGTCGTTGGACTGGTTAGACCTTTCGTTATGAGCTGGTAAACAGCAGGTTTCCGTTCTGCTTCTGCCACGGTCATTTCACTGTAGGATGTCTCTATCTTACATCAGCAAACTATATGTCCTCTTTCATCTGTCCCTCAACCATGTTATGTACTTCCTCTTTCACCTTAATTTTAATCAGATATTTATTTTTAAGTATATGTGTGCCTAATCATCAAGTTTGCAGTTTTCATTAAGAAAGAACCATTTTCTTTTTCTTTTCTTCTTTCTTTCTTTTTTTTCTTCTTTTTTTGTTTTTTGTTTTTTTTTTTTTTTCAGACAGGGTTTATCTTTGTAACAGCCCTAGCTGTTCTGGAGCTAGCACTTGCAGACCAGGCTGGCCTTTAACTCACCTTGAGATATGCCTACCTCTGCCTCCTGAGGGCTGAAAAGGCAGTATGCTACACCACCGCCCAGCTAAGAACTGCATTTTTTTTTTTTGGTTTCTCACTTTTGCTAGTTCTTTGAAAGAGTCCTACAGTGATTTTGCTCATATTTATCCCCTCCCACAACTCCTTTGAGATACATACTCCCTTTCCTACATATCTAACTTCGTATCTCTCTTTATCTTTAAAACTTTAAAAGTGCTCAACTCACTTTTGGGGCATCCCTTTAACAAGAATGATTCTCCCTCTCCCAGAAACTGTCAAGTGCCAAAAACTCCTTAGAAGGTTAAGGTGCTTTGTGATGACCCCGTCTTATTTCATGCTAGGATTTTTCCTGGCTTAAACCTTCACAGACTTTAGGATGCTGCCACAACCACTCTGAGTTCACAAGTTCCTGCCTGCTCAGCTGTGTTTACACTGTGTCCCTGTAGTCATTCAAAACCTCTGTCTCTTAAAATTTTTTTACTTCTCGTCTTCTTAAAGTTTTCCTGAGAATAAGGGAAAGACTGGAGATGACTTTTCTCTGCTGGTAGCATGCCCAGCGTCTTACAGGACTGTAGAGCTAGTCAGTGGGAATGGAGCTTCAAGGTCAGGTCAGCACCAGCTGCTGTCCCAAGTTCAAGTATGCAATGTCTTGCTCAAGTTCTGGAAGGAAACGAAAAGCACTGGCAATAGCTTGTAGTATGTGTGTTGGTGTATGGGTGTGTGTGTGTGTGTGCGTGTGTGTTTGTGGAGGGTATTATGGGACCTCAGCAATCAACATCTCCAAAGTAAACGACTCCTGACACTAGAATTCTTTTTTTGTTAGCTACTGGTCTCTAATAAGATCACTGTAATTCATTAAATGGAGCATATTAAATGTAATACATTTAAACCTTTTTTATATAAGTACACATTTATTTTATGAAGCATATACAGTATGAGTTTCCATATAATTTTGAAAGGTCTTTAGAATTAGCTATTCTGATTACATATCCCCTCCACTATTCTGCCACCACACTCTCCAACCACACTTAACCCTACTGTTCCAACATGCCACTTTGCCCCTTTACACCACTTCATTTTTTTCCCATTTCGCTTGAAAGCAACACTTATAAATTATAGTTTTCCTTCATTGTTCATCAGGTCTCACACCAGTACAGTATAAAACACAGTGCAATGTTTTAAAATCCCACCTTCTTTAAATTTTTCAACACTTTAGAGAAATCCAAACTCTCTTTAAAATTCTGAGGTATCCTAAATGTAATTATAAACTGCTGTAAAACAAAAAGTGAGGCAAATACTTTCTTTGTCCAAGGGAAGAATCTGGGCATAGGAACAATAAGATATAGACAAAACCAAAATCCAGTGATGAAATTCCAAATTCTGTAGTTCAATGAGTTTGGAGGCTCCCACACCTCAAAACAATCTCAAAATTACGACACAGCAGAGATTCCCCCTTTCTTCAACAGTAGGACAAGGTTATTTCAGATCTTCGGTCTAACTATAAGTTCAGAGCTTCCCATTTTTTAACTTTCCATGTTGCCATTAAATAGGTCCATTATCTATTATCTTTATCCATAAATAAGGCAGAAACACTATGAATGTATTAATTTGGTCATCTGAGGAGGAGCAGCTTCACTATAGAACATAGAGCAACAACAACTAATGTCAAATTATTTTCTGTTTACTGAAGGCTAAATGTGCAACATCCTGCTTAAACAGTCTTCTAGTTTATGAACTAGTGAAAGATAAGGAAATGCTTTAATAAGTGCTTAAACCAAAAATACCTACATCAAAGATGTTCCTCTATCTAGGAAAGAGATTCAGTTCTTTGTGGTAATAGAACCTGCCGAATTCTCCTCCTGTCACCTCCACCTTTAGAGGAATAGAGGAAGTGTCTGTGTGGCTCACACTTTTTCTCTTAGAAATTACCTTTATTCAAAGGAAGGTTTTGCTCAGTGACCCAAGATAAGTCTGCTGGACATGAAAGTTAAAGGTTTTAACATTCAACCTATGAAGACATGTAAGAAAAATAACTGAGCCCAGCAGAGATTCTTTTTTTTTCATTGTAGGGATGTATATTCAACTTGGAAACCCTTCAATCTCACTAGCTAGGAATGCCAAAAGATAAGAGTAGTGGTAGGCATGTTCACTTTTGCAGCCTTCCATTCCCTAAGGAGAGCACAGTGCAAGACATGCAGGGCTGTGCAACTTGAAGTACAGTGAAACCACTCTGACCAGTGTCATTCTTCCCATCTTTTATACTACTTCCTGTTCTTGGCAGTTCAGGGATTGCAACAACCCTGTTTAGTCTCTGAGAGATTTATTGGTTTAACTTTTTAAAATTTTATTGAGCTCTACATTTTTTTCTGCTCTTTTCCCTGCCTCTTCCCTTCCCTGCAACCCTCTTTCAAGGTCCCTAGGCTCCTAATTTACTCAGGAGATCTTGTCTTTTTCTACTTCCCATGTAGATTAGATCTATGCATGCCTCACTTAGGGTCCTCATTGTTCTCTAAGTTGTGGGGTAAAGGGAACACTCCTGCATTGCTGGTGGGAGTGCAAGCTGGTACAGCCCCTTTGGATGTCAGTGTGGCAATTTCTCAGAAAATTAGGAAACTTCCCCAAGTCCCAGTAATACCACTTTTGATTATGTATCCAAAGGATGCTCAACCATGCTACAAGGGCATGTGCTCAGCTATGTTCATAGCAGCATTGTTTGTCATAACCAGAACCTGTAAACAACCTAAATGCTCCTTGCCTGAAGAATGAATAAGGAAAATGTGGTACATTTACACAATGGAGTACTACACAGCAGAAAAAAAATGATATCTTGAATTTTACAGGCAAATGGCTGGAGCTAGAAAACATTATTTTGAGTGAGGTAACCCAGACCCAGAAAGACAATTATTACATTTACTCACTCATAAGTGATTTTTAAACATGAAGCAAAGAAAACCAGGCTATAAATCATTTATCTTTTTCTTGAAATGAAACCATCTCTGCTTCTTGCCTTGCAGATAAACTAGGAACTGAACACTGCTGAAAAAATTTCCAAGAAGGTGAGTCATTCTCCTGCTATGTAGAGTTGAGACCTCTGCAGAACCCACAGAGTCATGGGGGAAATCAGTGCTGTTGCTTCAGAGAAGAATGGAGACAGTAGGACTGGTGCCAGTTGCTCCTGGTGCAGTGAATCCATAGCCGCTGGGTTCTGATGCTTTATTAGGGATGACGGCAGACATATTTATTCCACCTTTACTGGGACCAGAGCCAACACAAATGCATTTTGATTATGGTAGACAAGTGTAAGTACGAGCCAGTGGAAAATGAGAAGGATTTAGTTATCTTGGCTGGAGAGTGACAAGTAACTTGTTGGATGTGGTGACTGACTAGATAAATTATAATCTAAAGAACATCAAAGAATTACTGTGAAATAGTATTTAGTGAAAATATATCAGGACTGTGTTCTAGTATTGCAATATTGTATAACATGAGAAACAATGGACTCATATAGTACAAAGATTCTCAGATTCACAGTTATTCAAATACATCTTTTGTTAATCATTCTTGAACATACTTATCATTTTCTTTCAAATTAGCAGTATCTCAATCACAGTTAGTTAGTTTCTGTCATCTTTTCTTTATACTGTTTGAATTTGTTTTTGTTTTCAGGTTTAAAATGTTGGGGGCTGAAGGAGAATTAAATAGAAATATATTTCTATAGCCCACTTTTAGAATATTTTAAAAGTTTACAATGTACACCTTAGAGTTCTTAATGTGGTTCTGTTTTGATTTGAATGTAATTATGACCTGGTTATCCCCTCTTGGAATAGAAGGTAGGCAACTTGTTTTTTATTTTATAAGAGTTCACAGTTGAGATACTTTAAATTTTTAAAGACTTTGGAATTTTAGGGAGACTGTGTATTTTTTAAGAGATTTTTGGTATTTTAGAGGATATTGGGTATTTTAGAAAGATTGGGTGTTTTAGAGAGAGACTGGGTGTTTTGGAGAGAGATTGGATATTTTAGAGAGGCTTTGAAATTTGGAAGAGAATTTTGATGCTTTAGGGAGACTGGATATTTAAAGTGTTTAGCTTTTAAGCAGTGAGGCTGAACACATTGATATCCAGAATCTGGTGGGCATAGATTGGCATTGACACGAATGTACTAAATTGTGTAATTCTGGAAATTCTATTGAAGTTGGGATAATTGGTCTAAATTCAAAAGCAAAATGACTTCAATAACAAAACATATTTTATGTTCTCAAATAAGTGGAACCCACAAAAATTATACATTGTTTCTGTCATCACATATCGGGTTATGTTGGAAACAGTTGTTTTCACAAGTGCCAACGCAAATAAAATCTTTCTATTGTAATTTTCTCTGGGATCTGAAATCAGTGTTGTATGAAAATTAAAATGCTGGGACTGAACGAGCATATGATCCAACCAGATTCTCTGAATGTGGCCGGATTCTCTGAATGTGGCTGGCCCGGAGTCTTTCTGAAAAGCCATTGACAATGACACTTGGACTTGTTTCCTCTGTATATACTGGATTTTTGGGATCCAGTCTGTTTGGATACTCACCTTCCTGGACCTGGAGGGAGAGGGGAGGAACTTGAACTTCCCACAGGGCAGGAAACCCTGACTGCTCTTAGGGATGGAGAGGGAGGAGGAGAGAGTGTGGGGGGAACGGGAGGGTGTTGGGAGGAGGGGTAGAAATGGAAACTTTTATAATTTTATAATTTAAAAAAAAAAGAAAATTAGAATGCTTCTCTGAAGAAGGGAGTTTTACTGTTGAGAACCTGTTTTCATCTCCTCCTTGAATATGTAGATGATCTGTTTTTTAATGTCTTAGGGTTTACAGAGTATGTCTTTTTCTTCATACTCTTCATTTTCCCTCTCTCGTGTTCTGTTTATTCTTGGGTTTCACTGATTATGAATGATGTTCAATTTTTCTCAAAAGAAAGAAGCAGTTAACAGGCCTAGAAATTAAAATCCATTTATAGAAAGGTCCATACAGGCATGATTCCTAAACTAAAATAATATAAATTGAATTATTGGACTCTTTGCATTCTCTGAAGGTTCTCAAGGAACTACATAAACTGTTGATGAGCTATAAAGGAGGACACTTTCCACATTCCTGTTGGGGAATTTCCAGAAAGCAAATTTTTAGTTGCTTCTAATTTTCTAATTTTTGTTATTTTTTTCTTTACAAATTTATCTGATGAGTGTTGAAAGACCCGTGAATATAATAGTAAATTTAATTATACTCCTATTTAGGAGAATAAAATTAGTAGGTTTTCAACTAGTGACTCTGAGTCATCTAGTCACAGGGTTTTTGCCTCAGCAATGGTACAGGTTTCCACCCATGCATGCCTTAGATCAAATCACCAAATGGATGGTTAATCCCACATTTATGTCACTATTTCAGCAGTGAGCATGTATTTCTGGATTGGTTGCTATTGTTCCCCCAAGGATCCACAGCTGAGTAAGGTTTTATTAGATTTTCTTCCTCCAGTATTGTGCATAGTACCTTCCAGAATTAGAAAATCTAGCCAGTGGGGATAAAGATTTCCAGGTGAGTACCAACTTGATTTCTCCATGTTTTGTGACTCAATAATGTGGTGTCTTCTGTTTTATTTTATTTTTTTTAACTTTTTTATTAATTTATAAAAATTTCCACTTTCGCCCCTCCTCCCAACACCCTCCCACTCCCCCCACTCCCTTGTAGAAAGGAGCTGCAGGGCAGGCCTGCTTTTCATCCTGCCCAGCTCCCGCACGGCTAGCTTAGTCCCAGAAATAACAACACACAAATTGTATTCATTTAAGCACTGCCTGGCCCATTATCTCTAGAGAGTTAGTTACTGACTAACTCTCATATCTTGATATTAACCCATTTCTAATAATCTGTAGCACCATGAGGTGGTGGCTTACCGGAAAAGATTCAGCATGTCTGACCTGGTGGCTGGCTCCATGGCGTCTGGCTCATAGCCCTCTTCCCAGCATTCTGTTCTGTTTACTCCGCCTACCTAATTTTCTGTCCTATCAAGGGGCCAAGGCAGTCTCTTTATTGACCAATGAAAATAACACAATAGACAGATAACCCTCCTCCATCACTCCCTTTCCTCCTCCCTCTCCAATCCTAAGAGCAGTCAGGGTTTCCTGCCCTGTGGGAAGTTCAAGTTCCTCCCCCTCCCTCCAGGACTAGGAAGGTGAGCATCCAAACAGACTGTAATAGATTCTTACCACAAAGTTTTGACATGTAACCAAGAACATTGTTCATAGTGTATATATTGGGCATCTATGAGAACTGACTGTCCAGTAATTTCAAGAGAGCAAATCCATTCCTAGAACTGGGTATTTTGTTAGCCTGTAGAAACATTGTTGTCCCATTATAGAGTAAATTTATGTAAATTCTTGATAGATAGATAGATAGAATATATATATATATATGTGTGTGTGTGTGTGTGTGTGTGTGTGTGTGTGTGTGTGTGTGTGTGTGTATACATATAAATATGTATGTAACATGAGGGCCGGCATGTTGGGGTATCTGTTCCTGCCCGGTACCCCACAACCGGCAAGTCCCAGAGAAAATCAATCACACAGAGATCTCTATAAGTTATAAAGCTAATTGGCCCATTAGGGCAGGCTTCTTATTAGCCCTTGTAACTTATATTAACCCATTATTCTATGTTAGCCATATGGCTTGGTACCTTTTTCAGCTGTCAGCTCACATGTTGCTTCTCCAATGGTCTGAGCAGGAATGGCAGAGGGAGCTTCCTGCTTCCCAGAATATTCCCAGTCTCTTTGCTCCACCTCTACTTCCTGTCTGGCTTTCCCACCTATACTGCCTGCCTGGCCAATCAGCATTTTATTAAAATATGATTGACAGAATACAGACAATTCTCCCGCATCATATGTATTAGGACGTTTCTACAGTAATATATTTTCTTCTCAGTTTTTAGAAATATAATTAGGGTTACTTACTCCTTTGTCTATTCCTTCTACTATCCTAGCCTCCCATCAACCACCCCATTTCACTCTTAAGTTTTCAAAGTTTGTGAAAATTATATAGAAAAAATGTGAGAATACCTTTCCAAACAATGAAGAAAAAATTGGACACTCCTTGACAATACGAACATGTTTTGTATATTTTGAGAAATATGGTCTCAGTAATAAGAATAAACATAAATGGACGAGGGCAGATTAATCAAGTATTTCCTATATATTTTGCAAGATAGAAACTTTTTAATAAATTATGAAATTATTAAAGGCCCTGGAAGGATTTAAGCATGACTTGTAGTTAGAAAACTGTGTCTATGAACAAGTACGTATCAGTAAGTCAAGTTTGAAAGGATAAAATCAAGAAACCACTGATATAAATCCATTCAATAAATTCTAGGGTGCTGCTCTGAAAAACATGCAGATGTTTGGGAGATTGACAGTAATATGAACACAAAGGACCCATAGAGCATAAAATCTAAGCTCAGGAGAGAAAGGATGCTCCTGAGGAGTGTTTTGGCTAAAGCCTTAAAGGACAAGGGTCAGTGGCTCAGCATGGGCCATGTTACTTCAGGCATTGTTCAAGGATGAACAGGATGCAGTCCATTTGCATATAGGTCACTTTAGATTAGGAAAAATTGGAAAAGCACAGGCAGATATTCAGGAATGAAGCACTAAATAAGAATTAAAAAAAGGACTCAGGATTTTAACACTTATAGCCCAGACTTTAGAAACTGCAGCAATGACTGATTCCAACACCTTTCTTCCCCCACAACTGCCACTGGCCTATGTCACCTAACATGGCTACTGGGAAAGAATTTCCTAGACCTGTTTATTAATACACCCATTTTGCACAGTGACACAGTTGTATGTAATTCTGTCTTTCTCTCACATGCAATTATAGACATTATCAATTGTGGTCATTCACTAATACAGGAAAATCCTTGTTTTGGAATTGTCTGTATATGTATGTAATCCTATGTCCATTTTTATCTTTTAGGATTGTCCATAATATTAGAGATGATGAGTGAGTTCAAAAAAATTGTTCTTCTAAAAGGATTAGAGTGTATGGAGGACTACCACTTTAGGATAATTAAGTCCTTACTAAGAAGAGAACTACACCTGTCTGAAAATATGCAATATGATTATGACAGAATTAAGATTGCTGATAAGATGGAGGAGACATTCCCAAAAGATGCTGGACTCAACAAACTGATAGAAATTTGTCAAGAAATTAAAGATCTTAAAGGCCTTGTTGAAAATCTTAAAAAAGAGAAGGCAAAAGGTAACAAGGGGAGCCCCCCTGGACACGTATCCCTTCCGCACCCTTCCCAAATGTCTAGCTCCCTGCAGTGATCAGAGCTGATAATGTCCCTTTCCCATTGTGTGCCCTAGAAATTATAGGGGTTGAAGTGTTTCAGATGTCAATTAGTTGAGGATTTCAAGGAATCCTTCTTAGAAACAAACTTGATATATTTCTGGTAGACATCTTTTGCTTTGGAGGTAAATAAAATAAAATGCAGTTGTTGTGATACCCAACTGCCAAGTTATCTGGCAGAAAGAGCAGGGCAGAGCCAGACCCACTGGACTCTCCCTGGGACTGAAGGGGATGCTGAGTGTCACTACTCAGCCACCCTTCCCCGGGGCATGGGGTGGGGTGAGGGGGAGAACACACCCACTGAGTTGGGAGTCTGTCGAAGCGGAAACTCGTTTATTGTTTTCAAGCAGGGACTTATACAGGGTTGTGATGGGGGTGGAGAAGCCTGGGATGGGCCAAAGCAAAGTAAGAAACGGATGTCCAATAATATTCTACCACATTTGTGGTAGCTGGGCAGAGGCGGGTCTAGGTCAGGTAGTCAGAGACAAGTCTCCAAACTCTAGCTAGGCTCAGAAAGTTACATTAGGCTTAGACTCAGGAAATTACACTGGTTCTCACTCCCAGGCCTCATGAGGCCCAACACTCAACATGTTGGAAAATGATAAAGTAAAAATTTAAAGAAATCATTTAAAGCATTTAAATAGCATAAATTTAATACTTTAAACAACATTGAATGTACTGGTACACAACTCTGACCTGAGAATTTAGCACAAGGAATCTCAGTCAAGGAGACCTCCAGATTGAGAATACCCTGAGTTGCATAGAAAGATATATCCCCAATATAAAAGTCAAAATACAATGTTACTATGTATTTACATCAAATATAAAATCATAATTCTTTTGCGTTTTCTGTGATTTGGAATTGCCCTCCTTAGAAGTAACCTAATGCTATTATCATAAAAGCATCAGGTTTATAAAACCAGTCTGTGGGATACGACTGTTGGCACAGGCTTGTACTGATGTAAACAGAAGTTCCTAGGATGAAGAAGCTGAGTCCACTATGCCTGAGACGAATAAAGAATTTCCTGAGGTAGTGCCTGTATCTGACTTATTATCATTGGTGACTTTCTGGACAGGTAGAGCCTCTGCAGCAGAAGAAAATAAAAACAAAGACACAAGAAGAGACTAAATAGTTCTTGAAATTGTTGCATAATATTTGATTGCACTTTCCACCCTGAGAATTCATTATTTACTGAAAAGAAAACTGTTTCTAGGTTTGGTGTGGCTCAGCCCCAGCGCACACCTTTAATCCAAGAGCTTTCTGATTGAATACTGTAAACAAGTTAAAACAAATTCAACCATGTGCCTAGAGATGGAACAAGCAACCAGTTGACAGGAAGTTAACACAGGGTTACTAGGAAAACAACCATAGACAGTGGGAGGAAGTCAGGACAATGGATAGAAATGGATAGAAAAAGCACAGGAAGCCGATGTGAGAGACATTCAGGTTGAGAGGTTTTGGTTTGAGACAATGAAGGAAAAAGGGATTTATGGTACATCAGTGGAATAGGAAGGTCAGCTGGGTGCTTTTTCTGCCTCTGTGAGCTAGCAGGCTTTCACCCCAACATCTAGCTTCTGAATCTTTATTGGTAAACATGAATCATAGAGGTTTCCCTAAAAACAGCATGAAATTGTCTTTCTGTAAAATCACTAATGAAATGGAATAAATTACCCATTTCATTTTTTTAAAAAAAGAAAGACAAATAATTCTGAATGAGCTTCAACCAACTTAACCATTTCCCTGGATTTATTGTTTTCTTCATCCCTGTAGTTAAAAAGCCAAATAAAGGAAAAGTAAAAACTGCAGTGAAAAAAAGGAAGCAAGAGGAACCCAGTAGTTCCCAATCTCTTTCCACTGATAATGAACCAAACAAGAATAAGCTCTCTTCAAAGGTAAGGTGGCTAGTCTTCCACCAAAAAGTTTTTTTTCTTCAGGTTCTTCCCTTCTTAATTCTTATGAGAGATATAGTACTCTATCTAATCCAAGGCTCTGTAAAAACAGAACTCTAAGTCAACAAATTCATAGTGGCCCATCCCTCATTCTGTGCCAAGTTTATCATGTGTTCTATGTTGTGCAGTATAACCCCACAATATCAAACAAAAAAAATCACTACATGGCTCTTTAAAGACCATTTACTGAAATAGCAGTTGCTTTGCGATGAGGTTTTTAAAAAAGATTAAGCATAATATGGACTTTATAATTCTATATCTAATACTCTTCTGCCTCTACAGGGATGAATATGGTGAGGTAAATGTAATTTTTCTATTCCTCTATAAGACAATCCTTTATGTCTTAGCTAGGGTTTTCATTACTCTGAAGAGATGTCCCTTCTCACAAAATGACTACAGCAACTCTTATAAAAGAACACATTCAATTGGGGCTTGCTAACATCCAGAGTGTTATTATTATTATATTATATTTTTATTTCGATAATTGGAAGCATAGCAGCATGTAGGCAGACATTGTGCTGGAGAGGTAACTAAGATTTCTATATATTCACAGGCAATGGTAACAGAGAGTGAGGCTGGGACTGGCTTGACCATCTGAAGCATCAAGTCCCACTCCTCAGTGTCACACTTCCTCCAATAAAACACACCTACTCCAAAAAGGTCACACCTCCTAATACTGACATTCCCTCATGACCAAGCATTCAAATCTATGAGTCTATGGGCAATTCTTATTCAAACCACCATACTATACAATCTATCTGTTAAGTCTGAGGTATGCACAATGACAAAAATGTATTATTAGAATCCAGTAATAAAACAAAGTTTTTTTATGGTCTTAAAAATATGCTTTATTTAATACTAAAGACATTCCTAAGGGCTGGGAATAAAACTGGGTAGAAAAACACATCTTAGCATGTACAAAGCCTGGGGTTCAATTTCCAACACACAGGAAAATCAATAAAGAAAGACAAACATTATTCTTTCAGAAAAAGAGTAAAACGTCCACAGGAACTGAAGGTGGCAAGAAAAAAAAGCTTACCCAGGAGCAGAGTCAGCTTCCAGAAGCTCCAGAAAGCAATACACAAAAAGATGAAAGTTGTCTCCAAACTCCTCATAAGCCTCCACCAATACCACCCAGCAGTTCCTCCAACAAGGTACCACTTTTATATTCCTAGTGCTTGCACCTTCCCAAAGCATATCACTGGGTCCACCACAGCCTCAGAAAAACATTTCACTGACCCCCTACTTCAGGGATTTTCCTCATATTATTAAATAGCTTCTTAATTTATCGAATTATGTATCACAGCCTCCATGGTATTGAAAAGGTTAAGTATTTATGAAATAATTTCTAACGCTGTCGACCAACTTTCTACTCAGGGTTCAGAAGGAAGTATAGAGGAGACAGTCAGGGATAAACATAGGAATATGTTAATCTCCATTGCCTTCTTTCTTCTCAGTCCTTTTCCCTTTGCTGGTGACCTAACCACAAAGATTCTTTTCACTATTATGTGTTCCTTTCAGCAGGTGTTTTGATATATACTGTTTCCATGCTTGGAAGTCTATTACCACTGTTCATTCCCTAATCAAACACTATATAACTATAATGATCACTTTTGCTCAGAGTCAGCTTCAGACTGATCCCACCCTGCCAAGGCATACACTAAATTCTTCCAGCCATTTCTGTTCTATGATGGTTTACTCTTTCGACTTTTTGAGGAACCCACAATCCAGCTTCCAAATAAAGCACACACAGAAGCTTATTTTTAGTTATGAATGCCAGGCCCTAGTTTGGTTTCTTGCCAGTTTTTCTTACCTTATCCTATCTACTTGTTGCCTCTGGGCTTTTATCGTTCTCTCATGTAATTCTTACTTTCTCTCTTACTCTGTGGCTGCTGGGTGACTGCCCCTGATGTCCCCCTCCCCTTGTTCTCTGTTCTCCTCCTCTTTCTAGATACTCCTTCTGCTTATATTCTCCACCTGCCAGCCCTGTCTATCCTTGTTCCTGCCTCACTATTGGTTCTTTAGTTATTTATTAGGAACATCAGGTGTTTTAGACAGGAAAAGAATCACAGCTTCACAGTTCATCAAATGCAGCATAAAAATGTCACACACCTTAAAATAAAATTTGCCAACAATTCCTCATCAAAGAGAATGGATTCTTGTTCCCATTTTGATGCCTTCTTAATAAAATTACAACCATAACCTAGAAAGAACTCCTCATCTAGCCTACTAATCATATATATATATGTATATATATACATATATATTAATCATGTACATATATATATATATATATATATATATATATTTGATTTGGAAGGCATGCATTTTGAGAACCTGACTGTAATTTATATAAATCTTCTTATTTTATTGCATGATACAATTATGTTGTACATGCCATGTGACCAACATTTAATCTTTTTAAATGGCAGAGTTCTGGTATTTGCATGGAAACTCCTTAGGAACGTCTAATTAACCATGTTTGTAAATGATGACAGCAATATAATTCAAAATGTACACTAGCCTGGAAAATAGGCTACAGCTTGTAGTAATTTTAACCAGAATGGCATCAGCTTCATAACAATTGTTGTATTAGAAATGGTCATTGCAATTATTCAAAGGGATTTGCATACTAACTTACCTTCACTTTTAAAGCAATATTTTTAAATCTTTATAATTTGTACTTTAATGAAGATCCTAAGTAGATCGATTGCCTGAAGTACAAGTAGTTCTCACCTATGTAGAAGTTTTATTTAACTGAAGTTATGGCTATCTTAAAGACCTAAACAAGGGTTTAAATGGGTCTGGATGGGTTTCACACATGTGAGTCCAGTACTCTGTCAACTGAGATACATCCAATCCACCAAAACCTATCTTTGTGGTCCATTTTTTAGGATACCTGTCACACAATTTCAATAATATCACCTGAAAAGATATAAGTGTGTGTGTGGTGGTGGGGATGTTATGTGTACAATAAAAATTGAATATATGATGAATTGGAAAGTCTACATGAAAAAAATATAGAAATGGCCAATTTTATCACATGCTTCATTTCCCATAAAATGACACTAAGAGTTAAATAAGGCCAAGTAATATTTGGACAGTTTTGTGAGATACTTGAGCTAGTATTCCATCCCAGACCAGTGAAATTTCAATACCCGACTTTTAAGAGGAGTTGTAATATCGATCACTGAGGATGGAATCTCGGTGCTAGAAATACTAAGTATGTTCTAAAATACTTCCCACAGCCCAGGAGAAAGTTGATAGGTTTGAAAGTTCTCTTTTAAAAAGAGAAAGTGAAAGGATGTACTTGGTCTTATTTCTAAAAACCGTTAAGCAGTATTAAAAATATCTCAATCCTATTTTGCTTTAGAAACAGAAAAAGGAAAGTATCAAAGGCAAGAGTACTGTGAAGACAGAGATTTCCCAGGAAGAACAGCAGCTTCCAGATTTTTCAGCAACCAGCAACGCCTCAGCTGCCAGTGAACTCCAGAATCATCAGGGACTCTTGACAACAGCTTCTAGCAGCCTCCAGACTCCCCAGACACCTCCATGCTTCGCTTTAAAAATGTCTCGGGGCTCTCCAGCACCACCCTGCCAGAATTTTCTAGCATCTCCATTATCAGACTCTAGCATCCCTCTGAACTCTCATTTGCCACTAACCCTGTTCAGTGGTGTCCAGGCTCCTCAGGTACCTTCAGCAACAACATCTGTAAGTCTCCTGGCTCCAAGGGAGTCTCCAGCAACAGTAATCAGTGCTCACCATGATCCTCTGGGGTCTTCAACAACTACAAGCATCTGTTCATGCAGAGTAATGGCTTCCTACTCTCAAAGTATAATGACAAAGATTAGCACAAGGTTGCAGGACTTCTTCATTAATCTATATGGACACATAATCTTTTACTTAAATAATCACTATTTTATTGTGTATAATTACTGATCCTTCCCAACATTAAATTTTAGAATACGCTGTATGTTCTGCTCCATTAAGAAAATGTCTGACTCAGTGATCACCTGACCATGCCTACTCTGTAAAGAGTATGCTGAGTCACGTGCATATTTAATTTTGCACATTATACCTTTTATCAAGGTGTTGTTTTCAGATTGTGAATTGCTGCTTTAATTATTTTGGAAATGTACTTCCTGATATTAGAACACATCAGTTGGTAATCAGAGTTAAGCTCCATCACCCTCAGGGTGAAGTCTGCATTTTCAAGTCAAGGGTCAGAGAGTGCTTCAGTTATAGCTGCCTACCTGCACTGGTACCCAGGTCGGCCATGACTGTCCTCATGCTTCCTCTTCCAGTTCTACAGTGTTGTCTCCATTTCAAAGTGCTCTCCTGATGCTCAGAAATGGAGTAGGATACTGAGAAGGCAGGTGATCAAAGTAAAATGACTTCATGAACATTTTCTTGTTCCAGGATTATCCTCCATGCCTGTTATATTAGAAAAAGAAGAGCTACTAATCTGAACCCTTTCTGAGTAGCAATATTTGAGGGTATCTTCTTAGGATGCCTACCTATATCTATTATAAGAAACCTCTAATTTTTAGTCAAGGTTTTGTAATCAAACTCTTCCAAATGTTTCTAGAATGAAAACTTGACTAGGGCATTGGAGGCTTTGAGTTCAGCCCCCCACAGCTATAAGTATAAGCCCTTCATCTACCAAGTAACATTCATATTAACTAGAATCACTAGGTAATTCAGATAAATATCAATTTCTCCCTTTATTTAGATTATAGTATGGCAATCATTATTTAGATGTTCTCTACTGTACTCAGTGGAATTGTGCCTTATTATCTGTCTGAATTATGCATGTTTATCCTGTGTGTGTTTTATGTAGACACCAAGGAGGGGAAACATACCCAAGGAACCTGCTAAAGAAGAAGGTCTCCATAGAGATCCAAAAGAAGTGATGGTTTTGAAAGTAACAGAACCATTTATTTATGATTTGATTGATGGCAAAATGATGTTCCACGCCACTGTGGCTACTGAGAATGAATTCTTCAGAGTGAAGATTTTTGACCCAGTCCTAAAGAACAAGTTCATTCCAAATAAGATCATTGCCATATCAAATTATTTTGGCTTAAATGGGTTTCTGGAAATACATGAAGCTTCCTGTGTGTCTGATGTAGACAAGAGCCGAACGATGAATATTTCAAAAACACTGAGGCAAAGAGCCAATGCGAATCCTAAAATTAAAGATCTTTTCTCGCAGGCAAAGGGGACATATGTGAGTGGAGAGTTTGTGGTATATAAGGTAAGCCATTGCGATACTTGTGAAATTTCTTTTGCAGTCTGGGATTTTAAGTTTTAACTTGTCACTGTCATTTGCCCAAATTATTTAACACAGGAAGTAACTGCTCTTCATATCAGAAAGATATGATAAAGGTTTCCTTGTTTGGGGATAGGGGGAGGTTCTTACCATTCTTCTCCATAAGGTAAAACCATGAAAAAAAATTTAGAAATCAATTCATCAATAACTTTGGCATCTTCCTGGCTATGACAATGCATTATATCCATTATATTCCTAGACACTATTCAGTTTATAGCACATTTTCCTTTTAGATTCTTTATCTTTGATAGCTTCCATGCCCATATTATTGGCAACTCAGTGGTGAAAAGAGCCAAACTCAAAGCCTACATATTTTGAGATGATGAGACTAAGAAGCAAGAGACTATTCTGGCCCAGACTGAAGCCATGACCAAAAAGCCAAGATTATTATTTCTTTAATGTGTTCTTATTATAATATTTCCATTGTATCAAGATCTTTTGATAGGGTGATTAATGTTTTAAATAATGAAAGGAAGAACAGTTTAACAGTCTAGTTTAATTTCACAGTTTATAACTAGGCGCAACAAAATTGAGGAAATTCAAGGAAATCTGTGACTTTCTGGTGTTTTTTAAGTGCCAATGTACCAATTCATTAGAATGCTTCTTAAATGTATGATTCCATAATTCATTGTTTGTGAATCACTAATGGCTTTTTACTTTTATCTACGTGGTTTTTGACTGTGCTGGTGAATTTGGTTACACAATTAATAAGTAAACTAAGTGCGACACGAACTTAAACACCAGAACTAAAAGCTGTAGATTCAACTTATGAGGGGTTAGAACGGAGTAGAGTGAACGATGTGTGCACTGAGCAAATGTGATCCATTTACAAAGGAGGTGTGTGTGTGTGTGTGTGTGTGTGTGTGTGTGTGTGTGTGTGTGTATGTGGTGAGTGAGTGAGTGTATCAGTCTTTCTCTCTGTTAGTCCCTATTTGTATGTCCGAGTATTTGTTTCTCATCCTATCTTATTTCTGTTAGTGTGTTCCTTTTGTTTCATTCTTGTTGGTTTTCTTCTTTATTCACCTGCTTGTTTTCTTAAGAGAGAGAAAGAAGGTATGAAGTTGGAAGGGTAGGGAAGTGAGGATAATCTAGGAGGAGTAGGGAAGGGAAAATTATGATCAGATTAGGTTTCGTGAAAATAAATTTATTTTCAATAAAAATTAAAATACATTAAATAAAAAAGACTTATAGTAGTGTTTCTCAGACAGACAATGAGCCACAAGTAGCCTTTCTTCTCAGGCCTCCTGGAGATACCTAAGAAACCTACAATGGTAACTAAACGGTTCTTGCTGTTTATTCTTGTTTTCATTTATTGTCCCTTAAGAAATCTCAGATATTCTTATACATTACCATAGTAATTAGAAAGATACTCATTTTTTCCTAAAAACACCCAGCAGAAGAAATCATCAACTAGGTGAAACATAAGAGTGTCTTCCAAGGACTTCAGTGATGACTCAATGATTAAGGCTAGGCCCACACGGCTTCAAGAGGGAATTCAAAGAAAAGATTTGTTCACTAAAACATCTTAAACTCTCTGGTTCTTGAAAACCTTTTTTTTTCAGTTATTTATTTTGGGAAGAAACACAAAAACTTTTAAAGTAGTATGGAAGTCAGGAGAGAAGCTCCACAAATGAGTTCTCTCCTTCTACCATGAGTCCTGCTAACTGATCCCAGGTAATCAGGCTTGGCAACAAGCCCCCTTACCCACTGAGACATCTCTCTGGCCCTTGTACCTGTCATTCTGAACCTAAGAGCCATCCTTGCCTTGGCAGGGACAGGTTTTTGCCGACACTCTTTATGCCTCATAGAGGTAACAAGCTTTGACACCTTTCCTAAAAGATGATTGTTAACTTGCTTTTCAGAAAACGGACAGGAATTCCTTCATTTACTATGGAATTGAAGATGAAACAGGGAAAATGGAAGTGGTGGTCTATGGAAGACTGACCAGTATAAAGTGTGAGCCAGGCCAAAAACTTCGACTCATCTGTTTTGAATTGTCCTCGAGGGAAGATACATGGCAGCTTAAGTCTGTAAGACACAGTAACATGCAGGTGTGTGCTCTGGAATTTAATAGTATTAATAATCATTCATATACAATTTCATACACACACACACACACACACACACACACACACACACACACACATATATATATATATATATATAGTGTACTTGACTGTAGGTATTATATATACAGTCCAACATGAGAATAAAAAACTTTTCACATTTAATAATAAAATTCCTTCCAGTATCTTTTAAGTAAATATTTCTAAATCATAATAAAGAATATAAATTCAAAAGTTGTTATATGTTTAGCTAAATGACAAAAAAGTATCTCATTTATCAAAGCAGAGAGATAATTTGAGAAAACGCAGGTTAATTAAGATGTATATTTCATATTCTTACTCTTTGATTTTTCAAATTGAGCAAAGACTAAAACACAAAGAACCTTGGAGCCTTCATGTATAATATTCAAATACTGTCTGTTGCAGAGCATGATGAACAGAAGTCATAAGTTCCCAAGGATGCCCTGGGCAAATCAGACCACATTGTGGTAAAATCCACAATCCTTTTTATACTTACACATTGTTGGGATTCATTTTACACTTTACAAAAGGCCACTATTGCCACAGGAACGGAAGAAATAGAAGGGATCACATGTTCATTCATATAGAAACACTCTTACAGAACCATGGTTCTCAGACCATCAGCCAAAGGTTCAAACCTTCCCCCATGGCAGCTGCAACAGCAAAGTCTTTTCTCCCTCCTCCCAGCCTGCTTGTTCAATGAGACTCTGCAACTCAATCTCTACCTCAGGGATGGCAGCTCTTTCCTCTCCTCTGGAGCTCTGTGTCATAACCGGGCCTTCCACCTGTGCTCATGTCTGTAGGATTGACTAGTTACTTTCATAGGCCCAAGAAGGGAAGAAAGCTGACTCCCAGGCCAGAGAGGCATTTAAGGAGCTAGAACAGTGCAAAATGGAACGTGACCCATAGGGATGCATCAGTATCAATATAGAGTGTTTGGAGCCATTTGAATTTCACTTGATCTGATCTCATCATCTTCTTCTTTCAGGTCGTCAATGTCAGAAAGAAAGTTCCTCAAGCCTGATTCATATCTGAAAACCTGGATGCCAAGGATACTGTTTATGCATATAAGATCTAAGTCCAGAAAATAAATATATATATGAACTGTTGCAATACCATATCTATTAAAGCCAGCCCCTTTTTTATGGTTTTCCAAGACAGGATTTCTCTGTTCATTTCTTGCTGTCCTGGAAATCACTTTGTAAAACAGGTTGGTCTTGAACTCAAAGATCTACCTGCCTCAGCCTTCTGAGTGCCTGGATTAAAGGTATGCGCTGACACCATCGGACCTGCTCTTAATTCTAGGAAATGGTACTTTCTTATATTCTTTATAAACTTTCGTATGATCTAAGTTCCATGTTTTTATCAATAACTTTTATACTTGCTAATCTGTAAGTTTTACTTATAAAACTTAAATATAAAACCACATTTTCAATAAAGCAGTGCTTCCTTGGGAATATCTGTCAGCCATTTGAGAATTGCTGTAAAATCAAAAGTATAGAATATAAGCTTCACATGTGATGTTAAGGACAAAGCATGTCAAAGAACAAGTAGATCACATCTGCTCCCCAAGAAACAAGGCATTAATAGACACAAAGGATTGAATTCAGCCTTGAGTGCCATTTCCAAAGCTCATGTGCTGAGGACAGGACAAGTCTTCAGGCCCTTTTTGCTCAACAAATTTAAGTGTTTCATAGAGTTTAATTATTGGAGCAAAGAATTCACAAATGTGAGGTGTTTTATGAGTGGGGAATATTATTTGCAACACTAGGGAATCTCAACTCAAATTCTAGAATGAAATAATGTCACTGGAAATCTTGAGATCAAAATGACGAAGCCCTGTGGTAAGGAAACAGAAAGAGTGTTTTCGGATACTTGAATAAACAAGTCTAACGGAAAAAAAAAATTAGATAGGATTCCCAAAGAAGCCTTTCTGGAGTATTGTTTGCATCTCGTATTGCTGTGAAAACTTACTGACTGCTGCAGGAGCTCATTCTGCTACTTAAGCCAATAGCCTTTAAGATACCAGCCCATTGGGCATGGTCTCTTTTGTTTTAAAAAGCAGCAGTAGGCCTGCTCTTGCTCTCTTGCTTCAGGCTCCTAGACTCAGTTCCTGATCATGCAGAGGGCTGTTGTCTAGGACAGTGATCTGTAATTTTTCCCCTTAAATAAATAGTCCTTTTATTAATCATAATTCCAAATTGGTGTATGATTGTTTTGTGACTTCTACATCTGATGCCCATGTGAATTTGGAAATTCATGTCTTATTTCCCAATCTAATATCATGGAAATGTGGGTTTAATGGGGATGGGAGGTTAGTTCGTGGTCACTTCCCATCAATAGATCAATGCACTTGAAAGTCACATGTGGAAGGGAATTCTATTGTTGGTTTTGTTATTTTTATTTTTTTTAATTATTTCCTTTGTTTTCAGTTTGTTCTCCCAGCACATGTGGATGAGACAGGCAAGCATGGCAAACAGCTTAGCCACTTGAGACTTTACTTTTCTTGTTTGATAACCACAGTTGCACTTTCCAAACTGAGACCATTATCTGCATCTCCTGTGTACACACATTCTGCTATCAATATACTTGAAACCTATTGACCACATGGATAACCATATATATATATATATATATATATATATATATATATATATATATATATATATGTGTGTGTGTGTGTGTGTGTGTGTGTGTGTGTGTGTGTGTGTGTTGGAAATAATGAAAATGATTACTGCCCCTAGAAATACTTACATATATTATTTATATTCAAATATTTAACAAAATCTTTTTGATACCAAGAAAGAGGACCTAATCCAGACTAAACTAGGTCAGGTTCATGTACAACAAGACAACCTGTATCCTCACAAGGAACTTTTATGATGAATATTGTGTTTACCACCTTCCTCCTATGTATAATTGTGTGTATATAATCAAATAAAATACTGTGTAGAAAGGGCCTGCACAGGAAGTAAAAAACTACCTAATCTAATCCTGTCAGTTGAAATGAAGTACCACCCATGTCACACCCCCACAGCACCCCAACTTCTTCATCTCCTGAACCCCAGGAAAGTGGCTCCAAACAAAAGCTGGGCCCCTTGAGCACCTTTCCTTATGTGACCACTTTTGCTCTTCACACATATTCCTGTCTGCTCTGTATTGTCACTGTGCTTTGAGAAAAGTGTCAAGACTTCTTCATAATCTGTATGAGCCTTTACCCTAGTTTTTGAATAAAAGGGCAAGATTTCGGAAACATTTGGCTTGAATTCTAACCACCCCCATATACTGTAACAAAGATACGAGAAGAAACCACACCAAATGCTGAAAGTTATGTCTTGAATTCCCAAACTTGCAGATCTGTGAGTATTTCATTTATCTTTCTTATATAACACTTTATCCGTAGTTTCCTGACACACCAAAGAACAGAGAGAAGAAAATGACTACTTTCTGTAAAAGAAAGAGACAGGAAATTGTATCTTATATAGACCTAAAGTTTCAATTTGTATAATCCACAAATGCTATGCAACAAAGATAAGAGTAACAGCAACAAATCCACCTACACAAAATAGACTGGAACCATTTTCTGTTTTGTATGAAAATTTTCCTCAGTAGGTGTAAACAAGTATCTACTCAGCCCAGACCAGAGATCAGATCCAAATAAGTTCAACTTGTTGAATGAATAGGATTTATTTTTATTGTGTTTCTTATAGGAATATTGATAAAGTGTTACTCACAGAAGCAGAAATGACTCCAAGATAGCTATGCCACCAGTTCATCCCACAATGTGATGTGATAATGTGAGCATTAGCTCACAATACTAGAAATCTGGAGCACCCTTGACAGACTGTAGACACTCTAGAGAGTGTCTTTTTCAGGTAGTTCAGGTGGTCTGAGCCCCTTCTGTACAACTTGGTTGGTCTCTACTTTTCCAGGTATATTAGCTTGTGTGATCATGCCTAGCAACATCCTGGATATTCTTGAGGAAGGCGGAGAGAATTATATCTGGTTTCACCAAGTTCTTGACCTTAATGATTTTGTTTGCATGATACAAGTGCCCACCATTATTTAAATATCCTGCTATTCTGCATCCTTTTGTTAACCCTTTGTGTTTTGCCAATCTTTCCTCTATGGTGAAAGATTTTGGTTTCTTTTTGAAGGGAGATGCTGTTAATTACTGAGATGCAGATGTAGGAATTGCAGGGGCCCACAGTGACTCCTTTACTCTCTCGACTCATGAACAGAGAGTTAAAACTTGTCAAGGCCAAATAATGGGTTGTTTGATTAAGGGTGTGCTTACTAGATGTGTTGAGTATTAAGGAAATTATTATGATTGTTCCCTGTATCATTGGTAAGGAAGTTTTTTGCACTCCCCTTTTTCTTGGGGTATATAAGGACTATGATTAATAAACTTGGGTTCTTTTTTCAGTATTCACTGAGAGGCCTCCCAATTTTGTCTTCTGTCTTATGTCTCTTTCTTTCTCAATCCTCACTCTACTTTCAGGCACATTCAAATAAGTAGATTCAATTAGACAAGGGACAAGCTTGGTGTCTGTGCAATTGGTAACTTACTTATCAAGTATTGGGCTCTCCTATTTAACTGCGACTTCCTTGGGCAAAAAGACTGCCAGTCACACAGCCAGTCAGATGACCCTTAGATCAACTCTGACTGTTTAGAACAATGTACAGATACCCTTAGAAAACTATGTAATTTTAGTTCATGACTTCACTCTCAAAGATGCAGCATCAGTGATGTTTTTCAAATACTTTCTATCAGACTTTGCCTCTTCTGCTATAAAACTTGAAGAATCTACATAATCTAGGAATCCTCTCTATCTAGACTAGAGCCAGAGCACTTCCCCGGTACCTAATAGAAAGACTCCTGTGAATGGTGCAAACAAGAAATTTCCCTTGTATGTGAAGCACTCTGCATCTAGTCTACAGAAATTCTTCTCTGCTATCAGCAAGCATTTTAGCATCACCATGTGGGCTGAGTTGAAACTATCCTCTGAAAACTCTTACAGAATCTCAAGATTAGTCCTACTATAGGCTCTTATGCCTGTTTTTTCTTTTACTCTTATTATTTGGGCAGTGAAGATCAAGCTGGTAACATGAAAAAAGAATCAACCCGTTCAGTCATTTCTCTTGGTCTAGCTTCATCCCTTTGTGATTCTCTGAAACGCAAAGAACTCCCCTCTCTAGAAGGGAACTCAGATCCTCCAAACTTGATGGGAACCCATGTTACCCACCTGCCTACCTGTGCCCTTCTTTGTATCCTCCATTCTTCTCTCTCCAGAGTACTCTTACAACATCTGCTGCCTTCTTACTTCACCCCCGCCACATAAGCCACCTCCATCCACATAGGACTCACTGATGTCTGTGACCATAGTCAAAATAACTATGGTTGTTCCTCTACAGCTCTTCCTATAGAAGGACTCTAAGACTGGTTTATCAAAACTATGGAGCCCGTCCTTCCCTATCTACCTCCCAGTGTTTCTGAACCTGTGGGTTACAATCCCTTTGGGGCTTGAACAACCCTTTCACAGGGTCACCTAAGATCATCTGCATTATGATTTATAACTGTAGAAAAATTACAATTATGAAATTGCAATGAAAATTACTTTATGAATTGGGTCACCACATAAGGATGTCTTAAAGAGATGCACTATTAGAAAGGTTTAGAACAAGTGTACTAACCTAACATCAAGGTTATGCACAAATCTGTGACTACTTGAAATCTGAATCCAGAACTCCAACTAAAACTTGAGATCTGAAACTAGTTGGAGTCTGAACATTAACATTCAGACTGACCCCAAGACTGAAAACTAAGCATTATTTTCCTGGTCTAACCTATCAGGCAGGGACAACAGACAAAAAAACTGAACATCCACCCAGGAAAGGTGTTACAGATATCCACTAGAGATGCATGGTTCCAAGGACAAAAACAAAAGCAAAAACATAAACTATCAAGACAATATATCTGTGTCATAAGTAAGACATCAACCCTTATGGGGATTCATGCACAGTGGGGGCTCCCTTCCAGATTCTGTATTAGGCACAAACCATAGCCAATGTCTGTTTTCCTAGGGATATCCCTCATTAAGCAGGAAAAAGAAGTTAAAGTGGCTGCTTTCTGACTCTAGCAGAAAAACAGCAGATAAAGACCTTGCAGGTGCAATTTTAAAAGGAGGAAAGGGGAGATCTGTGATAGAATGAGCTAGGATTCAGTGAGTGGTAAAGGAGATAGGGAACTAAGAGAAGGAGAAGGGGACAACAGAGAGGGGAAGTGGTATTTATCTTGGAAGAACAAACAACTGCCTGTGAATAGAGGGTAGACAGGTGTGGGGCACATAGGGAAATGGCAGTTTACTAGGGTATAGGGGAAAACTCCTCTAAGGATGAAGCATTCAATTTTAATACGGCATGTCAATTAGATAAGTCAAAGGGAGACTTCTGGTTGCAGTATTTTGGTAGTCTGCCTTGGGAGGAAGAAGTGGCCAAAGGAGGGAACTGACCTTGGTGGCTAGCTTTAGGAATGTATTCTCTTGTTTCTAGACAGAGGTAATACATGAAAAGAGCAAGTACTACAAGAGTCACAAGGTCTAGTGGGCTAGTGTCCCTTAAAAACCTATTGTAACAAGCCATGACAACAGCAGGTTAGCAGAAATATTTTACATGACAAGGAATTTAAAATAGCAACTACGAAATTATTAAAGAACCATAAAGAGGATATGAATAAGTAGCTCAATGAAGACCATGTAAACACAAATAGTTGACTTTGTGGTATATTTGTTGAAGGTGTGTTTTTGTAAAAAGGTCACGTGTTTGTTTCCTGGTCACCAGGCAACTCAGACCTGAAATAACCACACAGAAGCTATAACATTTAAAACATTGCTTGGCCCATTCAATCTAACTCTTTATTGGCTAACACTTATACCTTAATTTAACCCATTTCTAGTAATCTGTGTATTGCCATGTGGCTGTGGCTTACCAGGTAAAGTTCCGTCTGGCTCCATCAGGGATTCATGGTTTCTCTACAACTCTTCCTTCTTTCTCCCAGCTTTCAGTTTAGTTCTCCCTGCCTACCCCTATTCCCTGCACAGGTTCAAAACAGTTTCTGTATTAACCAATAGTACTCACAGCATACAAAGAGAAATCCCACACTAATGTGTTACATTTATCTATGCTGTGGACCATTTATTTAATGATACAAAGATGTGTTGCATATTTTCGTGTTGTATTTTTAACTCTGTGAAGCTGTCTTACTATGTGTCTAAATCACCTGATAGATCTAATAAAGTGTTGGCCTTCTAATAGTCAGGCAAGAGAAAGAATTGGCAGGACTACAAAGTAGACAGAATAAATTGGAGGAGAAATATGGGGAACAGAAGGATCAGAAGAAGAGCAAGAAAAGAAGACACCAAGAGAGAGAATACCAGAGACAAGCCACCCAGCTACACAGAGGGACATAGAGTAAGATGTAAGAGAGAGAGAGAGAGAGAGAGAGAGAGAGAGAGAGATTTAGAGAAAGATAAGAGCATGAAGGTAAAAGGTAGAAGGGATAATTCATATTAAGAAAAACTGACTAGAAAAAAAGTCAAACTAAGGCTGGACATTCATAAGAAAGAGTAAGCCTCATGTGCTTTATTTGGAAGTTACATGGTGGGCCCCTAAAGAGCAAAGAGTAAAAACAACCAATTACAACTTAGATTAATTAAGGAAGATAATTCAACACATGAAGGGATTTAACAAATGACAGAATCACTAGTAAAAAACAAACTGAAGTAAAACTCAAATTAAAAAAATTGGAAAGTCAAAGAAAAAGCCTCACTAACAGAAAAAAAGACAAGTAAGAGGGAATGTCAAGTCTTGAAGACAAGGTAGAAGCAATAGACCTCTCTGTCACAGAACATACTAAATCTAAAATAGTACAGGTACAACAATATTTATGAAAACTGAGAGAATATGGCAAAGCAAAGTCATATGAATTATAGATCTAGAGAAAGGAGAAGAGACCAGTTTAAAGGAATAGAAAATAGTGTAACAAAATTAAAGATAAATTGCTATTGTAAAGAAGGAGAATCTTATCATGGTATAAGGGGCATAGAGAACATCAAATAGATAGGAACAGAAAAGAAATTCTCAATAAGATAAAATAATCCAAACATTAAATGTAGAAAACAATGAATGGCTACTAAAAGCTGCAAGAAGAAAAGACAAAGTTACTTATAAAGGCAGACCTATTAGAATAAAACCTGAAGGTTCAAAGGAGACTCTGAAAACATGGGTCTGGAAAAATGTTCTACAACTCTGAAAGACCACAGATGCCATTCTAGATGACTATACCCAACAAAAATATCAACCACTACCTACAGATAAAGAAAACGTCTCATGATAAAAGTACATTGAACAATTTCTCACTACTAATCCAGCTCTACAGAAGACACTAATTGAAAAATTTTAATATGAAGAGTCATACACCAAAGCAGACACAATGAATAATCCAAGAATAATTAATCAAAAGAGGGAAAAGTCCACTATAACAAGATAACAGGAATTAATAAATACTTTTCCAAACTGACTCCCAATATTAATGGTCTCAATTCCTCCAATATATGACACAGACTAATTGATTTATTAGAAATCAAGACTTAACTTTCTATAGTTTTAAAGAAACATACTCCACCATCAAGGACAGCCATCAGTTTAGGGTAGAAAATGGAAAAAAAAAGTATTCTAAATAAAAGGAACCAAAAAGCAAGCAGGATATAGTAATGGTGTGAAAAGTCCTTCTGTGTATGTGTTGCTTTTATTGGTTAATAAAGAAGCTGCTTTCAGCCAATGACTTAACAGAATCTAGCCAGGCTGGAAGATATATATATATATAGAGAGTGAGTAGGTGGAATCAAGGAAAAGCCATGTAGCTTCCACTAGAGACAGAAGTGCTGAAACCTTGTCAGTAAGCCACAGCCATGTGGTAATATACTGATGGATAGAAATGGGTTAATTTAAGATATAAGAGCTACTACCTAGAAAGATACTTAAGCTACTAGAAAAAAACAGTATTGCAATCAATACAGATTTCTGTGTGATTATTTCAGGAGTCTGGGCAGCCAGGATTTTAAATTTTAACTTGTCACTGGAATTTGCTCAGCTTATTCAACACAAGAAGTAACTGCTCTTCATATCAGGAAGAGATGAATATGGTTTCCTCATTTAGGAATTGGGAGAGTCTCTTATCATTCTTCTCCACAAGGTATCACCATGAAAATTCTTTAAAAATAGATTCTTCAATAACTTTTGACATTTTTCTGGCTATGACAATTCATTATATCCATCTTATTCCTAGACACTGATCAGTTTATAGCACACTTTTCTTTTAGATTTTATTTCTTTGATAACTTCCATACCCATGTTATTAGTAACTCACTTGTGAGTGATGAGCCAAACTCATAATGTATATACAGTTGAGATGATGAGAATAAAAAGCAAAAAGACTAGTGTGCTCCAAATAAAGTCATTACTAACTAGACAAGATTGTTTTTAATGTGGTCTCATTATCATATTCTTTAATTTTTATCAAGATCTTTTGACAGGGTGACTAATGTTTTAAATAATGAGAGAAAGAGGAGTATAACAGACTAGTTTAATGTCATAGTTTATTACTAGGCACAATGAAAGTGAGGGAATTCTGGGAAATATATGCCTTTCTGATGTTTCTTTGAGTGCCAATGCACCAATTCATTAGTATGCTTGTTAATTCATTGTTTGTGAATCAGTCATGGTGTTTATTTTTAACTATGCTAATTTTGACTGTGCTGGTACATTTGACTACACAATTACAAGTAAACTAAGTGGCACATGAAGTTAAACACCAGGACTAAAAGCTGTAGATTTAACATTTGAATGATTAGGAAGGAGTAGAGTGAATGATGTATATATACTCTGAGCAAATGTGATCCATTTAAAACAGAGGTGAATGTGCATGTATGTGTGTGTGCATGTCTGTCTGTCTGTCTCTCTGGTTCTGTCTGTGTATTTGTTTCTCATACTATTTTTTATTTATGCTAGTTTGTTCCTTTTGTTTTAATTTTGTTGATTTGTCTTCTTTAATCACCTGTTTGTTTTCTTAAAAAAGATAAAGAGGCTGTGGAGTTGAAGGGCTGAGAGGTACGGATAATCTAGGGGGAGTAGGGAAGAGGAAACTATGTTTAGAATATGTTGTACAAACATAAATTTATTTTCAATAAAAATTAAAATAAAATAAATTAAGATGACTTATAAGAGTGTTTGTCAGAGTCACATTGAACCACAAGTAGCCTTTTCTTTCAGGCTTCCTGGAGGTATTCATGAAAACTGTAATGGTAAATAAATGTGGGCTTTTTGTTTGTTTGTTTTACTTACTTTTGTGTTTTCATTTTTGATCTCTTACTTGGGATCCTTAAGAAGTCTCAGTTTTTCTGATATGTTACCACTAGTACTTAGGAAAATACTCAGTTTTCTCCAAGTCAGAAGAAGTCCTCAAGTAGGTAAAATGTAAGTGTGTCTTCCAAGGGCTGCAGTGATGGCTCAATCATTAAAAGCTAGGCTCACAAAACCTCAAAAGTGATTTCCATGAAAAGCTTTGTTCATTGGAACATCTGAAACTCTTTTGTCCCTAAAAATCTATTTTTTCAGTTATTTCTTTATTTTGTCTGTAAGGGCTGAGAGGAAAGACAAGGGCTGTGAATGTAGTGTAGAAGTCAGAAGAGAAGTTTCAAGAATGAATTCACTCCTTCTACCATGAGTCCTGGTAATCAGACTTGCCAGCAAGACCCCTTACCCACTGAGCCATATCACTGGCCCTTTTGTATCTGCTGTTCTAAACCTACGAGTTAAATTTTCCTTGTCAGTGACAGGTTTGTGCTGACACCCTTTATTTCTCTTAGATATGACAAACTTTTACACATTTCTTAAACGATGGATGTTACCTTGTTTTTCAGAAAAATGAGAGGAATAATTTGATTTACTATGGTATTGAAGATGATACAGGGAAAATGGAAGTGGTGGTCTATGGATGACTGACCAGCATGTAGTGTGAGCCAGGCAATCAACTTCAACTCCTCTGCTTTGTATTGTCCTCTAGTGAAAATACATGGCAGCTGATATGTGTAAGGCACAGTTACCTGCAGGTTAGTGCTCTGTGAAATACCATTTTTCATAAGAATTATAATATATAGGGGCTGGAGGGATGGCTCAGAGGTTAAGGATGCTGACTGCTCTTCCAGAGGTCCTGAGTTCAATTCCCAGCAACCACATGGTGGCTCACAACCATCTACAATGAGATCTGGTGCCCTCTTCTGGCATGCAGTCATATTTGGAGGCAGAGCACTGTATTGTATACATAATAAATGAAAAAATCTTTAAAAAAAGAATTATAATACACATATTATATATATATATATACATATATGTATATATAATTTTCTAGTAAAATATGACTGTTGGCATTATATAGATAATACAACAGGTACAGGAAAATTAAGTTTTGGCCATTTAATAAATTAACTTTTTTCATTATATTTTGAGTAAAGATTTTAAACAATAGTAAAAAAAATAAAATCAGTGAGACTCAAAAGTTGTTATATGTTTAGCTAAACGATAAAAGCTATCTCATTTATCAAAGCAGAGAGATAATTTGGCAGGACTTGGGTTAATTAAGATGTTAGTTTCAAGTTCTGACTCTATGGTTTTCAAAATGGAACAAAGACTAAAACAGAAAAACCTTGAGGGATCTTCATCTATAACATTCAAGTGCTGTATGTTGTAGAGGATAATGAATAAAAATTGTAAGTTCCCAAGGATTCGTTGAGCAAATGAGACCAAAATGTGCTAAAATTCACAATCCTTGTCATTCTTACACACTGTGTATCATTCCTTTTACACTATTAAAAAGGTCACTATTGCAACATAAACAGAAGAAATAGAAGGAATCACTGGCTAATTCACATAGAAATTCTCTTACAACACTGATGTTCTCAGACCATTAGCCAAAGTATCAAACCTTCTTCCATGGCAGCTACACTAGCAAAGTCCTTTTTTATTTTTCCTAATTTGCTTGTTCAATGAGTTTCTGCAACTCAGCCCTCCCCTCAAGTACTGCAGATCTTTTCTCTCTGCTGTGAACCTGTGACCAACCCAGCCCTTCCACCTGTGCTCAAGCCGATAGGAGTGACTGGTTAATTTCATAATCCCACGAAGGGACGAAAGCTGACTCCAAGGACAGAGAGACATTTAAGGAGATTGACTAGTGAGAAAAGGGATGTGATACGTGGTGACTAGTTGGTAGGAATGTACAGATAAGTATGGAACCAGCTGCATTTCTCCTGATCTGACCTCATCTTCTTCTTCTTTCAAGTCATCAATGCCAGAAACAAGGTTAATCAATCTTGATTCAAGTATAAAAACTTACTGACAACCATACTTGGATGCCAAAAATACTGCTTATGAAGATAAGATCCAAATCCTGAAAATAAGTGCATACATAACTTCTTGAAATATCATACCTAGAAACCAGTTCTTTTTTATTTTTTTGATTTTTGATGACAGGATTTCTCTGTTTAGTCTTAGTTGTCCTGGAAATTGCTTTGGAGACCATGTTGGGCTCAAAATCAGAGATCCACCTTCCTCTGCCTTTCAAGTGCTAGTATTAAAGGCATTTGCCACTGCAGTCTCGCCCACTGTTAATTGTAGGGAATGGTGCTTTCTTGTATTCTTTATACGTTTTTCTATTATCTAAATTGCGTGTTTTGTAACTATAGCTTTTTTTTAGTTTATTTAAATTTATTTATTATGTATATACATGCCAGAAGAGGGCACCAGATCTCACTATAGATGGTAGTGAGCTACCATGTGGTTGCTGGGAACTAACCTCAGGACCTCCAGAAAAATAGTGTTCTTAACCTCTGAGCCAACTCTCCAGCCTGTAACTATAGCTTTTATAGTTGTTAATTTATAATTTTTTATATATAAAACTTAAAAAAACACACATTTTTGATAAAGCAATGATTCTTTGGTTATATCTTTCAACCATTTGAGAGTTTCTGGAAAATAAAAACCTAGTGATCTGCAGATAAAACTGTGAAATACAGGCTTCAAGTGTGATGTTTAAGGACAAAGCCTGTTCAAAAACAAATAGAGTCTGTCCGGTCCAGAAAATCCAAAACATTAATAAGACACAGAAGAAGGTTTACTTCAGCCTTGAGTGCAATTTCCAAAACTAATGTTCTGAGGACAGGACAAGTCTTCAGACCCTTTTTGCTGAGTAAATGTGAGTGTTTTATAGAGTTTAATTATTTGAGCAAGTGGGAAATACTATTTGCAACAGTAAGGGATCTCAAGTCCAAGTCTGGAATGAAATATGTCACAGGAAACCTTGAGAGCAAAATGAGGAAGCCCTGTGGTAAAAGAATTAAGAAATTAGTCAGGATTCTCAGAGAGGCCTTTCTGGAGTATTGTTTACTTCTCTCTGTGCTGTGAAAACATACCTGACCAAAGCAACTGAAAGAAGAATGGCTTTACTTTGCACATGGTTTCACAGTAGAGGAGGGTGAGATGCCTGGTGACACTGTGTTTACAACAAGATGCAGGAAGAGGTGAGTTCTAGAACAGAGTGCTCTCTGTATGTCTCTATCTCTCTCTGTGTTTATGTCTCTCTGTCCTATCTCTCTGTCTCTCACTGTCATGTCTCTGTATATCTCTGTTTCTGTCTCTGTATCTCTCTGTCTCTGCCTGTGTATTCTCTCTCTTTTTGTCTTTCTCTCTGTCTCTGTCTCTTTATATAACTGTCTGTCTCTGAATACCTCTCTGTCTCCTTCTGTCTCTGTTTCTGTCTCTCTGCCTTTCTCTGTGTCTGTCTCTATCTCTGTATCTCTCTGTGTCTCTGTTTACCTTTCTCTCTCTCTGTCTTTGTCTGTCTCTCTCTATGTCTGTCTCTCTCTGAGTATCTCTGTCTTTCTCTCTGTCTCTATCATCTCTGTCTCCCTCTTTTTATTTAACAGGAGTGTTCCCAAATTCCTTAACCCAGTCTAGAAAGACCTTTATGTTCATGCTCAAAGGATTCTCATAAGTGATTCTCTATCCTGTCAAGTTAACAATCAATATTAAAACTCACATGGAACAATGATCAGACCAGGAGATCAGGAGAACCAAAAAGGTAGAAATAAAGAAATGAGGGCAGAAAGAGTTAAGAGCTAAGTGACAGTGCATCTCTCATCTTAGAAATCCATGCCTTATTATCCATTCTAATATCCTGGAAATTTGGGGGCAGGGGTTAGGCCATGGTCACTTCTATCAATAGATCAATGTCTATTTGAAAATCATATGTAGAAGGAAATCCTATGTTTTTGCTTTTCTTTTGTTATTTGTTTTGTTTTAGTTTTGCTCTTCCATCATGTGTGGATGAGACAAGCTAGAATAGGGAATAGTTTAACAACTTGAGACTCTAATTTTCTTGCTCAATAACCAGAATTGCACGTTTCAGCCAGAGACCATTATCAGCATCTCTTGTGTATACAACATTATTCTAACAATACATCTGAAACCTATTGACAACATAGACACTCACATATATCAGGCTGTAAATACAGTGAAAATATATGATTACTACCCTTATAAATACCTTCATAAAGCACTTATTCTCATTAATTATGTCACAGAACCTTCTTAGTACCAAGAAAGATGGTTTGATCCAGCCTAGTCTAGTTTGGAAGCATGTATAAGACAAACTGTCTCCTTAGGGGAACTTTTATGATGAATATCCTATCTAACACCTTCTTCGTATATATAATTGTGTGTATTTAATTAAAATACACAGGAAAGGGTCTACTTAACTAATCTAAGTGTATCAGTTGAAATAAAGATTCACCTGTGTCATACCCCTACAACACTCCAAATCCTCCTTCTCTTGAACTCCATGAATGTGGGTCTGAACAAAATCTGGGGCCCTTGAATGCCTTTCCTTGAGTGATCACAGTTGCTCTTCACACCTATTCCTTTCTTGTCTGTAGTGTTAATGGCTTTGAGAATCCTTTCTTACTAAGAAACTTGATATATTTCTGGGTAGACATCTTTTGCTTTGGAGAAAATTAAACTAAAAAGCAGTTGTTGATAGGTTAGTATACCCAATATGATAGAAAGAAGAAAATGAAATTAAGTAAAAATTGAAAAAAATTATTTAAAGCATTTAAGTAGAGTAAATTTCATACTTGATTAACAATGCATACCTTCTAATTAATACCTTTTCTGGTAAGAAATGTGATTTAATATTTAAGTAGATGTCCACATTTTAAAGGTATGAAATAGTTGCTCTTTATTAAGTCACTAGGTTTAAAAAAATATTGAAAATAATGGTACAGAACTCTGACCCAAGAATTTAGCAAAAGGAGGCTCAGTCAAGGAGCCTGCAGATTGACTTACATAGAAAAAGTACTCTGAGTTATCTAGAAAGATACATCCCCAACATAGAAGTCAAAAATACAATATTACTACTTTGTTACATCAAACATCAAATCATAATTCTTTCTCTTTTTCTATGATTTGGAATTATCTTCTTTAAAACGTAGCCTATTGGTACTATCATAAAAGTTTTCATGCTTTTAAAATCAATCTGTGGGATAAGAGGGTTGGGAGAGGGCTATACTGATATAAGCAGAATTTCCCAAGATGGAAGAGCTGATTCCACTACACCTGGGATGCACAAAAATCCCCTGAGGTGTGACTATATCTGACTTGGTACCACTGGTGGCCTTCTGTCTAGGTAGAGTCTCTGCAGCAGAAGAACGAAAAAGCACAGACACAAATAGAGATGAAATAGTTCTTGTCGTTGTTAAACGATATTTGATCATAGTTTCCACCTGGAAATTGTGTTATTTACTGTTTATTTGCTTTTTTAAAAAAAAAAGTTTCCAGGTTTGTTGTGGCTCAACCCTAGTACACACTTTTAATCCAAGAGCTTTCTGCTTGAATATTGTAAACAGGATTAAATAAGGTCAACGAGAAGTCAAGAGTCAGAGCAAGCAACCAGTTGACAGGAAGCGTACATAGAATTTTTAAGAAAAAAAAAAGCAGTAAGAATAAGAGAGAGTTAGCATGATGGTTAGAGAGAAGCACTGGATGTAGAAGTGAGGGACACTGAGGTTGAGAGGTTTTAGTTTGAGTTGATACAGGAAAAAGGTGAACATGGGATGCCAGTGGACTAGGAAGGTCTGCTGGATCCTTGCTCTGTTTCTGTGAGCTAGCAGGCTTTCACCCCAACATCTGACTCCTGAGTCTTTATTGGTAAAACTAAATGGTTGAGGTTTTGTTAAAAACAACATGAAATTGTTGTCTTTCTGTAAAATCATTAATAAAAGTAGAATAAACTATCCATTTCCCTTTTTGTAAACCAAAAGGAAAATAGATAATTCTTAATGAGCTTCAGCCATTTTCACTCATTTCCATGGATTTTCTGTGATTTCTTTATCCATATAATTGAAAAACAAAAGAAAAGAAAGAACAAAACTGCAGTGAAAGGAAGGCAAAAGGAGCCCAGCAGTTCCCACGCTCTTTCCTCCAGCAATGCACCCTCTTCAGAGGTAAGGTTTCTAGTTGACCAACAACGTTTCCACTCAGGTACCTCCACTTCTTAATTCTTTAGGAATACGTAGGACTGTACCTATCTAGTTCAAGGCTCTGTGTGAATGAGTTTTGAAGTCAACAAATTTATTGTGACCTCTCACTCACTGTGTGTCATATTTACCATGTGCTCTAACTGTTGCGGTGCAGTATGACCCCCACCCAAGGATGCAAACAAAAACATCACTGTCTGGCTTTTAAATTCCACTTACTGAAATAGCAGTTGCTTTGGGATGTGGCTTTTAAAAGGATTCATCCTATATATGGGCTATTTAATTCTTCACCTAATACTCTTCCAATACCACAAGGATAAATGGGGTGAGATTGATGAAATTTTTCTACTTCTCTAGGAGATAGTGTTATATGTCTTAGCTAGGGTTCCCATAACTCTGAAGAGATGTCATGACTACAGCAATTCTTTTTTTTTAAAGACATTTATTTGGGGCTTGCTTATATTCAGAGGGTTAGTCCATTAATACCATGGTGGGAAGCATGGCAGGATGCAGGCAGACATTGTACTGGAGAGCTAGCTGAGAATTCTACATCTTCATAGGTAGCAGTAACAGAGAGTGACACTGGACCAGGCTTGATCATCTGAAACCTCAGTGACACACTTTCTCCAACAAAGTATACCTACCCCAACAAGGCCATACTTCCTAGTACTGGCACTCACTGTTGATGAAGCATTCAAATCTGTGAGTCTATGGGGCCTTTCTTATTCAGTCCACCACACTGTACAATCCATCTTTTAAGAATGAGGTATGCACAATGACAAAGAATTATAATTAGAACTTTATAGTAAGCAAAAGATTCTTGTGGTTCTGAGGATATTATGTGTTACCTTACACTAAAGACATTACTAAAGAGTGGGGATAAAACTGTATAGAAAAGCACAGCTTAGCATGTACAAAGCCTGGGGTTAAATTTTCAGTCCATGGGAAAATCAATAAAGAAGAACATTGCTCTTTCTAAAAAAGGAAAAACAAACTGCGAAAACTGAAAGTGGCATGAAAAGGTAGCTTACCCAGGAGCAGATTCAGCTTCTAGAACCTTCAGAAAGCAACACACAGAAAAATGAAGGTTGTAAAATTACATATAATAAAACAGGTTTCAAATAAGAATTGCAGTTACAATGTTTATATTTACTTTATCTTTTATCATAACTAAGGAAAACTATAACTATAAATTTTGCAACTCTGTTAAAGACTCCAGAAGGATATTATATTACCTAAGTAAACATTGTAAGCAACTTTCGAAATGACAGAGACATCTTGCTGCCTGGACAGTTACCAAAGTTCTTCTGTACGCTGGGGCATCCACTTTCAGACCTCAGGCCCATCGTATTCAGCAGACTTGTCCATGAAGCAGGAAATTTCAAAGACAGTTCTGCCTATATTGGCAGTTTTCAGTAATGTTCTTCCGTGTCTTGCAGAATATTGGGTAGATTCATTCATGAAGCAGGAATCCCAAAGGATCATCTCACCTTTAGGCAAGTTCAGCAGTCATCTCTCTGTGGGTTCTGCATGTTAGTGAAGCAGTCCAGGCAAGAGCAGTCTTGCCCAAATGGCAGGCAATCGCCATAAGGAGCCTCATAGATGCCCATCTTCCTCTTGAATTATATCGGTGTTGCCAGAAGCAGATGTGTCTCACTGTCATGAAAAATCCTAAATTTTTAAAACATTTAAATGCCATTTCTGAAGGTCTCTGAAAGATTTGAAGAATACTTACTAACTGAAATATATCTCTATACAGCTAGAAAATCTAACATGACTACAAACTTGACTATTATAGATGATTATCTATTAATCTATATTTCTTAATTATACATTACATTTTTTTCAATGAGCTACACAAACACAATACCTTAATCAAGAGCATAAATATACATATAACAAAATTTACCTTAAATTTGTATCAATAAAGCAAGATCCATACCAATGCAAGTCTCTTTAGCATATCCCTCTTTAAATGTAAACAAACATTTATAGGCAATATTTGTGAATATGGGCATAGTTTTGTCCATACTGCTTCCTGATATTTGGAGCCGTTGTTAATCAGGTCTTTCATGGTGTATCTTGTGTGGTAGGTTCATCTCAGTCAGCTGAGTGACTTAATTCAGTTGAGTGAAGTAATTTTTTTAGGGTGTTCATGGTGACCTTTCAGGAAGCCTTGGTCCATGAAACCATATTCGCCTGGAAGCAATCCACAGGTTTTATCTTCTGTGAAAACAAAAGAAGAACCTCTTTTCCCAAGCAACATGTTCTTAGACCCAAATTCTGAAGTAAAGATACCTTTATCATATACATTCTGGTTTAGCATAGCAGCCCATACAATGAAATGTCTCTCTGTACTTAGCTCCATCGCAGACAAAAAATTCAAAGAAAACACAGTAATATGCACAATCCAGACTCTCTGTGAATTTTTCATATTTATGTGGCTTGGTTTTACTCTATTACTTTTAAATATTTATTTTATTATTTTTACTCATTTAATCTATGACTGCCTATATTCTGTTTCTTGGAAGAATTTTTAAAATGATTTACTTCTTTCCAACTCTCTATGCTCTTTTTCTTCTCTCTCCCCAGCCTATGTACATTTATCCAACACAATGACCCATTTAGAGTCTGAATTTTATGTCTGAATATGTCCTTATTACATTATTTGTAATTATTTTCTGATCAGAAGGGTTTCTTAAAATGCTAAGCAGCTTGGTCTCAGTGGCCCTGGGTGCTGGCTCCGCCTCTCTCAGGCTTTAAATATGGTGGAGGTAGTTCACCTCGGCTCTAGGACTGCCAAGTGGGAGCCATCCTCACCACCTAACTCTGGGTAGCACCATGCAGCATATAAACTCTCTCTCTCTCTTTTTTTTTTCTGAGTAAAAGCTAAATCCACAATGCAACATAAATCCGCAATGCAACACACTGCGTGGCCTGGAAATGTCTGTGTATGGCAACAGCTTGTGCATGCCTACACAGACCTGATTCCGCCACTATTGCTTCATGGCAGAAAAGCTGCTGGTGCTCTGACATCCTGTCCCACCCCCTGGTAGTTCTGAGCCATAGGCATGGTTTCAGCTATTTTCCTTTTCTTCCCAAGTGGGCACACAAACACCCAGTCCACAAATACCATTGAAATGCTTCATAGCCAGAGTTTAAGCTGGTGGCACAGCTCAGGGCTGGTAAGCTGTCAATTTGAAATTGCAACTGCTACTGTTGAATCAGTAACACCTCTTTAAAGAAGCTGCAGCATGCCACCAGCAAATAGTAAGAAGCAGTGTTAAACACTGTATTTTTGTTTCTATAATTCCTTTTGAAGTTTTTTCAGGTTTTATGTGGATTTAGATACCCATATTGGCGCCATTTGTTGCAGGGAACCACTTGTTTTTCCTGGCCACCCAGAACCAAAAATACAGAAGCTTTGTTAATTAAAACACTGCTTGGCCCATTAGCTCTAACTTCTTATTGGCTAACTCTTAAATATTAATTTAACCCATCTTCATTAATCTGTGTATCACCACAAGGTCGTGCCTAAAAGCAAAGGTTCAGCATGTTTATCTCTGGTGGTAGATCCATGGCATCTCCCTCTACCTTTTCGACCCAGCATTGTCTTTAGTATTTCCCACCTAACTCTGTTCCCCTACTGCTCTGCTATAAGCCCAAAGCAGTTCCTATATTAATCAATAAAAGCAACACATAGACAGAAGGACCTCCTACACTTTCTGATCAACAACATTTAAGGGGTTCATCCTGGAGCTGCCTATTTAACCCTTTTATCAGAAAGTTTTGACTTTTTAGACAAGGTTTCATAACTGAAATCTTTAGAATGTTCATACATAGAAGAACTGACTAGAGCATTGGAGGCTTTGGGTTTATCCCCCACGACTATAAGTATAATCCCTTTATTTACCAGGTAAAATTAGCATTAACTGGAAACACTAGGTAGGAATTTAAGTAAATATCCATTTGTCCCTTTACCTAGGGACAAAATTGCTCAGATGTTCCCCATGGTACTCAGTGGAATTGTGCCTTACGATCTGTCTGAATTATGCATGTTTATCCTGTTTGTGTTTTATGTAGACACCAAGGAGGGGAAACATATCCAAGGAACCTTTTAAGAAAGAAGGTCACCATCAAGATTCCAAAGAAGTGATGACTTTGAAAGTAACAGAACCATTTACTTATGATTTGATTGATGACAAAATGATGTTCCATGCTACTATGGTAATTGAGAATGAATTCTTCTGAGTGAAGATCTTTGATGCACAGCTAAGGAACATGTTTATTCCAAATAAGATCATTGCCATATCAAACTATTTTAACTTCAATGGATTTCTGGAAATACACGAAGATTCCTGTGTGTTTGATGTAGATGATGGAGGAGGGTCATCTGTCTATTGTTACTTTCATTGGTTAATAAAGAGACTGCCTTTGCCTTTTTGATAGGCCAGCCCCTAGGTGGGTGGAGTAGAAAGAACAGAATTGTGGGAGTAAGAAGGCAGAAGCAGGCAGTCGCCATGACTCTCCTCTCCGAGACAGATGCAGGTTAGGATCTTTCCTGGTAAACCACCACCTCGTAGTGCTACACAGATTACTAAATATGGGTTAAAGCAAGATGTGAGAGTTAGTCAATAAAAGGCTACAGATAATGGGCCAGACAGTGATTAAAAGAATACAGTTTCCGTGTAATTATTTCGGGTGTAAACTAGCCAGGAGCCGGGCAGCAGCAACACGGGCCCCTGTTCCTTCTACATGTAGACAAGAACAGAACAATGGAAATCTCAAAAACACTGAGGTAAAAATCCATTATGATCAAGTCGGCTTCATTCCAGAGATGCAGGGCTGGTTCAACATACGCAAATCTATCAATGTAATCCATCATATAAATAAACTGAAAGAAAAAAAACCATATGATCATCTCACTAGATGCTGAAAAAGCATTTGACAAAATTCAACACCCATTTATGATAAAGGTGTTGGAGAGACTGGGGATACAAGGATCATACCTAAATATAATAAAAGCAATATACAGCAAGTCAACAGCTAACATCAAATTGAATGGAGAGAAACTCAAAGCCTTTCCACTAAAATCAGGAACGCGACAAGGCTGTCCACTCTCTCCATACCTCTTCAATATAGTGCTTGAAGTTCTAGCAATAGCAATAAGACAACATAAGGAGATCAAGGGGATTCGTATTTGAAAGGATGAAGTTAAACTTTCGTTATTTGCTGACGATATGATAGTATACATAAGTGACCTCAAAAACTCTACCAAAGAACTCCTACACCTGATAAACACCTTTAGTAATGTGGCAGGATACAAGATCAACTCCAAAAAAATCAGTGGCCCTCCTATACACAAAGGATAAAGAAGCAGAGAGGGAAATCAGAGAAACATCACCTTTCATGATAGCCACAAATAGCATAAAATATCTTGGGGTTACTCTAACCAAGGAAGTGAAAGACCTATTTGATAAGAACTTTAAGTCTTTGAAGAAAGAAATTGAGGAGGATACCAGAAAATGGAAAGACCTCCCCTGCTCTTGGATTGGGAGAATCAACATAGTAAAAATGGCAATTCTACCAAAAGCAATCTATAGATTCAATGCAATCCCCATCAAAATCCCATCAAACTTCTTCACAGACCTTGAGAGAACAATAATCAAGTTTATATGGCAGCACAAAAAACCCAGGATAGCAAAAACAATCTTATACAATAAAAGAACTTCAGGAGGCATTACCATCCCTGACTTCAAACTCTATTACAGAGCTACAGTATTGAAAACAGCTTGGTATTGGCATAAGAACAGAGAAGTCGACCTATGGAATCGAATAGAAGACCCAGATATTAACCCACAAACCTATGAACACCTAATTTTCGACAAGGGAGCTAAAGGTATACAATGGAAGAAGGAAAGCATCTTTAACAAATGGTGCTGGCATAACTGGATGTCAACCTGTAAAAGGATGAAAGTAGATCCATATCTATCACTATGCACAAAACTCAAATCCAAATGGACTAAAGATATCAACATTAATCCGTCCACTTTGAACCTGATAGAAGAGAAAGTGGGAAGTAGTCTACAAGATATAGGCACAGGAGGCCTCTTCCTAAGTAGAACCCCAGTAGCACAGACAATAAGAGAAACAATGAAAAAATGGGATCTACTGAAACTGAGAAGCTTCTGTAAAGCAAAGGACACTGTCAGTAAGACAAAAAGGCTGCCTTCTGACTGGGAGAAGATCTTCACCAACCCCTCATCAGACAAGGGTCTGATCTCCAAAATATACAAAGAACTCAAGAAACTAGACAATAAAACTCTAATCAACCCAATTAAAAAATGGGGTACTGAACTGAACAGAGAATTCACAACAGATGAACTTCGAATGGCTAGAAGACACTTAAGGTCATGCTCAACCTCCTTAGCGATCAGGGAAATGCAAATCAAAACCACTTTGAGATACCATCTTACACCTGTCAGAATAGCTAAACTCAAAAACACCAACGATAGCCTTTGCTGGAGAGGATGTGGAATGAGGGGAACACTCATCCATTGTTGGTGGGAATGCAAACTTGTGCAGCCACTGTGGAAATCAGTGTGGCGGTTTCTCAGAAACTGGGAGTCAACCTCCCTCAGGACCCAGCAATTCCACTCTTAGAATCACCCTAGAGATTCCCTAACATACTACAAAAGCATTTGTTCTACTATGTTCATAGCAGCACTATTTGTAATAGCCAGAACCTGGAAACAGCCTAGGTGCCCCTCATAGAAGAATGGTTAAAAAAGGTGTGGAACATATACACATTAGAGTTTTACTCAGTGGTAAAAAACAATGACATCTTGAATTTTGCATGCAAATAGATGGAAATAGAAAACGCTTTACTGAGTGAGGTAAGCCAGACCCAAAAAGAGGAACACGGGATGTATTCACTCATAAGTGGATTCTAACCATAATTAAAGGTCTTTGAGCCTATTATTCGTGATCCTAGAGAAGCTAAATAAGAAGATGAACCTGATGAAGATTATTTAGCTATCCGCCAGGAGGTAGGAAATAGACAAAAGTCCCAGGTAACCTCGGGTGCATGGGGGGGAGGGTTGTTGGAAGTGGAGAGGGTTAGAGAGAAGGGAGTAGGGGAGGAATGGGGAAAGTTCGGTGGACCGGGATGTGGGGGAGGGAGGAAGGATGAATATGGGATCAGGGAAGAATATATTTCAACTAAGGGAGTCATTTTAGGGTTTACAGGAGACTTGATTATATATGGGATCCCAGGTCCAAGGAGAGATCCCCAGATTCTTCTCTGGACAGAGGAGAGGGTGCCTGAACCGGCCTTGACCCATAACCATACTGATGAATATTTTGCTTATCACCATAGATCCTTCATCTGGCGAAGGATGGCGATACAGACGGAGACCCACATTGGAGCACCGGACTAGCCCCCCAAGGTCCAAATGAGGAGCAGAAGGACGAAGAAAATGAAAAAAAAAAAGGAAATAAGGACTGCGAGGGATGCTATCACCCACTGATACAAGGGGACGGATCTAATGAGAGTTTACCAAGGCCAGTTGGACTGGTACTGAACGAGGACGTGATCTAACCAGATTCTCGGAATTTGGCCAGATTCTCTGAATGTGGCTGGCCCGAAGTCTTTCTGAAAAGCCATTGACTATGACACTGGGACCTGTTTCCTCTGCATGTACTGGATTTTGGGGATCCAGTCTGTTTGGATACTCACCTTCCTGGACCTGGAGGAAGGGGGGGGAGGAACTTGAACTTCCCACAGGGCAGGAAACCCTGACTGCCCTAAGGGACGAAGAGGGAGGAGGAGAGGGAGTGGGGGGGAGTGGGAAGGTGTTGGGAAGAGGGGCGGAAATGGAAACTTTTATAATTTAATAAAATTACTTTCAAAAAAAAAAAGCCAATGCGACTCCTAAAATTAGGGATTTTATCTCACAAGCACAGGAGACATATGTGAATGGAGAGTTTGTGGTATATGAGGTAAGCCATTGCATTACTTGTGAAATTTCTTTTGCAGTCTGGGATTTTAAGTTTTAACTTATTACTGGAATTTGTTCAACTTATTTAACACAGGAAGTAACTGCTCTTCATGTTAGAAAGAGATGAGTATGGTTTCCGCATTTGGGTTTGGGAGAGTCTCTTATCATTCTTCTCCACAAGGTAAAACCATGAAAAAATCTTTAGAAATTGATTCATCAATAACCTTTGGCATTTTTCTACCAGAGACCATCCATTATATCCATCTTATTCCTAGACACTGATCAGTTTATAGCACACTTTCCTTTGAGATTTTATTTCTTTGATAGCTTCCATACCCATGTTATTGGCAACTCAGTTGTGAATGAAGAAACAAACTCAAAGCCTACAGACAGTTTGAGATGGTGAGAATAAAAAACAAAAGAGACTATTCTGACCCAGATTGAAGCTATGACCAACAAGCCAAGATTATTTCTGTAATGTTTTCTTATTATATTCTTCTTTACATTTTATCAAAATCTTTTGATAAGGTGACTAATGTTTTAAATAATGAAAGAAAGAAGAGTTTACCAGTCTAGTTTAATTTCACAGTTTATAACTAGGCACAATGGAAGTGAGGAAATTCTAGGAATCTATGACTTTCTGGTGTTTCTTTGAGTGCCGATGCACCAATTCATTAGTATGCTTGTTAAGTGTATGATTTCATAATTCATTGTTTATGAATCAATCATAGCTTTTTATTTATATCTATACTGCTTTTGAATGTGCTGGTACATTTGATTTCAGAATTAATAAGTAAACTAAGTGGGACACAAACTTAAACACCAGAACTAAAAGCTATAGATTGGACCTATGAGGGGTTAGAAAGGAGTAGAGTGAACGATGTATGCACTGAGCAAATGTGATCCATTGACAAAGGAGGTGTGTGTGTGTGTGTGTGTGTGTGTGTGTGTGTGTGTGTGTGATTCTGTCAGTCTGTTTGTCTGACTGTTAGTTTCAATTTTTATGTCCATGTATTTGTTTCTCATATTAATTTTTATTTCTGTTAGTTTGTTCCTTTTGTTTTATTCTTGTTGATTTTCTTTTTTATTCACCTGTATGTTTTCTTAAAAGGAAGAGAAAGAAACTGTGGAGTTGGAAGGGTAGGAAGGTGAGGATAATCTAGGAGAAGTAGGGAAGAGAAAATTATGATCAGATTATTTTGTATGAAAATAACCTTATTTTCAATAAAAATAAAATAAATTAAGTAAAAAAGACTTATAGTAGTATTTATCAGACTGACAATGAGCCACAACAAGTAGCCCTTCTTCCGAGGCCTCCTGGAGATACCTAAGAAACCTGCAATGGTAACTAAAGTGTTCTTGCTACTTATTTTTGTTTTAAGGTTTTTCCCTTAAGAAATCTCAGATATTCTGTTATGTTATTAGTACTTAGGAAGATACTCATTTTTTTCCTAAAGACACCAAGCAGAAGAAATCCTCAAGTAGGTAAAAGCTTAAGAGTGGCTTCCAATAGCAGCAGTGATGACTCAATCATTAAAAGCTAGGCTCACAAGGTTTCAAGAGTGACTTTAAAGTAAAGAATTGTTCACTACAACATCTTAACCTCTCTTGTTCCTGAAAATCTTTTTTTTCAGTTATTTATTTTGTTTGTGAGGGATGAGAGGAAGCAAAAAAATTCCTTAAAGTAGTATGGAAGTCAGGAAAGAAGTTTGATAAATGAGTTACCTCCTACTACCATGAGTTCTGCTAACTGAGCTTATGTAATCAGACTTGCCAGCAAGTTCCCTTACCCACTGAGTCATCTAACTGGCCCTTGTACCTGTGATTCTAAACCTAACAGCCATCCTTGCCTTGGCAGGACAGGTTTATGCTGACACTTTTTATTCCTCAAAGAGGTGACAAGCTTTGACACATTTCCTAAAAGATGAATATTAACTTTCTTTTCAGAAAACAGAGAGGAATTCCTTCATTTACTATGGAATTGAAGATGATACAGGAAAATGGAAGTGGTGGTCTATGGAAGACTGACCAGTATAAAGTGTGAGCCAGGCCAAAAACTTCAACTTCTCTATTTTAAATTGTCCTCAAGCGAATATACATTGCAGCTGAAGTCTGTAAGACACAGTTTCATGCAGGTGTGTTCTCTGGGATGTAATATTCTACCTAAGTACCTAAGAATCATTCATATATATACATGTATATATATATATATATATATATATATATATATATATATATATATCTTTAGTGTACTTGACTGTTTACATTACATAGAAAATCCAACAAGTGAAGAAAAATTATACTTTGCATATTTAATAAATAAAATTCCTTTTACTATCTTTTAAGTAAATGTTTCTAAATCATAATAAGGTAAATAAATTCAGAAAAAACTCAAAAGTTCCTGTGCAAATTAAACCACAATGTACTAAAATCCACAATACTAGTCATACTTACACATTGTGTGGGATTCATTTTGCACTTTACAAAAGGCCACTATAACCATGTGAACAGAAGAAATAGAAGGGTTCACATGTTCGTTCAAATAGAAACGCTCTTGTAGCACCATGGTTCTCAGACCAGCAGCCAAAGGTTCCAACCTTCCCCCATGGCAACTGCAACAGCAAAGTCCTTTCTCCCTCCTATCAGCCTGCCTGTTCAATGAGACTCTGCAACTCAATCTCTACCTAAGGGATGGCAGCTCCTTCCTCTCCTTTGGAGCTCTGTGTCATACCTGGCCCTTCCACCTGTGCTCATGTCTGTAGGAGTGACTAGTTACTTTCATAGTCCCAAGCAAGGAAGAAAGCTGACTCCAAGGCCAGAGAGGCATTTAAGGAAATAGAACAGTGAAAAATAGGATGTGACCCATAGGGATGTATCAGTATCAATGTAGAGTGTTTGGTGCCATTTGAATTTCACTTGATCTGACCTCATCATCTTCTTCTTTAAGGTTGTCAATATCAGAGAGAAAGTCCCTCAGGCCTGATTCATATCTGAAAACCTGGATACCAAGGATACTGTTTATGGAGATAAGATCCAAGTCCAGAAAATACATGTATATATGAATTGTTGCAATACCATATCTATGAAAGCCAGCTCTTTTTTTTATGGTTTTCCAAGACAGGATTTCTGTTTATTCCTTTATGTCCTGGAAATCACTTTGCAGATCAGGCTGCCCTCAAACTCAGAGATCCATCTGCCTCTGCTTCCTGAGCGCTGGGATTAAAGATTTGTGCCACCACCACTGGACCTGCTCTTAATTTAAGAAATGGTGCTTTCATATTATATTCTTTAGACATGTTTGTATGATCTAAGTTCCATGTTTTCTATCAATAACTTTTATACTTATTAGTCTATAAGTTTTATATATAAGACTTAAAAATAAAACCACATTTTTGATAAAGCAGTGATTCCTTGGAAATATCTTTTAGCCATTTGAGAGTTGCTGTAAAATAAAACATGAGTTGCCTGCAGACAAAAGTATAGAATACAGGCTTTATGTGTGATGTTTAATGATAAAGCATGCTAAAGAACAAATAGCCTATGTTCACCCCAGAAACAAATAAGGCATTAATAAGACACAGGAGAAGGTTGATTCAACCTTGAGAGCCATTTCCGAAGCTAGTGTGCTAAGGACAGAACCATTCTACAGGCCGTTTTTGCTCAGCAATTTTGAGTGTTTCATAGAGTTTAATTATTTGAGTAAAGAATTCACAAAGTGAGGTGTTATGAGTGGGGAATATTATTGGCAACAGTACAAATCTCAACACAAATTCTGGAATTTGTCAATGGAATATCAATAAAAACCTTAATATTAAAATTAGGGAAGCCCTATGATAAAGTAATTAAGAAATTAGGATTCCCAGTGAAGCCTTTCTGGAATATTGTTTACTTCTCTCTTTGCTGTGAAAACATACCTGACCAAAGCAACTGAAGGAAGACTGGTGTTTTTTCTACTCCCAGTTTAATGATAGAGGAGGGTGAGATGGCTGGTCACATTGTGTTTACAGCAGGAAGTAGTGCTGTAAAAGTGGGGCCCCTTGTTCCATCCTGCCCGGCTAGTGTATACCCAAAATAATCACACAAAAACTGTATTCATTTAAAACACTGCCTGTCCCATTAGCTATAGCCTCTTATTGGCTAACTCTCACATCTTGATTAACCCATTTCTATTAATGTGTATCGCCACTTGACTTTGGCTTACCAGCATGAGTCTAACCAGTATCTGTTTCAGGCAGGAGAATCATGGCATCTGCCACACTTCCGTTCTTCCCAGAATTCTGTTCTGTCTATTCTGCCCACCTAAGTGCTGCCCTATCAAAAGGCCAAGGCAGTATCTTTATTCAACCAATGAAAGCAACACACAAACAGAAGAAACCTACACCGTTTCCCCTTTTTCTGTTTAAACAAAAAAGCAAGGCTTTCATTTTAACATAGTAAAATTACATATACCAAAACAGTTATCAAGAAAGAATTACAGTTACAATATTTATATATATTTTATCTTTTATCATAACAAGGGAAAACTATAACTAACCGTTCTTCAACTCCATCAAGGATTCCAGAAGGATATAATACTACCTAAGTAAACGAGAAGTAAGCAACTTCCAAAGCTCTAGAATTGACAGAGACATCCTGCTGCCTGGACAGTCACCCAAAGTTCTTCTGTACCTTTGCAGCATCCATCTTCTGCCTATAGGCCCATAGTATCCAGTAGACATTTCCATGAAGCAGGAAATCTCAAAGACATTCAGTCACTTTCTTTTGTATCCTGCAGAATGTCTCACAGACTCATTCATGAAGAAAGAACCTCAAAGGACCATCTCACCTCTAGCCAAGTTCAGCAGTCCTCTCTCTGCTGGTTCTTTATGTCCAGTTTATGCAACAGTCCAGACAAGAGCAGTTTTCTTACCCAAATGGCTAGCAAACTCCATAAGGAGCCTCTTCGATGTCCATCTTCCTCTTAAGTAGCTGGTGCTGCCAGAAGGAGGCTTATCTCATTTTCATGAAAAGCCCTAAGTTACTAAAATATTTTAAATGCCATATTCTGTAGTTTTTGAAAGATATGAAGAATGCCTATTCATCTGAAATATATCTATGCACATCTAGAAAATCTAACAAACATGATTACAAACTTGACTATTATCAATGATTATTCATTAACAACCTATATTTCCTAAGTATACATTACATTTGTAAATAAGTTCCACAATCACAATACCTTAATCAAGATCAGAAATATGCATATAACAAAATTGACCCTAAATTAGTATCAATAAAGCAAAATCCATACCAATGCAAAGTATTCATATCTATATCATATCCCCCTTTAAATGTAAATGAACATTTACAAACAATATTTGAGAATATGGGTGTAGTTTTTTCTCTCCAAACTGCTTCGTGCTGAATGAGGGTGCTGTTAATCAGGTCTTTCATGGTGTATCCTATGTGCTAGGTTCATCTCAGATACCTGTTGAATGAAGAAATTTTGGAGGGTGTTCATGACAACCGTTCTGGAGACCTTGGTCTATCATACCATATTGGTGTAGAAGGAATCCACAGGGTCTCATCCTCTGTGAAAACAAAAGAAGAACCTCTTTTCCAAAGTATCATATCCTTAGACCCAAATTCTGAAGTCAAGATACATTTATAATATACACCCTGGTTTATCTTAGCCCATACAATGAAATGTCTCTTTGTACTTAGCTCCTTTACAGTTAAAAATTCAAAGAAAACACAATAAAATAAATAATCCAGACTATCTGTGAATTTTCCATTTTTATGTGGCTTATTTTTCTTTTTTTTAATCTATGACTATCTGTACTCTGTTTCTTTAAAGACTTTACCCTTTTTTTTAAAGCATTAACTTTACTTTATGACTTTTTAATACTCTTTTTCTTCTCTCTCCCAAGCCTACATATGTCTATCTAACACTATGACCCATTTAGAGGTCTTTTATGTCTGAATCTGTCCTGTTGCACTGTCTTTAATCCTCTACTGTATGGAAGAGCTTTTGAAATGCTAAGCTCTTCAGAATCTAAGATGCAACAATCCCAGGTCAAATACAGGTACTGCCTGCTTGCCCCGCCCAGTCCAACATGGTGGAGCCGCTTGTGCCTCTGAGCTGTGCGCTCTGCACCCCTAGCATGGTGGAGCTGCTCTAGATATTGGCTCCACCTCTCTACAATTTCAAAATGGTTGAACATACCATTTCTGCTAGCTCTAGGGCTGTCAGGTAAAAAAAAAAAAAGCCACACTCAGCACTTTAACTCTGAGACTGAGCGTGCAGCACATAATTTCTTTTTATCTGAGTTATATCCAAATCTGCCATGCAGAGCACTGTGCAGCCTGGAAATATCTCTCTGTATGGTGGCAGAAATCTGCCATGCTTTCTTCCTTGTGCACGCCTAGTAAACCTGATCCTGCCGCCTGCCCAGACAGGGAGCGCTGAGTCACAAACATGGTCTCAGCCAGTTTCGTCCAAACCCTAGTGGGCACAGACACACCCATGTCCTACAAATGTCATTGAAATGCTTTATAGCTGGAGTTCACGCTGGCAGCACAGCAAAGGAAGCCGTGTTTTAAAATGGCGTGGCTTTTTTTCTGCTGCTATTGCTGACTCTTTGTGGCGTGCCCTAGCAAACAGCAAAAAGCTATGTTAATCTCTCTCTCTCTCTCTCTCTCTCTCTCTCTCTCTCTCTCTCTTTCTCTTCTCTTCTCTTCTCTTCTCTCTCTCTCTCTCTCTCTCTCTCTCTCTCTCTCTCTCTCTCTCTCTCTTCTTTTTAAGCCCTCTCAGGTTTTTAAGTGGATTTAGTCCATCACGTAGGAGCGCCAATTTGTAGTAAAAGCGGGGTCCCTTGTTCAGTCCTGCCTGGCTAGCAGACATAAATGAATAATCACACAAAAACTATATTCATTTAAAACACTGCCTGGCCCATTAGCTATAGCCTCTTATTGGCTAACTCTCACATCTTGATTAACCCATTTCTATTAATGTGTATTGCCACTTGACTGTGGCTTACCGGCATGAGTCTAACCAGCATCTGTCTTGGGCAGGAGAATCATGGCATCTGCCACACATTCGTTCTTCCCAGCACTCTGTTCTGTCTACTCCGCCCACCTAAGGGCTGCCCTATCAAGAGGTCAAGGTAGTCTCTTTATTCAACCAATGAAAGCAACACACAAACAGAAGAACCTCCTACAAAACAGGAAGAAGGTTATAGAGCTGAGTGCTCTCTCTCCCACTGCCCCTGTCTATCTATCTCTCTCTATTTCTTCCTCAGTCTCTCTATCTCTACTTTTCTCTCTCTCTTTTTATTTACTTCAGAACCTGATCCTACTCAACAATATCACCCATGCTTAACAGAAATGTTTCTGAATTCATTAACCCTGTCTTGAAAGACCCTAATGTTCATGCTTAAAGGATTCTCATAAGTGATTTTAGATCCTGTCAGGTTTACAATCAGTTTTAACAGTCACATGGGGCAATGATCTGACTCAGAGTTCAGGAGCACAGAATAGGTACAAATAAAATAATTGAAGGCAGTAAAGAAGTCAAGTGCATCTCTTATCTTGGAAATCAATGTCTTATTTCCCATTCTAATATCCTGTAAATTAAGGTTTAATGGAGAGAGGTTAGTTCATAGTCATTTCCCATCAATAGTCAATGCAACTAGAAAATCCTATGTGGAAGGGAATTCCGTTGTTGGTTTTGTTCTTTTGTTTTTCTTTTATTAATCATTTTGTTTTAGGTTTGCTCTCCAGCATATGAAGATGAGACAGGCTAGCATGGGGAACAGCTTGGCCACTCGAGACTCCACTTTTCTTGTTTGATAGCCACAATAGCCACAGTTGCACATTCCAGCCTGAGAACATTATCTGCATCTCCTGTGTACACACATTCTTCTACCAATATATCTGAAACCTATTGACCACATGGACACCCACATATATCAGGTCACAATATATATATATATATATATATATATATATATATATATATATATATATATATATATGTGTGTGTGTGTGTGTGTGTGTGTGTGTGTGTGTGTGTGTATTTGTGTGTGTGTGTGTGTGTTTGTATGTGTGTGCTCATGTGCTGTATTGTGCAAATGCATGTGTGCATGTGTGTTTGGGGAAGTAGAGGGGGGAAGACAGAGAGAGAGAGAGAGAGAGAGAGAGAGAGAGGGAGAGGGAGAGGGAGAGGGGAGAGGGAGAGAAAGCATGATGATGGTAATGTTGACCTGATAGGTAAATACTAAGGATCTGGAAGAAGTTGGATGAAGGAAAAGACTATTAAAAAATATACTGTAGCTAATTTTATTTTTGAAAGATAGTAAGTACCAAAAAGGAAAAAAAGGTATCAGCAGAAGTGGGAGCAAAGGTGCATTCAGCAGAGCAGCAAAGACATGCAGGCAATCAGGAGGGCAAAATGAACAAACATGGTGAGGATGCAGGCTTCCTTAAGTGGCAACTAAAGAGAATGACGATGGTGGTCTCAACAGCATGCAGAGAATGGCAGAAGCAGAGAAGATGATTAAGTATCAAAGGCATAGAGAGCTAGAGGTTCTGGGCATAAAAAGACTTCCTGAGGGCTGTTGAGCTTTTGGAGCCAAAGTTCTCAGGTACACTAGAATCATTAATACTAGCAGCTACCAAAGACTTAAAACTCTCCCAAACTAATCTCTCCATAAAGCTACAATTCTAGGCCAAGTTAATGCTGAATTATAAGTCTTCAAGATTTGGAAAGCAAAGGATATGAAAGGCTTAGGTCTGTCTACACAAGTGCTATAGACCCTAGATGTAAGAAAACTACAGCACCAGAAGGCACAACTCGTAGCTGCTCCTTCCTGCCTGCTACATTCTCTCTGTCAAAATCAGAGGGCACAAGAGCTGCCAAGGACAAGCTTTTGAAAACCCTCTGGCATGTCTATGTGTGCATCGAGGCAAAGTGTACAACCCTAACATGATGAATGATAACACCTGAAGAACACGATCCTGCTTGCACACCAGCTGGGGTGATCTCACCACCATCCACTGCCTGTCATCATTTGTTCTGTGTCTGAAATTGCAGGAAACATCAGAGATTTCCCCACTCTCCTTGACAGAAAAACACTAGGATAACGGTCATTTAAGTTCCCCGATGTTACTAACAGCCGAGAGCTTTGCCACAGTTGTCAAAACTGTCCCGCGCTACCGTCTCGCCTGCAAGAACGACGTGGGACACTTAGGATCCTTCTGCAGAAAAGCTTTAATGCGTCTTGAGAGAGAGAGCATAAGCTTCCAAAGCGGAGACCCAGAATGAGGGAACCCATCCCTTATATAGGAAACAGTCCTCGCTTCGGACGTGTCACTCTTGGATTGGTCCGCTGCCCATTATCCCAGATGATGCCTCGGGAGTAGGCAGGGACAGCAGTGGGAAGTTACCAAGCACATGTGCGTTATCTTGTTCACCTGGCGGTGAAACCGGATGCCAGCGCCATCTTGTAATGGAGTTTGTGGTTGCCGTCCTCCACATCTCCCCCTTTTTTACTTCTTTGCAGAAAGGCAACTCCCTCAGAAGGCAAAAATAGAGGTCGCACTTCCCAAAGTGGAAACATTATAATGGGCTTGCATGGAATCTGCCCCTAGGTTCATGACATCTGGAACTTATCCGGCCTGCCCTCTGCCATTTTTCTGGGAAAGGGAATATGTGGCAGGAAACCCTTATGCAGGGCGACATATCTCTCAGAGAGGGCCATTCTTTGTGCGATGCTCTTCAGCTCGACAACCTTTAGGGCTAGCTAAACCAAGCATTCCATCCTGTGCAATGGACCATTGTCCTAGGGGTGTAGGAGCTGGTTGGCATAAACCTTATTGTTTTAACATAGATAGCCATACATCAGTAGAGGTTCCCTGTTCCAGGGCAGCCAGCGCTTGTACAATAACCATTTTGTCCCTACGGCTTTGGGATTTGAGTCAACAGACCATCCAGAGGAGAAACATTATTCCACAGCATAGGGTTGCTCCAAACATTTCCATCCCCATCCATTCTTTGAAGTAGGAGATGAAGGACATGACCCAGGACTGGAATCCTTTGGCTAAGCTTATAAATCATCTCTAGGAAGGTAGGGAAGCCCCAGAGTCTTGTTGGTTGTAAAAAACCGAGGAAACACCGCCATTCTATGGCTGACTGGTGTTGGCTTCGAGAAGGCTGAGAGTATTGCTGCTCCATCATAACCGTTGTCATCCATCCACAAAATGGCAGGAGGAACAGAAGCCAAATCTTCAGGCGAGTCCACATGTTGTGGGTCATTTTTTACCATTTGGGTCAGTCTCTCTGGCACCCAGAATGGGTTTTCCTGATCCTGTGGGAACATATAAACAGCTCCCCTGGATCTCAATAGAATGGGATCTGGGCCTTTCCATTCATTAGAAAGCACATCTTTCCATTTAACCAAATCCTTGGGCCGTTGTGGATCCGAACAATGTCGTGTTGCTGCATTTTGGCCATTATCATCCAAATTTAAAAAATTTATAGTGAACAGAGCCATGGCAATGGCCATTTTTGGCGTTGGGGGCAACTCCTTCATTATTCCTCCTTTTTGTTTAAGTAGATATTCCATGGAGAGATGGATGGTTCTATGTGTCCCAGAACCAATTGCTCATTAATTAGCTGATTTACTGCTTTTAATTTTTTTAGAGGTAAGTGGCCATTGGGGAACCCATATTGGGGTCTCTGTTTTTTATGGTATGGGCCATGCTGTCCCAGTGGTGTCTAGGAAAAACCCAGACCCTGTTTGTTGATATTAGGTTTAGGATTTATTGGCTCCCATATTTCTTGCTTGGAGCGACCCAAGCCCTTTTTTGGCCTATGGCCCATTCTTATCATTATATCTTGGGCCTGAGATGAATATGTATTAGATAAGGTCAATCCCATACCCTGTATCATATCTCTTTCCCATAATTTGATTGGCAGGAGGACATATGGTGTAAAATATCCTGACTGCCCTTCGTCTGCTTCCTAGGTTAATCTGGTGGAGCTAATGGTGGGGTTTGCACTGTAGCCCAAGCCCTGTAGGGCATGAGACGACTTGGTAATGGGCCAGAACTGTGGCCATCAGCGCGATGAGATAATACTTTTGTCCGCGCCAGTGTCCAAAATGCCTTCGAAGCATTTACCATTAACCCAAAGGGGCAGTTTGGGTTGATCTTGAAGGCTAATAACCAAGTAGGCCAAGTCCTGTCCTGTTGACCCCATTAATTTATTTTTCGGCCTCTGGTGGATGTCTGCCAGGAGAAACAGTAACTGAGCTATCCTGTCTCCTTTACTGATGGAAAAAAACTCCATTAGGGCAAGAGCATAGGGCTTGTATTTCAGCAGTGTGCTGACTATCAACAAGGCCTGGGTGGACAATCAGTCCCTGTAGGGTAAGCGAGCCCCACCCTAAAAGCAGGCCCATGCTTCCAGGGGGTAGGGGCTCAGGCAGCTGCATAGGGATGGGCTGTACCCCCATTTGGGGCATCAACAGGAAGTCGGTGGAGGCACATATGTCCATTCTTGTTCTGCCTCTGAGGGTCCCTCGGTCGTTGCCCTGATGAACTTGTTCCCATATTTTTGGGGGCCCTGGGACCAAGGGCCCATCATCCCGTTTTTTGGACCATCAGTCTGTGGGTTTCCTAATGGTGGGAGGATCTTTCCATGGACATCCCTAGCGGAGCGGCAGAGCTCAGCCCTATGATAACCTTTACCACAGTGTGAGCAAAGGGTAGGAGGCGCTCTCTACTTTTCTGATGACCTATAATCCTTTTTTAAATGTTCTGGCTTCCCACATTTAAAGCAAACTCTTTTGTCTGGCCCTTTAAAAGGGCGTTTTTGTGACTGCATGATGGCTGCAGCCAAACCTGCATTCGTCAGGGGTCCTCCTAGTTCTCTACAGACCCGGAGCCAGTCCTGTAACCCTTTATTTTTTTTAGGGGCTATGGCGGCATGGCATTCCTGCGTAGCTTGCTCAAAAATGAGCTGCTCAATGAGTGGCATGGCCATATCAGTATCGCCAAAAATGCGTCCTGCTGCCTCAGTCATTCTTGCCACGAAATCTGAAAAAGGCTCCTGAGTCCCTTGTATAATCTTGGTGAGTGGAGTGCTCCCTTCTCCCTTTTTTGACAAGGCTTTCCATGCTCTTATAGCTGTATTGGCTACCTGGCGGTAGGCGCCATAAGGATAGTTTGTCTGGGCAGCGGCGAAGCGCCCTCGCCTGGTCAGGAGGTCAAAGATCCATTGTTGTTGTTCTGGAGTTAAGGCCTGAGCGTTAGCTCTGGCCTGTTCCTGGGCCGCCTCATGCCACAGGGCTTTCCATTCCAAATATTGACCCATGCTGACGAGCGACGCTTTTGCAACTGTCTCCCAGTCAGCCGGAGTCATGGCAGTCAAGGCCAATCTGTCCAATTGGGCTAAGGTAAAATTAGCAGTCACTCCATACTTTCTGACTGACTCTGCTAACTCTTTTATTTGGTTGTACTCCACAGGTGCATGCACCCACCTGTTTTCCAGGCATAAACAGGGGAAGGCCAGGTGCAACTTTCTCTTGACCTTGTCAGGGATAAATGAAAAAGTCCTTGGCCCAAAGCACTCCTCATAAGAAGGCACCGGAGGGGCAGTTGGGGGAGGGCGTAGCTCATAAGGAGGCGGATGGGCCATTTGGGATGACCTCATGGCCCTACCGCTGGAAGACCGTGCCCCATTATGGGGATATCTTTCCCTCTCATATCTAGCCGCTTCTTCTTCTAATTCTGCCTCCTCCACTATATCTAGTTTTTCTACCTCTTCTCCTGAGCCAGAACTTTTGTGCTCGTTTTCATGGTCATTTTTAATTTGCAGAGCTTCGAGCTCCTACAGAGGATATAAACTACTGTTCTTTCCTTTTTTCTTATTGTTGGTAACAGAAAGATTTTGACCTTGTAGGTCAGTCTTCTCCCCCATTCTTATTTTCTTAGAACCACCAGGGGGTCCTTTTTCCTTATCTGGGACTGTCCTTTTCTTGCGCGTGCCCAACCTCTCATTGCACTCAGTTTCTGATACGCTATCCTGGACTTCCTCCAATACATTTCGATCCTCTGCAACAACCGCCTGGCAGGATTTATCTTCTAAGCAATTCCTGATGAGAAATAAGAGAACTGCTAAAAGAAGTACCAAGGCCTCTACAAAACCTTCCCAATGCAGAAACAAGTCAAGCCCAAAATTGAAAAGTCCAGGAATAGTCATACCTCTCTGAGCAAACAGACCTGCAGTTCTGAATCCTCCTTGTGTCCAAGGGGTCTCCGGCGGTGGGAGCAGTGGTCAGGGTCCCTCGGCGTCACGGGTTTCAGCACCAGATATCCTGCGCTACCGTCTTGCCTGCAAGAATGACGTGGGACACTTAGGATCCTTCTGCAGAAAAGCTTTAATGCGTCTTGAGAGAGAGAGCATAAGCTTCCAAAGCAGAGACCCAGAATGAGGGAACCCATCCCTTATATAGGAAACAGTCATCACTTTGGACGTGTCACTCTTGGATTGGTCCACTGCCCATTATCCCAGATGATGCCTCGGGAGTAGGCAGGGACAGCAGTGGGAAGTTACCAAGCACATGTGCGTTATCTTGTTCACCTGGCGGTGAAACCGGATGCCAGCGCCATCTTGTAATGGAGTATGTGATTGCGGTCCTCCACACAAAACCTCCATGCTATTATTACACAGGCCCATTACACCTGCTGGGTTTATCCATAAATATCTTTTTTTGTTTTTAATAAATGTCTTAATAGTGCAGCAATGCTAAGGAATCTTTAACTTAATCACTAAAAGGAAAGTGGTGTAACTCTTGTCTGGACAGCAACAAATTCCTTCCCATTTATTCATCATTAGATTAGTGAGTGTATTGAGTTATTTTGGGGTTTTTATGGGGGGGCTGGGAAAACTATTAATGAATGAGATGATGCTTTATTAAGTTCTTAAATCAAAAGTAAGTGCACTATATATCTTCTTCTACCCAGGAACCACATTCAGTTCTTGGTGGCAATAGGCACCTGCTGAATTCTCTCTTCCTGCTGCCCTGTGCTGAGTGGGAGGAGGGAGAAGAGTCTGGGCAGCTCACACTTTCCCTTTCAGATGTTCCCTTTATTCAGAGGAATGTTTGTCTTAATTACCCATGGGTTAAGCTGTTGCACATGAAGGCTTAAGTTTAGAATACCCCCTTTTGAATATATGTAAGAAAACCAACTGAGCACAGGAGATCTTTGTTCTTCCTGGTAAGTAAAGTGTATGCAGTTAGGAGACAATCCAGTCTTGCTGCTGGGGAAATCGAAAGCTAAGTACAATGGGAGGAGGCTTCTCTTCTGCAAACCTTCACTTCTGGGAACAGCAGAATGCAAGACACCCAAGGTTGCTCAACTTGAAGTGGAGTGAAACAACTCAGACTGATGTCATTCTTCCAATATTTAAAAACACTTTGTGTTCTGGGCAGCTGAGAGATTGCAACATACTGGTTCAATCACTGAGAGATTTATTTTCTTACTCAAATGAAACCAGTCCTACTTCTTGCTTTGCAGATGAACTAGGATCTGGACACTGCTGAAGAAATTTCTGAGAAGGTGAGTCCTGAACCCCACTATGAAGAGTTGAGAGTTCTGTGAACCCACAAAGGCATGGGGGCGATCAATGCTGATTCTTTCAGAGGACAATGGAAGGAGCAGGGCTTGTACCCACTGCTTTTAGGGAAATGAACCCACAGCAAATAGATTCTGATGTTTCACTAGGGCAGATGGCAGACATATTTATTCCACCTTTACTGGGGCCTGAGCCAAAAAAAAACCCTGCATTTTGATTATGGCAGACAATAAAATAATTTTCTACGTTTAAGTATGAGTAAAGGCAAAATGAGAAGAAAGCTTTAGTTATCTTGGCTGGAGAGTAAGAAGTACCTTATTGGCTATTTTGATTACTGTAAAATAGTATTTAATGGAAATATATCAGGACATGGAGCTGCACTCTAGTATTCTACATGTGAAACAATGGACATGTATAGCACAAAGTTCTACAGATTCAAAGTTATTCAAGTACATCTTTTTTATTCATCTACCAACATGTTTGCTATCTTTTACATCAGGAGTATCTCAGTCACAGTGAGTTAGTTCCTAGCATCTTGAAAGTCATTTGTTTTCTTTAGTTTTAGATTGTTTGGATTTTTTAGTTTTCTGGTAGGAAACATAGGGGTCTTAAGGAGAGTTAAATAGAAATATATCTCTATTACATATTTTTAGATTATTTTAAAGACTTTGCATGTACCCTGTAGATTTTTAATATGTACTTGAACAGAGTACTTTAGAAATGATTTGAGACATGTATATATGTATGGTTATCTCTCCTGGTTTATCCTTTATGTTTTTCAAACATTCTAAATTTGTGGGGGATGTTTATACCTTGATAGTTTAGTAATTGAGAAATATACTGTTGTATCTATCAAAATGTTCTGGGTTTTATCAAATTCAATGATGAGTATACTCTTTCACATACACATGATGAATATTTGTATGCAACTTTCCATTTGGAGAAAAGATATTCATTGTTGCTACTTATTATGGTCCTATCAAGAGACATAAAATACTAAGAATTACCATACACTATCAGTGTATGGTAAACCCTACATTTAAAATATTAAGGATGTGTTCTGGTTGCTTTTTGGCAACTTGGCACAAGATAAGATTGTCTGGAAAGAGATACCTGGGAGGAGAAAATGCTTCCTTTAAAATTGCTTGAAAGAAGATATGGAGGTCATATTCTTGATTAGTGATTGATGTGAGTGTGTAATTCTTTGGGGGAAGTGCCACTCCTGTTCAGGTAGTACTGGGTGTAAGCTGTGAGAATCAAGCGAAGATTCAATGTTCCTCATAGCTCCTGCTTCAGTTCTTCCCTCCAGGTTCCAGGCTTGAATTAATACTCTGACTTCTTTCAATAAAGGACTGTGATGTGGAATGAAAAATTACATGAACTCTTTTGGTCCCAAGTTGGTTTTGGTCATGATGCTTTATCACAGCAACAGACGCTGTAACTAAAAGAGAAACTGGCACACGGTTTGTGGGATAATATTGTGACACACCTGACTGTGTTTTCGGAAGAATTATGAATGAACTTTGTAACTTTGTAATCTAAAAGCTATTGCATATTAGAGAATAGTGGACTATTGTGGGAACTTACGAAATAATGCAGAGGGCACTGCAGATGATGGAGTCCTGACTTGGACTTCAGAGGGAAGGTTGAATGTTTCCTAAAGAATCTACTGAGGTGACTCAATATTTTGAATTACAACTGTGATTCTGGTCATCTAAGATTGAAGAACTGACTGTGATCAAGAAAAGATCAGCTTTATTGAGGAATAATCTGGGAAGTATTTTCTCACTCTCAGTACACAGAATTTGAAGTTGTGGTCCAGAGCAGGAAAAGATTGTACCTTGTGCTGACAATTTAACTTTGTAATGTGAAAGACTCACCCAGGTGGTATCAGTTTAGGAGGCATGCTGGGATTATAAAGAATAGCTGAGGGTTGCCACTGTGAAATGCCATGAAGCGTTTTTTTTTTTTTTTTTTTTTTTTTTTTGAAGATCCAACCTAGGTGCAGTGAGAGCAGTGAGAACCCCAGCATTTTGAGCTCTCAGTACCATGGGATGACCACTAGAGATAGTATCAGGTGTGGAGGGAGGTATCCTAAGCCTAGCGGAATCACTGTGTGAGTTTGAATGGAAGAGCAAGAGAAATGGAGCTGTCAAGGCCCTTTGGAGATCAGAAAATCTTTTTATACTGTAGAATTTTGATTTTACCTTGATGTGAATGCAGTTATTACCTGGTTTTCCTCTCTTGGAATAAGAAGGTAGGTAGCTTGGTAGCTTATCATTTATTAAGAGCTCAAAGTTGAGATGCTTTGAATTTATAAGACTTTGGAATTTTAGATAGACTTCGGGTGCTTTCGGGAAATTTTGGATATATTACAAAGGCTTTGAAATTTGGTCAAGACTTTTGGTGTTTTAATGAAACTGAACATTTAGTGTTTAGTTTTATAATAGTGAGGCTCAACACATATTGATATCCAGAATCTAGTGGACATATTTTGGCACTGGCATATGTATACTATAGTGTGTAATACTGGAAATGCTATTGTTGTTGGGATTATTAGTCGAAATAAAAAAGCAATAATATTTCAGTAATAAATCAAATGTTCTCATATAAATGGAACCCAAGAAAATTACACATAATCCCTGCCATCACAAATCTGGTAGTATTTGAAATAATTGTGTTTTCATAAGTACCAACTCAAATAAAATCTTTCTATTGTAATTTTCTCTGGGATATAGAGATCAGTATTGTATGAAAATTGGAAAACTGCTCTAAGAAGGGAGTTCTACTATTAAGAACCAGTTTTTATCTCCTCCTCAAATATGTAGATGATCTATTTTTAATGTGTTATGGTTTACAGAGTAGGTTTTTTAATAACCTTCATCTTCACTGTCATGTGTGTGTCTTTGAATATTACATTCATTCTTCATTTATTTGAGCATGGAGGATGTTCAAATTTTATCAAAAAAAGGAAGCAATTGACAGTCCTAGAAATTTAATATCCAATTAAATTGAGGTCCATATAGGCATGATTCCCAATCTGAAATAAAATAAATTGAGGTAGAATATCAGATTCATTCCATTCTCTAAGGATCATCAAAGAAGTATATAAAATGTGAATGAGCTATAAAAAAGGACACTCAGTTCTTTGAGGAATTTTCAGAAAGCCAAATTTTTATAATATCTAATTTTCTAATTATTCTTAGTAGTTCCTCACAAATTTCTCTGATGAGTGTTGAAAGACAAGTGTATATAATAAAAGTTTAATATTACTCCTATTTAGCAGAGTCATATTAATAGGTTATCAACAAGGAACTATGAGTAGTCTCATCACAGGTTTTCCATCTCAGAAATGGTGCAAGGTATTGGTTTCAACTCATACATGCCAGAGATCAAATCAAAAAATGGATGATTAATCCCACAGCATTCATGCCACTATTGCACCAGTGACCATGTGTTGACAGACTGTTTATTACCTCCAATAATCTACAACTGGGTAAGGTTGATGACTATTTTGTTCATCTGGAAGGTATTGTGCATAATATATTGCAAAATATATCCTGTAAGGATGAGGCTTCCAGGTGAGTATCAACTTGGTTTGTCTGTGTTCTGTGACTCAAGAATGTGGTGTCTTCAGTAATAAATTCTGGAATATAACCAAGAGCATTGTCAACAAGCTATATGTTGGGGGTATATGAGAACTGACTGGCCAATAACTTTAACAGAGAAAATTCATTTCTAGAACTGGGCATTTTGTTAACCTATGGTGTCTATTAGAAACTTGTTGTTCATTATACAGAAACTTCATGGAAATTCTTGATAGATAGTTTATAGAACAAATGATGAGTGGCAGATAGATGAATAGATAAATAGATAGAGTGTATATTATATCATATCTCATTTCATATTATATTACATTATATTGTATTTTAGAAAGATTTACATCAGTAGGTTTCTATCTTAGCTTTTGTAAACATAATTAGTGTTAGTTATCCCTTTCTCTCTATTTCTTCTACTATTCTACCCTCCCACTAACGAACCCATTTAACTTTTATGTTTTCAAAAGTTTTCCAAGCAATTAAAAAGAAATTAGACATACCATAAACCTTGACAATAGGATTGTATTTTGTTTATTTTGCAGTAAATGAACTATAGAATAAAAATAAACATAAATAGGATGAGTGCAGATTATTCAAGAACTTCCTTTATATTTTAGGAGAAAAGAATATTTTTGACAAATTAGGAAAGTTTTAAAAGATCTGTGGAGAATTTAAGCATGACTTTTATGTAAAAATTGTGTCTATGTACAATAAGAAACACTAAGTCAAGCCTAAAAGTATAAAAAAATCAAGAAACTACTGATATAATTCCATTCAATAAAATTTAGGGTGCTGCTCTGAAAAGTGTGTAGACATTTGAGAGATTGACAGCAATATGAGCAAAAAAGGACCCAAAGATCACAATCAAGGCCCAGGAGGGACAATACGCTCATAAGGGTTGTTTGAGGGAAAGCCTAGTGGACAAGGTTCAATGGCTCAGCATGACCATGATACTTAAGTCATGGTTTGTCCAGCTACACTGTAATAGGATGGAGTTCATTTGCTTGTAGGTCACTTTACAATGGAAACAATCAGAAACCCACAGGCAGATATCCAGAGATGAGCTATAGCATCTAATAAGAAAGGAAGAAGGACCCAGAATTTTGACACTCATAGCACAAATCTAAAACTGCAACAATTACTGATCCAACACTTTACTCCACCACAACTGCCACTAGTCTAAGTTACCTAACATGTCTAGAAGAGGAAAACTTCCTAGACTTGTTTATTAATATAGAAGTTCTACATCAGTTTTGCACAGTGATGCAGATTATATTTAACTCTATTTCTCTCTCACATGCAATTATGGATATTACCTTTTGGGGTCATTCACTCACACAGCAATATCTGATTTGGAATTGCCTGTATATGTGCATAATCCTATGTCTGCTTACATCTATTTTCATCTTTTAGGATTGTCCATAATTTTAGGGATAATGAGTGAATACAAGAGAATCATTCTTCTAAAGGGATTAGAGTGTATGGATGACAACCACTTTAGGATAATCAAGTCCATACTAAGAAAAAAAATAAATCTATCTAAAAAGATGCAAGATGATTATGACAGAATTCAGATTGCTGACCAGATGGAGGATACATTCCCAAAAGATGCAGGACTGAACACACTGATAGATGTGTGCCAAAGCATTAAAGAACTGGAAGACCTTGCCAAAACCCTTAAAGCAGAAAAGAAAAAAGGTAATGGAGACCAACGGGACACTCATCCCTTCTCCACCCTCTCCAAAATTTCTAGTTCTCTTCAGGGTTCAGAGCTGAAATGTTGCTTTCCCAGCACGTTCCTTAGAAATTACAGAGGTGGTAACATTTCAGATGTCATCAAGTTGGTGATTTTGAGAACTCTTACAAAGAAACTTAATACATTTATGGTAGACATCTTTTGCTTTGTAGGTAAATAAAATAAAAATAGTTGTTGAGGTAGAGTAGAATACCTATCGTGGTAGAAAAACAAGAAAATGATAAAGGAAAACTTGAAAAAAAATCACTTAAAGCATTTAAATAAAGTAAATTTAATACTTGATTAACAATCTTACCCATTGATGGATATCTATTTTGGTAAAAAAAAATGTGATCTAATATTTAAGTAGAAACACAAATATTAGAGATGTGAAGGAGTTTCTTCATATAAAGACACCATATTTTAAAAATATTAGATATACAGGTACACAATTCTGATCTGAGAATTTAGCATAAGGAGCCTCAGTCAAGAAAACCTGCAAATTGAGAATACCCTGAGTTACACAGAAAGATATATGGCCAATATAGAAGTCAAAATCCAATGTTGCTGCTTTGTTACATCAAATATCAAACATAGTACTTTATCATTATTTATGATTTGGAACTATCTTCTTTAGAAGGTGACTTATTAGTATTATGATAAAAGTTTCATGTTTTTAAAATAAGACTGTAGGATAAGAGGGACAGGGTTATACTAATATAAATATCTGTTCCCAACATAGAGAAGCTATGTCCACTACAGTGGGGTTGAGCAGAAAACGCCCTGAGGTAATTCCTGTATCTGACTTGTTACCACTGAAACCCTTCTATCCAGGCAAAGCCTCTGCAACAGAAGAAAGTAAACACACAGACACAAGTATGGACGAAATAGTTCTTGAAATCGTTGCTGGATACTTGATCACACTTTCCACCAGGAGATTGCATTATTATCTGGGGAAAAAGTCAAAAAAAAAAAAAAACCTATTGCTAGAATTTGACATGCCTCAGCCCTAGCAATCCAAGAGTTTTCAGCTTGAATATTTTAATGGGATTTTTAAAAGCCAACCATAGATGAAGGGATGGAGCAACAACCAGTTGAAAGGAAGTAAACATAAGACTATTAAGAAAAAAATCAAGAGTAACAGAAAGTCAGGATGATGGCTAGAGAGAAACACAGGAAGTAGAGTGAAGGACAGTGAGCTTGAAGGATTTTGGTTTGAGGTAGTACTGGGAACAGGTAATTATGGAACATCAGTGGAAAAGGAAGATCAGGTGGTTGCTATCTTTGTCTCTGTGAGCTAGCAGGCTTTCACCACAACGTCTGTCTCTTAAGTTTTTATTGGTAAAATTAAACAATAGCAGCTTTGTTAAAATCAACATGAAATTACTGTCTTTCTCTAAAATCAATAATGAAAATAAAATAAAATATCCATTTTTAAAACTGAAAGAAAATAAATAATTCTGAGTGACCTTCAACCATCTTAATCCTTGGATTTACTGAGTTTCCTTTATTTCAATAGTTAAGAAGCAAAAGAAAGGAAAAAATAAAACTGCATTGGAAAAAAGAAAGCAAGACGAACCCAGTAGTTCCCAATCTCTTTCCACCTGTAATGAATCAAACAAGAATAAACCCTCTTCAAAGGTAAAGTGGCTAATCTCCAGACAAAATGCTTCTACCCAGGGTCTTCCCCTTCTTAACCCTTCAGGAAGACTTAGCACTCTATCTATCTAGTCCAAGACTCTATGAAAATGAAGTTCTAAGTCAACAAATTCATCATGGCCTGTGACTCATTCTGTGGCAGATATACTGGTGCAGTATAACCCCCTCAGAGATGTAAACAAAAAATCACTATGTGGCTTTTTAAAGATCATTTACTAAAATATCAATCACTTTAGGATATGACTCTTAAAACAATTCAACGTACATATGGACTTTGTTATTCCACAGCTATATTCTTACGACACCACAGGGATAAGTAAATGCAACTTTTTAACCCCTTTATAAGACAATCCTTCATGTCTTAGTTAGGGTTTCTATTTCTTTGAAACGATGTCATGACTACAGCAAGTCTTATAAAAAACCATTTAAAGGAAGCTTTCTTATATTCAAAGGGTTAGTCCATTATTATCAAAGTAGGAAGCATGGCAGGATGCAGGCAGACATTGTGCTGGAGAGGTAGCTGAGAGTTCTACATCTCCACAGGCAGCAGTAACAGAGAGTGAGACTGGGCCTGGCTTGACCATCTGAAACCTCAAGGTCCAATCCTCAGCGACACATTATCTCATTCAAGCATTCAAATCTATGAGTCTATAGAAGGAAATCTTATTAAAATCACCACACTATACAATCCATCTGTTGAGACTGAGGTAAACACAATGACACAAATATAATTAGAATCCAGTAATAAAACAAAGATTCAAATGTACTTGAATATATTATGCTTTACTTACTTCTAGCGACATTGCTAAGGTCAGGAGAAAAAACTGTATACAAAAGCACATCTTAGCATGGACAAAGCTGGGGTTCAATTTCCAACACATGGGAAAATCAATAAAAAAAGACATCTTTCTTTCAGAAAAAGAGAAAGATGCCCACAAAAACCGAAGGTGGCAAGAAAAGGAAGCTTACACAGGAGCAGACTCAGCTTCCAGAACCTTCAGGAAGCAACACCCAGAAAGATGAAGGTTGTTTCCAGACCTCTCATAAGCCTCCACCAACACCATTGAGCAGTTCCTCCAACAAGGTACCACTTTCCTATTTCCAGTGCTTGCCCCTTCCTGAAGTTTAACTGGGCTCACCACAGCCTTAGAAAAATATCTCATTGATCCCCTACTTCAGAGATTTTCCTTCTATTACTAAATATCTCATCAAGTTATTTATTCATTTATTACAGCCACCATGGTAGTGAAAAGGTAGATATTCATGAAATGATTTCTAAGACTGTGAACGAACTTTCTGCTTAGGGTTCAGAAGGAAGTATAGAGGAGACAAACCGAGATGAATACTGGAATATATCAATCCCCATTGCCTACTTTCTTCTCAGTCCTTTTCCCTTTGCTGGTAGCCCGACTTCAGGGGCTGTATTCAACATTCTGTGTTCCTCTAAGCAGGTATTTTGACCACATGCTGTTTCCCTGCTTTGAAGTATTTACCCCTGTTCATTCACTAACTAAATACTGTGTAATTGTAAGGGTTCTCTTGCTAGGAGTCAGATTCAGACCCCTTCTAGGCATACACACTAAACTCTCCCAGACATTTCTCATCAAAGGGAATGGGTTCCTGTTCTCATTTTGATGCCTTCTGAACATAATTACAACCATCCTAACCTTGAAAATGGTTCTCATACAATCTCCTAATCGTGTACATTTTCTAATCTTCAAAGTAATGCCCTCATCTAATCTACTGTTCCATTTATATTAGAAATACACTCTCTGATATAAAACACATAGTTGGGTAATCATAGTTAAACACTGCTACCAATAGGGTGAAGTCTACATGTTTCCAAGTCGAATTTCAGAGAGCTGCCTCCATGTAATGGTATCCATGTTGGCCGTGACTGCCAGTATGCTTCCGCTTTGAGTTATACAGTGTTGCCTCCATTTCAACGTGTTGTCCTGATGCTCAAAAATGGAGTAGGAAACCAAGAAGGCAGGTGATCAAAGTAAAATGGTTCAAAAAGTTTTCCTGGTCCCAGGATTCTCCTCCATGCCTGCTATTATGCAAAAAGAAGAATTGTTTGTCTGAATCCTTTCTGATTAACAACATTTAAGGGGCACTTCCCGGGGCTGCCTGTCTAACTCTTTTACCAGAAAGTTTGACAAGTTAGCCAAGGTTTTGTAACTGAAATCTTCAGAATGTTCATACATTAAAAAATAGACTAGAGCATTGGGGGCTTTGTATTCATCCCCCATGGATATAATAAGTATAATCCATTTATTTACAGGTAAAATTAGCATTAACTGGAAACATTAGGTAGGGATTTAAGTAAATGTCCATTTCTCCCTTTATCTAGGTTACAGATGACAATCATTGTTCGGATATACTCCATGAAACTCAGTGAGACTGTGGAATTGGGCCTTATGATCTGTCTGAATTATGCATGTTTATCCTGTGTGTGTTTTATGTAGACACCAAGGAGGGGAAACATACCCAAGGAACCTGCTAAGGAAGAAGGTCATCATCGAGATCCCAAAGAAGTGATGGTTTTGAAAGTAACAGAACCATTTACTTATGATTTGATTGATGACAAAAGGATGTTCCATGCCACAGTGGCGACTGAGAATGAATTCTTCAGAGTGAAGATTTTTGACCCAGTGCTAAGAAATAAGTTCATTCCAAATAAGATCATTGCCATATCAAATTATTTTGGCTTAAATGGGTTTCTGGAAATACATGAAGCTTCCTGTGTGTCTGATGTAGACAAGAAGAGAACAATGAATATCTCAAAAACACTGAAGCAAAGAGCCAATGCAACTCCTAACATTAGAGATCTTTTCTCACAGGGAAAGGGGACATATGTGAATGGAGAGTTTGTGGTATATGAGGTAAGCCATTGCGTTATTTGTGGTATTTCTTTTGCAGTCTGGGATTTTAAGTTTTAACTTTTCACTGGAATTTGCTCAACTTATTTAACACAGGAAGTAATTGTTCTTCATATTAGAAAGAGATGAGTATGGTTTCCTCATTTGGGGATTGGGAGTCTCTTATCATTCTTCTCTACAAGGTAAAACCATGAAAAATCTTTAGAAATTGATTCATCAATAACCTTTGACATTTTTCTACCAGGGACAATCCATTATATCCATCTTATTCCCAGACACTATTGAATTTATAGCACACTTCCAGATTCTAATTCTTTGATAGCTTCCATACCCATATTATTGGCAACTGAGTTGCGAAAAGAGCCAAACTCAAAGCCTACATACAGTTTGAGATGATGAGATTAAAAAACAAGTGACTATTCTGCTCCAGATTGAAGCCATGACCAACAAACCAAGATTATTTCTTTAATGCATTCTCATTATAATATTCTTTAAATTCTATTAAGCTCTTTTGATAGGGTGACTAATATTTAAATACTGAAAGGAAGAGGAGTTTAACAGTCTAGCTTAATTTCACAGTTTATAACTAGACACAACAAAAGTGAGGAAATTCAACAAATCTGGGACTTTCTGGTGTTTCTTTAAGTGTCAATGTACCAATTCATTAGTTTGCTTATGAAGTGTATGATTTCATAATTCCCTGTTTATGAATCAGCCATGGTTTTTTAATTTATCTATGCTATTATTGACTGTGCTGGTGCATTCAGCTACACAATTCATAAGTAAACTAAGTAGGACACGAACTTAAACACCAGAATTAAAAACTATAGATTTAATCCATGCGAGGTTAGGAAAGAGTAGAGTGAACCATGTGTACACTGAGCAAATGTGATCCATTTACAAAGGGTGTGTGTGTGTGTGTGTGATTCTGTCAGTCTGTCTGACTGTTAGTCCCTATTTGTATGTCCGTGTATTTGTTTCTCATCATATTTTTTATTTCTTTTAGTGTGCTCTTTTTGTTTCATTCTTGTTCGTTTACTTCTTTATTCACCTGTTTGTTTTCTTAAGAGAGAGATAAAGAAGCTGAGAAAGTGGTAAGTCTAGGAAGGTAAGGATAATCTAGGAGGAGTAGGGAAGGGAAAATTATGATCAGAGTATGTTACAAGAAAATAACTTTATTTTCAATAAAAATTGAAATAAGTTAAATAAAAAAACTTACAGTAGTGTTTCTCAGACTGACAATGAGCCACAAGTAGCCTTTCTTCTCAGGCCTCCTAGAGATACCTAAGAAACCGGCAATGGTAACGAAAGGGTTCTTGCATTTTATTTTTGTTTTCATTTTTGTCCCTTAAGAAATCTCAGATACTCTTTTATTTTACCATTGTACTTAGAAAGATATTCATTTTTTCCCTAAAAACACACAGGAGAAGAAATCATCCAGTAGATGAAATACAAGAGTGGTTTTTAAGGGCTGCAGAGATGACTCAATCATTAAGGCTAGGCCCACTAGGCTTCAAGAGGGAGTTCAAAGAAAAGATTTGTTCACTAAAACATCTTAAACTCTCTTGTTCTTGACAACCTTTATTTATTTATCTATTTTTTATTTATTTATTTATTTATTTATTTATTTATTTTGTCTGTGAGGGATGGGAAGACACACAAAAACTTTTAAAGTAGTATGGAAGTCAGGAAAAAAGCTCCACAAATGAGTTCTCTCCTTCTACCATGAGTCCTGCTAACTGATCCCAAGTAATCAGGCTTGGCAACAAGCCCCCTTACCCACTGAGCCATCTCTCTTGCCCTTGTACCTGTCATTCTAAACCTAAGAGCCATCCTTGCCTTGGCAGGGACAGGTTTATGCCAACACTCTTTATTCCTCGTAGAGGTGACAAGCTTTGACACCTTTCCTAAAAGATGATTGTTAACTTGCTTTTCAGAAAACAGAGAGGAATTCCTTCATTTACTATGGAATTGAAGATGATACAGGGATAATGGAAGTGGTGGTCTATGGAAGACTGACCAGTATAAAGTGTGAGCCAGGCCAAAAACTTCGACTCATCTGTTTTGAATTGTCGTCAAGCGAAGATAAACCGCAGCTGAAGTCTGTAAGACACAGTAACATGCAGGTGGGTGCTCTGTAATTTAATATTAAGAATTGTTCATATATATATATACATATATATGTATATATATTGTACTTGACTGTTGGCATTACATAGACAATCCAACATGAGAATAAAAATTAAACTTTTCACATTTAATAATAATGTTCCTTCCACTATCTTTTAAGTAAATATTTTTAAATTATAATGAAGAAAATAATTCAGAAAAAACACAAAAGTTGTTATACATTTAGTTAAATAGTAAATAATATTTCATTTATCAAAGCAGAGAGATAATTTGACAGGACTCAGGTTAATTAAGATGTTTGTTTCCAATTATGACTCTTTGATTTTTTAAAATGAGCAGAGTAAAAGCACAAAGAACCTTGGAGCCTCATGTATAATATTCAAATATTGTCTCTTGCTGAGCATGATGAACAGAAACCATAAGTTCCCAAAGATGCTTCAGGCAAATCAGACCACAATGTGCTAATATCCACAATCTTTGTCATACTTACACATTGTGTGGTATTCATTTTACACTTTTACAAAGGCCACTATTACCACGTGAACAGAAGAAATAGAAGGGATCACGTGTTCATTCACATAGAAATGCTCTTACAGCACCATGGCTCTCAGACCACCAGCCCCCATGGCAGCTGCAACAGCAAAGTCCTTTCTCCCTCCTCCCAGCCTGCCTGGGAGACTCTGCAACTCAGTCTCTACCTCAGGGATGGCAGCTCTTTTCTCTCTTCTGGGGCTCTGTGTCCAACTCGTCTCTTCCACCTGTGCTCAAGTCTGTAGGAGTGACTAGCTACTTTCATAGTCCCAAATAATGAAGAAAACTGACTCAAAGAACATTTAAAAAGATAGACCAGTGAAAAATGGGATGTGACCCATGGGGACGTATCAGTATGAATGTAGAGAGTGTTTGGAGCCATTTGAATTTCACTTCATCTGATCTCATCATCTTCTTCTTTAAGGTCGTCAATGTCAGAAAGAAAATCCCTCAAGCCTGATTCAGATCTGAAAACCTGGATGCCAAGGATACTGTTTATGGAGATAAGATCCAAGTCCAGAAAATACATGTACATGTGAACTGTTGCAATACCATATCTATGAAAGTCAGCTCCTTTTTTAATGTTTTTCCAGGACAGGATTTCTCCGTTTTGTCCTTGCTGTCCTGGAAACCACTTTGTAGACCAGGCTGGCCTTAAACTCAGAGATCTACCTGCCTCAGCCTTCTGAGTGCCTGGATTAAAGGTTTGCGCTGCCACCATCAGACCTGCTCTTAATTCTAGGAAATGGTACTTTCTTATATTCTTTATAAACTTTTGTGTGATCTAAGTTCCATGTTTTTATCAACAATTTTTATACTTATTAATCTGTAAGTTTTACTTATAAAACTTAAATATAAAACCACATTTTCAATAAAGCAGTGCTTCCTTGGGAATATCTGTCAGCCATTTGAGAATTGCTGTAAAATCAAAAGTATAGAAGACATGCTTCATGTGTGATGTTAAGGACAAAACATGTCAAAGAACAAGTGGAACACGTCCGCCCCAGAAAAACCAAGGCATTAATAGACACAGAAGATTGAATTCAGCTTTGAGTGCCATTTCCAAAGCTAGTGTGCTGAGGACAGGGCAAGTCTTCAGGCCCTTTTTGCTCAACAAATTTGAGTGTTTCATAGAGTTTAATTATTGGAGCAAAGAATCCACAGAAGTGAGGTGTCATGAATGGGGAATATTATTTGCATTAGTATGGAATCTCAACTCAAATTCTAGAATGAAATAATGTCACTGGAAACCTTGAGATCAAAATGACAAAGCCCTGTGGTAAAGAAATTAAGAAAATAGTCAGGATTTCCAGAGAGGCCTTTCTGGAGTATTGTTTGCTTCTCTTACTGCTATGAAAAGGTACTGACTGCTGCAGGAGCTCATTCAGAACCTTGAGCCAATAGCCTTTAAGATACCAGCCCACTTGGGCATGATCTCTTTTGTTTTAAAAAGCCGAAGTAGCCCTGCTCTTTCTCTCTTGCTTCTGGCTCCTAGACTCAGTTCCTGATGGTGCAGACGGCCATTGTCTAGGACAGTGATCTGTAAGTTTTCCACTTAAATAAATAATCCTTTTATTAATCATAATTCCAAATTGGTGTGCGATTGTTTTGTGACTTACTTCTACATCTGATGCACACATGAATTTGGAAGTCCATGTCTTATTTCCCAATCTAATATCATGAAAATTTGGGGTTAATGGGGATGGCAGTTAGTCCATGGTCACTTCCCATCAATAGATCAATGCAACTTGAAAATCATATGTGGAAGGGAATTCTATTTTTGGTTTTGTTATTTTTGCTTTTTCTTTTATTATTTCCTTTTTTCAGTTTGTTCTCCCAGCACATAAGGGTGAGACAGGCTAGCATGGCAAAAAGCTTAACCACTTGAGACTTCACTTTTCTTGTTTGATAACCACAGTTGCACTTTCCAACCTGAGACCATTATCTGCATATTCTGTGTACACACATTCTGCTATCAATATACCTGAAACCTATTGACTGCATGGATAACCACACACACACACACACACACACACACACACACACATATATATATATATTATTTATATTCAAATATTTCACAAAATCTTTTTGATACCAAGATAGGGAATCTAATCCAGACTAGACTAGTTCAGGTACATGTACAACAAGACAAACTGTCCCTTACAAGGAACTTTTATGATGAATATCATGTTGACCACCTTCCTCCTATGTATAATTGTGTGTATATAATCAAATGAAATACTTTGTAGAAAGGATCTGCACAGGAAGTAAATGCCTACCTAATCTAAGTCTGTCAGTTGAAATGAAGTTCCACCCATGTCACATCCACACAGCACCCCAACTCCTTCTCCTGAACCCCATGAAAGTGGCTCCAAACAATAGTTGGGACCCTTGAGCACCTTTCCTCATGTGACCACTGTTGCTCTTCATACATATCCCTGTCTGCTCTGTATGGCCACTGTGCTTTGAGAAAATTGTCAAGGCTTCTTCATAATCTGTATGAGCCTTTATGTAAATCTTTTAATTAAAAGGCAAGATTTTGGAAACATTTGACTTAGATTCTGACCACCCCCATATACTGCAACAAAGATCCATGAAGAAACCACACCAAATGCTGAAAATTGTCTTAAATTCCCAAATACTCCCGATCTGTGAGTATTTCATTTATCTTCCTTATATAACACTTTATCAGTAGTTTCCTGACACACCAAAGAACAGAGAGAAGAAAATGACTACTTTCTGTAAAAGAAAGAGACAGGGAATTGTATCTTATATAGACCTAAAGTTTCAATTTGTACAATCCACAAATGCTATGCAACAAAGATAAGAGTAACAGTAACAAATCCACCTACACAAAGTAGACTGAAAGCATTTTCTGCCTGTTTTGTATGAAAATTTTCCTCAGTAGGTGTAAACAAGTATCTACTCACAGCAGACCAAAGACCAGATCCAAATAAGTTCAATTTGTTGAATGAATAGGATTTATTTTTATTATATTTCTTACAGGAATATTGATGAAGTGTTACTTATAGAAGCAGAAATGACTCCAAGATAGCTATGCCACCAGTTCATCCCACAATGAGTGTCAGCTCACAATAGCCAGAAATCTGTAGCACCCTTGACAGACTGTAGACTGTACAACGCTTTGGAAAGTGTCCTTTTCAGCTAGTTCAGGTGGTCTGAGTCCCTTCTGTACAACTTGGTTGACCTCCACTTTTTCTACATAATATGCTTATAAAAGGTTGTCTGAGCATGCCTAGCAACATCTTGGATATTCTATAGGAAGGAGGACAGAATTATATCTGTTTCTAGGGTTTCCTGAAACCTCTAAGTTGTTTATTTCTTGACTAATGATTTTGCTTGCAGGATGCGAGTGTCCACCCATTATTAAAATATCCTTCTATTCTGCATCCTTTTGTTAACTCCCTGTGTTTTATCAATCTTTCCTCTACGGTGAAAGAGTCTGATTTCTTTTTGCAGGGAGATGCTATTTATTCCTGAGATGCAGATATAGGAACTGCAGGGGCCCACAGCGAATCCATTTCTCTCTAGACTCATGGACAGAGAGTTAAAGTTTGTCAAGGCCAAATAACAGGATGTTTGATTAAGGTTGTGATTACTAGATGTGTTGAGTAATAAGGGGGTTATTATGATTATTTGTTCCTTGTCTCATTGGTAAGAAATCTTTTCACTCCCCTTTTGCTTGGGGTATTAAGGACTATAGTTAATAAACTTGGGGTTTTTCAGTATTCACTGAGAGGCCTCCCAATTCTATCTTCTCTTTTTTGTCTCCTTCTCAATCCTCCATGAACTTTCAGGCACATTTGAACAAATCGGCTCAACTAGACAAGGAACAAACTTGGTGACTGAGCAATTGGTAACTTATTATCAAGTTTTGGGCTCTCCTATTTAACTGTGTCTTCCTTGAGAAAAAAACTGTCAGTCACATAGCCAGTCAGAAGACCCTTAGATCAACTCTGACTGTTTAGAACAATGTGCAGATACCCTGAGTAAACTGCAATTTTAGCCCATAACTTTCCTCTCAAAGATGCCATTTCAATGATGCTTTTTCAAATGCTTTCAATAAGGCTTGGCTTCTTGTGCCATGAAACTTGAGGAATCCACAGGATCTGGGAATCTTTTCTATCTAGGCTAGAGCCAGAGCACTTCCTCAACACCTAATAGAAATACTAATATGATTGATGCAGATGGGAAATTTCCCTTGTGTGTGATGCACTCATCTAGTCTATAGAAATCCTTCTCTACTATCAGCAAACAGCTCAGCATCACTGTGTGAACTTGGAAAAACTGTCCTCTCAAGATTAGTCCTAATATAGGACTCCTATGCCATTTTTATTATTTTTATTATTATTATTATTAATTATTAATTATTATTATTTTGGCAGTGAAGGTAAAGCTGGTCACATGAAAAAATGATCACCCATTCAGTCATTTCTCCTGGTCTAGCTTCATCCCTTTGTGATTCTCTAAAATGCAAGGTACCCACCTCTCTCTCTACACGGGACTTCAGAGTCACCAAACTTGGCAGGAACCCATGTTGCCCACCTGCTTGCCTGTGCCCTTCTTTGCCTCCTCCATTCTGCTCTCTCCAGTGGACTCTTAGAGCACCTACAGCCTTCTTACTTCATCCCCTGCACATAAGCCACCTCCATCCATATAAGACTCACTGATTTCCATGGCCATAGCCAAGGTAACTCTGGTTATTTCTCTACTCTTCTTCCTAGAGTTGGACTCTAAGACCTGTTTATCAGAACTATGGAGCCAGCCCTTCCCTTTATACCTCCCAGTGTTTCTGAACCTGTGGGTTACAACGCCTTTGGGGCTTGAACAACCCTTTCACAGGATCACGTAAGGTCATCCGCATTATGACATAACTGTAGAAAAATTACACTTATGAAGTAGTAATGAAAATAATTTTATGAATGGGGTCACCACATGAGGATGTATTTAAAGGGATGCAGCATTAGAAAAGTTGAGAATGAGTGTGCTACCCTAACACCAAGATCACCACTGCACCAATCAGGGACTACATAGAATCTGAATCCAGAACTCAAACTAGAGCTTGAGATCTGAGAGTAATTGGAGTCTAAACAGTAACACTCAGACTGACCCCAAGACTGAAATCTAAGCATTATTTTCCTTATATACCATACCCAATGCTTGTTTTCATAGGAATATCCCTTATTAAGCAGGAAAGAGAAGTTAAATGGCTGCTTGTTGTCAGAGGCTTTCTATTTAGCCTGGTCTCGCAGTCATTAAGTCCTAAAGAAATCACACAGAGGTCTACATTAGTTATAAACTGATTGGGACATTAGCTCAGACTTCTTAATAACTCTTACAACTTATGTTAGACCATTATTCTTGTCTTTGTTAGCCATGTGGCTTGGTACCTTTTTCAGTGTGGCAGATATCTTTCTTCTTCTGTGGCTGGGTCCGGACTCAGGGCCAAGCTTTCCTCTTCCCAATAGTCTCCTGTACTACTTCCTGCCTTGTTGTCCATCCTATACTTCCAGTCTGACGTCTGATCAATCAGCATTAATTTAAATTATAATTGACAGAATACAAACAATTGTCCCACACCACTTCCCCCTCTTTTTTTAATATCTAGAACTCTGAATCTAATATCCTTTGTTTAGCTTTTTTCCTGACCATTAGCCATAACAACCTGTAACCAACATATTAAAAAAAGGAAAATATCCTTAGACCATTTTTTGGGAATGTGGGAATAGTTTTCTAGGCGACTTCCTGCTAGTTGGGGGGCACTGATGATCTTATGGGAACCTACATAAAATTTAGAATTATGATCAAGTTGTGACTGAAATAAATATCCTGTGAGGCTTGATCATCTCAGGCAGCAGTCTTGAATCTGTTCTGGATGTAGAACTCTGACATCTGGGCCATCTGTTCCTACTGGAGATTTCTCAGGTGGTCTTCCTTGATCAAGCCTGATTTTTCTTAACTCAGAATAAATCCACAGCCTCTCATTTCCTGTGGAAACAAAAGCAAAACCTCTTCTCCAAAGTAACATACTCTTTGACTTCAATTTTGAAGTCAAGGTATTTTCAAAATACCTATCTTGGATTAATTCCAAATATAAACAAATATCTTTTAGCAACTGTTGCTCCTTCCTCAGCATTTAAATAATCTGAAGAAAACATAATAACATACAGTATCCAGACTCTCTGTGTTTTTTCATCTTTATGTGGCTTTTTGAGACAGGGTTTCCTTCTGTGCATCTTTGTCCTGGAACTCACTCTGTAAAACAGGCTGTCCTTGAACTCATAGAGATCTGCTTACCTCTGCCTCAAAGCTCTGGGATTAAAGGTGTGTGACACCACACCTTGAATTCAAGGAGATCTGCCTGTCTCTGTCTTCCAAGTGTTATGATTAAAGGTTTGTGCCACCACACTCAACTCTTCTTTCTTTTTTAAGGACTTTAACCTTTTTCTTTTCTCTCCCAAGCCTGCATATATTTTTAATGCACTGTAAAACATTTAGAGGTTTTCTTCATCTTTGAATCTCTCTTTACTTTTCATCAACACCATTTGAGTGTTTCTTGGCAGAGCTTCTTCAAAGAGCTGTAAGGTTTTACAGCTAAAGCTGAGTCAGAAAGCCTCTCTTAAATGAAAGTGCTTGCCTCTAGCAAGCAGAACCCATCTGATAAAATGCTTCTATCACTAAGACATGCTTTACTCTATTCTTCTCTGTCTACAATTACTTCCCAAGCTCTCCCGTGCTTTATGCAGATGCAATTGACCACATGGGTGTCATTCTGCTGACTGAGTTTTTCTAGTATCCTTGATATTTGTTCCTAGTGTATATAGTTTTGTATTGGGTTCGGGACTCTCTTATTTAAAAAGGAGAAGGTGCTGTGTGAGCACATTCTGTTTCTCTAGTCAATACCCTTTAAGATACCAGCTGAATTGGGCATGGGCTCTTTTGCTTTAAAAAGCATTGGTAGCCATGTGCTCACTCTCCTGCTTCTGACTCCTGCTTCTGGCTGTTAGACACTGTTCCTGTTCTCTCAGAGGGCTGTTGTCTAGGACAGTAATCTGTAAGTTTTCTCCTTATATAAATATCCCTTTTATTATCCATAATTCTGAACTGGTGTGGGATTGTTTTGTGACTTACACCTTCAGCTGCTTTCTGACTCTGACAGAAAAACAGCAGGAAATGGTCTTGCAGGTACAATTTTAAAGGAGGAAAAGGTAACATCTGTGCTAGAATTGGCTAGGATGCAGTGGTAAAGAAGATAGGGGAACAAGGAGGAGAAGTGGACAAGGGAAAGGGGAAGGGAATAGAGGAAGAGAAACTATATTTAGAATATGTTGTACAAAAATAAATTTATTTTCAATAAAAATTAAAATAAATTAAATTAAAATAGCTCATAATAGTGTTTCTCAGACTCACATTGAACTACAAGCATCCTTTTTTCTCAGGCTTCCTGGAGGTGCCCAAGAAAACTGTAATGGTAAATAATTTTTTTTACTTAATTTGTGTTTTCATTTTTGATCTCTTACTTGGGATGCTTAAGAAATCTCAGTTTTTCTGATATGTTACCACTATTACTTAGGAAGATTCTCAGTTTTTCCTAAGTCAGAAGAAGTCTCAAGTAGGTAAAATGTAAGTGTGTTTTTCAAGGGCTGCAGTGGTGGCTCAGCCATTAAAGACTAGGCTCACAAAAGTGATTTCCGTGAAAAGCTTTGTTCATAACAACATCTGAAACTCTTTTGTCCCTATAAATCTAATTTTTTTCAGTTATTTCTTTATTTTGCCTGTGAGGGCTGAGAGGAAAGGCAAGGGCTGTGAATGTAGTGTGGAAGTCAGAAGAGAAGTTCCAAGAATGAATTCACAAAAATAGGTTGTCAAATAGGGTAGTCCTATGGCCACAAATGTATTCCCAATGATATAGAAAAAGACTGGTTGACTGTTAAGACAATCAGAGGTCTCTGACACTATGTAACATTTCACCCTTTTGGAGAAAATGACTAAATAATTAGGCTTAAAGTTTTACTTAGTTATTATAAAAGATATAATAGGTATAAAACTTTTGACTCGGGAAGATATGGTAGCTAATAGAGTATTGTCTCTAAATTTGATAAGTACATGTTGACTAGAGAGTATAAATGTAATTCTTTTATTGATACTTACTTGATAACATTTTTTCATATATAATTTAACTACCTTAAAGTTAGAGACTTCCTTTCCAATCAGACAAAAATGGAGGAATATACAATATTCCTTTATACTGTATGAATATTTGTCACTGTGATTGATTTAATAAAGAAATTGAATGGACAATAGCTGGACAGGATAAGGTAATGCAGGAAAGTGAAACTAAAGAAACTGAGAAGTAGGGCAAAGTCAGGAGTCATGAGTCAGACACTGAGGAAGCAACATGGGAAGTTCATACATATGGTAAATGAGCCTTGAGACGGCACAAGTATTAATAAAAATGGGTAAATTCAAGTTGTAAGAGGTAGTTATTAGTAAGCCTGAGTTATCAACTGAACTCTATAATTAATATTAAGTCTCTGAGTGGCTATTCAGGAGTGATGCTGGAACAGGAAAACTGTGCCTACAGGAGTTGCTGTTAATTCTGGAAACTCAGAAGTAGGCACAAGCTTGGAGACTGTGCACACTGTTTCCTTAATTAGCAGGTATTCTACACTTCTTATTGGGAACTTCCTTGAGCAAAGACTGCCAGTAACACAGTCACCCGCTGATTTTTATATCAACTCTGAATGTTTAGAATGATACACAGATACTGTGAGAAAACTGTACAATTTTATCTCATGGCTTCAGTTCTCAAATTGTACTTTCAGTGATGTTTTTAAAATGCTTTCTATCAGATTTTTGTTTTTCTGTCATAAAATTGGAGAACTCTACATGAGCTGGGAATCATTTCCATCTAGGCTAGAGCCAGAGCACTTCCTCAACACCTAATAGAAAGACTCCTATGTTTGTGCAAGTAGGAAATTTCACTTGTATGTGATGCACTCTGTAGCTAGTCTACAGCATCTTTCTCTGTTATCAGCAAGCTGCTTGGTATCACTGTGTGGGCTTGGAGAAACTGTCCTCTGGAAACCCTTACAGAAGCTAAAGATTAGTTCTTCTATAGGGCTCCTTGGCACACTTTTTTGGATTATTTTGGCAGTGAAGGTCAAACTGGTAACATTAAAAAGAATCAGCCCCATTCAGTCATTCCTCCTAGCCCAGCTTCATCACTTTGTAATTCCAAAGAATCCCCCACATATCTCCCAGGGACCTCAGAGCCACCACACTTGACTAGAACCCATGTTTTCTACCTCCTTGTCTGTGCCCTCCTTTGCCTCCTCCATTATTCTCTCTCCAAAGTACTCTTACAGCATTGCTGCATTCCCATTTAAGCCCATCCACATAAGACACCTGTATCCATATAGGACTAACTGACATCTATGACCATAGCCAAGGGAACTCTGGTTTTTCCTCTACTGGTTCCGAGAGCTGGACTCTATATCCTGTTGAACAGAACTATGGAGCCAGCACTTTCCTTTCTACCTCCTAGCAGTTCTGAACCTGTGGGTTGCAACTCCTTTAAAGCTTGAACAACACTTTCATAGCAGTCACATAAAAACATTTATATTAGGATTCATAATGGTTGCAAAATTTCAGTTATAGAGTAGCGATGAAAATAATTTTATGGTTAGGGTCTCCACAACATGAGAAACTGTATAAAACAATACAGTATTAGGAAGGCTGAGAACCACTGTGATAACCTGACATCAAAAATCTGTACCAGTAAGAATGGCCAAGATCAAAATAACTGACGACAACTTATGCTGGAGAGGTTGTGGGGAAAAGGGAACACTCCTGTATTGCTGGTGGAAATGCAAACTGGTACAGCCATTTTTAATGTCAGTGTAGCAATTTCTTAGAAAATTAGGAAACAACCTTCCTCAAGACCCAGCAATATCACTTTTGGGTATATATCCAAAGGACGTTCAATCATGCAACAAGGACATGTGCTCAACTATGTTCATGGCCACATTGTTTGTCAGCCAGAACCTGGAAACAACCTAAATGCCCGTCAACAGAAGAATGAATAAGGAAAATGTAGTAGATTTACACAATGAAGTACTACACAGCAGAAAAAAATAATGACATCTTGAATATTGCAGGAAAATGGATGGAGCTAGAAAACATCATTTTGAGAGAGGTAAGACCCAGAAAGACAATTATCACATGTACTTACTCATAGGTGGTTTTGAAACATAAAACAAAGAACACCAGACCACAAATCACAATCCCAGAGAACCCAGACAACAATGAGGGCCCTTAAGAGAGACATACATAGATCTAATCTACATGGGTAGTAGAAAAAGACAAGATCTCCTGAGTAAATTGGAAGCATGGAGACCTTGAGAGAGGGTTGAAGGGGAGGGGAGAGGTAGGGAGGAAACCAGAGAAAAAGATAGAGCTCAACAAAAATCAATAAAAAAATGTGCACCAATCTGGAACTATTTGGAATCTGAACCCAGAATTCCAACTAGAACTTGAAAGCTGGGACTAACTGCAGTCTGAACATTAACCCCCACAGTGACCCCAAGACTGAAATCTAAGCATTATTTTCCTCATCTAACTGGGATGGGGACAATAGTGACCAAAAATCTGAACATCCACCCAGAATGGTTTTACAGATATCCACACCAAACATAACTGTGCATTTTCATAACTATATATTAATTACCAATACAAAAACAAAAACAAGTAATCAAGACAATATACCTCGTCCCTAAATAATGCAACAACACAGAATGGGATTCCTCCATAGTGAAGGCTCCCTTCCAGATCCTGGATTAAGAAAAAAATCACACCCAAATGCCCATTTTCACAGAATGATCCTTTAATAAGTGGGGAAGACACATCAATTAAGTGAGCCGAAAAAGATTTCTGATTGCTGAACTTTGGTAGTCAGACTTAAAATAGAAAGTGAGTGTCCAAGTAAGAGAATAGACCTTGGAGGCTAGCTTTATAATCTAACATTGTTTTTAACAAGTCAGAGGAAATGGGGAAGAATGACAAGGCCTGCCCTAGTCACATGCTCTAATGGGCTAGTTTCCCTTCAAATGCTATGGTAATAAGCCCTGAGAAAAGCAGTTTAGTAGCAATACATGACAAACACTTCAAAATAGCACCTATGAATATGCTTCAGAACAATAAAGGTGATAATAATAAGTTCCTGACTAAAAACCATGTGTACACAAATAGTTGGTGTTGTGGTATATTAGTTGAAGATGTGTTACATTTAATTATGCTGAGGAACATTTCTTTAGTGATGCAAAGGTATGTTGCATTATTTATGTTGTATGTATTTAACTCTGAGAAGCTATCTTACTTTGCCAATCTAAATCACCTGATAGATCTAATAAAGAGCTAAATCTCCAATAACTGTCAGGAGAAAGGTTAGGTGCGACTGGCAGGCATAGAGAATAAATAGAAGGAGAATTCTGGGGGGTAGGAGGATCAAAAAAGCAAAAAAAAAAAAAAAAGGAAAAGAGGACACCATGGGCCAGCCACCCAGCTACACAGCAACCCACAGAGAAAGAGATAAAGAAAGGTGTATAGATAGATAGATAGATAGATAGATAGATAGATAGATAGATAGATAGATAGATAAAAAAACAGATACAAAAGATGGATGGGATAATGAAAAGCTGGCTATGAACAGGCCAAATTAAGGATGGGCATTCATAAAGAAGAATAACAATCCACGAGATCCAATCTAACTACTGTTAATTAGAACCAAAAGCAATCTATAGATTCAATACAATCTCCATAAAAATATTCATCACAAACCTTGAAAGAACAGCACTCAAAGTCATATGGAAAAACAAAAAACCCAGGATAGCCAAAACAATCCTGTTTGAAAAAAAAAAAAAGGAATTTACAGAGGCATCACCATCCCTGACATCAAGCTCTATGATAAAGCTACAGTAATGAAAAAAGCTTGGTATTGGCATAAAGGCAGACATGTTGACCAAAAGAATCAAATCAAAGACACGGATACCAATACACACCCCTACATATCTGATTTTTAGCAAAGAAGTTAAAACTATACAATGGAATAAAGAAAGTATATTCAACAAATGGTGTTGCCATAACTGGATGTCAACATGTAGAAGAATGAAATAGATTCATATCTATCCCCATACATGAAACTCAAGACCAAATGGATTAAAGACCTCAGTATAAATATGACCACACTGAAGACAGTGTCTAGAAGACAAAGTGGGAAGTAGTCTTCAATGCTTGGGCACAGGAGATAACTTCCTAAATATAACCCCAGTAACACAGACACTGAGAGCAACAATAAATAATTAGGACGTCTTGAAACTGAGAAACTTCTGTAAAGCAAAGGACACAGTCAATAAGACAAAAAGAAAACCTCCTGAATTGGAAAAGATCTTCACCAACCCCATATCAGACAGAGGACTGATCTCCAAAACACACAAAGAACTCAAGAAATTAGACATCAAAATTGCAAATGATCCAATTAAAAAATACAGAACTAAGTGCTGTGGGACAGTGTCTTGTACCCTGTCACTTGTATTGTTTTAACAAAACACTGATTGGCCAGTAGCCAGGCAGTATAGGTGGGGCAGCCAGGCAGGAAGTAGAGGTGGGACAACAAGAATAAGAAAATTCTGGGAAGAGAAAAGACACAGTCATCATCCAGACACAAAGGAAGCAAGTTGGGAATGCTTTGCTGATAAAAGGTGACAAGCCATGTGATTAACACAGACAACATTATGGGCTAATTTAAGATGTAAGAATTAGTTAACAAGAAAGTCTGAGCTACTAGGCCAACCAGCTTATAATTGATGGAGGCCTCTGTGTGTTTCTTTGGGACTAAATGGCAGCGGGACCTGGCTAGACAGAAACCTCCAACAACTAAACAGAGAATTCTTATTAGAAGAATCTCAAATTGCTGAAAGATGCTTAAGAAAATGTTCAGCATTCTTAACCATCAGGGAAATGCAAATCAAAATTATTTTGAGATACCATATCACACCAGTCAGAATGGCAGAGATCAAAAACACCAATGATAACTTATGCTGGAGAGAATGTGGAATAAGGAAAGCATTCACCTATCTAGTGGGAAATCAGTATGGCATTTTCTAAGAAAATGGGGAATCAGTCTACCTCAGGATCCAGCAATACCACTCTTGGGCATATACCCAATGGATGCTCAATCATACTACAAGGACATTTCTTCAACTATGTTCATAGCAGCATTATTTGTAATAGTCAGAACCTGGAAACAACCAAATGTCCCTTAACCAAAGAATGAATGAAGAAAATATAGTAAATTTACACAATGGAGTACTACTCAGAGGTAAAAAATAATGATATCTTGAAATTTGCACCTAAAAGGATGGAACTAGGAAAAATAACATCATGATCGAGGTAATTCAGACCCAGAAAGATGAACATGCTATGTAATCAGTCATAAGTGGGTACTAGCTGTAAAGCAAAGCCAAGGATAACAAGTCAATAGTCTATGATTCTAAAGAACGTAAGTAACAAGGTGAACCCAGAGAAAAACATACACAGATCCACCTGGAAAGGGGAAATAGGTAAGATTGCCTGACAAAATTTGGAGTACGGGGGATGAAGAGAGAAGGGAGGGCAGAAGAAAAAGAGGAGGGAGAAGGGGAGCATCAAGGAGAACTTGAGAGAATGGGATAGTCAAGATGGAGGAAGGACAGAGATGAGAGCAAGGAAAAAATATTTTTATTGGTTGAGCCATCATGGGGCTAGCAAGAAACCTGGTGCTTGAGAAATGCGCGGGAATCCATAAGGATGACCTCCGCTAAGACCCTCAGCAAAAGAGGAGAGGGTGCCTGAACTGGACTAGCCCTGTAGTCAGATTGTTGAATATCTTAAATATCACCATAGAACATTCATCTATCAACTGATAGAAACAGAGGGAAAGGCCCATAGTGGAGCACTGTGCTGAGCTCCCAAAGTCCAGTTGAAGACTGGGAAAGTAAGAATATGAACAAATAGGTTAAGACCATGATGGGAATCACCCACTGAAGCAGTTTACCTGAACTAATGGGAGCTCACCAGCTCCAGCTGTACAGGGAAGCAACTAACATAAGACCAAACTATACCCTCTTAATGTGGGTAACAATTGTATGGTTGGAACAGACTGCAGGACCTCTGGCAGCAGCACCAAGGTTTATCCCTATTGCTTGTACTGGCTTTTTGGAAACCCATATTCTTTGGATGGATAACTTGTTTAGTCTGGAAATAGTAAGGAGGAAGGAGGGCCTTGGACCTTCTTCAAAGCAATTTGCCTTACCCTCTCTGAGGAGTGGATGGGGGCTGTAATGGGGGATAGGTAAAGGGGATGGGAGGAGGGAGAGGAATAGGAAGCTGGGATTGGTATGTAAAATAAAAAAAGAAAGTCTGTTTTCTTTTTAAAAAAATAATAAATTTTATAATAACTAAAAAAGAGAATTGAGTCATTTACTAAAGTTATACAGGACCCAAAGGAATCCTTCACAGATTTCTCACAAAGATTGACATCAGCAGTAAATGGAATGATACAAAGTTTAGAAACTAGAAAATAATAATTGAATCTCTGACTTTGAAAATTCTCTCTCAATGAAAAGGGATAATTAGGCCTTTAAAGGCAAGGACAGCATCCTTGGAAGAATAGATCTGAGATGCAGTTAATACTGAATCTCAAGATCGTGATGATGGTTAGATAGAAAGTGATATCCCAAGGTTTGAGGAAAACTCAAAATGTCAAGGATTATAATTGTGGCAAACATGGTCACCTTAAAAGTGATTGTAAACAGGGTGTTCCAAAAAATGTGTTTTTTCTAATCATAATCCAAACAGAATTCCCCTCAATTCTGTATCTGCAGAAGGTGTGGCAAATGCATTTACAGTAACTATAAAGGAAACTCCTTCCCAGGGCAAATAAAAAAAAAGTAATGCCTATGGTAAGAAACAATATTATCTGGATAATAAAATAGCTATAAAAGAGAGAACAAAAATTCAGGAGGAACCATAAAGGGGATGTTTTGGCAAGCCTGTATAAATGAACAAAGATCAAAATTAAAAACTAGAAAAATATGATGTTGAATTGAAGGTCTGGTGCAGATGTAACAACAATTTATGGATTGGGACTTTATCTCAAAGAAAATAGAGCGTGAGATGGGTTGAATGTATAGGGCCAGAAAGAAAGAAGGAAAATGAAAGAAATATGTTGCCAACATAGCTATGAATTTGCAGGGATGTGATTTGTTATAGCAAAGGAATACCCAGATTAATATTTTCCCAATCTTAGAAACAAACCATAAATTAACATATGTTTCTGCGAAAAATTTTACAATATATTATAAATAACATTCACCAACCATTCAGGTAGGAGAACACTTTAGAATATCGTGCTTCACAGAAAAGTCTGACAGACATGCAGACTGATAGGCTGCAGATGGATGCTCCGGCATTCCAGAGGAACCTTGGTGACTGTCAAGGCAGCCAGTTGCTTCTGTCATTTCTCACAGTTTTGGGGAGCTGTTTGCTTGCGCTTTGTGCTTACTCAGGCTATGTGATTTTCTTCTCAGAACTCTGATGGAGTTGAAAGCTTTATAGTTTTATAGTTGTACTTTTTCTAGATACCAGATTCAGGGCCTTTGTTCAGGTTAAAAGGGATGTGTCAGATTTGTTGATTCCCATGGGAAGTCTAACCTTCTCTGAGTAGTGGTCGGGGTGTGGAGTGCGGGTAAGGTGGGGGAGTGGAAAGAGGGGAGGAGTGGGACCAGGGATAGGTATGTAAAATGAGAAAACACTATTTTAAAAAATAGATTTTAAAAGGAGTATAAATTTTAGAGACATTAAAAGATAGTGTTGGTAATGTGAGTTAGAATAGTGAATTCTGTACAACCTTTATACTCACCAAAATAGAAAAGATGTAGAGTATTTTCTCTGAATGTGTCAGTTGTTGATTGACTACACATTAGTGATGTATTATTGAAGGTATATTTTGTATAAAGTTATTGTACTTACAATATATAGTTTTTCTTACATTAGTTATATCGCTCTTTTTATTTTAGACAAAAAAACCAGGAAATGTAGTGATATTATTTTGTGCTTTAACAAGTAAAACTTGCCTGGAGATCTGAGTACAGCGCTAGCCACTAGCTACTCATAGAGTCCAGGTGGTGGTGGCACACACCTTTAATCTCAGCTCTTGGAATGAGAAAACAGGAAGTGATGTGGCTGGACAGAGAGAGGAATGGAAAGCTAGCGGAGACAGGAGCTAACCCATTTCTGGCGAAAGAATTGGAGAGTTAAGAAGTGGCTGTGGTTCACTCCTTTGTCTCTCTGCTCTTTCAGCATTCAAGCCTATATCTGATCCGTTTTTTTTTAATTATTATTAAGAACATTTAGAATTCACCCTACACTACACGGAATATCTTCTTCTGTCCAGGATATACATTCAGTTCTTGGTGGCAATAGACATCTGCTGAATTCACCTCTTGCCACTTCCTCCCTGGATGGAGAGGAGGGAGAAGTGTCTGAGTGACTCACCCTAAATTTTCAGATGTTAACTTTATTCAGAGGAATATGTCTCTTAGTGACCCATGGGTAAGGCTGTTGGACATGAAATGCTAAGTTTAGAACATCCATTTGTGAAGAAAATCAACTGAACACAGGAGACTTTTGCTTGTCTTAGTAAGTAAAGTGAATCCTTTGGAAGACAATCCAGTCGAACTACCAAGGGAAATCAAAAGTTAAGAACATTGGGTGGCCTCACTTTTGTAATCCTCCTCTTCCGGGAATAACAGAGTTCAAGACATTCAATTTGCTAAACTTGAAGTGAAGTGAAATGACTCAGACCATTGTCATACTTCGCATCTTTAAAAATACTTCATGTTCTTGGCACTTGGGGGATTGCAACATCCCAGCCCAATCTCTGAGAGTTTTGTCATCTTAATCAAATAAAACTAGCCCTGCTACTTGCCTGGGAGACAAGCTAGGATCTGGACACTGCTGAAGAAATTTCTAAGAAGGTGAGTCCTGCACTTGTTATGTAAAGCTCTATAGAACCCACAAGGGCAGGGTGGAAATCAGCGCTGCCTCCTTCAGAGGAGAATGGAGGGAGCAGGGCTGGTGAGAGCTGCTTTCAAGACCGTGAACCCACAGCAGCTAGGTTCTGATGCTTCACTAGGAAAGATGGTAAGCATCTTTATTCCACCCTTACTGGGGCCTGAGCCAGCACAAAGGCATTTTGATTATGGCAGATAATAAAATAACTTTCTAAGTATAATTATAAGAAAATGGAAAATAAGAATAAGATTTTATATACCTTGCTGGAGAGTAAGAGTAACTTGCTGGCTGTGGTGATTGACTAGAGAAACAATAAGCTAGCGACATCAAAGAATTACTGTGAAATACTACTCAGTGAAAATATATCAGGACATGGAGCTGCACTCTAGAATTCTGTAAATGCATGACATGGGAGACAATGGATGTGTATAGTATGAAGTTCTACAGATTCACAGCTATTCGCGTACATCTGTTTTTTATTGATTTTTATTGAGCTCTACATTTTTCTCTACTCCCCTCCCTACCTATTTCCATCCCCTTCAACCCTGTTTTTAATCATCCACCAAAATATTTATTATCTTTTACATCAGCAGTGTCTCAATCAGTGAGTTAGTTTCTGTCATCTTGAACATTATTTGTTATCTTTAGTTTTAGATAATTTGAATTTGCTTTTTAATTTTCTGGTAGAAAATATAGGTGACTGAGAGAATCCTAATTAGAAATATATCTCTATTGCCTATTTTTAGAATCTTTTAAATGCTTTCCATGTACCCTTGGAATTCTTAATGTGTACTTGAGTAGAGTATTTTAGAAGTTGATTTCAGACATGTATATATGTAAGGTTGTCTTTCTTGGTGAGTCACTTATGTTTCTCAAGCAGTCTAAATAATTTTGCAGATGTTTATGCTTTATTAAGTAAGTAATTAAAGTATATTGCTGTTTATATCAAAATGATTTGTGTCTTTTCAAACTCGCAGATTAGTAGGCTCTTTCACATGCACATGATGAGGATATGTGTGCTTCTTGTCATTTGGATAAAAGATATTCAGTGTCGCTACTTATTATGGTCCTATCAAGAGACATAAAGTGCTTAGAAATACCATACATTATTATTGGTATATAAATCAAAATTAATGTATTATCTCTTTCTAAGGGTATGTTTTGGTTGATTTTTCTTAACCTGATACAAGATAAAATTATCTAGAAAGAGATACTTGAGTTCAGAAAATGCTTCCTTTAAAATTGTAAGCAGGTATGGAAGTCATATTCTTTTGTTTGTTTTGTTTTTTTTACTATTAAGTACTTTTATTTATTTATTTTTTATTAATTTATAAAAATTTCCACTTCCTCCCCTCCTCCCAATACCCTCCCACTCCCCACACTCCCTCTCCTCCTCCCTCTCCAGTCCCAAGAACAGTCAGGGTTTTCTGCCCTGTGGGAAGTTCAAGTTCCTCCCCACTCCCTCCAGGTCTAGGAAGGTGAGCATCCAAACAGACTAGGATCCCAAAAAGCTAGTACATGCAGACGAAACAAGTCCCAATGCCATTATCAATGGCTTCTCAGACAGCCCCCATGTCAGCCACATTCAGAGAATCCGGTTTGATCACATGCTCGTTCAGTCCCAGTCCAGCTGGCCTTGGTGAGCTCTCATTAGATCAGTCCCCTTGTATCAGTGGGTGAATGCACCCCTCGCGGTCCTGACTTCCTTGTTCATGTTCTCCCTCCTTCTGCTCCTCATTTGGACCTTGGGGGCTCTGTCCAGTGCTCCAATGTAGGTCTCTGTCTCAATCTCCATCCATCGTCAGATAAAGGTTCCCTCTGATCCTGACTTCCTTGCTCACGTTCTCCCTCCTTCTGCTTCTCATTTGGACCTAGGGAGTTAAGTGTTCCAATGTGGGTCTCTGTCTCTATCTCCATCCATCGCCAGATAAAGGTTCTATGGTGATATGAAAAATATTCATCAGTATGGTTATGAGCCAAGGCCAGTTCAGGCATCCTCTCCTCTGCTGCCCAGGGAACAATCTGGGACCTCTCCTTGGACCTGGGAACCCCTCTAGAATCAAGTCTCTTGCAAACCCTAAAATGGCTCCCTTAGTTGAGATATATACTTCCCTGCTCCCATATCCATCCTTCCTTCCTCCCCCCCATCCAATTCCCCAAAGCTATCCCCCATCTTCCCCTTCTCCCTTCTCTCTAACCATCTCCCTTTATGGAAGTCATATTCTTAATTAGTGATTGATGTGAGTGTGTAACCCTTTGGGAGCATTGCCGCTTTTCTGCAGGTGGTCCTGAGTGCTGAGCAAGCCATGAGGATCAAGCAAGGAATCAGTGTTTCTCATGGCTTCTACTTCGGTTCCTACCTCCAGGTTCTAGCCTTTAATTAATGTTCTGACTTCTTTCAATAAAGAACTGTGATGTAGAAATATAAAATGCCATGAACCCCTTTCATCCCAAGTTGATTTTGGTCATGTTGTTTTATCGAAGCAATAGAACAAGCAACTAAGAGAGAAATTGGTACCAGTCATGTGGGATATTATGGTGACACACCTGACTGTGTTTTAGGAATGATTATGAATGAACTTTGTAACTCTGGCATATAAAACTACTGCGTGTTTAGAAATTAATGGACTACTGTGGGAACTTACAAGGTAATGCAGAGGGCAGTTCAGATGATGGAGGCCTGGCTTGGAAACATCAGAAGGAAGGATAAGCATCCTACAAAGAAACTACTAAGGTGACTCAATATTTTGAATTACAAATCTGTGATTCTTGTCAGCTGATACTGAAGAATTGGCTGTGATTAAGAAGAGACCAGCATTACTGACGTGTAACCTGGGAAGTGTCTTCTCACTGTCAGTACACAGAACTGAAGTTGTGGTCCAGAGTGGAACAGGCTGTACCTTGTGCTGACAAACTTTGTGATGTGAAAGACTCACCCAGGTGGAACAGGCTTGCTCGGGTCATAAGGAGTAGCTGAGGCTTGCTTTTGTGAAAGGCCATGAAGGGTCCTTTATGAAGATATAACCCAGGTGCAATGGGGACCCTAGTATTTTGAGCTGTCAGTACTGTGCCATGACCAACAGGGATAGCAACAAGTGTAGAGAGAGGTGTCCTAAGTATAGGAGAAACACTGTGTGTGTTTGGATGGAAGTTTTCATCTTCTCCTTGAATATGTAGGTGATCTATTTTAATACCATGCAGAAATTTTATTAATCCATTACATTAGGGCTTACAGAGTTTGTCTTTTTCTTCATAGTCTTCATTTTTTCCTCTCATGTGTCCTTGAGTGGACACCAAAGAAAAATGGAAAAAGAACACAAGATTTTAACACTCATAGTGCAAACTCTAAACATGGCAACAATGACTGAGTCCAACACTTTTATTCCCCCACAACTTTCATTGGCCTAAGTCACCTAACATGGCTACTGGAGAAGGATTTCCTAAAGTTATTTATTAATACAGAAGTTCTATATCCATTTTTGCACGGTGGCACAGCTTGTATTTCTGTTTTTCTCGCACATGCAATTATGGACATTATCAACTTTGGTCATTCACTCACACAGGAGTAATGTTGTTTTGAAATTGTCTGCATATGTATGTAATTCTATGCTCATTTTTATCTTTTAGTACTGTCCACAATATTAGGGATAATGAGTAAATACAAAGAAATTGTTCTTCTAAAAGGATTAGAGCGTATGGAAGACTACGACTTTAGGATAATTAAGTCCTTACTAAGAAAAGAACTACGCCTGTCTGAAAGGATACAGAAGGATTATGACAGAATTCATATTGCTGACCTGATGGAGGATAAATTCCCAAAAGATGCTGGACTCAGCAAACTGATAGGATTTTGTGAAGAAAATAAAGATCTTAAATACCTTGTTGAAGAACTTAAAGCAGAGAAGGCAAAAGGTAACAAGGGGAAGCTGCCTGTATGCTCATCCTTTCCCCACCCTTCCCAAATGTCTAGCTCCCTGCAGTGATCAGAACTGATGTGTCCCTTTCTCATTGTGTGCCTTAGAAACTATGGGGGTGGAAGCTGTTCTGACGTCACCAAGTTAATGATTTGAGAATCCTTTCTTACCAAGAAACTTGATGTATTTCTGGGTAGACATCTTTTGCTTTGAAGGAAACTGAATCAAAAAGCAGTTGTTGAGATAGATTAGTATACCCAACGTGATAGAAAAACAAGACAATGATAAAGTAAAAATTGAAAAACTTCATTTAAAGCATTTAAATAGAGTAAATTTGATACTTGATTAACAATGCATACCCTCTAATTAATACCTTTTCTGGTAAGAAATGTGATTTAATATTTAAGTAGATGCCAACATTTAAAAGGTGTGAAATAGTTCCTCTTTATAAAGTCATTAGGTTTCAAAAAATATTGGAAATAATAGTACATAACTCTGACCCAAGAATTTAGCATAAGGAGGCTCAGTCAAAAAGACCTGTGGATTGACTTACATAGAAAAAGTACTCTGAGTTACATAGAAAGATATATCCCCAACATAGAAGTCAAAATCCAATATTACTATTTTGTTATATCAAATATCAAATCATAATTCTTTCTCTTTTTCTATGATTTGGAATTATCTTCTTTAGAACATAACCTATTGGTATTATCATACAAGTTTCATGATTTTAAAATCCATCTATGGGATAAGACGGTTGGGAGAGGGTTGTACTGATATGAGAAGAAGTTCCCAAGATGGAAGAGCTGATTCTGCTACACCTGGGATGCACAAAAATCCCCTGAGATGTGAATATATCTGCCTGGGTACCACTGATAGCCTTCTGTCTAGGTAGAGTTTCTGCAGCAGAAGAAAGAAAAATCACAGACACAAATAGAGATGAAATAGTTCTTGTCGTTGTTAAATGATATTTGATCACAGTTTCCACCTGGAAATTGTGTTATTTACTGTTTTTTTTTTAAAAAAAACTATTTCCAGGTTTGTTATGGCTCAACCCTAGCACACACTTTTAATCTAAGAGCTTTCTGCTTGAATATTGTAAACAGGATTAAATAAGGTCAATGAGAAGTCAAGAGTCAGAGCAAGCAACCAGTTGACAGGAAGCGTACGTAGAATTTTTAAGAAAAAAGCAGTAAGAATAAGAGAGAGTTAGCATGATGGTTAGAGAGAAGCACTGGATGTAGAAGTGAGGGACACTGAGGTTGAGATGTTCTAGTTTGAGTTGATACAGGAAAAGGGTGAGCATGGGATGCCTGTGAACTAGGAAGATCAGCTGGATCCTTTCTCTGTTTCTGTGAGCTAGCAGGCTTTCACCCCAACATCTGGCTCCTGAGTCTTTATTGGTAAAACTAAATGGTTGAGGCTTTGTTAAAACCAACATGAAATCGTGGTCTTTCTGTAAAATCATTAATAAAAGTTGAATAAACTATCCGTTTCAGTTTTGAAAACCAAAAGGAAAATAAATAATTCTTAATGAGCTTCAGCCATTTTCACCCATTTCCATAGATTTACTGTGATTTCTTTAACCATATAGTTGAAAAACCAAAGAAGAGAAAGAACAAAACTGCAGTGGAAGGAAAGCAAGGGGAGCCCAGCAGTTCCCAGGCTCTTTCCTCCAACAATGCACCCTCTTCAGAGGTAAGGTTTCTAATTGCCCAACATTGTTTCCACTCAGGTACTACCCCTTCATAATTCTTTAGGAGTACGTAGGACTGTACCTATCTAGTCCAAGGCTCTGTGAGAATGAGATTTGAAGTCAACATATTCATCATGATCTGTCACTCGTGTGTCATATTTACCATGTGCTCTAACTGGTGCAGTATGATCCCCCAGCCAAGGATGCAAACAAAAAATCACTATCTGGCCTTTTAAAGACTACTTACTGAAATAGCAGTTGTTTTGGGATGTTGCTCTTAAAAGATTCATCCTAAATATAGACTATGTATTTCTGCACCCAATACTCTTCTGATACCACAAGAATAAATGGGGTGAGATTAATGAAGTTTTTCTACTCCTCTATGAGGCACTGTTACATATCTTAGCTAGGGTTCCAATTACTCTGAAGAGATGTCATGACTACAGCAGTTCTTATTTTTTCTTTTAAAAAAAGGACATTTATTTGGTGCTTGCTTAAATTCAGAGGGTTAGTCCATTAATACCATGGTGGGAAGCATGGCAGGATGCAGGCAGACATTGTGCTGGAGAGCTAGCTGAGAGTTCTACATCTTCATAGGTAGCAGTAACAGAGAAGGACACTGGGCCTGGCTTGATCATCTGAAACCTCAGTGACACACTTTCTCCAACAAAGTACACCTACCCCAACAAGGCCATACCTCCTAGTACTGACACTCCCTGGAGAAGAAGCATTCAAATCTGTGAGTCTATGGTGTCATTCTTACTCAAACCACCACAATGTACAATCCATCTTTTCAGAATGAGGTATGCACAATGACAAAGAATTATAATTAGAACTTTATAGTAAGCAAAAGATTCTTGTGGTTCTGAGGATATTATGTGTTACCTTACACTAAACACATTACTAAAGAGTGGGGATAAAACTGTATAGAAAAGCACAACTTAGCATGTACAAAGCTTCGGGTTAAATTTTCAGTACATGGGTAAATTAATAAAGAAAAACATTGTTCTTTCTGAAAAAGGAAAAACAAACTGTGAAAACTGAAAGTGGCAAAAAAAGGAAGCTTACCCAGGAACAGACTCAGCTTCTAGAACCTTCAGGAAGCAACACACAGAAAGATGAAAGTTGTTCCCAGACTCCTCAGAAGCCTCCACCAACATCATCCAGCAATTCCTCCAACAAGGTACCACTTTCCTATTACCAGTGCTTGCCCCTTCCCGAAGTGTATCACTGGGCTCACCACAGCCTTGGAAAAACGTCTCACTGATCCCGTACTACAAAGATATTCCTCATGTTAGTAAACAGCTCATCATCTAATCATGTATCACAGCCTCTGTGGTATTGAAAAGGTAAGTACTTATGCAATGATTTCTACAGCTGTCAATCAACTTTCTGCTTAGGGTTCAGAAGGAAGTATAGGGGAGACAGAGAGAGATGAACACTGGAATATATCAATCCCCAGTACCTACTTTCTTATCAGCCCTTTTCCCTTTGCTGGTGATCCAGCTTTAGGGGTTATCCTCATCATTCTGTGTTCCTCTTAGCATGTTTTTTTTTTTGATGCATGCTGTTTCCCTGCCTTGAAGTCTTTATCCCTGTCCATCACTAACCAAATACTGTAGAACTGAAGTGGTCATTTTTACTACAAGTCAGATTCAGACCCCTCCCAGGCATACACTAAATTCTCCCAGACATTCCTCATCAAAGGGAATGGATTCCTGTTCCCAGTTTGATGCCTTCTTAATATAATTGCAACAACCATAACCTTGAAAGGACTAACCTCTTAATCATGTACTTTATTGTATATGTCGCACATTCATCATGCATGTATTTTGACTGCATTTTACAGAAATGTCCTTATTTTCTTGCATGGTACAATTGTACTGAACCCTTGATATGACCAACATTTGTTCATTTTAAGTGATAGAGTCCTATTACTTAGCATGGAAACTCCTTTGGTACATCTAATTAACTGTGTTTGTAAATGACGACAACAATATAATTGATATGTACAGAAGTCTAGAAAATAGACTATAGCTAGTAAACATTTTGGCTAGAATGGCATCAGCTTCACAGTAACTGTTGAATTTTAGAAGACTTTTCCCTTGGATGATCAAAACAATAAAGAGAAACCAGTAAAAAATGACCTTCACAGTTATACGAAGGTATTTTTGCATACTAACTTCCACTCGCTTTTAAAGCAAAATTTATAGTCTTTAAATTTTTTTTGTAGTGACATTTCATTGTATTTTAGTAAATAAAGTTGCCTGAAGTTCAGAGAGTAAAACAGCCACACTGACCAGTCTTAAAGACCAGGCAGTGGTGACACACACCTTTAATCCCAGTAGCCACACTAGTGTGGGCAGTAGTGGTGCATGCCATTAATCCCAGCACTGGAGAAGACTATAAAACAGGAGGAGACAGCTCTCTGACAGTCTCATTCTGAGATTTCTGGAGGCTGGGTAACCATTTCAACTGAAGTAGAGGTAAGAGTCAGTGGCTGGCCGTTTTGTTTTTCTGGCCTTCAGGTTGAACCCCAGTTTCTGTCTCTGTGTTTTTTATTAATCGTGCTGCAGTTTTATACTGTTAAGATTATGAAAGTGTAGTGAATGCTCTAACCAGATCTGTTGCCTGAAGTACAAGTAGTTCTCACATATGTTGAAGTTGTATTTAACTGCAGTCATGGTCATTTTAAAGACCTAAACAATGAGCCCAGATGGGCTTCAGGCATCTTAGTTACTCTGTCAACTAAGCTCCATCATAATTCAAAAAATCCATCTAAGTGGATCAGTTTTAGCATACCTGTCACACAATTTCCATCACATCATCTGAAGGTATGTGGAGGTTGGCTCCCTGTGTGCAGACTAAATATCAAATATTTGATGGATTGGAAAGTCTACATGAAGAAAAGTACAGAAATAGCCAATTTTACTACATGCTTAGTTTCCCATGAAACAATACTGAGAATTGAACCATACCAAGAAATATTTGGCCAGTTTTGTAAGATACTTTGAGCTAGTATTCCATCCCAGAGCAGAGAAAATTCAATACCGGACTTTTAAGAGAAGTTGTAACATCTAATAGTAAGAGTGAAGGCTAGCTGTTAGAAGTATGTTCTAAAACAATTCCATCATCCCAGGAGCAAGGTTGCAGAGTAAAAGTTCTCGTTACAGAAGGGAAAGTGAATAGAAGCACTTGGTCTCATTTGCAAAAACCAGTAAACAGTATTAAAAATATCTCAATCCTATTTTTCTTTAGAAACAGAAAACCACGAACACCAAAAAAACAGAGTACTCTAAAGACAGACGATTCCCAGCAAAAACACCAGCTTCTAGGATTGTCAGCAACCAGCAACTCCTCAGCTGCATGGGAATGCCAGACTCTTCAGGGGCCCACGGCAACAGCTTCTAGCAGCCTCCACACTCCTCAGACACCTCCAGAAACATGCGACTCTTTGAAAACATCTCAAGGCTCTCCAGCACCACCCTGCCAAAGTTTTCCAGTATCTCCAGTATCAGACTCTAGCATCCATCTGAACTCTCCTATGACTCTAACACTATCCAATGTTGTCCAAACTCTTTATGTACCTTCAGCAGCAGCCTCCAGTAAGGTCTGGGTCCCTACTGTGCCTTCAGAAACAGTGTCCAGTTCTCTCAGTGCTCCACAGATGTCTCCAGTATCAGTGTCCATCGGTGCCCAGAACCTTCACCTACCTACAATAGCAGCATTCAATAGCATGCAGACTCTTCACCATCCTCAAACAGTAGCATCCAGAAGTGCCCAAACCCCTAGAGTACCTGCAACATTAAAAAGCAAAGTCCAGGTCATAAAGACGCCTCCATCAACAGGATCCAGCAGTGTTCAGGTGCCTCCAGCAACAAGATCCAGCGGTGTTCAGGTGTGTCCCGCGCTACCGTCTCGCCAGCAAGAACCACGCGGTACACACAGGATCCTTCTGCAGAAAAGCTTTATGTCTCTTGGGAGCTAGAGCATAAGCCACATGGCGGAGACCCAGATAAGATGGAACCCATCCCTTATATAGGAAACAGACCCTGCTTTGGACGTGTCATTCTTGGATTGGTTAACTGCTCCCAGTCCCAGGTGATACCTTGGGAGTAGTGGAAAAATACCAACACGTGTGAGCTTTCTAGCTCACCTGGCGGTGCAGCGCCATCTATGGTGGAGAGTGTGGTTGCGGCCTTCTACACAGGCGCCTCCAGCAAAACGATCCAGCAGTGTTCAGGGGCCCCATGCTCTTCCAGGAGCAGTGTCCAGAAATGTCTGCACCACTCAGGGGCCTCAAAGAACAACATGCAGTAGCATTCAGACTCTTAACCCTGCTAGAGTCAATGTACCTGGGAATGTTCAGGTCCCAGGTCCCTTAGCAACTGTACCTGTTTATTTCCTGACTTCTTTGCTATCTCCAGCAACAGCTTCTACTAGTCTCCAGATTCTTCCACTAACAACATCCAACAGCCTTCCAGATTTTCGGGTGCCTAGGCCAATCGCGACAAGTAGAGTCCAGACCACTCAAATGCATCCAGCAGCAGCATCCAGCTTCATCCAGGCTCCTCATGCTCCTCCACTGACCATGTCTGGAATGGTGTGCGCCATTCAAAAACATCAAGGAGTAGCATCGAGTACTGGTCAGGCCCTTCCCTGTCCTAAAGTAAAAGCACCTAGGTGTGCCCTGGCTCCCCAGACGCCTTCAGCAAAAACATCTGAAAGTCTCATAGCTCCAAGTACATCTCCACCAACAGCATCCAAAAATCTCCTGGCTCCAGTGGGGTCTCCAGCAACTACAAGCAGCAGCCCATGCGTGGTAATGGCTTCCTACTCTCATAGTATAATGACAAAGATTAGCACATGCTTGCAAGAATTCTTCATTAATCTATATGGACACATAATCTTTTACTTAAATAATCACTATTTTTATTGTGTATAGTTACTGATCCTTCCCTACATTCAATTTTAGAATACTTCATATATTCTACTCCATTAAGAAAATATCTGACTCAGTGATCACCTGATCATGCCTACTCTGTAAAGTGTATGCCGAGTCACGTGCATTATTTAATTTTGCACATTATACTTTTTATTCAAGTGTTGTTTTCAGATTGTGAATTGCTGCTTTAGTTATATTGGAAATGTATTTCCTGATATTAGAACACATCAGTTGGTAATCAGAGTTAAGCTCCATCACCCTCAGGGTGAAGTCTGCATTTCCAAGTCAAGGGTCAGAGAGTGCTTCAGTTATAGCTGCCTCCCTGCACTGGTACCCAGGTAGGCCATGACTGTCCTCATGCTTCCTTTTCCAGTTCTACAGTGTTGCCTCCATTTCAAACTGCTCTCCTGATGCTCAGAAATGGAGTAGGATACTGAGAAGGCAGGTGATCAAAGTAAAATGACCTCATGAACATTTTCTGGTCCCAGGATTTTCCTTCATCCTGTATAGAAAAAGAAGAGCCACTAGCATGAACCGTTTCTGAGTAGCAATATTTGAGGGTATCTTCCTAGACTGCCTACCTATCTGTATTACAATAAAGCTCTAATATTTACTACGGGTTTTGTAATCAAACTCTTCCAAATGTTCCGAGAATGAAATCTTGGCTAGAGCATTGGAGGCTTTGAATTCAGTCCCCACAATTATAAGTATAATCCCTTCATCTACCGAGTAACATTCATATTAACTAGAATAACTAGATAATAATTCAGGTAAATATCAATTTTTCACTTTATCTAGATTATAGTATGGCAATCATTGCTTAGATGTTCTCCACTGTACTCAGTGGAATTGTGCCTTACGATCTGTCTGAATTATGCATGTTTATCCTGTGTGTGTTTTATGTAGACACCAAGGAGGGGAAACATACCCAAGGACCCTGCTAAAGAAGAAGGTTGCCATAGAGATCCAAAAGAAGTGATGGTTTTGAAAGTAACAGAACCATTTACTTATGATTTGAATGATGGCAAAATGATGTTCCATGCCACTGTGGCAACTGAGAATGAATTCTTCACAGTGAAGATTTTTGACCCAGTTCTAAAGAACAAGTTCATTCCAAATAAGATCATTGCCATATCAAATTATTTTGGCTTAAATGAGTTTCTGGAGATATACCAAGCTTCCTGTGTGTCTGATGTAGACAAGAACAGAATGATGGATATCCCAAAAACACTGAAGCGAAGAGCTAATGCAACTCCTAAAATTAAAGATCTTATCTCACAGGCACAGGGGACATATGTGAATGGAGAGTTTGTGGTATATGAGGTAAGCCATTATGATACTTTGGAAATGACTTTTGCAATTTGGGATTTTAAGTTATAACTTGTCACTGGAATTTGCTCAACTTATTTAACACAGGAAGTAACTGTTCTTCATATCAGAAAGAGATGAGTATGGTTTCCTCATTTGGGGATTGGGAGTCTCTTATCATTCTTCTCTACAAGGTAAAACCATGAAAAATCTTTCGAAATAGATTCATAAATAAATTTGACTTTTTTCTGGCTATGACAATCAATTATATTCATCTTATTCCTAGACAATGTTTAGTTTATAGCACACTTTCCTTTTAGATTCTATATCTTTGATAGCTTCCGTACCCATATTATTGGCAACACAGTTGCCAAAACAGTCAAACTCAAAGCCTACATACATTTTGAGAGAATGAGAATAAAAACAAGAGACTATTCTGCTCTAGATTGACCACGACCAACAAGCCAAGATTATTTCTTTAATGTGTTCTCATTATAATATTCTTGACATTGTATCAAGCCCTTTTGATAGGGTGACTAATGTTTTAAATAATGAAAGGAAGAAGAGTTTAACAGACTAGTTTAATTTCACAGTTTATAACTAGGCACAATGCAAGAGAGGAAATTCTAGGAAATCTAAGACTTTCTGGTGTTTCTTTGAGCGCCGATGCACCAATTCATTAGTATACTTGTTAAGTGTATGATTTCATAATTCATTGTTTATGAATCAGTCATGGCTTTTTACTTTTATCTATGCTGTTTTTGACTGTGCTGGTGAATTTGGTTACACAATTAATAAGTAAACTAAGCAGGCCACGAATTTAAAAGCCAGAACTAAAAGCTGTAGATTCAACCTATGAGGGATTAGGAAGGAATAGAGTGAACGATGTGTGTGTGCACTGAGCAAATGTGATCCATTTACAAAGGAGGTGTGTGTGTGTGTGTGTGTGTGTGTGTGTGGTGAGTGAGTGAGTGTATCAGTCTTTCTCTCTGTTAGTCCCTATTTTTATGTCCGAGTATTTGTTTCTCATCCTATCTTATTTCTGTTAGTGTGTTCCTTTTGTTTCATTCTTGTTGGTTTTCTTCTTTATTCACCTGTTTGTTTTCTTAAGAGAGGGAGAAAGAAGCTGTGGAGTGGGAAGGGTAGGAAAGTAAGGATAATCTAGGAGGAGTAGGGAAGGGAAAATTATGATCAGATTATGTTTCATGAAAATAAATTTATTTTCAATAAAATTTAAAATACATTAAATAAAAAGACTTATAATAGTGTTTCTCAGACAGACAATGAGCCACAAGTAGCCTTTCTTCTCAGGCCTCCTGAAGATACCTAAGAAACCTGCAATGGTAACAAAACGGTTATTACTGTTTTTATTCTTGTTTTCATTTATTGTCCCTTAAGAAATCTCAGATACTCTTATATGTTACCATAGTACTTAGAAAGATATTCATTTTTTCCCCTCAAAACACCAAGCAGAAAAAATCATCAAGAAGGTAAAACATGAGAGTGGCTTCCAAGGGCTGCAGAGATGACTCAATCATTAAGGCTAGGCCCACAAGGCTTCAAGAGGGAGTTCAAAGAAAAGATTTGTTCACTAAAACATCTTAAGCTCTCTTGTTCCTGACAACCTTTTTTTCAGTTATTTATTTTGTCTATGAGGGATGGGAAGAAACACAAAAACCTTTAAAGCAGTGTGGAAGTCAGGACAGAAGCTCCACAAATGAGTTCTCCTTCTACCATGAGTCCTGCTAATTGAGCCCAGGTCATCAGGCTTGGCAACAAGCCCCCTTCCCCACTGAGCCATCTCACTGGCCCTTGTGCCTGTGATTCTAAACCTAAGAGCCATCCTTGCCTTGGAAGGAAGAGGTTTTGCTGACATTCTTTATTCCTCATAGAGGTGACAAGCTTTGACACATTTCCTAAAAGATGACTGTTAACTTGCTTTTCAGAAAACAGAGAGGAATTCCTTCATTTACTATGGAATTGAAGATGATACAGGGACAATGGAAGTGGTGGTCTATGGAAGACTGACCAGTATAAAGTGTGAGCCAGGCCAAAAACTTCGACTCATCTGTTTTGAATTGTCCTCAAGCGAAGATAAACCACAGCTGAAGTCTGTAAGACACAGTAACATGCAGGTGTGTGCTCTGTAATTTAATATTATTAAGAATCATTCATATATCTGATTTCATATATACATATATATAGTGTGCTTGACTGTTGGTATTACATAGATAGTCCAACATGAGAATAAAAATTAAACTTTTCACATTTAATAATAAAATTCCTTCCAGTATCTTTTAAGTAAATTTTTCTAAATCATAATAAATGAAATAAATTCAAAAGTTGTTATATGTTTAGCTAAATGACAAAAAAGTGTCTCATTTATAAAAGCAGAGAGATAATTTGAGAAAACTCAGGTTAATTAAGATGTTTGTTTCATATTCTGACTCTGATTTTTCAAATTGAGCAAAGACTAAAACACAAAGAGCCTTGGAGCCTCATCTTTAATATTCAAATACTGTCTGTTGCAGAGCATAATGTACAGAAACCATAAGTTCCCAAGGATGCCCTGGGCAAATCAGACCACAATGTGCTAAAATCCACAGTCCTTGTCATACTTACACATTGTGTGGGATTCATTTTACACTTTACAAAAGGCCACTATTACCACAGGAACAGAAGAAATAGAAGGGATCACGTGTTCGTTCACATAGAAACCCTCTTACAGCACCATGGCTCTCAGACCACCAGCCAAAGTTTCAAACCTTCCCCCATGGCAGCTGCAACAGCAAAGTCCTTTCTCCCTCCTCCCACCCTGCCTGTTCAATGAGACTCTGCAGCTCAATCTCTACTTAAGGGATGGCAGCTCTTTCCTCTCCTCTGGAGCTCTGTGTCATAACCGGGCCTTCCACCTGTGCTCAAGTCTGTAGGAGTTACTAGCTACTCTCATAGTCCCAAGAAGGGACAAAAGCTGACTCCATGGACAGAGAGTTATTTAAGGAGATAGACCAGTGAGAAATGGGATGTGACCCATAGGAACACGTCAGTATGAATGTAGAGAGTGTTTGGAGCCATTTGAATTTCACTTGATCTGACCTCATCATCTTCTTCTTCAAGGTTGTCAATATCAGAAAGAAACTCCCTCAAGCCTGATTCAGATCAGAAAACCTGGATGCCAAGGATACTGTTTATGGAGATAAGATCCAAGTCCTGAAAATACGTGTATATATGAACTGTTGCAATACCATACCTATGAAAGCCAGCTCTTTTTGTTTTGATTTTTCAAGACAGTATCTCTCTGTTTAGTCATTGTAGTCCTGGAAATCACTTTGTAGACCATGCTGGCCATGAACTCAGAGAGCTACCTGCCTCAGCCTCCTGAGTTCCAGGATTAAAGGCTTGCACCTCCACCACCAGACCTGCTCTTAATTCTAGGAAATAGTGATTTCTTTTATTCTTTATACACCTTTAATGATTTAAGTTCTATGCTTTCTATCAATAACTTTATACTTGTTAATCTATAAGTTTTACATATAAAACTTAAAAATGAAACATTTTGATAAAGCAGTGCTTCCTTTGGGAATATCTTTTAGCCATTTTAGAGTTGCTGTAAAATAAAAAGTATAGAATACAAGCTTCACATGTGATGTTAAAGACCAAGCATGCCAAAGAACAAGTAGTCTGTATCCACCCCAGAAAACTAAAGGCATTAATAAAAGACACAGGAGAAGGTTGAATTCAGCCTTGAATTCACACTCCACTTTACTTGTTTGATAACCACAGTTGCACTTTCTAGCCAGAGATCATTATCTGCGTCTCTTGTGTTCTAACATTCTTCTACCAATTTATCTGAAGCCTATGGACCACATGGACACCCACATACATCAGGTCACTATATGTGTGTGTGTGTGTGTGTGTGTGTGCGTGTGTGTGTGGTTGTGTTGGAAACAATGAAAATGATTGCTGCCCTTAGAAATACCTTCATGAATTATTTATATTCAAATATTTCACAAAATCTTTTTGATACCAAGAAAGAGGATCTGATCCAGACTGGACTAGTTCAGGTACATGCACAACAAGACAAACTGTTCCTCACAAGGAACTTTTATGATGAATATCATGTTGACCATCTTCCTCCTATGTATAATTGCATGTATATAATCCCACAAAATACTGTGTTGAATGGACCTGCTCAGGAAGTAAATTCCTACCTAATATAAGCCTGCCAGTAGAAATGATGATCCTCCTGTGTCACATCCCCACAGCACCCCAACTCCTTCTTCTGAACCCCATGAAAGTGGCTCTGAACAACAACTGGGACCCTTGAGCAGCTTTCCTCATGTGACCACTGTTGCTCTTCATACATATTCCTGTCTGCTCTGTACGGCCACTGTGCTTTGAGTAAAATTTCACGGATTCTTTAAAATCTGTGTGAGCCTTTATACCAAATCTTTGAATAAAAGGGGAAGATTTTGGAAAAAACATGGCTTAGACCTTGACCACCACCAGATCCTGTAACAAAGATACAGGAAGAAACCTTTATCAAATGCTGAAGGTTTGGTCTTGGATTCCCAAGCTTGTAGATCTGTGAACATTACATTTATCCCCCTTATAGAACACTTTATCAATAGTGTCCTTACATAAAACAAAACAGACTCAGAGAGAAGAAAATCATGACTTTTATTTAATAGTAAGAGACAGGTAATTGTATCTTATATAGACCTAAAGTTTCAATTTATATAATCTACAAACGCTTTGCAACAAAGATGAGAGTAACAGTGTCAAATCTACCTGTACACAGTAGACTGGACCCATCCTCTATCTGTGTGGCATTACAATATTCTTGATAAGATGTGAATAAAATATCTACTCACCCCAGTTCAGATCTAACTAAATTCCAATTTGGTGAACCAATGGGATTTACTTTTACTGTGGTTCTTTTATGAGTATTGTTGATGTGTTGCTTACAGGAGAAAAAATGACTGCTGTAGGAATTCCACTACCAGTAGCCTTTACGTTATGTAACATGAGGGGGCCGGCTTGTTGGGGTTTCCATCCCGCCTGGTACCACACAGCCGGCAAACCCCAAAGAAAATAACACAGAGTCTACATTAGGTTATAAACTGATTGGCCCATTAGGTCAGGCTTCTTATTAACTCTTATAACTTATATTACCCCATTATCCTTATCTACATTAGCACATGGCTCCATACCTTTCTCAGCTGGGCAAGTTACATGCTGCCTCTTCGGTGGTCTACACAGGAGTGGCCGAGGGAGCTTCTGTTTCCAGAATGCTCCCAGTCTCTTTGCTCCACCCCTACTTCCTGTCTGGCTTTCCCGCCTATACTGCCTGCCTGGCCAATCAGTGTTTTATTAAAATATGATTGACAGAATACAGACAATTCTCCCACACCATTTTCCTCTTTTTTTTTTTAAACAAAGGAAAATACCCATAGTCCATTTGTTGGGAATGTGGGCGTAGTATTTCAGGCTACTTCCTGCTGGTTAGGGGCGCTGATGATCTTATGGGGACCTAAAGAAAATTTCGAGTTATAATCAAGTCCTGACTGAAGTATCCTGTGAGTCTTGATCATCTCAGGCAGCAGACTTGAATCTGTTCTGGATGTAAAACTCAGACATCTGGGCCATCTATTCCTGTCGGAGATTTTTCAGGTGGCCTCCCTTGGTCAAAGGTGATTTTTCTTAACTCTGAATAAATACAGAGCCTCTCGTCTTCTGTGGAAACAAAAGCAGAATCTCTTCTCCAAAGTAACATACCTTTTGACTTCAATTTTGAAGCCAAGGTATTTTCAAAATACCTATCTTGGGTTAGTTCAGCAGTATTTATAAACAACAGTCCTTTAGCAGCTGTTGCTCCTTCCTTAGCATTCAAACAATTCAAAGAGAGCATAATAGCATACAGTATCAAGATTCTCTGTGTATTTTCCATCTTTTTTTTTAGTAAATTTTATTAAATTATAAAAGTTTCCATTTCCGCCCCCTTATGCAGCTTTATTTCAACCTCTATTTCTTTTATTTTTACTTTTAACTTTTGAGACAAGTTCTCTGTATATCTTTGTCCTGGAATAACTCTGTAGACCAGGCTGTCCTTGAACTCACAGAGATCCCTCTGTCTCAGCCTCCCCAGTTCTGGGATTAAAGGTGTTTGCTACCACACCTTGAACTCACAGAGATCTGTCTGTCTCTGCCTCCCAGGCATTGGGATTAAAGGTATGCACTACCACACCTTGAAGTCAAAGAGGTCAATCTACCTCTGCCCCTTGAAGTCACAAAGATCAATACACCTCTGCCTCCCAGGCATTGGGATTAAAGATGTGTACCACCACACCCTATTTCTCCCTTTCTTTCTTTTTTATTTTTAATGACTTTAACCTTTAGCCTGCGTATATTTTTAACACACTGTAAACTATTTAGAGGTTTTCTTCCTCTTTGAATCTCTCTTTACTGTATATCTCTCTTTTTCTGACCACTTGAGTCTTTAAAAAGAGGATGAAAGCTATGGCTTTGACGGCTAGATCCAGCCCATTCCTTAGCTTTCCAGCCTCGTGGCTGAGGTACCAGCCAGAGCTGTGTTCACTGCCACAGCTCTATGGTGTTTCAAGGTCCTTGCCAGCAAGCTGCAGCATTCTGCTCACAGACCACACTCAGTCAGACCGCCTACCTGAAAGAGTCAGAGTTTGCCCTGGCAGGACAACCCAGAAAGCCAGCATTTTAAAATGGCACAGCTTTTTTCCTGCTACGACAACTGAAAAGCATGCGTTCAGCTTTTTGTCAACACCATTTAAGCGTTTCATGGCAGGACCTCTTTAAAGAGCTATGGGGTTTTGCAGCTAAAGCTGAGTCAGGAAGCCTCTCTTAGATGAGAGCATTTGCTTGCCTCTAGCAAGCAGAGCAGACCCAAGAAATTGCTGCTACCAACAAAACATGCTTTACTCTATTCTTTTCCAAGCTTTCTCAGGCTTTCTGTGGATTCAGTTATCCACGTCTGGGCACCATTTGTAACATGAGGGGGCCGGCTTGTTGGGGTATCTGGCCCACCCAGTACCCCACAACCGGCAAGCCCCAAAGGAAAATCACACACAGGACTCCATAAGATTATAAACTGATTGGCCCTTAGCTCTAGCTACTTATTAGTTCTTATAACTTACATTAATCCATTACCATTATCTACATTAGCACATGGCTCCATACCTTTCTCAGCTGGGCAAGTTACATGCTGCCTCTTCGGTGGTCTACACATTAGTGGCTGAGGGAGCTTCTGCTTCCAGAATACTCCCAGTCTCTTTGCTCCACCCCTACTTCCTGTCTGGCTTTCCCGCCTATACTGCCTGCCTGGCCAATCAGCGTTTTATTAAAATATGATTGACAGAATACAGACAATTCTCCCACACCAAAGTTACCATCCCGCTTGAGCGTGGCCTCTTATACTATATATATGCCAATGTAAAGCTCACGTCCAGCCTCTTTCCCGGCTGTTGAATTTAGTCGCTGTTCCTCATTCAAGAAGAGGATTGTGATCTCTGAGCCTACCCCTAAATAAATAACCTTTTGTCATATTCAATTCTGAGTTAGTGTGGGATTTCTTTTATAGTGTCCTTCATCTGGCGCCCACGTGGATCCAGACTCCATACCTACCAAGTGTACCAGCTTAAAGGCCTAGGCCCACAGCCCAAAAAGTTTCCCAACCCCACCCATTTGGCTTCCTTTCACCTAAGTGTTTTTTTTTGTAGAATCACGCCACAGCAGAGCTAACTGCACGCATCGACTTGGAAATTTCCCAAGCACACGCACATCCCAAGCCTCCACTCCGCTGCTGCCTGCTAGGTTCCCTGCCACATGGTGACTTGCACAGCTTCCAGTTTGGGCTTGCTGCCTATGAGTTCTGGGCTTTTTGCACCATGTACAGAATTGATTTAATTGCTTTTAATTTGTCAAGCAAAGCATATTCTCAGTATTTAACCAGTACCTAGATGAGAAAGTCACAGCAGCTCAGGACTGTTCTGGCACCAGGTTGCACCGCTACTTGGGACTCTGCAACCACAACACATGCTGGATAATAAAGATTATTACACCTAAAACAATTTGCTGGACCTTGTACCAGGTAAATATTTTATTAAGAAATCAATACAGTAATATAATTGCAGAAAACATTACTACTGAAACTTTTAGTAACTTTTTTGCTAATACTATGGATTGTATTATGTTACCAGTTCATGCCAAAATGAGGCGCAGCTCACAATAGCTAGAAATCTGCAGCACCCTTGACAGCCTGCCGACAGTAGAATGTTTTGGAGAGTATCATTTTCAAGAAGTTCAGTTTCTCTGAGCCTCTTCCAGGTAGCACAACCAGTCTCTACTTTGTTTAGGCAAATTAGCTTGTTTTAGCATGCCTAGCAAAATTCCTAGAGCCTGTACATTCTTGGAGATGGAGAACCCTATTATATCTGATTTTAGGGACTTCCTGAAGCCGTTAAATTATTTACTTCATGACCTTAATAATAATCTTCCTTGCAGTATGGGAGTTTCCACTTATTCTTAAAATATCCTACTATTCTGCATGCTTTTGTTAACAACCTCTGACTTTTAACAAGCTTTCCTCTAAGGTGAAAGATTTTTATGTTGGAGGAAACTACCATTTCTCTGATGTTTACACAAGGACTGAATTTCTTTCCTGCCTGAACTTATACCACTCCAAGTATGAAGAAGACCAGAAGTATTGTTACTAGTTTCTTTTTCTGAATTTTGAACAAAAGAAAAAGTAGGACACCTGGTACAAGGATAGCACCATTGTTAGAGTTGTAACCAACTGCTTTTTGGTTGGATTTGAGGCCTGATACACAAGAGAAAATTTATACCTCACATTATATATCAGAACATTAATACCTGGAGTGACCCCCAAGACTAAAATCTAAGCATTATTTTCCTGGCCTAATCTGTCAGACTGAAAAAACAGCAATCAGAAAACTAAACAGCCACCTAGCAATGCTCGGACAGCAATCACTAGAGATGCAAAGTTCCCAGTGCAAAAAAAAATCATAAAAAATCAAGACAGATATGGATCTACTTTCATTCTTCTACAGGTTGACATCCAGTTATGCCAGTACCATTTGTTAAAGATGCTTTCCTTCTTCCATTGCATACCTTTAGCCCCCTTGTCGAAAATCAAGTGTTCATAGGTTTGTGGGTTAATATCTGGGTCTTCTATTCGATTCCATAGGTCGACTTCTCTGTTCTTATGCCAGTACCAAGCTGTTTTCAATACTGTAGCTGTGTAATAGAGTTTGAAGTCAGGGATGGTTATACCTCCAGAAGTTCCTTTATTATATAAGATTGTTTTGGCTATCCTGGGTTTTTTGTTTTGCCATATAAACTTGATTATTGTTCTCTCAAGGTCTGTGAAGAAGTTTGATGGGATTTTGATGGGGATTGCATTGAATCTATAGATTGCTTTTGGTAGAATTGCCATTTTTACTATGTTGATCCTCCCAATCCAAGAGCAAGGGAGATCTTTCCATTTTCTGGTATCCTCCTCAATTTCTTTCTTCAAAGACTTAAAGTTCTTGTCAAATAGGTCTTTCACTTCCTTGGTCAGAGTTATCCCAAGGTATCTTATGCTATTTGTGGCTATCGTGAAAGATGAAGTTTCTCTGATTTCCCTCCCTGCTTCTTCATCCTTTGTGTATAGGAGGGCAACTGATTTTTTGGCATTGATCTTGTATCCTGCCACATTACTAAAGGTGTTTATCAGCTCTAGGAGTTCTTTGGTAGATTTTTTGGGGTCGCTGATGTACACTATCATATTGTCTGCAAATACCGAGAGTTTAACTTAGTGGATTATAGCCATAATTAAAGGTCTTTGAGCCTATTATTCGAGATCCTAGAGAAGCTAAATAAGAAGGTGAATCTGAAGAAAATCATGGGGGGGAGGTGGGAGGGTTGTTGGAAGGGGAGAGGGTTAGAGAGAAGGGAGTAGGGGAGGAATGGGGAAAACTCAGGGGACTGAGATGGAGGGAGGGAGGAAGGATGGATATGGGATCAGGGAAGAATATATCTCAACTAAGGGAGTCATTTTAGGGTTTACAAGAGACTTGATTATAAATGGGATCCCAGGTCCAAGGAGAGATGCCCAGATTGTTCTCTGGACAGAGGAGAGGGTGCCTGAACCAGCCTTGGCCTATAACCATACTGATGAAGATTTTGCTTATCACCATAGATCCTTCATCCGACGATGGATGGCGATACAGACGGAAACCCACATTGGAGCACCGGACTGAGCCCCCCATGGTCCAAATGAGGAGCAGAAGGAGGAAGAACATGAAAAAAAAACTCAGGACCGCGAGGGGTGCGATCACCCACTGATACAAGAGGACTGATCTAATGAGAGTTCACCAAGGCCAGTTGGACTGGGACTGAACGAGCATGTGATCCAACCAGATTTTCTGAATGTGGCCGGATTCTCTGAATGTGGCTGGCCCGGAGCCTTTCTGAAAAGCCATTGACAATGACACTGGGACTTGTTTCCTCTGCATATACTGGATTTTTGGGATCCAGTCTGTTTGGATACTCACATTCCTGGACCTGGAGGGAGGGGGGAGGAACTTGAACTTCCCACAGGGCTGGAAGCCCTGATTCCTCTTAGGGATGGAGAGGGAGGAGGAGGGGGAGGGAGAGAATGAGAGGGTGTTGGGAAGAGGGGCGGAAATGGAAACTTTCATAATTTAATAAACTTTGAAAAAAAATCAAGACAATATATCTCCTTCAAAAGTAAGCTACCAACCCTGAAGGAGATTCCCACATAGAGGGACTCCCTTCAAGGTCCTAGATAAGGCACAAACTATACCCAAACATCTGTTTCAATATAAAGATCCTTTATTAAACTGGGAAGAAAAGTTAAAGTATCTTCTTTTTGACTCAGGCAGAAAAACAGCAGCTCATGACTTTGCAGCTATAATTTTAAGAGTATGAAAAGGGAGGACTGTGTTAGAATGGGCTAGGAGGCAGTGGTGAAGGAGATAAGGAAAAAGAGAGAAGGGGAAGGGAACAAGAGAAAGAAGGAAAGGGTATTTGTCCTGAAGGGACAAAGGAGTGCCTCTGGATAAAGGATAGAGATGTGGCACATAGGCAAATGGCAGCTTATTGGGGTAAAGGGGAAAACCCTCTGCTGGAATGGGGTGTTCAGTTTTAACTGGGCATTAGGTGAGCCAAAGGGGGTTTTGGATTGCTGGACTTTGGTAGTCAGACTCAAGAGGAAGAAGTGGCCAAAGAAGGGAACATACCCTGGTGGTTAGCTTTAGGAATGTAATCTAATGGTGCTTAGCAAGGCAGAGGGAATAAAGGAGAAGAGCAAGGGCTACCAGAGCCCTGTGCTCTAGTAAGCTAGTGTTCCTTCAAACCCTATTCTAACAAGCCTGAGAAAAGCAGTTTAGTAGCAATACAAGACAAGGACTTCAAAATAGCAACGATGATATGCTCAATGACCTTAAAGAGGATATGAATAAATGCCTCACTGTAAACCATGTACACACAACAGTTGGATTAAATAAGATAGATAATTCAATACATGAAAGAAGAACTAAAAAAAGAAATGGGATCACTAAAGTAAAACCAAGTTGAAGTAAAACAAAATGCAGCCTCCACCAACAATTTCCAGCTGTTCCTGCCTGCTACATTTTCTCTGTCAAAATCAGAGGGCACAAAGAGCTGCCAAAGACCAGCTTTTGAAAACCTGTTTGCATGCTTATGTGTGCATCCCGGTAAAGCATGCAACCCTAACATGCTGAATGATAACACCCCAAGAACACAATCCCACTTGCCCATCAGCCGGGGTGAACTCTCCACCATCCACTGCCTGTCACCATTTGTTCTGTGTCTCACATTACAGGAGACACCAGAGATTCCCCACTCTCCGTGACAGAAAAAACACTAGGATAGCAGCCCTTTCAGGTCCCAGATGTCACTAACACCTGAGAGCTTTGCCACAGTGATCAAGACTCCATGGTGCGATTACATAGGTCCACTATACCTACTGGGTTTATCCATAAATACCATAAATAGTGCAGAAATGCTAAGGAATCACTAACTTAACCACTAAAAGAAAGCAGTTTATCTCTTGTCCAGAGGGCAGTTCATTTCTTCCCACTTACCCATCATTAGATTTGCAAATGTGTGATGAAATCCTTCTCAGGTTATTTTTGTGGGTGGGAGAACTTTTAACGAATGAAAGAATTCTTTAGTAAGTGCTTAAATCAAAAGTAACTACATTACATAACACAACAGGGAAGTCCAGCACCCCAAACTACCCAGAGGTTATAAATAGAATTTTTCAGCGTGAGGGGTTCATAGAAAAATGTATTTATAAAAGACGCACATATATGATCTGAGGGCCACACTCTTTATTCTTTTTCCACTCTAACACTCTTTGTTCACTTTATTCTAATCTACCCCGATTCTCCACAGCTTATATGCACATTTAACAGCAAATTTTTTGTAATAAAAAAAAAAGTTACATAGGCTCCATCTGAGGGGAGTGAGTAACCATGGCAACACCCAACCTCAAGGTCCCTAGTATACAAGCTGTGACCTGAGGCCAGAAGGCACAGTGCTTGGTGAAAAAGTCTGCTGATGGATATTTGCAAGGTATAGATCTTTATCAGGCAGACTTTGAGTAAGGGAAATATTGGAATATAAGTTGTTTTGTGTTAATAACCTTGGTTATACACCTGTGACTCTGTCCATGTGCATATCTGTAAAGGTTTTAACTTATGATCCATTTATAGAGACATTCAGTCTAGTTTGAAATTGCTCTATTGTTGCAAATGAGCTAACTGTGTGTAGCTTGACTTAGACTAGGGAGAAATTGTTATTTTCTTATGTTAGTCTAAGTTAAAGAAGTAAAACAGGGTTCTAGTTGTCTTACAATCCTTGTGGAACAACAGATCTAGTAAGAAACATATCTTAACATATTTTCATAGATACCAAAATTAAAGAACTTAATGAGAAGTAGTCTTCCAGATTATCCATAGATATATGTGCCCATAAGATTGAGATATAATCATTAGATTACATATATACACCACATGAAATTACATATTACAGTGCAGTTATTGGGGAGATACCATAGCTGTTTCTGCACATGGAAACAATTCAGTCTTGCTACCTGGGGAAATCTAAAGCTAAGAACATTGGGAGGAGACCTCATTTTTGCAACTCTCCTCTCCAGGGAATAAAGGAATGCAAGACATTCAAGGTTGCTCAACTTGAAGTGAAGTGAAAACTTGGACCAGTGTCATTCTTCTCATCTTTAAAAATACTTCATGCTCTTGACAGTTGGAGGATTGCAGCATCCCTGTCCAATATGAGAGATTTCTCTTCTTACTCAAATGAAACCAGCCTTGTTTCTTGCCTTGCAGATGAACTTGGATCTTGACACTGCTGAAGAACTTTCTGAAAAGGTGAGTCCTGCCCCTGCTATGTAGAGTTGAGAGCTCTGTGGAACCCACAATGGCATGGGGAATATCAGTGCTGCTTCCCTCAGAGGAGAGTGGAAAGAGCAGGGCTTGTGCCCGCTGCTTTCAGGGCGATAAATCAACAGCAGCTAGATTCCAATGCTTCACTAAAGAAGATGGCAGACATATTATTTCACCCTTACCAAGGCTGGAGTCAACAAAAATACATCTTGATCACTGCAGACAGTAAAATAACTTTTTAAGGATTTTTTTTAAAAGTATGTGTCTGCTCTATCCGCATGACAGAAGAGGGCATCAGGTCCTGGTGTGGGAAGATGGTTGTGAGACACCATGTATTGCTGGGAATTAAACTCAGGTTCTCTGGAAAAGCAGTCCATGCTTTTAATCACTGAGCCATCTCTTCAACCCATAAAATAACCTTCTAAGTGTAAGTAATAGTGAATGGAAAATGAGAAGTCTTTAGTTACTTTGGCTGGGGAGTTAAAAGGAACTTGTTAGCTGTGGTGATTAGCAGGGTAAATGATTAAAATAGTGACATGAAAGTGAAAACTATATCTAGACCTGAAGTTGCATTTTCTAGTATTCCAATGTCACACAGCATGAGAGGTGATGTGTTTGTGCAGTAGAAAATGTCTCAGGTCAGCAAACACAGCTACTCAGATGGTGTTTTAATGATTTTATAAGCACTTTTAATAACCTGCTTTGCTCCTGGTAGGTACTCCAGATATAAAGTCAGTATTTCAGTCATGAAGAGAAAGACTTTCCATCAACTGGAGAGTCCACTGTTTTGGTAAATTAGTATTTTTATTTTCTAACAGAAAGATATGGGGAAGAGTTAGAGTTAGTTGGAAACATATTTCTATTACCTACTTTTGGAATATTTTACAGGCTTCCTGTAGAGTCTGGTATAGCCTTTCATGTGTACTTGAACAGAACACTTTGAATGATGGTTTGAGAGCTGTTACCATATTAGACGAATCTTCCCAAGTTTATCAGTTATATTGATAAACTTTCTAAATCTTTGCAGCTCGTTTCACTTTGTCCATTTAGTAGTTGAGAGACACAATGCTGAATTAACCATGACATGGTGTTTGCTTTTTCTTATGTTTTTTTTTTTCAAATTAGTTTGTGTGGTCTCCCTCACACACAAATAAAATGTCCACCATGATTTATATGAGTAGGTGTATCCATATGTGTGTACATAGGAGACAAAATACATTTCAGAACACTATTACTGAGTAGTGAATTAACATGAGCCATAAGAAACACAATGTGAGGGGCTAGAGAGATGGCTCAGTGGTTAAGAGCACTGCCTGCTCTTCCAGAGGTCCTGAGTCCAATTCTCAGCAACCATATGGTGACTCACAACCATCTGTAATAAACTCTGTCGCCCTCTTCTGGCATGCAGGCACACATGAAGGCAGAATGTTGTATATATAATAATAAATATTTTTTTTAAAAAAAGAGCCTCAGGTGTGTGCTACTATGCCAGTATTAAAAAGAAAAGAAAAGGAAAGAAAAGAAAAGAAAAGAAAAGAAAAAGAAACACAATGCGCTATTTTATTGAATAGATCCATAGTCCAAAAGAGCATCTTTTCAATACAAAGTACAATTCTATAATGTCGTGATAGGTGCATATCTTTAAAAGGTAACAACATTTAAATTTAAAATTTTAGTGGCTGGCTAGTCCCTTCATGCATAGGCTGATAACACTGTAATTTTGTTGCTTTTGTTTTGGTTGCAATATTTTCCCTTTCACCTTATGGTATTTTCTCCTTACATTTTGAGATAAATAAATTAGTAAACTCTATGTCCTCTTTCCTCTGTCTGTCAACCATATTGATATTCTTCCTGTTCTTCCTGTCTTTGACCAGGGTTTCACTTTTGAAGCAGAGGCACACCTAACCAACCTTGTTTTTCACTCTGCTCAGTCTTTGATTTGAAGTATTATTTCTCAGCTTTCCTCACTGATTTCTTCTTATACTTACAGTGACTGTTTCTACATGGGTCCGACCATTCAAAAACTACTGGGGATCTGGGTACTGGGAAATATTTGTGGGGATTTCCTATGCAGAGCCATTTTTCCTTAGGCTAAATAAACTCAATTTGAATGATGTTTAGCTCTGACACCTCTTTATACCAGTGGAGCTGAATACTTTTTAGTATCCAAAATTTGACAGCTTTTCTCCTGTATATTATGAATGCAATTATTAGGTCAAAACCTAAAGCAATAGTATTTCTACAACAAAACATGGATGCTCACATGTAGGTCAGATTCATAAAATGTATCAACAGCCTCTTGCCATCTCACATTCAGTTATATTTTGGGTATACTTGTCTTGTCACAAGTCATAGAACATGTCAAATCTTTCAAATTTTAAACCTGTTGTATTTACAATTGATGCAGACTTCAGCAGGGTTTAAGTATGACTTGTAGATAGAAAGCTGTCTCTGTGAGTTAAGTAAATCAAGCCTAAAACGTGAAAAAAACAAACAACTGTTGACATAATTCCACCTAGTAAATGTGTCCTGAAACTAGGAAATACACTGATGTTCATCAAAGTGACAGTTATAGGGGCACAGAAAACATAGAGAGCAGGATGCACACAGCAGGGTATATAAGATTATAGCGAGAACTGTTGAAGAAATGGGAACTGAGCAAGGGCAACGGGGCTACAGGCAACCATTATTCCTGCAAATGATACAAGGATGCAGCCCCTTTGCACACAAAGTCACTTCAGTCAAGAGTAGAGCAAGAATCAAGCATCCATGCAGGGTCAGGATCCAGCACCAACAAGGAATCAAAGAAGGACCCAGGATTTTAACACTCATAACTCTAAAGGTGCAGGGACTGCTGGTTTCTACGCTTTCTTCCACTACAAACCATGGCAGACTTAAGTCAGACATTAAAAAGGAAGAATTTATAGATTTGTTTATTAACAGATTAGTTCCACACTTATTTATCACAGTGCCACATTTTGTATTTAACTCTCTTTCACACACACACACACACACACACACACACACACACACACACACACACACATGGCTAACACTATGGAATGGGTCATTTACTCACAAAGGAATATTCTATCTTTGGAATTGTCTGTGTATGTGTGTAATACTGTATCCATTTTTATCTTTTAGGCTTATCCATATTTTGAGAGATAATAAATGAATACAAGACAGTTGTTCTACAAGGATTAGAGGGCATGAATGACTACCAGTTTAGTACAACCAAGGGCTTATTAAGAAAAGAGTTAAGGCTATCTAAAACAATGCAAGAGAACTATGACAGAATTCAGATAGCTGACCTGATGGAGGAAACATTCCCAAAAGATGTTGGACTGGAAAAACTGATAGATGTGTGTCAAAGTATTAAAGAACTTGAAGATCTGGCTAAAAAGTTTAAGACAGAGAAGGAAGGCAAAAGGTAACAGGGAGCACCCTGAGCTCCCACCCTCTCTCAACCCTCCCAAGCTAGTTCATCCTCAAGAACTTCTTTCTTACAGAAATTCTAACATATTTGACATTGACATCCTCAGGAAGGCTGAAATTTCTTTAAATCAGAATCTATTGAATGAGATCAGAGATTCCAATGCGATAGACACATTAGAAAATGATAAAGTAAACTAAAAACTTAACTGAATCAGAATGAATTACACACATATGGGAAGTTATCAAACAAGAAATGAATGCTATGGTCTGAAGAGTTGGTTCAGTTTTAAGAGCACTTGTTCTTTCAAAGGACTCAGGTTTGGTTCCTAGCACCCACATGGAGTTTCACCTCCTCCTTAGGAACCAGGCATGCATGTGGTACACAGACATGCATGCAGGCAAAGCATTCATACATATAACATAATAAAAATAAAACCTAAAAATAAAATTTGAAGACAGAAAATGATAGGAAAAGCAAAATAAAATAAATTAATAAATAAATGAAATATTTTAAAATGAAATTAATTTAGAGAAAAGTTCACTGAAAATTGTTTAAATAAGTTAACACTCGTGCTTAATTAATATAGTCACTCCATTTTCAATATTCATATTGGCAACAAATGTGTGACAATATTTATTAATAATAAGTAAATCTGTATCTCAGAGATATGACCAAACTCCCTTTATAAAGTCAGTGGATACCAAAACCATGATAAAATTCAGTCTAGTAGTAGTACGCACCTGTAATGCCTGTGCTAAGGAGGGTAGATCCAGGAAGGTTCCACTTGAAACCAGCCTGGTCTACAAAGACACTGTACCAAAAAGTAAAATGACAAAATCAAGAAAGATAAGAAGTCAAAGTTGAATATCATCACTTGGGCACAGTACAAATAAAATCATAATTTCATTCTCTGTCACTATAATTTGGGAAGGTCTTCTGCAGAAAATAGCATGCCATTATCATCATATAAACTTTAGAATCATAAAAGCAGAACATACAAAAAGAGGGCCAGAGAAACACTTGTGTGTGCGTAGAAATCCCCAGGATAGGAAGACTATACACAGTGGCTGGGAAAGGCAGAGAAACCCCCAAGGGCAGTGCTTGTCCCTGGCTCGGTAACTTTATCCACCTTGTGGTTGTTATGTTGGACTTCTGCAGCAGAGGTAGGCAAATACCCTGAGACACGAGCAGGAGCTGAGATGGGGCAGTAGGACCAATGTCTGCTCTTGTAATAACAGTTTCTTGGTTCACTGGGCTTTCTTTACTGTTTCAGTTCAAAGGACAAAGAAAACAAAAAACAAAAAACTGTGTCCACCAAACAAAAGCCAGCTGAAGTCAGTACTTCCCAATCTATGTCCACCATGAATGAAGGGCTGGAACCAGGATTAACCACAGAGACCTGGTCATCACAAGTAAAGTGGTCAAGGTCTTAAGGGAAAAGTTTCTACTCTGGTTCTTCCTTTCCCTTTTGTCCTTTATGAGAATAATTAGTGCCTTTCCTAGTCTAAGAAACTTGTGAAAACAGGGTTTAATGTCAGCAGATTGGTAGTTTCTGGTTATCTCTTCTGTTTTAAAACTGCCTCAGTCTAATGTAATTCCCAGTGATGGAAATACAAAATGATTGAATGTTTTAAAAGTACTTCCTGAAGTGATAATCAGATAAATAACATGGCTTTCCAAAGCTGGTTAGAAGATTTAAATCTAAACTGGGTCTGGTCTACATAGTGAGTTCCAGGCCACCCAAGGCTACACAGTGAGACCCTGTTTTTAAATAAACAAATAAACATAGAACGCTCTAAACTGGAACTTTCTAAATGTAGGCCTATTGCTCTTCTGTCACCACAGAGATAAACAGAGTGACCTAAATGAATGGTTCTGTTCCTGCCTATGGTGACCCTGTGCTCACCTCTGGACATCTTTTAAGAGGGTTGAATCCCAAAGACATAAGTATAATTAGAATACAATAAGAAAATGTGAGCTCTCTTGCTATTAAAAATACTGTGTTATCTAATATTTAAAAACAATGCTTGTGGTTGAGGATGAAGCACAAAAGTGCAGGGTCCCAAGTTCATCTACAGCAAACAGAAATGAAAAACTCAACATTACCAAGAGAAAACTGTAGAAGGCCACAGCCACATTTTCCATCATCAAGATGGCGCTGACATCCGGCTTCACCGCCAGGTGAACGCACATGTGCTCGGTAACTTTCCACCACTGCTGTCCCCGCCTACTCCCGAGGCATTTACCTGGGATTATGGACAGTTGACCAATCCAAGAGTGACACGCCCAAAGCAGGGTCTGTTTCATATATAAGGGATGGCTTCCTTCATATCTGGGTCTCCGCCATGTGGCTTATGCTCTAGCTCCCAAGAGGCATAAAGCTTTTCTGCAGAAGAATCCTGTGTCCCATGTGGTTCTTGCTGGCGAGAGGAAGCGTGGGACATCTGGTGCCGAAACCCGGGAAGAAGACAAACTTTACACCGCCGGAGACCGGGAAGGATTCAGAACTGTAGGTGTGCATGCTCAGAGAGGTACGCTCTAAAGTCCAGAGAACATATCAGAAACTGAGCAGCAGTGGGAGGTTGTGCGCACACTCAGATAAGTTTAAAATGATCCTCCGGTAAAGAATGGGGGAGAGAATGTTTTTTGCGTTGTTTTTTATGTACTGGACAGGAGAAAGATATTTAAATTTAGGAACTGCTAAGGATATGATGTTTTCGAAAAGAGGTTCTGTTTTTGTCTCCACAGAAAATAAGAGCCTAAAGGTGTACTTGGGATTTATGTGGTTTAAATCACCGAGACCTCCTAAAATGTTGTAGTAAATACCCCTAAGAATACAGCGGCCCAATACAGCAGGAAGCAGCCAGAGAGACTAACGGCGCCCAATTTCCCTAAAAGATTAAATGAGGTCCTTTCAGTGATTGCAGAGCAGCAAGCCTGCTTCTCTGAGTTCTGCTTTGCTCTGTACACCGGTTTGGGCTCGGAGTGGGTGCAGCTGTGGCTGGAGGGCGGCTGGAGCGGAGCTTTGCTTGATGGCTATGGTGTGGGGCACATTGCGCCGGCTCAGTTGGCAACTGGCCTGGAGGGTGTCGCAGCGGTGCCGGGAGTGAGAGCGGTGCCACAGGCAGCCGGGCCAGAAGGCTTACAATGTACCTAAAACTGAGGGTCTCTGAGGCTAAAATGGCTCTGGTTCCATTTGGCTATGCTAAAGTTTGCTGACTTCAGGCAGGGCTGGTCGTAATTATCATAATAAAAGCGCGTCAACCTGGTTATCCGTATCCTAGGTAACAAAGGCAGACCTATTGCCTGAGACAACGGGTGGGATAAACAATGCTAGACCTAGAGATTTTTTTCATCTGAATAGAGGGCCTGGAGAGATGGCCTAGAGGTTAAGAGCACTGCCTGCTCTTCCAGAGATTGCAAGTTCGATTCCCAGTGGGTACATCATCTCAGAACTCCAGGCTGGAAACAGAAAAATGGTTTTCTCATATTTTTGGAGCAATAATCTCATCTGTGCCAGATTTAAAACGGTTTAATTCTAAGGCCTGCTGTAATGGCACAGGCAAACAAGATTCGCTCTTTAAAACAGAGACTTATAGGTCTCTAAGTTCAAGACCAGCCTACTTCCAGTACTGACTGTGCTAAATTTTTACACTGAGTTTTTTAATACTCTTAAATGTTATTTTGGGAGATGTTTTTTTTTATAGGAATGCTGACATACATCTGGTATACATCATGCTGTGGATTCATCTGTCCAGAGGCCTGGGGACAAAGCCTCTGCTATGGAGCTGTCTGACCTGATTGCTGCGGAGCTGGTGGGTTCCTGAGGGATGGTCCAGCTCCTGCCCTTGGTCTGTCAGTTATTGCTGTGCTGTTGTTGCTGTACATTACATTGTTGTTGTTGCTGTGCCATTGCTGTGCTGCTGGATTTCCCCTTGATTTGTCAGTTATTGCTTGCTATCGGTTTCCCTTATCCTGTCAGTTATTTCTGCTGAACACTATGGGTATCTTCAAGACAGGTTACAAAATGCCATGGTTATTCAAATTAAGAATTGGATAAATATCTATTTAAACAAAAAGGGGGGGAACTGCCCCCGATGCCAAGAATGGCTATTTGCCATGGCTCTGTTCATTATACATTTTTTAAATGGCAGCACGGCCTATACCTTGGAAAACAGAGACCCTCAATCAGTTATCTACCACAGTGGCTACAGCCCTGGATCAGCAGGCTACCATAGATACATCTATTAGAGGTAAAATAATGGTTCTTAATCAAATATTTGACCTAGTACAAAAACAGATGGATATCTTATGGCAGCTTGACCAATTGGGCTATGAATGGAAAACTCCAGCCTTATGTGTGACCAGTGTACCACATGAGAACTTTATAGAAGTGGCTAACTTGTCCCAAGAATTGTCTTTGTATCTTGCAGGAGAATTTTGATGATTTGCTGTCCTCCTTGAGACGGTCCATCGTGATAATCAACTCCACGCGAGTGGACATAAGCCTGGCCAAAGGATTCCAGTCCTGAGTCGTGTCCTTCATCCCCTACTTCAAAGAATGGGTGGGGGTGGAAATGTTTTGGAACGGTCCTGCTATGGAATGGTGTTTCTCCTCTGGATGGTCTGCTGACTCAAATCCCAAAGCCATAGGGATAAAGTGGTTTTTGCACAGCGCTGGCTGCCCTGGAACAGGGAGCCTCTACTGATATGTGGTTATCTATGTTAAAGCAGTAAGGTTTAAGCCAACCAGCTCCTGCACCCCTAGGACTGTGGTCCATGGCACAGGGTGGAGTGCTTGGCTTAGCTAGCCCTGAAGGTTGTGGAGCTGAAAAGCATCGCACAGAGAATGGCCCTCTCTGAGAGATAAGTCGCCCTGCATAAGGGTTTCCTGCCGTATATTCCCCTTTCCCAGAAAAATGGCAGAGGGCAGGCCGGATAAGTTCCAGGTGTCATGAGCCTAGGGGCAGATTCTGTGTAAGCCCATTTTAATGTTTTCATTTTGGGAAGTGCGACCTCTATCTTTACCTTCTGAGGGAGTTGCCTTTCTGCAAAGAAGTAAATTTAGGGGGAGATGTAGAAGGCCACAGCCACATTCTCCATCATCAAGATGGCGCTGGCATCCGTCTTCACCGCCAGGTGAACGCACATGTGTTCGGTAACTTTCCACCACTGCTGTCCCTGCCTACTCCCGAGGCATTCACCTGGGATTATGGACAGTTGACCAATCCAAGAGTGACACGCCCAAAGCAGGGTCTGTTTCATATATAAGAGATGGCTTCCTTCATATCTGGCTTATGCTCTAGCTCCCAAGAGGCATAAAGCTTTTCTGCAGAAGAATCCTGTGTCCCGCGTGGTTCTTGCTGGCGAGAGGAAGCGTGGGACAGAAAACAACAAACAGCAATTTTTCAGCAAAAGGGAAACAGGCTCAGGACACCTGGAGGCTCCAAGAAAATGAAGCTTGCCCAGGAGAAGCAGCTGACTGTGAGACTTTCAGCCACTAATACCCCGAAATAGGACAGTTTCCAAACTCCGTGCAAGACCCCACCACTACCCAGCAGATCCTCAGAGAAGATCCTACCATCGTCTCCCCAATGCTGGTGCTGCCCCAAAGCATATCACCAGAATAACTATAACCGTTGAAAAGTTCCTCGCTGATCCCGTTTTCCACCCACTTCATTGTATAATTAAATCAGTCATTAAGTTATCAAGTGCATGTATCAAGATCTCAGTGTAGAGCAGAGCATTTGCTCTGAAGAAAGGATGCATTTAGGTTGGTGTCTGACCTCACCAGTATTCTTTCTTTTTTCAGCCCCAAGTGGGGAAGCTGGGATAGACAGGCAGAGACGGACACAAGAGCGTGTCCAACCCTACTCTCCAGTTTCTTCCAATCCCTTTTTCTGTTACTTGTAAGTTTAGCTCCACTGTTTTATACACATTCCAGGAGCTGTTTAGACACACGTTCTTCCCCTGTTTTCAAATTCATCACTCCTGTCTCTTCAGTAACCAATCAACCAATCAACACTGAGGTGCCAGGCTAGCTGATCCTCACACTGTTCCTCACTGAAACACACTTCTGAGAAGAGCAGACAAGGTTCTATTCTTTCATCATAGCATTTACCTTATTGTAATTAATTCAGGGTTAGCTTTCTTCCTATTAAACAGTAAGAGCAAATGAAAAGTGACCTGCCCCAGGTGAGAAAAGACGCTGTAGATGAGTCACATCACACCTACAGCCACCAAATCCTGTCATAACCCCACCTTTTTATTCCTTTTTATTTCACCTTTTTCTGTGTCCTGATATGATACCTGTGGTTATCTGTAACCTGAAGCTTTGAAGCCATTAACTGGGGTGGTGAACAAGAGCTCGTACAACTCCACAGAAGGGGGCGTCAGAGTAAAAACTAAATCACTGTTATCTAATGTGATTTCTAACTCAAAACCCGAGCTGCACTTTTACCCAGAATGCCCTCACCACCAGTAGTACAACAGGGGATGAACTCTGAAGACAGAGTGCCTACAGAAAATGACATTTCAATTTAATTTTCCCATGGATGTGATTGGTGATGTTAGTTTAAGATTCTACATTCTTTCTATCAATCTCTAATAAAAGATCAAAGAACTATTTCTGTTATTGCTGTAGATTTATGGTGCTAGAGAACATGTATCTAGAACTAATTTGTTTATTATCTTGATTAGAATGAGACAGTTTTAATAAAGTATAACTATAATAGCCTAGAAACATTCTTTATAAGAATAAAACAAATAGCAAACTTGAAGTTGTACATGATAGAGCTTTCTGAAGTCGGTGTGTAACACACACAGAACTCATTCTTTAACCCTAGACATGAAAGTGCCCTCTGAACTTTAATTGATGACAGGACTGTGTGTGTGTGTGTGTGTGTGTGTGTGTGTGTGTGTGTGTGTTTAGTTCATGAAACTAGAAAGGGGAACATGAGAGAGGAGGAAGAGATCTTAAGGAAGGGGAGAATTAGAGATGTACACGTGTTAAGAAAGCAGAAGTGAGGAGAAGTTTGAGGGATGAAGAGAGTCAGCCAGAGAAATACAGGAAGAGGGAGAGGGTAGTGGAGAAAGGACCAGGTGAAAGAGAGCATGTGAAAATGCCAAATGATGCCCATGGCTGTGAACTGACATGAGAACACAATTCTAATAAATAAGTGTAGACTGTAGTTTGTATTCCGAGGGTAGCTGGAGCATAGATGGTATGAGCATCTGAGGATGTGCTGTCATCCAGAGAAAAATAGAGAGTAAAAATTCTCTTCAAAAACATAGAAGGGAAAAGGATATATTGTTCTTTGTGGCTGGAATATCCAGAAATAAGGTATTTAAGTCCTTTTTCATTCATAAAGGGAAGAATACAATTTGCAAAGTATGGTTATCTTATTGTATGACAACCATATATCAGGACTCTCTAGGTGACAAACATGCAATTCTTTTTAACAATTACAGTAACATTATTTGAAATAAGCAGCGCTTGGTAACCTAGGTGGCCCTCAATAGAAGAATGGTTACAAAAGGTGTGGAACATATATACATTAGAGTTTTACTCAGCGGTAAAAAACAATGACATCTTGAATTTTGCATGCAAATGGATGGAAATAGAAAACGCTTTACTGACTGAGGTAACCCAGACCCAAAAAGAGGAATATGGTATGTATTCACTCATATGTGGATTCTAGCCATAATTAAAGGTCTTTGAGCCTTTTATTCGTGATCCTAGAGAAACTAAATAAGAAGGTGAACCTGAAGAAAATCATGTAGTTATCCTCCTGGAGATTGGAAGTAGACAAGAGTGCCAGGAAACCTCGGGTGCATGGGGGGGGGTGGGAGGGTTGTTGGAAGGGGAGAGGGTTAGAGAGAAGGGAGTAGGGGAGGAGTGGGGAAAGCTCGGGGGATTGGGATGGGGGGAGGGAGGAAGGATGGATATGGAATCAGGGAAGTATATATCTCAACTAAGGGAGTCATTTTAGGGTTTACAAGAGACTTGATTATAAAGGGGGATCCCAGGTCCAAGGAGAGATCCCCAGATTGTTCTCTGGACAGAGGAGAGGGTGCCTGAACCGGCCTTGGCCCATAACCATACTGATGAAGATTTTGCTTATCACCATAGAACCTTCATCTGGCGATGGATGGAGATAGAGACAGAGATCCACATTGGAGCACTGGACTGAGCCCCCAAGGTCTAAATGAGGAGCAGAAGGAGGGAGAATATGAACAAGAAAGGCAGAACCATGAGGAGTGCGTTCACCCACGGATGCAAGGGGACTGATCTAATGAGAGTTCACCAAGGCCAGTTGGACTGGGTCTGAATGAGCATGTGATCCAACCAGATTCTCTGAATGGGGCCAGTTTCTCCAAATGTGGCTGGCAAGGGGTCTTTCTGAAAAGCCATTGACAATGACACTGGGACTTGTTTCCTCTGCATATACTGGATTTTTGGGATCCAGTCTGTTTGGAGGCTCACCTTCCTGGACCTGGAGGGAGAGGGGAGGAACTTGAACTTCCCACAGGGCAGGAAACCCTGACTGCTCTTAGGGATGGAGAGGGAGGAGGAGAGGGAGTGGGGGGAGTGGGAGGGTGTTGGGAGGAGGGGCTGAAATTGAAACTTTTATAAATTAATAAACTTAAAAAAAATAAAAATAAAAGACTTGCGTCTAGTCAGATGGGTGAATGAGTCTTGACTGGGTTTTGTGAATGCTTCTCGGGAACTCCACCAATTGATCTACATCCCCATTCCAATGCACTCTGACTGTATAGTCCGTTCTTTCAGGGCACCTTTAACTTACCCTCCTGCCATTCCCAGGCTCTTTCAGTGCCTCTAGCATCTTCCCGTTGTCTCCAGGACTCACAAGTGCTTCCAGTAACACCATACAGGGTGATGATTGACTGGATGATGTACATCCTTTTATTTACCTAAATCACTAATTTTGATTAAATATATATTTTGAGAGCATGCCCTAAGTTCATTTTAATACTCATGTACTAAAATCTATGATTCATTGAGCACCTAGCCAACTCTGTTTTATCTAGAATACAATTAGTCATTCATTTATCTTTGTTTTATTTTGGCTGTCATTTCTATTTTTTTCTTACATATATAAACAAAGTGTTATGTTAGAGCAAAAGGAATATAAAAACACATGGCCAATCAGAATCAACCACCAGTTATTATTATTTATTTTGAATTGAGCTGATAACACCATTTTTTATAATGTAGGAAAATATCCACATACGAAAAAAATCTAAAAACAAGCTTTAACTATCTGAAATCATTCTCATATGTCACACTGCAGTATATATTCCTTTTTAATTTTGCCTTTTGTTGCACATAATGCAGAACAGCATTTTCCTATAAGATTTAATCACATGACATGTATCTTTCTTTTCCAGATGCTTTAAAAGTTACATAATGCACTTTCATCTGCCATTCAATCAACTAATAATGCAGTTAAAATTTTTAAATCTTTTATTTCAAGGCCAGCTCTTATTTTTTAATTTATTCTTATTGTATTGGTGTTTTGCCTGTATGTATGTCGGTGTGAGGATGTTGGATCCTGGAGTTACAGTTGTGAGCTTCCATGTGGGTACTGGGACTTGAACCCAGGACCGCTGGAAGAGCAGTCAGCCCTCTTAAGCCCTGAGCCATCTTTCCATCTCCTAAATTATTTTATTATCTTCAAAACTTTATGATTACTTCATTTATTTTGAAGATAATCTAATGTCATCTGACTTTATTTTTTTGATCTGTACTATACCAGCAATAAATAGCAAGAATATATGCTCCTAATGACGTCTTTCATTTCTCAAATAAGTTGCATCTCCCTAGTTCTCAGAACCATCATTCAAACATTCCTCACACAGACATGCTTTCTGTACTTTCCTCCCACCCTCCAGCCCAATGAGAACCTGCCACTCAACCCTTGTCTTAGGGACTGTAGCCCTTTCCTCTGTCCTGTGGCTCAGTGACAGCATACCCTGCCCCGCCAGCTGTCCTCAAGCTGGGGAGGAGTGAACAGTTACTTCCATAGTTCACAGCAAAGGAAGAGAGCTGATTCCCTGGGTAAAATCCAAGGTGAGGCAAGAATGAGAAGAGAGACGTGAATGAGTCATGCTGGCAGTCAATACAGATAAAGACAGATGTTTGTGGATAACTATTTCACAACTTATACAAATTCATTATTTTTTTTCTTCAGGGTCATCAGGGCTCATACAAGACACCTCAATTCTGATTCGGTTATGGGAGCTTCGCAAAAGTCCTTCTTCTGAAAACCTGGACACGACGGAAAGGATGTTCATAAAGATCTAAGTACAGAAAAAGTCATATAAATACTTAGAAAAACAAGGCACATAAGTCAGCTCTTAATGTTAAGACACGCCACCCTTTACTTATTCTTTTTTATTGTTTTGTGGATTCTGTATGACTACTGTGTTCACATCACTTCCACCTAACACTTTCCTGCCTCCAACTCTTCAGGTAACACAACCCCCCCCCCACAGCTTTCTGTTGACTTCATTACATCTTTTTTTTTAATTATTTTTAAAATACTTTAAAGTTACCTGTAGTTACTTTTAATTGAAAATACTTTATATTACCTTTAAGTAATCCCCAAACAAAAATTTGATCACTTGAGCATCTTCCCAAATACAGCCTCTCATTCCTCCTGACAATATGTTGCTTTCCCATCTGTGCTGTTGCTTGGCTTTGACTAAGGTTTTCCTGCTCTTTGCAATTTACGTGAGCTTATGTTTCAATTAGTTAAGATGCCAACAACTTGAGAAATGTCTTAACCAGCCCCCAAACATTGTTGACATGTATACAGCAAGAAAGCATCATCAAATTGTTTCCCAACATCCAAGGCTACAAGAATCAATATCTTTTACTTGTAAACCATTCTGTCTATGAATTTAGAGTATGAAAACACAAAGTAGACAAAGATACTATGTCTTGTTCATAATAGTTATGTGCAGAGACAAGTAAGTACAATAAATATGGATTTTTATCTACTCACATATTCCCTGCATAGTATGTCATGAAGATGGAATAACAGTACCAAATCTACCTGTATGTAGTAGATAAGACCTGGTTGGTGTCACCCTAATGTCTACATGAAGACACACTCTGCTCTCCAGCCCTAGCCTATGCTTTGTCATTATTCTGCTCCAAGTAGTAGGAAAGGCCAGCAGAACTACTGCACTTTTTTCATTATTCATAGGCTAGAATCACCAGTATAATAGTGGCACAAATGTTAAAGGGCTAAGCAATAGCTTTCTGGACGTATCTGAGTTCTGGAACACAGGAAGGTATCCATGTCTGGTACAGTATACGCGTTCAAAATGCCGTCCATGGCTGGAGAGGTGATAGGCCCTGGAAAGGCAAGACCTACTGCTGTTGATTTTGCTGTTGTTATTGTTGTAAACAGCCTGTTGTCAAATTGCCTTCTTCATATTTGTGTTTTTATTCCTCAGTGTATATTGTTGCTACCATGGAACTCAGGGTTCTCTTTAGATTTCTTAAGTATGTCAGTGAAAGAATTTTGAAATGAACACCAAAAGTGGTTCAAGGACAATTCTCTTACACTTCTAAAGAAAAATAATAAGGCATACAAGGTGTAATCTCTGTAAATGCCTGCAGTGGCAAGATTAAGAGCGAGAGCCATGCCTTTCTGTGTTAAGGTCCATGTAAGCATGCTTGGTAGTGGAAGCCAGCGAGCAGCAACATGGCAGTAGGGGAGGGCAGGCTTCAGAGAAAACAAGAACTCCCACATATTCAAGTAAACCTGGTTAGGTAACGAGACAGTATCAGAAAGAAAAAAAATAGAAAGCAAGAAAAGGGAAATGTGTGATTTTTAATGTTCGAACTTGGAGCAGTGAGTCAGTTCAGTAGTGTTATGTGGGACAAGCTCTGTAAGTGGTTTGTGAGTGAAGGGACGTCTAGGAAGTGCAAGTTTGTTATTTCATTTAGGAGATAATTACTCCTGCCATCTCCTTAGCTTCTTTTCAGCTCGGCCTGAAAACCATTCTCCCAGCTGAAGATTGAAGACCCAGATGAATTTTAAGAATGGCAGCAATAGTATGTAGTGCTCTAAACTTCAGAACTAATTAGACTATCCGTCTCCACCAAGGACTAGAGGTGGAAATCAGATTCTTTTGACCAGAAGGAAGTCGTTTTCCCATAGTGATTACCTTTATCACTGAAAAGGGCCACCTACATTACAGGCAAGAGGAAGGCTGATGCCACAGTGCTTTTTCTTGATTGGAGTTTCAGGTGGTATATTCATAGCAACATTATAGTCTGGGACCTTCAATACTTGGGAATTAAGAAAGGAGAAACTGCTGCATGGTGCGCTAATGCCAAAAGTGATTTTACCTCAGGTTTTCTTTCAAACACATTCAAGTGCAGCTGACAACAGACATGGCCAAGTTCTGCTCCTACTGCAGGCTCATCCTGAGCAGGAAAGAAAGAAGTGTCCTGGTGAGTCAGCTTTTCCTTTTGAGGTTTCATCTCATGCAAAGGAATAAATCTTGGACCTACAAGATTTGTAAGAAATAAATACAACAAAAACAACAGTGAAGTGTAACAGTCTCTAGCTTTTCATGGTAACTAAAAAAGATACAGGAAAGAAACTGTTGAGTTTCAGAATCTGAGGAAATCGAAAGCTATGAACGCTGCTGGGTGGAGGTATGTGGTTTCTTCTTCTCTACATACAAAACAACACGGCTTGACTCACTCAGGAAGGCTCAGACCAAGAAGTAGTCTAACCTTGAATTTCTGTAGATTGCATTCTCCAGTGTCAAGTGATGTTTTAGCGTAGCTTCTCAAATGCACATGCACACACGCACACACACGCACACACATGCAAGCACACACACACAAACACACACACACCAACTGCCCCTCCGACACACTCTACAGAGAGGAAGAGAAAGAATAGGTGAGGAGAAACCTTGCATCCTACCCTGTAGAAGAGCTCAGAATCCTGACACCTCTGAAGAAACTTCCAGCAACGTGAGTTCTGCCTGCTTTCTCTAGACATGCGTTACTTCTGTGAAAATTACAAGAACACAGGGGAAAACCTTGCTGGTTCTTCTTGGGAAGGGGAGGTAGCTCCAGTCAGCAATGAACCTAGAGTAGCTGGATTTGGAGGGTTCACTCAGGAAGATGGCAGACATATTTATTCCTCCACCTCAGAGGAATGAGCCAAGAAAAATGCATTTTGCATGTTTCACATCATTTAATAAACTTCCTAAGTGTAAGCCTGAGCAAGTGGGCAAGGGGAAGGTGTTAGTTAACTTGGATCGAGAGTCCATGGTTAGCTGCTGACTGTGGTGACTGACTGGGGCAAAGTTAAGATAGTGACAAGAAAAATTACCATGAGTTAAAAAACAACTTTGGACATGGAATGGAATTTTCTAGTATCTCAGCCCTATATGGCATGACAACCAACAGGCATGTGCAGTGGAAAGATGGTCAGATTCATGATATGTAAACACACACTGTTTTAACAATCTCATAAGCATATTCTAGAGTCTCTTCTATATGATAAAGATGGTATTCAGTCTTTGTTAGTTTGTGTCAACTTGAGATACTTGATTTGGCTGTTTTGTTTTTCTTTTCGCTTTCTGATGGTAGGATGTAAGAGGGTGACTTACAGAATATTTTGAAGAATCAATAAACCATGGCAGAGTACCTCATGTGTACTTGAATAGAAGCTCTTAAATGTTGATTTCAAAATTATAGGAATATTGGGCATCTTGCTAAGTTTATCAATTATGTCGCTAAGCTTTCTAAATCACTGCACAAGCTTTCCCTATGTTTTTTTTTTTAACATTTAGCAGTTGAGAAATATATTGCTAAATCTACCATGAAATTCTGGTCTATAGTATTAATATTATATAAATTATTTATTTCTAGGAAGTAAAATATTCTCATTTTGTGGTATTTGATACTAGTCTAAATCTAATAAGGATGAAATTGGCTTTTCTTCTGTTAAAATATAAAGTGATGTGGTTTAAATTTTCCACTCCACTGAATATTTATTAACAGTTATAGCTATATATCTTTTTTCCTCATATATTATTTAAAACAATTTTAGATTTAAATATATTTTGATCATTTTTTCCCTCCCCTAACCTTTCCAGGTCCTCTCCCCATCCCTAACCCCCAACTGAGTAAGTTCTTTCTCAAAAAACAAAAACTAATATAACAACAAAATCCCTAAAACCAAGAAAACAAAATAGAACACCTAAAAAAAAAAACAAACCACCAAACTGTAACCAAATAAAAACATATGCATAAAAACAAAACAAAACAAAAAAAAACAAACAAAAAACTGTAGAGCTCATTATATGGTGGACAACTATTCCTGAATGTGAGACCTGCCCTGGAGAGACTGATATACATATATGTTTCTACTCCCTTAGGTTTTCACACTATCAATCAAATGGCCCTTAATTTTAGGTGTCTTTCCCCACATTCCCTTGCACAACTCATCCCCTCCCCCCTCCACTCCATCCTCCATTCACCCATAATTATCTAATCTATTGCCCTTTCCTAAGGAGAGCTATCTCTTCACTGTAGTCCAGAGTTTCTCAACCTGTGGGTTAGGACCCCTGTAGGGGTTTCACAGATATCCTGCATACCAGATATATACATTATAATTCATAACGGTAGCAAGATTGCAGTTATGAAGCAGCAATGAAAATAACTTTAAGATTGTGGGTCACCACATGAGGAACTGTATTAAAGGGTCACAACACTAGGAAGACTGAGAACCACAGCTCTAGTCCTTTACTCTATAACTACCCTTTGTCATTCTACAGATCATAACTTGATTATCATTAGCTTAACAATAGCTACAAATCTTAAATAAAAGTTAACAAAAGCTTTTACTTAACTGACTATGGCATTTATATTCAGGATGATAATTAATACCTTCTTTGTTTTTTCTTTCCTTGCTCTTGCTATTGTTATTTCATTTCTGACATGTCTGTATTCTCTGCTTACTCTTTCTTTAGAAATTACGCTTTACAGATTAAGATGAAACCATTAGTGAACCATTACATCCTTTGCCTCAGCTCCCCCAACCCCCGCCACCAGCCATATATCCTTCCTGTTTCTCCTCCCTTTGATCAGAGTTTCGCTTGTGAGGCAGAGGCAAGACCAGCAAAGCCTGTGATTCTGTTCAACTTTGCTTATTGCTTTCTCATAATTAATTCTAATATCTTTTCTATGTTTCTGACTTTTAAAACTACTAAGGTTTATAGTATCAGACAATCTACTTTGAGAATGTCTTATTTTTCATTTTATCTAGGTTAAGACACTAACAGCAGTTCTTTTTTCTTTTTTGTTTTTAATTCATGGCAAGTTGAAAGCATCTCCTTATGCCAGTGGGACTGTATTTTCTGTATTTTTCTGGATGCATTTTCCCATCCAGTGTATGATATCTACAGACGGATATTAATGCATTTTTCCCAAATACTCTATTACTGGAAACTCCATTGAGATTGGGATCAGTACCACCAAATCAAGGTAGTGTTTCAACAACAAAGCATTACGGTTCACATGTAAGTGGACTGCACACAAAGAATACAAAGTACTCATTCCTCCCGTATCACATATCATTATCTTTTGGAGATGATGTGTTTTTTCACAAATCATTAAACAAATTAAAATGTCATACTTTTTGGGTTTTTTGGTGTTGTTGTTTTGTTTATTTTTCTAGATGGTGTTTCTCTGTGTAACCTTGACTGTCCTGGAACTTAGGAACTTACTCTGTAGAGCTGACTGGCCTTGAACTCACAGAGATCCACCTGCCTCTGCCTCCTGTGTGCTGGAATTAAAGGTGTGTGCCACCACCACCCACCTTAAAAGTTAACACTTCTAAAACCTTTTGGTTTATGACATAATGAAACAGTGTATATAAAGTCCATACACTATTGCTTAAGGTAAATTGCTGTTGATAGTGAATTCTAATCTTGTCCTTGAATCTTTACAGGTGATCTAGCTGTGATGACTAGTTTCAAGTCAGCTTGACACAAACTAAAGTCGTTTTTGTAAAACAGGACCTTAACTGAGAAAATGACCCTATTAGGCTGGCCCTTGAGTATGCCTGTAGAGTATTTTCTTGACTGGTGATTGATGTGGAGGGCCCAATTCATTGTCAACAGTGCCATCCGTGGGCTGGTACTTCCTGGGTTCTATATCAAACCAGGCTGAACAAGTCATGAGGAATAAGTCTGTAAGCAGCACTCTTCTATGAGCTAAGAAGGAAAGAGCTTACTTTGGCTTAACTTCTGCACCACACTCTATCATTAAGTGAAATTAGGGCAGGATTTTAAGGTAAGAATCTGGAGGCTGTAACCCCTTCCTCATGAGGTTGTTTTTGGTCATTGTTTGAGCACAGCAATAGAACCCCTAAAACAGTAGTCTTCATGTCTGAGGGTTTACAGAGTGCTCACTTTCTTTGATATCTTTAATCATCTTAACTGTCATGTGTCACTAGACGGATTTTCCTTCTCTTTATTTGCCTTTTCAACTAGATGGTGCTTAACTCTTCTCAAAAGGAAAGCAGTGAATAGACTCGGAAATGTAACATTCCCATTATACAAAAGATAAACAAAACATAATTCTTAACACAAAAGACCCATAATTAAACCCATAATTAAACATAATTCCTAACCCAAATAATTTCTAACCAAATGATTTAAGCTAACTTGGAATCCATCCATATACTGAGTCACCAAGGAAATACACAATCAGGTCCAAAATCATGAGACAGTTTTTTTCAGGCATTTTGGAAGTTTCCAGGAGAAAAGTCTCTTTTTTTTCTTCTTAAAAGTTACCATGGGGAGGCAGACAGGAAGAAATGTGAGAATTACAATGAGACTCTAATTAGCTACATCCCAAAGCAGGAAAGGTGGCAGAAGATGGTAACCTTACAGCATCCCATACTAGGTATAAAAAAATGAATACAAAGACAATCATTGAAGGCCTCCCATGGTATTTTAAGGGACAAGGGTTTTTTTGTTATTTAACAAATTGAGAAACTGTTGGAAGATTTAAACTGAACATAATCATGGCTTATAAGCAGAAAACAGACTCAATGAACAAATAAATCTGACTCTTGATGTCAAAACCTAAGTGAAGAGAAACAAGTAACTATTGACATAATCTTACTCAATAAATTCTCTGGCCTGACTCTAGAAAGTATGTATATGTTCAGCACAGTAACAGTCATATGGGCACAGAGGACCTTGAGACCAGCATTCAACACCATGAGAAACAGAATGCCAGTGAGAGATGTTTAGAGCCAAGTGATCAAGTGTCAGGGCCATTGTGTTGTAGCTGACCAATAGTCATGCATACAGTTAAGAAGATGCAGCCCCTTTTCACATAAGGCACTTCAGCCAAGAGTGTGAGAAGAGTCAGGAATCCACTGGCAGATATCCAGAGATAGGTTACAACATCAGTGAATATTAGAAAGGAGATTTAGAATTTCAGCACTTCTGGTGGTGTAAATGAGAATGGTCCCCATAGGCTCATAGATTTGGATATCTGGTCACCAGGATTAGAAAAGGTGTGGCCTTGTTGGAAGAGATGTGGGGCCTTGTTGTGTCACTGGGGGTAGGCTTTGAGGTTTCAAAAGACCAAGCAACCAGGTACAGTGGCTGTGTTTCCCTGATGCCTGTGGATCAAGATGCAGAACTTTCCGCCGTTTCTCTAGCACTATGCCTTCCCGAATGCTGTCATGATTCTCACTATGATGATGGATGAACCTCTGAAACTTTAAGCAAGCCCCAATTAAATGGCTTCCTTTATAAGAGTTGTCATGGTCATAGTGTCTCTTCACAGCAACAGAAACCCTAAGACAACACTCATAACCCATACTCTAAATGCTGTGGCAATTTTTTATTTCCACTTTCATCCATCAAAAACCAAGGCAGACCTGGGTCAGAAACTGTTATTAACAGGGAAGAATTTTCTAGACTTGTTTTCATCAGATTAGGTCGACACACATTTTGCAAAGTGGCACATCTGGCAATTAACTCTATTTTTCATAAATGCAACTATGGCCACTGTGGCACTGGTCATTCCCTCACCTAGGAGTATCTTGGCTTTGAAACTGTCTGTGAATGTGTGTAATTCTCTATACTCTTCTTCTCATTTAGGTTCACCCGCAGTTTGAGAAATGGTGAATGACTACAAGAAAATTGTTCTGCTGTCAGGACTAAAGGGTATCAGTGACGATGATTTTAAAACAGTTAAGTCCTTGTTGAGCAAAGAACTAAAACTAAATAGAAAAGCGCAGTATGGTTATGACAGAGTTAAGATTGCTGACTTGATGGAGGACAAGTTCCCAAACGATGCTGGAATAGACATACTGATAGAACTGTACAAAGAGATTCCAGAACTTGAAGACCTTGCTGATGAACTCAAAAGAAAGAAGGCAAAAGGTAATATGGGAGTATCCTGGATGCCCATCCTTTCTTCAACTTCTCCAACAGCATGCTACCTCTATGTAGTGATCATAACTGACATGGTCTTTCACAGTGTGTGACTCAGGGTCTATAGTATGACAACATCTCAGATGACAAACATATTAATAACTTATAAAACTTCATTCTGACAAAGAATTCTGTTTGGGGGGGTTGAATATCTTTGAGGGCATTAGGGTAAATAAAAATGCAGAGTCTTGAAAGAGACAAGACCTTCTACTACTGTATAAAGATGAGAAAACTATAAAATAAAGATAGCAATATTTTTTAAAAATATTTAAATCAATTAGTACTAATGCTCCATTAAGATACTCAACATTATCTATTCAAAAAAGAAAATAAACAAAACAAACAAATAAAAACATACTCAATAATTAAGTGAATGTCTACCTCCCAGAGATAGGAAGTAGTTCTATTTTATAAAGTCATCAGGCTTAAAAGGAAAAAAAAAAAGAAAGAAAAAGAAATGACTAATTTTTGCTTAGAGACTCCCATTTATGATCCTAGTGATCAGGAGGCTGAAACAGGAAGATAGTGAGTTTAAGACCAGTCTGGTCTGTATAGCTAGACTCTGTATCAAAACAAAAACACAAACAACAAATTAATAGATAAAACCAAACAGAAACAAAACATAGAAAGTCAAAGCAAATATAAACATTTTGTCATGCTACAAATCAGATCATTTCTTTCAATGGTTCTCTAATACAGAGTGATCGCCTACAGAAGATGGTTTGTCAGAGATTATCATTACACAAGCATTTAGAGGCCAGAGGTCAACACTGAGTCTTTGCTCTCTATCCTGTTTTTAAGGAAGGGTCTCTTATTGAACACAAGGCTCTCATTGTCAGCTAAATGACAAGCTAGAATATGTCTACATCAGTCCACTCAGCCTGGGATTCTAAGTTGCCACCAGACAGCTGAATTTGGGTCTCCATGCTTGAAGGGCAAGGGCTTTACCCAACGAACCATCTCCCCCGACCTAAACTTTAAATTAATTAAAAACAGACTGTAGGATAAGAGGGTTGGGGTAGGACTTGGCAGATGGACGCAGGAGTCCCCAGGATGGAAAGATTGTGTCCATTGCACCTAGAGAGAACCGGACCTGAGACAGTCCTGTGGGGGCACCCTGGGGCCCCTTCAAGCTTCCAAAGCAGAGGTAGAAAGCAAGCACAGTAAGCTAAGCAGGAGCGGAGAGCAAACAGTACTGCGTGAACTCCAGCTGTCGCAGACCAGCATCCCTGAGTTTACTGCGTGTTCTCTCCTGCTTCAGCTAAAAGGAAACAGACAGAGAAAAGCATAATGGAGGCAAAAAGACACAGGCGAGATGAACCCAGTACTTCTCAACCTACATCCACCATACATGAAGATTCAAAACCAGGATCAGGCAGGAGTACACGGAACTCACAGGTATGTTGGCTAAGCTTCCAGAGGAAAATCTGCCAAGGTTGCTCCCCTTTTTACCATTGTGTGGACATTTCTTTGTCTATCTCATCATAGGATCTAGTAAAAATGGAGGTTGAGAGTAACCAGTTTGAGGCTTACTGGTCAGGACTACTGCATTCTTTAACTCCTATCACGTAATTCTCTGTGATGGGAATAAAAAAAAAAATTGTATCACAGGCAAATGAGATGGCTCAGCATGGCAAGGTGCTTACTGTCTGACTGATGGCTTGTGTTAAATTCCCAGACCCCACATGTTAGAGCAAGAGAACTAAGCCCCATGAAATGTCTTCTGACCTCCACATGGCCTCAGTGGTACATCCACCCAAACAGGCACAGTAAAGGAATATAAAGCAGGTTACATCACTGTTCTTCTTGCTGAAATAGTGGTCAGTCAAAGGACACAACATTTCAAAGCCTCTGAAATGATGTCAAACCTCAGCTCAGGCTTTCTAAATGTAGACCTGCTCTTCTTACACCACAGAGATGTACAGAAAAGTGACGTAAATGAAATGCTTGTTCCTGTATGAGGCAATTTGACCTGATTTGCTGTCCAGAGGATGTTGTTCTCGAAGATGATATGTTATTTCTCTTGGTGTTAAAGTTACTGTGCTTCATTTAACACTGAAAATCATGACTGTGGGTTCAGAATAAAGCTCAATAGGAAAGGAGAGAACAGCTTAGCATGCACAAAACTTGGGTATAGTTTCCAACAAAAAAAGGAAAAGAAAAAATCAATGGTTATCAAGAGAGAAAGAAGTTGATCACTTAGAGAAGAGGATACAAAGCCACAAAATATTAAGATGACAGTTCTGTCATATGATTAAACACTCAGTATATTATCAAATGCTTATGTCTAAGCCTCAGTTAAAATAAATCTTTTTTTCTTGAGAGGATATACCATTTGAAATCATTTTGATCTCAATAGACTAAATGCAGTAGTTTAATATAACTAGAGTTGCTAGATGTCAGTTAAAAGACTTTAAATGGATGCCTCCAGAAATACTGAACTGTTACAAATGTCTCAGGGGCCTCCCAAACCATTTCACATGTTTGACAGACTCCTTAGGTGTCTGCAGCAATAGCCTCTAACAGCCTCCTGACCCCTCTGGTGCCATCCATTCCTCCCATATTGTCCAGGCTTCCCAATTAGTTCCAGCAACTGCTTCTAAGAGGGATCAAGCCACTCAAGTATCTCCAGAAACATCATCTTGCGGGGTCCAAACCCTTCAAGTGACTCTAACCTCAGCATCCAGCAGTGCCCAGGCCCCTGGAGTGTTTCCAGCAATACCAGCCAAGGTAATTTTCTGTTTTCACAATATAACGATGGAGATTGCTACAACTTTCAAGTAGCTCATTCATCCCTATCCTAACCTTCTTTCTGTTGCTGGGATGAAACGTTCTGAATGAAAGCAACTTGAGAAGGAAAGGGAGCATTTTGGCTGAAGCTTCCATCCTTGAGGGAAGCCAAGTCAGGAACTCAAGGTGGGAACCCGAAGGAAGGACTTGAGAAGAGACCATGAAAGAACACTGCTTACTAACTTGTTCTTCCTGACTTGCTCAGCTTGTTTTCCCATATAATACAAGAACATCTGCCTGAAGTGGCACCACCCACAGAGAACCAGGCCTTCCCTCATCAATCATTAGCAATAACAACAACAACAAAAAATTTGTCCTACAAAAGGCTCCAGAGGCAATCTAATGGAGAAAATTTCTCAATTCCCTCTTTCTGGCAATTCTACTTTGTGTCAAGTCAACAAAAACTAACAAGTAAAATCAGCTGTGACCAGGAAAAAACCTGTCTCAGACAGGTGTAAAGCAAAGACTGGCACCACAGGGTGTCTTCCACTCTCCTCGGCTCACACACATGCAAACATTCTTGCATTCATACACAAGGGAAGAAAACAGTTTTTAAAATATTTAACGTAATATTTAATATATGTTGAACTGACAATCAAGCAACAAATTTCTATGTAAATGATTTTATTATCTGAAACAATCCATGGATAGTTTATAAAGATAATCCTGTGTGGGTATGATTTTTCAACTGTTTCTAGTCTTTTCTGGACCAGCAGAGAATATTAAAGACACCTGTAACTAAACTTCCTTCATTTCTAAAGGAAGTGTATGATAGTTGCTCCTTAAGTCCTGTGCACTTGTTCTCAGTTGTTGCTATCATATTGTGAGTTACTATTTAGCGTACCTTGGCTTCATTTGCCAAGGCTAGAGAGATGCTCATAAAACCCCCTTATCTACTACATACGATTAGTACAAGCTGCCATTATTACTTATACTTATATCTCCATGAACTAAGTGATACCATGCCAGCTATTGTTAAGATTTATCTTTTGTTCTACCCAATCAGCTGTCTGTGCCATTTTTTGCTGTATACATTCTATGCAGAAACCAAGACTGAAGACTGTACCTGAGCAACCTTCTGAGGAAAATGGTCACCACCGAGGTCCCAAAAAAGTGATGGTGTTAAAAGCAACAGAACCATTCGTATACGACCTGAGAGAAGGGAAAAGGATGTTCCATGCCACAGTGGCCACTGAGACTGAATTCTTCAGAGTGAAGGTGTTTGATATTGTCCTGAAGGAGAAGTTCATCCCCAACAAGGTCATTATCATCTCAAATTACGTTGGTCGCAACGGATTCATAAATATATGCAGTGCCACCAGTGTGTCAGAGGTAAATGGTAACCAATCAATGAAGATCCCAACTACCCTGAGACAAAAAGCCAACGCAACACCTAAAATCAATTATCTTTGCTCAAAAAGAAGAGGAATATTTGTGAATGGGGTGTTTATGGTAAATAAGGTAAGCCACCGCATTATTCTGTAAAATGTTTTATGCAATCTCCGATTTTCAGCCTTACCTTGCCAGATGATAATGGTTAACTTACTTTATGCCAAAATTAAAGGCCTTCTTGATCAGTGTTGGGAACTAGGGTTCCCTGTCTTTAAGTGTGAAAAGCAGTCTCAATATACTTCTCAGGGTACCATGATGAAAACTGTTCTAGAAAGAGAATCACCAAGAGACTCTGACATTTTTCAAGCAATACCATCTATTCTTTTACTATTCATCGACATTTACACTAACACGTGTATCATTAAGATTTTTTTTTCCTTGAGTTCCGCACCTCCAAATTATTGAGAATTTGGTAGTGAAGGAGAGTTGACCGCCTAAGGTAGGGTGCAGGTTATAACAACCAGAATAAAACCCAAAGTATATTCTTATGCCCAGAATGCACCAAATTGGGAAAACTGGATTCTTTCTTTCTACCTGTTAGGAATAGTAACAGCAAAGGAATGTCTCAACAGCAGAGTTGTTGAAGTTGCCCGTGAGAGTGGGGGTAAGCAGATCAAAGGCAAAAGTTTCTCTCCTCTGGGTCCTCTTCTTTATGCCTCAATCAGGTGTGGCCCAGATTTAAAAATGGGTCTCCTTACCTCAAGTGATCTGGAATTAGGATCAGTCTCTCCACCTCAAATGATCCAATCGAGAATAATCCCCTATTTATGTACCCAAGTGCTTGAGTATTTATTGACTCTAGATATGATCATGTTGACAGCCAAAATAAGCCACCACAGTCAATATTAAACCTTAAAAAAAAGGTTTACATATCAGGATTGACAACAAAATATCTGAAGCTGTTTTGCCCCCCAGGACTCAACTGACAGCTGCCATTTTTCCTGCCTGAACCAAGATTCTGCCAACACCCTTTACTTCTCATAGACTTAACAGTGCTTAACAGTGTCTGGCCATTTCTCAGAAGATGGGTATTACTTTCTTTTACAGAGAAATAAGACAAATGACTGCATTTGCTATGAAATCCAAGATAAAACAGGGATGATGGATGTGTTGGTCTATGGACGACTGACCAGTGTTGAATGGAATCCAGGAGATAAACTTAGACTCTTGTGTTTTGAATTAACATCAAATGAGGGTAAAGTGCAACTGAGATCTATGAGGCACAGTAACATGAAGGTGTGTACTCTAGAGGAACATCCTCCTTCCCAGGAATCATGTTTTTAATATTATAGTAAAACCACTGAAGGGATTGCATAGTTAATTCAACAGATGGAAGGAAGAAAATTTTCAGTTAATATATGTAAACCTCCCTTTCTGTCCTTTAAATTATGATCATTTTAATCATAGAAGATGATGGAAATTCAGAAAGATTCTCAAAAGCCATTATGTTATTAATAGGGCATGGTGACTCACACTTTTAATTCCATCACTCAGGAGACTGAGGTAGATGGATGGGTCTCTGTGAGTTGGAGGCTAGCCTGGTCCCCACAATGAGTTCTAAGTCAGCCCAGTTCCAAAACAACTAGCTATTTTGTCCTAAGTTAATGAAAATATTGAATTTATTAAAACAGAGAGATTATCCAATAAGTATGTGACTTTGATTAAGAGATATGTATCACATGCTGGCTCTGTGGTTTTTCAAATTGACTAATGACATGAAGAAACTATGATCTTAATCTACACCAGAGAAATTGTGTCCATCGCTGAGGTTCATCAGCAGAACTCACAGCACACATATTCTTACGAGGACACCTGGAGCAAAGTATACCACAAAGGAACCAGAATTCATGCTCTGGTCCCTCTGATGCACACATCCCAGCAGGTTTCTTTGTATAGTCTAGGATTGTAGCCAGTCTAGGATTGTAGTAGAAATAAATAAAATATAGGAGCTGACCTCCTGAGTCGTACAGTAATGTTATTTGAGTCCCCAGTTCTCAGGACCATTGTCAGCATTCTCAACCCTCCTCACAGCTGCAGCACCAGGCACGCATTTTGCACAGTCTTCCTGTTCTCCTGCCCAGTGAGATTGCTCCATGCAACCCTTGCCATTAGGTGTTGCGCCCCCTTCTCTGCTGATGCTCCATGACATCGCATGCTTTCCCACCTCCACTCATACTGGGTAGGAGTAAAGAACTCATGGTGCAGTCTCAAGCAAAGATCAAAATCTGACCGCAGGGACAGAAAAATCATTTAAAGAAGCTGGCAATGTGAGAAACTAGAGGTAGCTCACAGAGACAAGACAGTGCGAGTAAAGGGGGGAGGGTGTGGCCAGCTCCATCAAAACCAATCTGACCTCATCACTTTCTTCTTCAAGGTCATCAAGGCTGAGAAATGAGAAGCAACCACTCTCTCCTGCTTCAACTATGAAACTTCATGAATTTTCACTGTGGAGATTCGGACACCTCTGATGTTTAAAGAGAAAAGATCTAGTTCCAACTACAGATAAAGATTATATGTATAACAGATAAAAGTCCATTCTTTGCTCTAAGAAATGGTGATTTTAATTTTATCCTTTCTCCATTTTTTGTATTTTAATTATATAATTTGATTTTATAATGCTTATACATTGAAAAGAAGGAAATTTCGTCTTTTACTCTGAATGAAGTACTTCTGCAATTTCTTCCATTTGTTACTGGCTTTAAAAACTTAATTATTCCTGTTCATTCCTCTCCCCAGTCCCCATCCACAAAAGGATGTCTATTCTATTTCCCCTCCACAGTGAAATTTGTGTTTTCTGCTCTTGAGCTTTCCTTGATACTTGGCTTCTCTGAGTCTGTAGATTATAGAATGGCTATCCTTTGCTTTATGATTATCTACTTAAAAGTGACTACATACCATGTTTGTCTTTCTGCATCTGGGTTACCTTACTCAGGATGATCTTTTCTGGTTCCATCCATTTGCCAAAACTTTCATGATGTCATTGTTTTTAACAGCTGGGTAACACTCTATTGTGTAACTGTACCACTCTTTGGTTGAGGGACATCTTGGTTATTTCAGTATCTGTTAGTATAAATAAAGCTGTTGCGCAAATATGCTTGTGGTATAGTGCAGCATCCACTGGGCAGATGTCCAGGTGGGGGGAAGGATAGAGGGAGGGACATTTGGAATTGGGAGACATCTCTGGTGGTTTTAAAGAAAATGACCCCCAAAAGCAGTGACACTATTAGGAAATATAGCTTTGTTGGAGTAGGAGTGGCCTTGTACTAGGAAGCTTGCCTTCGCGGGAATGACTTTGAGGTGTCCTTTGTGCGAGCTATAGTCAATGCAACACACAATTCACTTCCTGTTGCCTTTTGATCAAGATGTGGAAACCTCAGCTCCTCCTCCAGCACCATCCTGCCATGTAGTGCCATGAGGATACTGGACCAAACCTCTGAAACTGTAAGCCACCCCAATTAAATATTTTCCTTTATAAGGGTTTCCATGGCCATGGTGTCTCTTCACAACAATAGACACCCTATCTAAGACACTTAGTGTAGTGGACACCCTCAATAATCTATAAGGGTGACCCTAGCTAAGACGCTTAGCAATGGAGTATATGAAGGCAGAATTGGCTTTCTCCTGTAACCAGGCAAGACTTCCAGTGGAAGGATTGAGACACCAACCCAGGTAAAGACCTTCAACCTACAATTTTTCTTGCTTACAAGATACGTTGGGGTAAAGGTGAAACAGAAATTGTGGGAGTGGTTAACCAATAACTGGTCCAGCTTGAGACCCATTCCTAAAGAAGGAGTTCACCCCGACACTGCTTGCAGGGCCAGAACACAGAAGTGAGAAAGCTCAGAGACCTAGGAAGGAACTAAACATGACTGGGGGAAGAAATGTCAATGAAGTGATTCCTAATGATACTCTGCTATACTAATAGATTTGTGCCTAGCCTAATGGTCGTATGAGGGACTTTGCTCAGCAACTGATGGAAATATCTGATGCAGAGACCCACATCCAAACATTAGACAAAACCCAGGGAATCCTGTGGAGGAAGAGGAAGGATTGTAGGAGCCAGAGGGGTCAAGGACACCTAGAGAAAACCCACAAAGTTAACTAACCCAGGCTCATAGAGGCTGAACCAATGATCAGAGAGTCTTCATGGGACTAACTACGACCCTCTGCATCTATGCTGAAATTATGTAACTTAGTCTTCTTTTGGGATTCCTAACAGTGGAAGCATGGGCTGTCTCTGACTGTTGTCTGTTTTTTAGACCCTTTCCTTCTACCAGGTTGCCTCACTCAGTTTTAATAGCACAAGAGGTGCCTTGTCTCACTGTGACTTCATATACCCTGGCTGGTTGATATCCATGGGAGGCCTGCCCTTTTCTGAAGAGAAATGGGGGAGGAGTGAATGAGAGTGAAGGTGGGGAAAGGGTTGGGAGAAGAGGGGGGAAGGGAAACTTTGCTCAGAATGTCAAAGCAAAACAAAAAAAAATAAATAAATAGCTGGGTCTGGAGATCAGGGTGGAGTAAATACGTTTCATGGAATATTTATGCTTTGGGTGTAATATTTAAAGGACAAAGCCTTGCTCATAAAAGGTGTGTCAAACTCTCAATAAAAAGCAGGTAGAGGTTGAAATCCAGCTCAGAATGCAATTGTCAAGACCAGTGTCCTCAGGAAGAGTGCAGTCCTTTCTCCGCTTTTTCCTGAGGAAATGTGAGTGTATTGCAGAGTTTAATCATTGGAAACGAGAATTTCCAGAAGTGGATGATAAGAGAACATTCTGTTGTTGGCAGCAGTAAGAAAATGTCACTTCCAGATCTAGGGTGAAATAAGGTCAGGGAAGTTTTGAGAACAGGAGGAAGGTGCCCTAGAACAAAGCAAAGACAAAGAATTAAGAGAGTAGTTATGAGCCTCCAGGAAGGCTCCCTGTGGTGTTGGTTACATTTCTGATTGCTATGGCAACACACCTAGCAAAAACAACTGAGAAAAAGGAAGGTATGGGTTTGCTCACAGTTTAAGTGTAGAGGAGGGTGAGCTGACTGATCACAGCCTAGCTGCAGCAGGAAGTGGGGATCGATATGTGCTGTTAGGGACCTCTCTTTCTATTCTCATATTCCGTCCACACCCTTTGCCAGTAGAGAGCTGCCACATTTCAGCTGATTTACAAAATAAAAACTCCCTCCAAATATGCCTAAAGTATTACCTTCTAAATGATTCTCGATCCTGTTTTTATAACCAATATCAATAATCTGGGCAATAACCTAACAGCGGAAAGGAGCAAAGAAGGGTGGAAACAGCAGCTACAAAGAAATAAGAGCTGAAGATAAATGTTGCTGTCTCCTTGGAAGTTTGTGTAATAAATGACTCCAGTCCAGTGATGCTGGAAAGTGGAGATTAGTAGGTCATGTTTAGATCATGAAGACTTTATCAGGTCTCATAAATGAATTGATACTACTACAAAAATGGTCTTTGGGTATGATTTCCTGGGGTTTTTTTTTTGTACTGCTACGACAGGAGGATGTGCAGTATCAAGCATAGGGACTCCACTTGACTTGGATTTTACACCCGCCCCTCTTCTAAGAATACACTGGCAGCTTCTGAGCCTTACCTTCACATGCTATGAAAACAAACCCCTCTATCAACAATGCACCTATAAACCAATTGGCAACTCAGAACCCTCAAGTGTATCAGGCTTCAGACATAAATATTTCAAACAATGAAAATAAATCACTCTCCTAGCAATTCTTTATTGATACATATCCCAGAACATGTCCTGATACTAAAAATGAAGGTCTAATCCAGCCTAGACTGGTTTTGGTGCATGTGCAACGAGACAAACTATGTCCTATTTACCATCTTATGGCCTACATATAATTGAGCATGCATACAATTTATATTAGATGTATCATGAAAAGATACCTTTGCAGTGATCAAAATCCTATTGAATCCAAATCTATCAATTAAAATAAAGAATCACCTGTGCTATGTCCCTTGGACAACCAATCTTCTACCTCTCTTCAAGTCCATAGCAGTAATTCTCAGACAATAGCTGTTATTCTTGAGTATCTTCATTTATATGCCCTGTTGTTCCTCTTGACTTCATATTCCTTCCTAACCTGCAATACCTCTTAGTTTTAAATAGAGTTTGCTACATAATTTGAAATCTGGATAGGCTTAAATTTCAATTCCTTGAATAGAATGTCAAGAATCTGAACACACTAAGCTCCGGTGTCTTAGAGTTTCCATTGCTGTGATGAAACACCATTGTAGTTGAAAGCTACTTGCTCATTTCTGGCTGCCCAGCCCCAACATAATCACACAGAAACTATATTATTTGCAATAATACTGTTTGGCCAATAGCTTAAGTGTATTTCTAACTAGCGCTTATATCCTAAACTAACCCATCTCCATTAATCTGTGCGTCACCACAAGGTTGTGGTCTACTGGCAAAGCTCAGGTGGGCTCTGGTGAGGGCATCTGTCTTCTGCAGCAGCTTCTTTTTGACTCTGCTTACTCTCTCCTCCTCTATGTGGTTGGAATTCCTACCTTGCCCTAATCTGCGCTGCAAAAGGCCCCAAACAGCATCTTTATTAACCAAAAGTATTCATAGCATACAGAGGGGAATCCCACATCAAACCATGACCAAAATCAAGTAGTGGAAGAAAATTTTTATTTGACTTACACTTCCATATTACTGTTAATGACTGAAGGAAGTCAGAACAGGAACTCATACAGGACAGGAACCTAAAAGCTGGAGCTGATGCAGAAGCTATGGAGGAGTGCTGCTTACTGGCTTGTTCTTCATGTTTTGCTTAGCCTGTTTTTTTGTTTTGTTTTGTTTTTGTAGAACCCAAGACCAACAGCCCAAAGATTGCAGCACCTTAAAGAGGCTGGGACCTCCCCCATCAATCACTAGTTATGAAAATGCCTTACAGCTGGATCTGAAGGGAAGATTTTTCTCAATTAAGGTTCCCTTATTTCAGATAACTTTAGCTTGTGTCAAGTTGGCATAAAAGTATCCAACACATCTGGTAACAAGGATTCAACAAGAAATCTCACTAAATTCCAAAATCTTTATTTTTTGGTTTCCCAGCATCCAGAACTGTGAAGAATGAATATTTTCTTCTTACAAATTACCCCATCCATGGCCTTCTTGTATAAAAATACAAAGCGAAATGTGTAGGAAAGAATGCATTTTCCACAAAGGGTGTGGACAGATTATAACTTAGACAAATCTGAAATTTTGTTCACTCGTGTGTTCCTTAATACTATTCCACAAAGATGAGAACAATGTTGCAAAATGCAGTGGGAAGAAACTAACTCATGTGCCATAAAGTTCACATAAGGACTCAAACCCCTTGCTCTCTAAAGCAATGTCCTTTCATTTTTCCACTCAAAGTAGAGAGAAAACTCACTAGAACTGTTGTGATTTCTTTTGAAGTTTCAGGCAAAAGGAAAAGTGGAACATCTGCGGCAATCGTGGTCCTACAGTAAAAGTGGTAGCAAGCTGCTTTTGCGTGGATTTGAGTTCCACTGCATAAAAGGGAATCCATGGCTGGAACTCTGCGCATGGCCAGAACCTCATGGAGCAGGAATAGGCTCCAGAAAGGAATATCCTACTTTTGTTTTACTCAAAGACACATTGTTAAGCTGTCATAAGGATACTTGTGTACTTTAGAAAATAAAAGCTCTTTGTGGAGTTCTTAGCAGTGTTAAGAAAAGAATTTGGAAATAGATTCTGAAGGAAGTTTGTGGACGATTTCATGAACATTTCAGAGACAAACAGTCAAGCATGTACTTTGTAAATCTAGATAACTGGTAGAAGGAGGAAGATGAACAAAAGGAAAAAGATAATAGCACGCCTTTCTGATTTTGAGTCAAAAAAAAAAACACTCATGTACAGCCATGAGCATCAGCAGGTTATTTCACAGAAAAAAAGGAAGCAGGTCTAAGAGGAAGAACAAAACACAGAGAGTGTCATAGAAAGGGTTTAGACTTTGGTCCACTATTCAAAGTAAAAAGATAGAAAAGAAAAATGAAAACTTATGTTCTATAAAGTTAGAACCTAGAAAAACAGTAAGGTGCAGGCTTCACAGTGCTACATGGTAGGCTGCATTAAGGGAGGGACTTCAATAAGTACAAGTCTTTCATTACATTAAGAAAATAATTAATCCTGCCATCTTCTTTGTACATCTTTGAATAAATCAGATTTCCCCGAGGAGTAGTTTCCCTGGTCAGGTGACTGATAGGCCCTGATGTATAAGGATCTTGAAGGATCTTGTGTCCATAGATATCCAGAAAAACAGGATAGGTAAGCCCACAGGATTATCTTCTCAAAGGAATGCATTTAAAACCTGTTTTTTTTTTCATTATGAAATCTGGGGATTGGAGGGAATTAACACTCTGGTGATCTATGTTTCCTATTTGTTCAAGGCTATATCAAACTCCTATAACCAGAACCAGAAATGGCTAGTAATTAAAGTGACCATTAAATACTCAGGCTCCCCAATTTTTCACAAGAACCAGAGAGAGTTAATAGCCCAGATGGTCTCTATGTTATCTGTATGACAGGGTTTAGGTCAGATACTTCCCTGGAACCTTAAGCTAATGCAAGTAGCCTATCCCCAGAACCTATTATCTTCTTGAAAGAAATGGCATATACCTTCTGTTGAGTTTCAATGTAATCATACTTCCTTGTGCACAAGGGATTGTATGGCACCAGAAACTTTGCCCCCAAACTATACTGTGCTTAAACTTGTTGGAAATAAACTGCCTGTCAGCAGACACCTAACCTAGAGGCTTGACTGAGACTGAAAAAGTCAATCTGAACGAGCTTTCAGTTTCACCTCTTCACAGATTGCTGCCTGTTTTGACACCTGCAGAGACCCCAACATCAGTGGTTGGATCAATTCATAATGGAAGAAACAGTGCTATATAATTTTCTGATCTTTGAAGCAAATCAAAACATCATCTCTTCACTCAGGCAGAAGTATAACTTAACCATACTTTTAACCAGGAAAAAAATGGCTTTCCTTTAGTGGACCTCTACAAAACCTTGATTGTTCTATCTTTTCAATTGTTTTTTTTTAAATCCTAAGGAGAAATATTTGTTATGTTAACTTTTATAGGGCTACCAGAGAAATAGGACGTAGGATCCAAAGCTATCAATGAGGGAGGGGTCCAATGAACTCTAAGCCTGCTACTCCCCATAGCGTTGGTGTTCTAGTTTTTCTTTATTGCTGTCGTAAAGCTCTCTGACCCAAAGCTACTTGGGAAAGAAAGGGTCTATTGGTTTACACTTTCAGGTAATAATCCAGCATTGAGGAAAGTTGGGCCAAGAATTTAAGGCAAGTACCCCAAGAAGAAACAACAAAAAATGCTCATCTCTGGCTTTCTCTCTTGCTTGCTCCCTTGCTCGTGTTTAGCTTAACAATTTTTATATAACCCAGGACTGTATAATACCTTCAGAATGGTGTTACCTACTGGGTTGGGTCCTGGCACATCAATTAATAATCAAGGCGATCTCTCACAGACATGCCAACAGAACAACATACTGTAGGCATTTCCTCCACTGAGGCTTCTCCTCTAAGATGATTGATTCTAGGCTGTGTTGACAATTAAAACCAAGCAGGGCACATGGTCAGAGAATCGTCTTTGTGAAAAGACTCATAAATGGTCAAACAGCTGAGATAAATCACTGTGGGGCTCTTAGCCCTATGGGTCACATTTCTATCACCTCCTCCAATGCTCAGAAAATATTGCTGATGGAAGGGTGGTAAAGAATACAAGAGCTGGTAGCTGGGGAGAGTGCTGCAAACAGCTATGTCCTAAACATGATCTGGCTGCTGGATTCATGAAATCATAGGTTGCCTACCTAAGAAGAACATGAGATTTGTCCTATTCAACATTCCATCATAATAATGGAGAGACTTGGGAATTCCTAACACACTCTGGAGTGTCATTGCTAGTGACTGCTGGAGCAGCAGGTCAATTTCTCCAAGGCCTTAGTCCCTTGTTAGTTGTCTATGACCCAGTCAATAATGCTCACCCATTGTTATCAAGCAGCGCTGAGGAAACTCAGAGAATGACAGAGTCACACAGGAAAGCAGGAAGGAAAATTATTGAAAGATGCAGTTCAGTAGAAATGAGAGGGTGATAAAAAGGGTATTGGGAATATATTAATCTATTAAAGTAAGACATTTTAAATTTCAAATTATTATTTTTAGAAAGGAAAACAAAACTATAGCCTGCCATAAAACTGCAGAAAATGAGCAGATGAGAAAAGCATTCAAGCAGAAAAGAATGATTGCCACTATTGGGAAAAATGAGTCCAGATACAGATATACCATCAGCAGCTGGAGGCATCCAGCTGAGAAAACATAATGAGCCCACATTAACTTCTGCTTCTGAACTTTTCTACTCTCTTACTAATGCTAGCTACACAAAGATGGTATTAAACAGATCCTTAAAAACATCAAGCATCTTAAAATGCCTTCCATGACTTTTATTGGCCTTTTTTTTTTCCATTTTCTTCTCGTGTGTAACGACTAGGCAAGCATGGATCGCTAGCACAGCGATCTGCGTCCTCTGCTCACTACCAAGGGCAGTCAGATAAAAGTTTTCCTTAACTAAATCTTTGCTAGCTACCAACCGGGGTGATCTGCTTTTCTCTTTGGTCTGATCTTTCAAATTGTTTTGCTCGTCCCTGAAAGTTGAGATAAATGCATTTTTTGTATGTTTATCTTCATATATTAAAATTTCAGCAGTATGGTGTGAGCTACAGCATTGCTCTGAGCTATTTTCTTTAGTGACAGTGATCTGTTTAATGCACACTGAGGACATATTTCACAAGAAATGACTAGAGATAGGGAAAACAAGGAGAATCATGGGACTTCCTTCCATGTGTGCTTGGCCATCTAACCCCTAAGTGAGGACATTTTCTAACTTTTCTGAACTCTCTAATATCCTGCTGTAGTCCAGCTCAATGTAACCAAATACATAAAAACACTATTTCAAAGCTTGTAAAGAAACTTGAACAGTCACCATTATTTGTGGCTCTCACTCTACATCCTTTTGGGCTTTCCCTTGACTTACTTCTGCTTCAGTAGAAGCTTCAGAGGACTCCAACTGCATACTTCAAGCATCTCTTCTAAGGTTCTGCCTCGGATTAAAACAGTCAGCTTTCTTCTTCTCTGTAGGAGCTCTCAGATTGATTGCCTATATTACCTGCCTTTGGACATTTTTTTCCAGATAGAAAAAAAGTGAGAATCCATTTCTTCCTGGGCATTGAGAAGGTGTTTCCAGTTGCAGAAGCCCTCATAAAAATTGCCGTAACAATTAACAATAGATGATCCAAGTTCTTATTGCAAGCAGTTCTTCTTGAGTGCATTTTTCTGCAAATAGACAAATATGCTGGGAGATTGGGAACTGTGGTTCTTTAATTAACAGCTACTTGGCTATCCCTTGCTGTCCTGGCCCATTTATTCAAAAAGATTACCACTCAAATACATTTACGGACTAACCTTATAACCAACACTGATTGAATAATCTAAAGATGTTTTGAGAAAAATCACATAATGGCAACTCTTGGATATAACTTCTGAAAGCACAGCCTCGGCAAAACTTTCACAAACACTGGTTATTAAGTGTTTACTGTACAAACATTGGGAAACACTAAGTGCCCCTGCAACCATTTTCACACAGGCCAAAGAGTCGGGATTTCCCCATGATGCCTAGCAAAAGAACATCTGTGATTGATGTAAGCTGATGTGGGATCCCCTCTGTATGCTGTGATTACCATTAATGAATAAAGAAACTGCTTTGGACTTATAGCAGGGCAGAACTTAGCTAAGCGGGAAAAACTAAGCTGAATGAGAGAAAGAAGGGCGGAGTCAGAGAGAAGCCATGTAGCCCCGCCAGAGTCCAATGGAACTTTGCCCTGTAACACAGATTAATAGAGATGGGTTAAATTAATATGTAAGAGTTAGGTAATAAGAAGTTAGAGCGAGTAGATCAAAGAGTTATTTAAATAATATGGTTTCTGTGTGATTCAAACAAATGGCCTCCTCCAACAATAAGAAACCCTCAGTTTGATGTAGGCTATAACTGGTCCAGACACTCTTCTTTGTATAATCAGGCTGTTCAGATTGGGGTAAGTAGGAAGAAAGTCTCCTCTGGTAGCTCTTATAGAAGCACAATGGTCCTATGAAAAGCTTCTCGGTAGTTTCTTTTCTTGGCTATTTTTAGTAGTGAAGGCAGATTTGGTTATATGAAAACAATTAGCAGCAGAACGGCAGTCATGGTTCGGACATTGATGCAGCAGTAACATAGGCTGTCACCAACTTTGTCATTGAAGGAGGGCAGCTTAATTTTACAATCAAGAGGGCAGATAATGCCAGATTGCTTTCTATGTATTCGAGGTTGGAACTTGGAGTCGTCTGTATGTAACAACATTATACTCTGCAAGCCCAGGCCTTGGGAACCACTAATGAACGAGTGGATGCTACAGAACGACTTAAACCAAGAGCTGTCTCATCTCAGGTTTTCTTTGAAACCCGTTCAAGTGCAGCTGGCAACTGGCATAGCCAAGTTCTCCTGCTACCATCTGCATCCCGAGCAGGAAAGACAGTGGCTGGGTGACTCGGCTTTTTAAAACTGTGGCTTCACCTTCATTCAGAGGAATGTAGATTCCAAGGGACTCGCATGTAAGTTTGTGTACATAAAGATTACAAATCTGAATTTTGTACCTATGAAGATTTATAATAAGGAGAATCCTGAGTGTAACTAACTCTCTTTGACTTTTTTGGTAATTTAGTGTTTACAGGAAGACAACTCTTAAGTTTCACTTTCTGAGGAAATTGAAAGCTGTGAACATTGGTAAGAGACAATCTCACTGGTTTTATCACTCCTTCTGCCACAAAACAGAACAGAATAAGACACTCAGTACTATTCACACCGTGCAGTGACTCTAACCAGGGTCAGTTTTCTTATTCTTTCTGTAAATATTTCATTTCCTTGGAATTTCAGGAGATTGCAAATCCTCTGGTTCACTTTCCAACAGATTTACTGCTTTTTACTATTTTAACTTCTTCTGACACCTCTCTCTCTCTCTCTCTCTCTCTCTCTCTCTCTCTCTCTCACACACACACACACACACACACACACACACACAGAGAGAGAGAGAGAGAGAGAGAGAGAGAGAGAGAGAGAGAGAGAGAGAGAGAGAAGAATTGCTTTCTACCCTACAAAATCTGGACAGCACTGAACAACTTTCTAAAAAAGTGAGTCATGCCCTGCTTTCTCTGGAGACTGGGTACTCTGTGAAATGCACAAGACTACAGATAAAATCTTTGTGGATCTTTTGGTTGAGAGAGAAGGAGGCAAAGCTGGTGCCAGCTGCAGTCAGCAACGTAGCTGGATTCAGATGATTCTTTCAGGAAGATGGCAGACATCTTCATTCCTCCAGAACAGAGGACTGAGCTCAGGATAACACATAGCACATATTTCAAATTATAAAACAAACATTTTAGAGGTAAGTCTGAATAACTGAATAAGGAGAAGAAGGTTTTGTTCATCTTGGCTAGGGAGTGCTTAGAACCTGGTGGCCATGGTGAGCAACTGAGTAAAAGACAAGTTAGTGACAAGAAAAATCCCCATGAAATAACATTCAGTGAAAAATGCACCAGGTCGTCAAGCTGCATCATCTAGGATTCCCATAGCAAACAACACAAGGATCAACGGGCACATGTGGTAGAAAACATATTAGATTCATAGTTGCTGCAAACACAGTGTTTCAATGACTTCATGAGCACATTTAACAATCTTCATTCGCTTATACATCAGGTGGAAAGGTGGCATTTTAGACATTGTCGGTCTGTGCTATCCTGAAAGTTAATTTGTTTTGTTTGTTTCCTTTTTCTTAGTTTTCTTTGTTTTTATTTTCTATGGGTAAGATGCAGGAAAGCGATGGAGAGTTAGATATAAAAAAATACATACTTTCAGAAAGTTCTGAAGACTCTCTGTACTGTGGTATGCCATGCCCATCGTGTGTACTTCTACAGAAGTTTTTAAATGTTGGTCTCAGAATCGTACATATATTAAATCAATACTACTGAGTTTATCATTATGTTGTGCAGACTTTCTAAGCCTTTACATTACTTCTTTAGTAATTGGGGTATGCATTCTTAAATTGACCCTGAAAATTTGGTTTTTATAGCTGTTATTAGACAACTCTATTATTAAAGCTGCTATCTCTAGGAGGTAAACTATAATAATTTGTTGAATTTTATAAGAATTTTTATCTTTAGTTCTAATTAATACAATGCTAATATAGAAAAAATGGATTTTATTTGTTAATAAACAGAGGATTTATTTTAAAAACCACCTTTAATGAATGTCTTATTAGCAACAACGTTTAACTACATATGTTAAAAAATTTGACAAAAGATGTTAATTAACTGATCATATTAGATTCTAATGAGTGGGATAATAACACATTTTTCTGACTTCTATTATGGCCATTTCCTTCATATGTATATACTTCATGCATTCTCTTTATATCTTGTGACTGACAATTGAAGACAAAATCATTAAGTGAGCTGAAATTCTTGCCTCCCTCAGTGAACCTGTTGATATCCTTCCTGTCTCTTCTTTCTCTGAGGAGGGTTTTTCACCTAAAGCAGAGCTAAAACTAGGCAACTTTGGTTTTCACTCTGCTTCGGTTTTACTCTGAGGCGCTCTCAACTTTACATACCATTCTCTTATCATGCTTCCAATAGTTGTTTCCTGTGCACTTTCTCATCTGAAACTACTGAATGTCAGAGAATACTCTTGAGACTTTGTTCTTCAAGTGTAAATTTATCTAAGTTAAAACACTCTCATTTTCTATTTTACTCAGCGTAAATTGAGGGCATCTCTTTGTGCCACTGGGGCTGAATATATTTTGACATCCAGGATTTGCTAGCAGAAGATGTGTTTTAACACAAATATCCCAGATACTACATTATTGGACACTTTGTTGAAATTGTGATCACTACTCCAAAATCAAAAGAAATAACTTTCAACAGCAAAAATATGAGTGTTCACATAATGAATAAAATGTATCAAGATATCAAGATCTCCTGTCATGTCACATCAGCTTGTATCTTAGAGTAAGAATGTTATCAAAAACCACAAAGTCAATAAAACCTTCACATTATTAAAAACACTTTGGTTTGTGGCACTTTAGGTCAGTAGTTTGACATAAAGATTATTCTACTGATTTGCTGAAAGGAGATTGCTCTTGGGAGTGGGCTTTAATCTGCTCCTTGACTCTTTGTAGATGATCAGATCTTTTGGTATAAAAGTTGGCATTGACTCGCCCTCTGTAACATTCTTCATAGTCGCTGCCCTGTGTTTCTTTGAAGAGCTGCTTGTCATATTCTGGGCCTTTGTAGCCTTTTTAGCCGGACAATGCTGTTCAAAAATAAAGTTAATAGTCCTAGAATATTTAAGCCTGATTAGAATATTAAACACACGCACTTATATCCCATGACAAAAATTACTTACAAATTCAAGCAGATATTGGAATCCATCCTCTAGAGTTATAAAGAATGTATAGAAATTTCTAATCAATCCTATCTAGAAGATGACATTTGGTCCATTGGGAGTTAGCAAATGTTCCAGCCCAATAAAGAATGGAAAAAGGAACCAAAGTCCAACATCAATTATACATAATAGGAAAAGAATCCAGGATTTCAACCTCACAGCCCATACTCTGAACACTGAAACAACCACTGATTTCCATGCTTTCTTCTTTCACAACCGTCACTGACCTAAGTCAGCTGCCATCATCAACAGGGAAGCAATTCTTAAACTTATTTATTAACTGAGCAGTTCTCCGGTCATTTTTCACAGGGGCACAGTTCTCATTTTCACAGTTGTTCATCAGTTCTCTGTTTTCACGTACACAGCTATGGACAACACTACCTCATGGGTTGATCGCTCAGCTACGCACACCCTGTTTCTATTATCTATTCATGTATGTAATTATGTATGCTGTTATTCTCTTGTAGGCTCACCCATAATTTAAGAGATGGTGAATGAATACAAGAGAATTGTTCTTCTGACAGGATTGCAGTGGATCAGTGACTATAATTTTAGAATAGTTAAGTCTTTACTGATCCATGACCTACAACTGACTAAGAAAATGCAAGATGAGTATGACAGAATTAAGATTGCTGACTTAATGGAAGAAAAGTTCCAGAAGGATGCTGGATTGAGCATACTGATAGAACTGTACCAAGATATTCCAGAACTTGGAGACCTCGTTGATACACTTAGAAAAGAGATGGCAGAAGGTAATGTGGAAGCACCCTTGATGTGTACCCCTTCTCTACCCTCTCCAGCCTTGCTAGATCCTTGCAGTGTTTACAGCTGATATTCCTGCCCCTTCCCCAGTATATGCATTGGGACCTACCAAACGGGAGCACATCAGATGTTAACAAATTGTTGAAAATGAAGCCAACTCCTTTCCTAAAAAGAATTCTAGTGAATCTGGATGTAAATGTCCTTGGGGTGGGTGAAGTAAATGAAAACAGCAAAACAGAAGTTGCTCAGAAAAAAACAAGAGCTTCTAATACTGTAGTATGAATAGAAAATTATAAGGTAAGATTTTAATATCACACTTAAAAATACCTAAGTCAATTACTACAACTCCAAATTAAGATATGCCATCATTAATGTATTTTTTGGCAACAAGTGAGTCAATATTTAAGTATAATCCTGAATCTAAGGGGTGTGAAAAAGTTCCCCTTTATCAAGTTACTAGGTTCAAAATACATGAAAAGAAGGGGGCATATTGTCCCACAGCTGTGGAACACTCAGATGGACATTCAGCATTCAGTTGATTGGAACAGAGAGCTCTCCAGTTTAAGAATAACCTGAGGTTCATGCCAAGATCTTATCTCCAGAAAATAAAAGGGACCCAAAAGGTAAGCTATCGAAATTCACTACTCATCTATTGCCACACCTGAGATGAGGTCACAATTTCTTTCTCTGTTTCTCTAATTTGGGGTGACCTGCAGAAGATAATCTATCAAAAATTCATGAAAATTTTAGATTTTTTTTCAAAATAAGTTTATTTATTTATGTATGTGTTCATTTTACACCCTGGCCACAGTTTCTCCTCCCAATCCTTCCTTGGTTCCCACCCCCCAATGGCAGGTCCCCCACGAGTATCAACAAAAATGGCATATCAAGTTGCAGTAAGACTAAGCACCTCCCCATGTATTAAGGCAGAACAAGATGAGTCAGAATGAGAAGTAGGGTCCCAGGAGCCAGTAAAAGAGTCAAGACAACCCATGTTCTCACTGTTAGGAGTTTGACAAGAAGACCAAGCTACACAACTGTAACATATATGCAGAGTACCATGCAGGCTCCCTAGTTTTTGGTTCAGTCTTCTGTGAGAATCTGTGAGCCCAGGTTAGTTGATTCTGTGAATTTTCTGTGATGTAAACCCTCTGACCCCTGCAAGCCATTGTCCGTCTCTTTGACAGGATTCCCAGAGCTTCAGCCTAATGTTTGGCTGTGGGACCGCATCTGTTCCCATCAGTTGCTGGATGACACTTCTCTGATGACAACTGGGATAGGTACCAGTCGGGTCACAGGAGAGGCCAGTTCAGGCTACTTATCCGCTATTGCTAGGAGTCTTAGCTGGGGTCATCCTTGTAGATTCCTGGGAGATTCCCTTGCTCCAGATTTTTACCTAACCCCAAATGTTCCCCCTTTCCAGTAGGCTTCCAGTACTCTCTCCCTCCTCCTTCCCCAGTCTGACTGCTCATGTTCCATCCTCACTTGCCCTCAGTTCACTCACAAAATCTCTTATACTTCCCCTTCACAGGGAGATGTGGGTTTACTCCCATAAACCCTCCTTGTTACCTAGTCTCTCTGGGTCTGTGGACTATAGCGTATTAGTTATATTTTTATAGTTAATATCCACTTATGAGTGAGTACACGCTATGTTTATCTTTCTCTTCTTAAAAGTGAACTATAGGATAAAAGGGCTAGGATGTGGCTTGACTGCTGTGTATACAAGTCTCCATAAGGGAAAACTATGCTCATTGCACCTGAAAAGAGCAAGCAAATCCTGATACAGCTCCTGTGTCTGTATTGTTTGTTGGTGACAGAGATAAGCAGGAAGTAGTATACCGGGACAGTAGCAGGAAACACACTCGGACAGTAGCAAGAAATATACTGGGACAGTAGCAGGAAATATACTCAGACAGTAGCAGGAAATATATCTAGACATATACAAGAGGCAACATAGCACTGGATGGACTTCTGCTGTCTTACAACAAGACAGCTGCATTCAGTTTATTGTCTTTTCTTTACTGCATCAGTTGAAAATAAAAGCAGAAGCAAAGCCAAAAGCACTGCAATAGGACCCAGTCAGAACGAATCCAGCACTTCCCACTTTGTCTTCAACACAGAGGAAGATTTGGAACTAGGATCAACTATGGCGACACCTTCATCAGAGGTACGCTGTCTAAGATCTCACTGAAAAGCATCCACTAAGTTTGTTCTCCTCAGTACCTTTCTCTGAGTACTTACTTTAAGCCCTTTATCTGTGCCAAGGGCATAGCAAAAGTGAAGTGAAGGGTCACCAAATTCATGATTTCTGGTCACTCTTTTTGTTAGGACTGCAGGACTACCTTTTTATATTTGGTATAACATAATCTCCTGTAACAAAAATATAAAATCATTATTTGCTTTGTGTGTGTGTGTGTGTGTGTGTGTGTGTGTGTGTGTGTGTGGTTTACATATGCATCCATACATGGCATTTGTTGATACCAAAGGAGAACTTCAAGTGTTCAAGTGTGTGTGTGGGGGTGCATACGTGTGTATGCATGCATTTGTTGATGCCAAAGGAGGACTTCAAATTCTCTGCTTAATCACTCTCTGATTTTTTTCCTTTGAGATGGAATCTCTCCATGAACCTGGGACTTTGCTGGTAGACAGCAAGTCCCAGAGACCATCCCGACTATGGGGTATAGGCAAATATGGAAAATCCTGATTTTTATATGATTTCTGGGATATAATCTTAGATCCTCATGAATGTGCAACAAGTACTCTTGTTCCCTGAGTCATCATTTCAGCCTCTCATTACTCCCTTTAAAAACATTTACAAAAGTAGCAGTCAGTTTAAGGATGTGATTTTAAAGGATATGTTGAAGGGCATTAGACATCAACTTGTACTTTCTGAAACTAAGCTTAGTGTTCTCCATCATCAAATCAAAATAGAAGATTGACATAAATAAGATGTTTCCATGCTGGTATGAGATGATTCTCTTCTCTGGCAATTTGTTCAAAGTATTCAGTTCCCAATGAATCAATAAAATCAGAATCCAATAACATGGAATGAGTTATCTTGTTATTGAAACCATTTTTATACAGTATTAAAAATGGTTGTAGGGAGTGGGAATAAAACTTCATAATGGAGCCTGGCTTTGTTCACACGAGACCCCAAGTTCAATCTCTAACACACAAAAGAGAAAATCCACCCTTAGCTGTAGAAAAAATGCATTCTTTCCTTTGAGGAAAAAGGGAAATAAAACTACAAAAACTGAAGACTCCACAGTTCCATAACATAATTAAATCAATCACTGTTTCTCTTAAGATTTCAGTGAAAAGCTTCTGTTCTTGACAAGGTATATATTGTTATGAAATAATTTATAATCTCAACAAACTATATATAGTAGTTTCATTTAACCAGAGTTATAATGTGATTGATCATTTAAAACATTTTATCTTGGCAGATGCTTAAATGAGTCCAACTTGGGCTTCTTGCATATTGTATAAGCATTCTACCAGTTCAGTCACAGCATGATTAACAGAACTATCAACCCTTTGCTTCATTCTTTAAAGATACTCTACCCTTCTTCACAATGATTAAAAGTCTTGAGGAAACTTATCATCTGATCTCTTGCTAACTTATTGATTTAATGTAACCATCCATTCCTTCAGTGTATACTGTGAAAACCTGACAGTCATTTACAAATACTTATTTTATTACATTCTGCCATTACACCAGAGATCTCTATATAATCAATGTTTTGTCACTGTAATTATTAAGGTTATGTTACTTAGAATGTTAACTAAATGTGCACATCTAACTATATGTCTTTCTCAATGATGATAATAATATAATTAAAAACATATATGTCTGGATAAAAGACCATTAATCATCATTTTTATCTGGACAATATCAGCTTGGATGGCATCGTCTATTTTCTTTCATTTAAATTTGAGCAAAGACTTTTAATGAATATGTTTTACAAGTATACCAAAGACTCGTGTAATGATGCCTTCATTGGAAGGGATTCTGGGCAGAAAGCCTGCACACTCCTTTGTGACTAGAACCGCAATAGCAGAACTTCCATTGCTTATTATGACTCCTACATTATCTTCAAAATGAAGAAAGCCCTCATCTTTTCTTTGATATGGCTTTCATTGTTGAATTACCACTGTTGGATGGATCTTTTTTCTTTTTACTTCTGGTTGCAGAAGAATTACATCCCACGGGATCAGAAACACAGAGAAAACAGGAATAATAATTGATATGATAGTTATATGAAAGTTTTTACAATATTTCACTTTTTAACTTTTTTTTACTTTGAAGCTAAATTTAGGATCTTTTAAGATTTATGCCTCATATAAGTTTAGATAAGTGTATTACAGGCACTAAAATGTGTATGGACTTATGCACAAATGCTGCATATGTGTACACACTCAAATATATAGTAGTTTCATTTAACCAAATACAAAATAATCATTTAAAAGACCTTAACCTAAGCAGATACTTACATGAGTTCTATCTAGTGTATAGTAGGTAAATATTGTATCAACTGAACTCCATGCTATCTCCTAAAATTTTGCCTCTGTGGTCCATTATTTCAGGGTATTTATTGTACAGTGATTGCCAGATCACCTGAAAGGGTAGTTACAGGGATTCCTGTGTGCCCAAACAGCAGACAATATGGAGTTGTTTCTTTGGAAAGTTGAGGGAAGAAAAACACATAAGTGGGAGCCAATCTTGCTGTTGACCCTATTGCACATACAACAATCCTGAGGTGAACTGAACCAAGTTATCTTTGGCATTTTATAAGACATACAGAGTTGGGATTCCAAGCCAAACCAGTGAAATTCAGTGCCCAGCTTTCTAAGGGATATTCGCATTAGGAAGGGAAGAGGCTACATGTTGGACATCTCTATATGTGATCTAGAATACCTCCTGCAGCCCAGGGGGAACTGGCAAAACGGAAGTATTTTTAAAAACGAAATTGTAAAGATGTGTTTGATCTGATTTTTGAAAACTATTTATCGAAATACAAAGAATTCTAAAAATCTATTTCCCTTCAGAAACCTGAAGACGCACTCACCAAATCACTTAACATCGTGACAACACAGTCATTCCAGGAAGAGTTTAAACTTCCAGAACTTTCAACAGCCAACAGATGCCCAGCTATGAGTGAACCACAGACTTCTCAGGGGCTTCCAACAACAGCCTGCAGCAGCCTCCAGACTCCCCTGGAGCCTCCAGAAATATTACACAGCATATTGACAACATCCCAGGGTCCTTCAGCACCATTTTCCACCAGCGATCAGACTTCTCAGGTGTCTCCAGTGACAGCCTCCAGCAGCATTCACACCTCTCAGGTAACTTCAATGGTTTCTTGTAGTCATCAAGATCATCTGAAGTCTCAAAAAAACAGTGTCTAAAACTGTCCCAGTCTTTCAAGAAAGTCCAGCAACAATGACCAGGGCTGTCCAGACCTCTTGGATACCTAAAGCAACAGAGCACAGCAGCAACCAGGCCTTTCCAGTGACTCCAGCAACAATGACCAGCGGTTATAATAGCCCTTTGATTGCGACGCGCTTCCTGACCAGCAGGAATGAACGCCACTAAAAAGCGAGAATTCCTTCCCTGTACACGTCTTTATTCGGAGCATTTGGTTGAGGAAAATTGGGGGAAGGGAAGAGAGCAGGGACAAGAGAAAGCTTAGAGAGAGAGGAAGTAGAGCCCAGAGGCAGCTGCTTTTAAACGGTGGAGAGGCTTGAATGCTGTCCTGATTGGTTAATGCCATTCTGCTGGACTGAGCATGTGCAAGCAAGGGTGCAGGCAAGGGTGCTCAGCCCCATGTGGCTAAGCCAGGTATGGACTTGTATACCTCCAAACTGCAGGACCACCTGTGCCTCCAGGTGGCTCCCTACATTTGATGTCTGCAGCGACACTATCTGGCAGTTACAATACTCCTCAGGTGACCCCAGCAACAGTGCACAGCAGTGACCAGGCCTCTCGGGTGACTCCAACAACAGTTCCCAGCAGTGTCCAGGCCTTTCTGGTGACTCCAGCAACAACAACCAGTGGTTACAACAGTCCTCTAGTGTCTGCAGCAAGAGTGTCTGGCAGTTATAATACCCCTCAGTTCACCCCAACAGCAAGGGCTAGCAACTTTAATCCTCCTCCACAGTCTCCAGCATCACGGCCTAGCAACTTTAGTATGCAACAGGCGTCTTTGGCAACAGTATCCAGAAGTTTCTCTGCTGCTTTGGTGTCTCCAGCAACACCATTCAAGGTAATGATGGGCTGTTCTCATAATATGATGACAGAAATTAGCACAAAAAATTTCCCATGGTCCCTTATGATGTGTGACGTTTCATTTTAATAAGTCACTTGTCTGTTTTAAATATCTGATTTTACGATTTTCAGTCCTTCCCTAGATTCATTTTCTATTCCTCCTGCGTTCTGCTTCATTAAGAAACCGTATGATGCAGTGAGCCCCTGAGCATCCTTGTTTTTTAAAGGACACAATTAACATTTATTTGCTTGTTTTGATGTTTAGTTGTTTGGGCTTTCATCTTTATTTTTTACTCAGTGAACCATAAATTAATATTTTAGTGGAAAACGTGATATAGAAATATAAAGTTAGGCAGACAATATTACCAATGATTTTTCTATGTTTTAATTATAGAAATGCCATTTTAGAAAACTGAGGAAAATAAATAATACACAAAATAAATGTTTGAAATTATCTAGAATCTCTTTATAAAATGCCACATTTCACTATCCAATCTTGTTTATTTTATCTTTTATTACATATATGAGGAGTATCCTTTATCTACTAAATTTGCATCACAATGCACATATTTTTTCTATAGCTTACAGTTTTAAAACTTTATTTAAGCAGGTCTGAGAGATGACTCAGTGGATAAAAGCACGTGCCACATAAGCCTGGCAACCTGAACTTGAATCACTAGATCCCATGTAAAATGTGGGCACATAAACATTCATGTGTGTAAACCACATGTGTACCAAAGCAGAGGCTCAAGGCAGAGTGACAAGAAAATCTATAGAAACTGACACATAGCTTATTAGGTATGCATAGCAGTGAACGAGAGAGACCCTGTCTCAGACAAAGTAGAAGGTGAGAACCAACATCCAGTGTAGTCCTGTGGTCGCACACACACACAAACACACACACACACATTTCTACCCCCAAAATATTTTTAAAAACAGTTAACATATCTTGAGCTGCTGTTCAACCAACGAATATAGATTTAAATGATTTTGTTATGGGAAACACTGCAGAGTTCAGACATTATAAAGATAACCCTATGTGGTATGACTTTAGGCTTTTTCCAGTATTTTCCTTTTCTGCAAACTCTGAAAACACCTGAGAATTTTTTTTCATTTCTAAAGAAGTGTATAACATCTACTCCTTAAATCCCATGTACCTTCTGTCCGGTGTTCACACCAATCTGAGGTACCGCTTAAGTCACATTCGGAGTACACTTCCTATGGTTCAAAAACATTGGAGCACATTGAGGAGAAATCAAAGCTAAACCCCACTATCCACAGGCTTCCGAACCAGACCACAGAGAGTGTTGTTGGTTCATAACTACCTCACTACATTGGACTCTAGGTTTCCTGTAATTGTCACCATACTTCTTTCAAAGTGTGATCCTGAGTTCAGAAATAGTGCAGAGTAGCTAGGTATGGTGGCACACACCTATAATTCCAGGAAAGACTGGTGAACCTCTGTGAGTTCAATGCCAGACAGTTTGACCTACATAGCAACTTCAGAGTCAGTTAATAATGCATGTTGAGAAACTGTTTCAAACAAACGAACCAAAGAAAGTGAGGTTATGGGAGAAGAAAAGAAGGAGGGAGGGAGGGAGAGAGGGAGGGAGGGAGGGAAGGAAGGAAGGAGAGGACGGAAGGGGAGGAAAAGAGGGAGAAAGAGAGAAAAGGAGAGAGGCTGTGCATACTGCAAGTACTGTGGAGACAGGCTGTCAAATAACTCTACCTTTCTTCCTTTTCCAAATCTAGGATTCGTCTCCAGAGCTGCTCTTGTGCAAATGGAAGAGCATCTAGTCTGAATTATTCAGATTAGCAGAGCCCTGGGTTGCTTCCAGTGGCTGCATACCTAGGTCTTTTTTATAAGACAGTACTGGTGTGTGTGTGTGTGTGTGTGTGTGTGTGTGTGTGTGTGAAAAGATAATGTGATTTAAGTTTTAAAATGTATTGTTAGACTCAAAACGTAGCTCAGAGGAAGAGAATTTTCCTGGCATTCAGGAGGCCTTGAGTGTATTCCCAGATACCACAAAAATAGTAATACAACCTATTTTCCTGCCACAAGTAATTAGTACATGCTGGAGCTACTGTTCAGACCTCCATTTATTCCCCATTTATTACACCATAGCACATCAGACTTTGCTTATATTTTTCCACTCTACCTAGGAAAGATATTCCTTAAAGTCCATCTTAACTGTTCCTGGCTTTTCTGTGTGCATTTCATGAAGAAACCAAGACTGAAGACTGTACCTAAGCAATCTTCTCAGGAAGATGGTTACCACCAAGGTCCCAAAGAAGTGGTGGTATTAAAAGCGACAGAACTATTTATATATGACATGAGAGAAAATAAAATGATGTTCCATGCCACAGTGGCCACTGAGACTGAATTCTTCAGAGTGAAGGTTTTAGACTAAGTACTAAAGGAGAAGTTCATCCCAAAAAAAGTCATTGTCATCTCAGATTACATTGGCCACAATGGTTTTCTAGAAATACACAGAGCCTCCAGCGTATCAGAGGTGAATGGCACCAATGAATGGTGCCATTCATTGGAATGGCAACTGGAATAATGAAAATTCCAGTTTCCCTGAGACAAAGAGCCAATGCAACACCTAAAATGAATACTATTTGTTCACAAATAGTAGGGACATTTGTGAATGGAGTTTTTGCCGTGTATGTGGTAAGTCATTGCTTTATTTTGTAAAATTTCATTTGCAACCTCAGATTTTAAGACTTAACTTGGCATTTTGGATGTGGTCGATTTTATGCACACAAGAAACTAAGGCCTCCCTGGTCAGAAACAGGAAGTGGAGTTTCACACTTGTCAGTGTTGCGTAGCCTCTTCCCATTCCTATCAAGGTATCACCACGAAAACGTTTTTACAAAGAGACTCAACATGAAACCTGGCATTTTACTATGATGACCTATGTGGAGTATTTTGCATCAATACAATATCCTTAAGGTTTTTTTGCTTGCCTTCTTTCTTACCCATATGAGTAGCAACTTAATTATAACTAGTAGTTGAACCCTTGCCTGTATACTTGAGGTGACAAAAAGAATAAGAATGCAAGTTGCTAACAGACTGATCACCTCGTCTTCAAACTACTCTCAGTTACATTTGATTTACCTATATTATCTTTATTAATTCTTAGAGAATTTTATACAAAGTATCTTGACCAAACTCCTTCCAAAACCATTCCCTCTACCCTACTTCCCAACCTCTTTTTACTTTATTTTTAGAAGAACCTATCGTGAATCAAATGCTCTCCAGTTCTTTTTTTTTTGACAAATGAACTCCATTTTATATTTTTTCTTTTCTTTTTCTTTTTGTTTTTTTCTTTTATTAAAATATAAAAGTTTCCATTTTCGCCCCTCCTCCCAACACCCTCCCACTCCCCCCACTCCCTCTCCTCTTCCCTCTCCATCCCTAAGAGCAGTCAGGGTTTCCTGCCCTGTGGGTAGTTCAAGTTCCTCCCCGCTCCCTCCAGGTCCAGGAAGGTGAGTATTCAAACAGACTGGATCTCCAAAAATCTAGAATATGCAGAGGAAACAAGTCCCAGAGTCATTGTCAATGGCTTTTTAGAAAGACTTCAGGCCAGCCACATTCAGGGAATCCAGCCTCCTCCGAAGAATCTGGTTGGATCAAGTCCCAGTCAACTGGTCTTGGTGAACTGTCATTAGATCAGTCCCCTTGTATCAGTGGGTGATCACTTCCCTTGCGGTTCTGATTTTCTTTTTCATGTTCTTCCTCCTTCTGCTCCTCCTTTGGACCTTGGGGGGCTCAGTTCAGTGCTCCAATGTGGGTCTCCGTCTGCATCGCCATCCAACGCCGGATGAAGGTTCCCTCTGATCTTGCCCTCCCTGCTCATGTTCTTCTTCCTTCTGCTTCTCGCTTGGACCTAGGGAGTTAAGTCCAGTGTTCCAACGTGGGTCCCCGTCCCTATCTCCATCCATTGCCAGATGAAGGATCTATGGTGATAAGCAAAATATTCATCAGTATGGTTATGGGCCAAGGCCAGTTCAAGCACCCTCTCCTCTGTCCAGAGAACAATCTGGGGATCTCTCCTTAGACCTGGGATCCCATTTACAGTCAAGTCTCTAGTAAACCCTAAACTGATTTCCATAGTTGAGATATAGTCTTCTGTCTGCCCCCTCCTCTGTGATATTTCCTGAGCCTCAAGTGTACGGATTATGTTAAAAATGTATTAAATGGAGGAGGGAACCCTATGGTCATTTGAAATCTGCGTTGTGACCAGTTGTGCCCTTCTCTAGTGGTCTTCATCTACTGCAAAAAGAAGTTCCTTTGGGAAGGGATGGGAGGTTCACTTTCCTGTGCCTATAGGATACATATTTAGAATGCACGTAGAGATCATACAGACTCAGGCAACTAGCAGGAGATTTTTCATGTCCCAAAAATTCACAGTTTTGAATTCATCATAGTCCCTCCTAATGAGTAGACCTTATATCCAATGAAGTAACTGCTGGCTACTCCCAGGATGTAAGTACCACTCTTCCACCTTCCAGAAAATCTTGCCGTGCTGACCATTGTTCAGGTTCGTTGCCAGTATACCTGGGATGGAATGGGACTGTTAATTGCTCTTCTCTTTGGCAGTTTATATGGCTTCTTCTGAAACTACGCAAGTTAGTCATCAGTGAGGAGGCTTCTAGATCAAATCCAGATCAGTTCCTCCAAATTCTGTGTCTGAACTATGTAGTGCCTTCAGCAAAAGGGTAGTACATTCTTTGCCTGGCAGTAGCCTAAATTGTTATTGAGGTCTGTTGGACTGCTCTGATTAACAAGTTGAAAGGAAGTATTCCATTCCTGGCACTAGAGTTTTTGTTAGATAGTCTAGGAGGGTTTTTTGGTGGTAGGAGTGGGGAGAGGAGAAATGCTGTAACTTCAATCCAACTGCAAATAGGTGTGTGTGCGCACACACATGCATATGTGTCTGTGCATGCATGTGTGTGTTTGTGTGACTGTATATGTAATTTAAGTTAGAATAAAATAATACATTTCCCTATGGTTTTTCCTGACATCCTTAATATTAATTAAAATCTCCTTCCATCTCCCCTGTGTTGTCACATCTCCTCCCTCCACAGGTAAGTGTCCCACACTCATTCTTTCGCATTTCTCCCTTCAGAGAAATAATGCCCTACTATTCTCATCCTTAACGTTTCTATTATGGTCACTTTTTACTTTTCTGAAATCTGAATTTACTCTAGGTTACTCATTGAATCTAAAGATTTGGAGCTTGCATACACAAATAAGAGAAAACATACCTATTTGTGCAGAGGGCACAAGGTCCTTGTACTCACAGATAAATACTAGGGAAACCAGGAATGTTAAACACACAGGATTGTCTCTTCAAAGAAAGATATGTATAGCCTGTTCTCCATCCAGAAGGCTGGACATGGATTTAGTCAATAGCCCAGTCATCTCTGTGCTATCTGTGGGGTCACATCTGACTCCTTTTGACTCTTAGGTTTATCTCAGTCATTCTCCCTAGGCTTTTACCTTGAGCATTGTTTCTCAGTCAATAAAATTTTACCATCTTTATGGAAGGGGGCATGCGTACTTTGAAAAGGTTTCGATGTAAACATGTCTTACACTTTCTTTTATACACAGTATTGAGTTAATTGTCATCACAAAACTTTAGTGCTGGGTATGGTGGCACACGCCTTTAATCCCAGCACTCTCAGAAGGCAGAGACAGGTGGATCTCTGTGAGTTCAAGTCCAGCCTGGTCTACAAAGTGAGTTCTAGGAAAGCCTAAGACACACAGAGAAACCCTGTCTCAAAGAACCAAAACTAACAAATCATAATTGAATAGTGCTTAAATATGCCTAAAAATAAACTGCCCAGTATCGGACTTTAGAAGTTTGAAACAACACCTGCGACTGAGTGGGTCTGAACCAGATTTCCTTCCTGCCCCACATGGCCAGTCACTCTGCTGACCTGGGGTTTGGACAGACCCTCTACATATTTGTCTTTTCAGGTCTGTGTTGTGTGACTCAGCATATTTTCTAGCTTCAAGCATTTATCTGCAGATTTCATTTTTCACAGCTAAATAGTATTCCATTTTATATATCATTCATTTGTCAGCTGAACATTTAGATTGCCATCCTCTGCTAGGTATTGTAAATAAATCAGCAACGAAACATAGCTGAACAGGTACTTATGGAGAAGAGCGTCGATTCCTCAGAGCATATGCCAAGCAATGGTACTGTTGATCGTAGCTTTAGGGAAATCTCCACACTGATTTTCAGAGTGCCTGAACCAGTTTGTAATTTTACCAAAGGGTTACCCTTTCTCCACAAACACATCAGCATTTGCTGGTCAATGTTTTCTTGATCTTAGCCATTCTGACTGGATTTAGATTCATCAAGAGATTGTTAAGCAAGTGACCTCTATGTTAAATCTTTTTTTTTATTGATTTTTATTGAGCTCTACATTTTTTTCTTCTCCCTTCCCTGCCTATGTTAAATCTTAAGAGAAACGAATATAAGAGACTCAAAAAATACAGTTCTATCTCTCAAGTTATGACAGGAGACAAGTAATATAGAGGAGACTGAGGAGTTCTTGGATTTAGGTGTGTCTTTCAGCCCCAATTTCCCTGTAGATAGCACTCATAGATGGCCTAACTACTTGTTCAAAGCATGGTCTCATAGTCTGCTGTACATACGCAGCAGTGGCCTGTTGCTTGTATCTGTGGTGTTCTCTGCAGTATGTCTAGGTGACTATGCAAGTACATCTGGCTGTAACCTTGACAACACAAACAAAATACAAACAAGAAAAGCTGGGCTAAATGGTGCAGATTTAGTGGTTGAAATATTTGGAACAGAATGAACACAAGTGGACACTGAGAAAACATCATTCATTTAAGGGGGACTTAGTCTCAGACACACAGTGAGTCAAAGCCACCCTTCTTAGTTCTTGTGGTATTACCTAGGATATTCACAATGACAGCCAACTTTATTCTGGTTTCTCCTTACTTGGGTTCTTTAACTCTCATCCCTACCAATTTGGTAGGAGGGAAGGTTTTCTCTAATAACCTATCAGATGAAAACCTTAAATAAGAAAAGCTTGAGAGACTTTTCCAAAAGCGAGATTTGTGAACCAGAACCCCCACAGCTGTTTTGTACCCGTAATTCTAAACCTAGGCCTGCATTTGCTGTATCAAAGACAAGCTAGCACTATTTAAGTCTCATAGATGTCACAGCACTTGACATATTTCTCAGAAGATGAATGTTAATTATTTCTTTTTCAGAAAAAGGTGAAGGGTGAATTCATTTACTATGGAATAGAAGACAACACAGGGAAGATGGAAGTGGTGGTTCACGGACAATTTACCAATATGTACTGTGAGCCAGGGGACAAGCTTAGACTCCTCTGCTTTGAATTGAGCTCATGTGTGGATACGTGGCAGCTGAGCTCATGTGTGGATACGTGGCAGCTGAGATCTGAGATGCACAGTTACTTGCAGGTGTGTGCTCTCAGGCATCGCCGTTCTTCCTAGCAAGCACTTTTAATACTATGCTAAGCCTTGGCTGCAACAGAAAAGAAATTCAGCTTTAAACACTAACAGATGTAAACATTTTTTTATCATCATATTTAAAACGAGGTAATTTTTCTTTGCCTTGATTCTTTTTGCTTTTGTATTTTGGAAAATATTTTTTCATAGAATATACTTTTATCACAGTTTCTACTCCCTTCTAAGTCCTCCCAGATCCTCCCCACCTTCCCAGAAATCATCTACCTCTACCCCTCTTTTCTCTAATATATCTTTAGGAAACAAACAGGCAAAACAAAATAACTAGGATAAAATAAAGAAAAAGCAGGAGCAAGTTACACACATACATGCACAAACATGTACATACACACACCCCATAGAAAACAAGATATCAGAAAACATAACATACAAGCAGTGGGTTTTAAAAAAAAATCAAAGTATTATGTAACAACAACAACAATCACTACCCTTGAATTTGTCTTGAGTTAGCCATCTCCTTTTAAGCATGGTTTGTATACCCAGTGAGATTCCATTAGAGAAAATGAAGTTTCCTTTTGCAAGCAGTTGTCTATTAGAAATAGCTTCTTGGTTAGGGATACGAACTTGTATCCACTTCCCACTCACAGTGTTGAAATCCCATCTGGGATGAACTTGTGCGTGCTGTGTGCATTCTGCCTCAGTCTCTGTGAGCTCATGTGTCTGCCTGCTGTGTTTAGAAGATCTTGTTTCTTTGCTGTCTTCCATAGCTCTGCTCTTGCACACCTTCTGCCTCCTCCTCCACAAAGTTTCCTGAGCTTTTTGAGGTGGAGGGTTGATGAAAGTATCCCATGTGGAACTGAATATTCCAAAGTCACCCACAGTTTGCATATTGTCTGGATTTGGGTCTCTGGGTTAGTTTCCACCTACTGCAGTCAGGAGATTCTCTGGTGCAGACTGAGTGAGACATATAGGTATATGTGAGATCTATAGGTATAGCAGAATGTCATCAGGATTCACTTTATTGCTGTGTTCCTTTAGCAGAACAGTAGTGCTTGGTTTTCCTCTATATCCCTGGCCTATCCAGTAAATGTAGTAAATCATAGTATAAAGAGGATATTCAGAAAGACCCTCAAACTTTTATTTCCTAAGTTAAATAATAAAACTTGTTATATTTATCAAAACAGGGAAATTATTTGATAGGAATTTGGGTCTAATATGTTTCAAACTCTGGCTCTGATATTTTCAAATTTACTGGAGGCCCTGAATCTCATGGGCCTCAATTATAACATGAAAATACTGTTCATCACAGAGGATCATGAACAGAACTCACAACAAACACCAAATGTTCCTCAAGGGTGCCTTAAGCAAATGAGAGCACAACAAACCAAAGTCCATGCTCTTGTCACACAGTGGGATTCACTAAACACTAGCAAAGACTACTAATAATGCATAGATGAAATATAAGAACTGACCTAATCAGTCACGTGGAAATGTTTTCATATCTCTTATTCCCAGGACCATAAGTCAAACATTCCTAATGCCCATCCAAAAGCCTGCACCAGGCATGCCCTCTGTACCTTCCTCCTGACCATCTGTGCACTGATGTCTTCCACTCAACTCCTGCCTTTGACCCTTCGATTTCTCCTTCCCTACCATTGCTGCACCATATCACCTGCTCTTCTATCTGAGCTCAGGCCAGGCAGGGTGTGACTAGCTCATTTTATGCTCTCAAGAAGGGGGAGCAAAGTCGATTCCAAGGATAGAGATTTGGTAAAGGATTTAGGTAAAGGAAGATAAGTGACTCCTGGGGGCAGTGTGGATAAAGAAGAGTGTGACCAGCTGCATCTCAGCTAACCTGACTTCACCCTTGTCTTCTTCAAGGTCATCTGGGCTAGGAGGAGAGACATAGAACCACCCAATCCCCATTCAGCTATGGAAATATACCAATATTCCAATATTAATACAACTGAACAACACCGGCAATAATGTTTATGGTGATATGATGCAAGTGCAGAAAAATGTGTATGTGCAAAGAAAGGGAGGGGGCAAAGAAAAATGTATAGCTCAATAAAAATAATTTAAAAAGCAAAAATGTGTATATAGCATATAGTGATATATATACATATATATGTCTCTTAATTTTAGAAAGTAGTGTTCTTTTACTTTGCTTTTTATACATTTTTGATTCTCTATATTTATATTTTCCATCTTTATGTTTCAAAACTTGAAAAAAGAATAATAAACTTTTTATCTAAAGCAGTTTTTCCCCAGAAGTCTCTTTCATCCATTTATAAGTTCTTATGAAACATATGGCTTGTGCTCTGCAGATTTGAGATACATGTCAACTTGTACTTTGGATGGGATAGTCAGGGACAGAGGCCTCTTCTTGAAGTATCAGGCTATGAACCATGCAGGAAAAAAAAACAAGTTCAAAGGAACATGGGGTCTGGAGTGCAATCTGAAGTGTAGTCCCAAGGCTTGTGCTTCAAGGAGGGGCTTCATTGGCTGAGGAAAACAAAGGGAGGTTGTAGGGACTTAAGGCCTACCAGGCCAGAGGGGGTCCACCTGGAGTCTTGCTGGCACTGTCAGAGGTCCTGACCATGCCTAGCCAAAGAGGAGTTACCAAGCTGTGTTTCCTGAGTGCCTAGCAACAGGGGCTGTCAGATCATGTCTAGTCAATGAGGGATGAAAATGTGATGTCAACTGTCAAGAGATCAGAATGACTGGGTGCTGGGAGGGTTTATAGTATTTCCCCTGTTGTTAAATAAACGAGTCTGCTGTATACCTGACTTATACTTGACTCCCAATGTCTGAGATGATGACACTGTGCCTTCTCACCCTTCTCCCCTGAGGAAGACCTTAGGGACCAACAACATCTGGCACCCGGAACAGGGACTTCAAACACAGATATTGAGCTTGCCTGGTCAGAGTCCCCCCCCCTTTTCTTCTGTTGCAGCTGTAATTTTTATGTTTTTGCCAGAACAGGTTCTAGACATCTTCCTCTCCTCACTCATGGTGGTATGCAGTGTCCCCAAGATGGTGTTTTTTTGGTGAAAAGGCCCCTTGTTCCCTTTGGCAGGTAAGCACTAAGACACCCATCCTTTTCTTCTTTTGAAAGGTCCCTCGGTACCTTTGACAGGTAAGCATTAGGACTCTCATCCTTTCCTTCTTTTGTGTTGTCTGTCATGTTTGTCACCCATTCAATTAAGAAGTCACATTTTTTTCTGTTTCAGTTCACCCAGTGTCTCCATATAAGGGCTGACACCCCACCCCAGGAGGCAGAAACAAAACTGGGCTCCTGAATGCTGTCCCTTGTCTGGAGACACCATGTGAGCATATGGCTGTAGCCTAAAAAGACACAGAAGTTCCTCACTAATCACCAAGACATAAAGGTCTGATACAATTTCCCTGTTGGCTGTTGGTCTCCTGCTGTCCTGCTCAAAGGAGTGGTGACAAGCAGGGTAGAGTGGCCTATCATCTGTGGGAGTGCCACGTTTGCCTTAGCAGGGAGAAGTGAGCTGCATGGCAGCATGGGAGATGAGGGCCTAGAAGCTGGTGCTGGCCAGGTCTGAGGTGTGTGAGCTGCAACTGATGTGAGCTTCCTTCTTGACCGAGGTCTCAGGGTGCTGACTGAGCTTCAGGTGTAGATGACACTTCAAGGCATGGTCTTGGAGGTAATAGGCTTCTGTAGTAAGGAGGCTGCTTGTTGGTTCCTGGGTGCTTAGCCCAGAAATAATCACACAGAAACTATATTATTTAAACACTGTTTGGCCCATTAGTTCTTGCTCCTTATTGGCTAACACTTATATCTTAATTTAACCCATTTCTAGTAATCTGTGTATTTCCACTTGGCTGTGGCTTACTGGCCTAAGTTCCTTCTGTCTCCTGAGTGGCCATATGGCTTCTCTCTGACCCTGCCTTCTCTCTCCGTATGTTCACCTAGCTCTGTTCCCGTACAGCACTGTTATAGGTCCAAAGAAGTTCCTTTATTTATTAATGGTAATCACAGCATACAGAGGGAAATCTCACATCATTTCCACTTTTCTGTTTAAATAAAAAGTGAAGGTTTTAACTTCAACATAGTAAAATTACACAAAACAGTTATTAAGCAAGAATTACAGTTATATCTATTTTATCTTTTCTCATAACTAAGGAAAACTATATTATTACTATCTATCAATTCTTCAACTCCATCAACGACTCCAGAAGGATATAATATTACCTAAGTAAACAGGAAGTGCATTGTAAACAACTTCCAAAACTCTAGAATGGACAGAGACAACTCGCAGCCTGGACAATCACCCGAAGCTCTTCTAAACCATTGGTACATCTGTTTTCAGGCTATAGGCCCATAGTATCTGGCAGATTTTTCCATGAAGCAGGAAATTTCAAAGACAGTTTTGCCTATATTGGCAGTTTGTCAGTCACTTTCTTCTGTATCCTGGAGAACATCTGAGAGACTCTTTCATGAAGTAGGAACCCCAAAGAATCATCTCACCTTTAGGCAAGTTCATTGGTCATTTCTCTGCAGGTGCTGCTTGTCCAGTTTATCAAGCAGTCCAAGCAAGAGCAGTTTCTTGCCTAAATGGCTAATAAACTCCATGAGGAGCCTCTTTGATGCCCATCTTTCTCTTGAGCAGATATGTTTCATTGCCTGAAAAGTCTTAAGTTCTTAAACGTTTTATATGCCATATTCTTGTAGTCTTTAAAAGGTTTGAAGAATGCCTATCTAATTGAAATATATCTCTATATATCTAGAAAACCTAACATGACTACAAGCTTGATATTATAGATGATTATCTATTTACCTATATTTCTTAATTATGCATTATGTTTTAAATGAACTGCACAATCACAATACCTTAATCAAGAGCAGAAATACATATACACAGTACAACAATATTGACCTTAGATTTGTATCAATAGAGCAAGTTCCATAGCAATGCAAGTATCCATCTCTATAGCAGATTCCCTTTTAAATGTAAAGAAACATTTACAAACAATATTTGGGCATATGGGCATAGTTTTTCTCCAAACTGATTCCTGTTGTTTATTGGGTGAAGTAATTTGAGGGGGCGGTGATTTATGGAGACCTTTCAGGGCATATTGATGCATCAAGTCATATTAGTCTGGAAGCAATTCACAGGTTCTCATCCTCTGTGGAAACAAAAGAAGAACCTCTTTTCCAAAGCAACATATTCTTAGACCAAAATTTTGAAGTCAAGATACCTTTGTAATATACATGCTGGTTTAGCTTAGCAGCCCATATAATGAAATGTTTCTCTATACTTAGCTACTTTATAGACAAAAATTTTAAAGAAAACACAATAATATACATAATCCAGACTCTCTGTGTATTTTCTATCTTTATGTGGCTTATTATTTTTCCATTTTATTACTTTTTAATATTTGTCTTTAGTTCTTTAATCTATAACTATCTGTTCTCTGTCCCTTTAAAGACTTTGGTTTTTTTTAACTATTTACTTCTTTCCCAACTTTCTATACTCTTTTTCTTCTCTCTCCCAAGCCTTCAAACATTTATCCAACACTGTGACCCATTTAGAAGTCTTTTTTACCTGGGTTTGTCTTTTTGCATATCTGTAATTATTTTCTGATCAGAAGTGCTTCTTAAAATGATAAGTGCTTAATAATCTAAGCTGTGACATTGCTAGGGTATATATGGTAATTTCTGCTTGCCTTGCCCATTCCAACATGGAGGAGATGCTCACCGCTTCTGAGAGCCATGCACAGTGCCCCATCTTATGGCACATAGCTGCTCTATGTTGCTATCAAAAAGCTTCAGCATGCTGCTCACAAACCCCATTCAAATGCTTAGTCTCCTGAAATAACCAGAGGTCATGTTGGCAGTATAACCCAGAAAGCTGGCATTTCAAAATGGTGTGGCTTTTTTTTCTTTTACTATCACTGAATTGGGAAAACCTCACTTACTGGCTAAAGTTCCACCTGACTCTGGCAGGGCTATGTGGCTTCTCTCTGACCCTGCCTTCTCTTTCCCAACCTTCAGCTTAGTTTTCCCCACCTAGCTCTATTCCTCTATTGCTCTTCTATAGGCCCAAAGCAGTTCCTTTATTTATCATTTGTAATCACGGCATAAAGAGAAAAATCCTACATTAGGTTTCCCTTGTCTGATTTACAAGATGAAGAGCTTCTGGTGCCTGGCTTCCCTCATGTGAACAGCATAGGCATCTGCCCCATGCAGGACACAGAACTCAGGCCTCAGTGAATGCTCTGAGCCCCCGCAGACCTCTGCTGGACTGTGTGCCTATCATCTGAGCTCCCTGCTTCTTCCTGTGCTTCTGTCCTTCCATGTGGTCCTGATAGGTCAAGAAACAGCAACATGTTGCTGGTAAATTTGTGGTCCCAGGGTCCAAGGCTTGGGCCAACCCAGGTGTCTGAGCCCACTGCAGCCATCTGGGATGTCTGCTGCCTCTATGGGACCTTCTGAGACTTTGGTGGGTAGTCCAAGTATTGGAAGTTTGGGGCTTGTCAGCAGAGTAAGGCTGCATCTGGCTGCTCTGCTGTGTCCTCACAGCTTCTCATCCCCTTTCACCCTTGGCAGCTGGTGGGTGGATGCAGCAGTGGCCACAACTTCATCCTGCTGCTGCCTATATACACTCCCAGCTACCTGGGGCTGATCTTCAGTTGGATGTTGCTGGATCTTTGGCTTCTCACCTGTGCCACTGGTGCAATGGCCTCAAGGCCAGCCACCTGTGCTGTGTGCCAGCATTGTTGGAAAACAAGGGGTAAGCTGTGTACCTGGGGGTGCACACCTGCAATCTTCCTGCCTGAGTTCATTTTCTAGACACTGAAAGAGTAGAATGGCTAAATAAAAAGGTAAAGCACATGTGGCCCTTTATTTGTCAATTCATAGAGAAACTCCTTCCAGAAAACATAGAACCAGTTGTGCGGGAATCTAATGCCCACCTCAGCACCTTCAGCTTCACTAAAGTAAATGTGAGTCAGCAATCTCTTAGAGTCAATGGTGTAAAGGTTTATACTAAAATTGTAGACAAAAGACAAATTATTCTGGGCCTTCAGATTAGTTTTTTTTAGGAAATTGTGAGAATGATTTGGAGATCAAATGATATTTTTGTGGAGCTGGTGTGAAAAGTATTCAGGTTAATGGGACAATGTGTGTAACCCTGGGGAATTTTATTGGTGATGCACCTCGAATTGGAGCATTATCGATCTTCTTCCTTAGGAAACCACTTTTAGAGATTAATTGGACAGGACTGACTAATCTCCTGGACATCCCTTGACTGAATGGTTTATCATTCTATCATTTTGGATATAATACAAAATTAACTGGCAACCACTTGTCAAAATCCAAGATCTTAGCAGGCCTCCCTACACTTCAAATAAAGTGACAGCCCCATGCAGTCCTCTTCTCCACTCCCATCCCTCACACCACCCTGGCCTTTTCAGATTCCAATAAAAAAAAAGATATCTTGTTTTTATCCAGTGTCCTGTTTCCAAAGATGTTATATATGTTATCCTTAACCCTGGTTCTATTCAATTTGGTGAGCTATTGGTCTTCCTCAAGGTTCTAGTGGACTGCCAGCAAAACTGCTTAACATTTTTTTTTTTGGCAGTCAATATGTTGTACAGAAAGTTCATACACTGGTCTTTTCTTGAGACAAAGACTCACTGACCCCCCATTACCAGCACTATGGTGCTCACACAAGATGTCTTAAATCAGAAGACTGAGCCCTGGTACCTGTCACATATTAGATCCTACTCCAAATTGCCCAGACTATTGACTCAAGGAAATGAGATCACAGAGACCATCATATTAACAGCCAGTATGGATCTCCTAGAGCAAGCAAAGGCTCTTCACCAGCAGTTTCACCTACCTCCACTGTATTTGCATAGACTTCTTCCAAAATTATAAGTTTTCTGATGTAAACATTTGTCCCAGACATGTGCCATTTGAACACCTCTTACCCCCTTAGGACCACTTAATTGTGCAGGGGGTTGATGTTTAATGCCATCTGGCAAATGGATGTTACAACTATCCCCCCTTTGACAATTATAAATATGTTCATGTGATATTAGATACTTGTTCCTCCTTTGCTTATGCCCTCTTTCTGGACAGAAAGCTGTCAATGCTATCAAGGCCCTTAAGTTGGTCATGATAGTTATGGAGGTACCTTGAGCACTTAAGACTGACAGGAGCTCTGCCTATTCCTCTCAACAATTAAACAATTTTCTGGGCTCTACTGGGCTCTTGGAAGCTTTCCTGTACCACTGGCATCCCCTGTAATCCACAGGGACAAGCCATTGTGGAGAGGAACAACAGAGATTATACAGAGATGTTGGCCAGTACTAACTTGCCAAAGGCTAGGAGAGACCCTCATCTGGCCTTAACAGAGGTACTTTTCCACATGAATTTTCTCAGTTTTGATGTCAAGGAGCTCAGCCCAACTTACAAGCATTGCACATTTCTGCCAAGAAACACACCCTGCCCCTGGTAAGATGGAGAGATCATATCTCCCTTCAATGGCAGTAGCCATCCCTGCTGCTAACCCATAGGAGAGGGTATGGTTGGGTTTTTCCTCAGATTGCTACAATTCCAATATGGGTCCCTGTAAGAGATGTATGCCTAGCCATGGATAAGCCTGATTCCACCAAGGAGGGAATAACCCAGGATGGGTAATATATATACTCCCCTTTCTTGTTCTCCTTGCCCCCTCAAACAAACTGATTCATTAGGGGCAGAGGTTATGGCCTTTGACTATTCATTTTAAAAAAAAATTGGCATAATATAAAAAGGCTATTGGATCCCTCCTGGATGCTCACATATGCAGTAATTGATGGTGTGGAATTGTTAATCCTTATTCTCCTTAAATGTTTCCTCAGCAGATCTGACATCAGTGGACTGCAACTAAGGTGATTATTCAGATGTTAATGGCTCTTAGGCATCCTTCTCCCAGTCCTCCATGGGAAGTTATGCATGCATGGTTATTTGTAATTCAAAAGGCTACAGCCTCATTCGCCAGTCCTGGCAACTCTCCAGGAATGTGTGTACTTCAAGGGCTGATAGTCAATGACAGGCAAGAGCTTGTCTGACAGGCCAACCTAAGACAGGAACAGACCAGTTGTTGAGCCTTCCTAAGGCAGGTTCAACAAGCTCTGAGCAAAGAACTCTTGGTCCCACTGAGCTCCCTATGTAATAAATAAAAAGTGTAGATATGCAGGAAGCTAAGGCCTATCAGGACAAAAGGAGCCAACTTGGAGTCTGCCTGGTGCTGTCAGAGGTTCTGACTATGCCTAGTCAATGAGGAGTGACCAAGTAGTGTTTCCTGAATGACTAGCAATAAGCACTATCAGAAGTTCTGATTGTGATGAGTTGATGTGGGGTGAGCGTGCATGTCAACTGTCAATGGATCAGAACACCTGGGTGCTGGGAAGGTTTATAAGTTTTTTCCATGACTAAATCAGTGAGTCTGCTGAAAATCCTTTACCTGACTCACAGTATCTATATTCATTGATGTCATTCCTTTTCAACCCCTCTCCCAAGGAAGATATTAGGGCCCAGCAACAGGTTTGCCTTCCAAAAGTCCCTAGACAGAATATAAATTTTATTTTACCTAATAAGGGTTATCTGGTGGTTTCATGAAGGCATTAATGTACTAGATTGCTCAGCCCTGTGATGCAGACTGTCTGAGTCCATTCATTTACTAATATTCCAGGGTTCCTCAGTAGCTCTCCCAAGACAGTTCCTAATTTTCACTTCCATGTGTACAGAGCTACTGGAAGGTATTCCAAGCAAAGACTTATACCAGGAATATATTGAAAGCCACTAACTTACTTTAGAGTAGAAAGGCAGAAAATTAGGGTGTGTGTGTTAGGAATAAGAGTGTGAAGAGTCTGGGGGCAGAAGGAGAAAGTTTACTGCTGTGGGACAATGGTCTGTACCCTGTCACTTGTATTTTAATAAAACACTGGTTGGCCTGTAACCAGACAGGAAGTATAGGCGAGATGATCAAGCAGGAAGCAGAGGCAAGGCTATGAGAACAGGAGAATTCTGGGAAAAGGAAAAAAAACGCAGTCTGCAGTCATCTTCCAGACATAGAGGAAGCAAGGTAAGACTGCCTCACTGAAAAAGGTACCAAACCTCAGGGCTAACACAGACAAAAATTATGGGTTAATATAATTTATAAGAGTTAATAAGAAGCTTGAGCTAATAGGCCAACCAGTTTATAGTTAATGTAGACCTCTGTGTGTTTCTTTGGGACTGAACGGCTGCGGGACTGGTGGGACAGAAACCTTTGTCAACCTGCATACTACACCAGAAACCCTCAGCAACAGTTTATACTCTAAGTTTCACAGTATTTATTTCCAACTGAAATGTGAAAAAGAATCATTAATATTCTATCATTATGTACTATGTTCCAAAGATCCAAGACTCACAATGTATTGCTTCACATTAAACTTTCACTCTCTGGTTGTGTGTCTTATAGTACATTTAGATGCCACTTAAATATTTTATATCCTTGCCTAATATTATGCTAATACCATATGTATGTGTGAATATACTTGTATTTACACAGATACATATGGTTATTTACATATGTACATATATATAAATATAGTTATATGAATGCCTAAGTATATGTATGTTCATATATTTACTTATTTACAAAAATTAGGTTAGTCATCATATCACTTAATCATAGAATTTCATTTTCTTTAATACCATAGTAGATCCAATGAAGTGGTCAAAATTATAGGATTATTATTCTATCTAGGAACAAACTTTAGGAGTCATAAAGAAGGGCAGCACATTCTAATTTAGGAAACAACTAACCAACAAGATAGTGCAACACTAAACAGCTATGCACCAAACACTGAATTATCTAGTTTCATTAACAGCATGCTACTGAACTTCAGGACACAGACAGACTAATTGAACCTCAGTAACAGCAGGTGGCCTTGCCACACCACTTTCTGCAGCAGACAGGCCACTAGGACAAACAAGTTGAGAAACTTCAGAATTAAATGATAAGATGCATCAAACAGATCTAACAGATATCTATGGTATAGGAGGTCCTTCTGTATTTCTGTTGCTTTCATTGGTTGAATAAAGAAGCTGCCTTGGCCTTTTGATAGGGCAGCCCTTAGGTGGGTGGAGTAGACAGAACAGAATACTGAGAGGAAGAAGGCAGTGAGGCAGATGCCAAGATTCTCCTGCCCCAGACAGACGTAGGTTAGACTCTTGCCAGTAAGCCACAATCACATGGTGATACACAGATTTAGTAGAAATGGGTTAAACAAGATGTGAGAGTTAGTCAATAAGAGACTAGAGATAATGGGCCAGGCAGTGTTTAAATTAATACAGTTTCTGTGTAATTATTTCAGGGGTAAAGCTAGCTGGGCGGCTAGGAATGGGGTGGCCAGATGCAGCCCACTCCCTCTTACTACATATCTACATGAACTGAGGAACACACAAAGACTCAGCAACTGATGAACGCTAATCTAAAATTAACTACATAATGGGATACACAGCAAATCCTAACACATTTAGAAAAACTGAAATAACTCCTGTATCCTATCTGATCACAATGCAATAAAGCTTAAACTCAACAGCAAATAGCTTGTGTAGACTCTACTTTAGAGTCACAGAGAATAAAAGTTGCCTACATACAAGTTATAGAGAACCCAGTAGGATATTTTGAAGCTTGAGATTTTTACAGCTAAGCCAATGATTTTATATTTTTAGTTAATTTTGTGAGTTATGAATTTGGACCCATTATTTTTAATATGATATCAAATTGTTCCACAAGTATTTGTAGAAAAAGTGTCCTTTTTATATTTTTCTTTGTAGTTTATACTTTTATGGAAAAGAACAGTATATTTTTGACACATGAGGGATGTTGACTTCCTTATACTATATAGGCTTATCTTTGCACTAACATCACAATGTCATTGTATTATTTAACTATCTTTAAAAATATTTTTAAAATTATTTCAATAGGGCTCACAATATCTATCTTTGATCACACAGAATATACTTTAAAACATATTATACTGCTTTACATATTTTATTAGGATTTTGCAACCAGTGTTATACTCTTAAATTTTACCTCTCATACTTTGCATTGTTCCCATGTATTTTATTTTTAAATATTTTATAAACACTTGTAATATTTTTGTTTAAGATCAGGAATTGGCAAAGTATGGTCTCTTACCTGTTTTTATATAGCATAGTTATTTTTTAGTAGCCAATAAACGAAATGTATCTTTTACATTTTTTAGATATTTAGGAACAAAATACAAAGGATAATGTGTGGCTTAGGAAAATTATATTAATTTCAAGTTTCTGTGTCTATAAATAAGATTGAATTAGAATACAGATAGATTCATTTATTTCTATTTTTATGACGATTGTCAGTAAGGAGCTAACTAACTGTAGCAGGGGTCACATGGGCCAAAGAGTTTAATATGTATATACCTAGAAAGCCAAGCTCTGGCTCTTAAAACCTCTGGAGGATCCAGACTTCTGCAGGTCAGAGAGACGGAGAACGAGATGCACAGTTGGCGAGAAAACACACAGGCTTCTTTTCTGAGGGATAAAAGTTTCTTCTACTTTTTTATTTTCAGAAACCCTGTTTACAATACCCACACCAAGTAAATTACAAAAAGAAGGATGTTTCCCATAACCAAAAGTTACACCGTTACTAAATAATCACCATAAAAATATTTTTCTGGAATAGCTCAACTCAATTATATTTCTTAACCATGTCTTTATGAATTTGCTGAAAAACTCACACTTAGTTACACATTTGTCTTTTAGACTTTTACATAGGCAGTAATTTTTATAATTTCCAGAAAAACAGGCTATTTGTTTCTTTATTTCTACTTTAGAGTCTTGTATAATGATCTTAACTGACCATGCAACTCTTTGCTTTTTAGTTACATGAAGTTATTATTTAAAACTTGGTTTAGCTGTGATACACACTGAACCCATGAACATATTTCTCAGCATCAAGAATAAAAAAAAAACCCTTGAGCTAGCTTAATTCCCGGGACTCAATTGTTTTCCTAAATCTTTAACCTAAACCACAGTCTCTCTGAGTCCTCAAGAGAAACAGCTACATCCCAGCTGTGTGACACTTCCCCCGCTCCTATTTTCTATCCTCTGCTGCCCCTGGGGCCAACACTATATCCAAATTTTACCTTTATTAATTTTCCCACTAAACTAACCTCTATCTATATAATCTATATAGCTATATAATCCATTACTATATTTGTTAGAAACCCTTAATCATCAAAATTCTATTTAAACTAATACTATTATTGTATAGAATAATGACTTCAGTTAGTTACTTCATTACTTAAACAAAGCTTAAGAAAAACCTTCTTGATAATAATCCACAGGCAAAAATAATCACATGAAATAATCACACTACATTAAAGGCAGTGGGGATTCCCCCCCCATGCCCATTCACACCATGGCAGATACCAAAGAACAATGGCAGCACAGCACTATCAAGAGATATTATGGATCCGAAACCTTTGGAGCCTTGCCTATCCAAAATTCACCCATCTGTGCCTTTCATTGTGGTGAACTGAACTCCTGAAGCTCAATTGCCAACTGCTGCTCCTCTGACACGACCACCACCAGCAAGCTTTTCATCCCTATGATGGTCTATGATGTTCCTATGCACGTTCTATGATGTTCCCTGTACCTTAAGTGTTAGAGTTCTATTATAGTTCTATTCACTGGAACTGGTAGTCACAGCACTACATTTTGATGGCTGTGATTTTTTTTGTAATTGTCTCCATATATTGCAAGGAGAAATTTTCTTCATGAAGGATAAGGACTACACTTATCTAAGTGTATAAGGACAAATTCTTATAGTGTAGTTAGGGGTGATGCTGTTTTAGAGAAGTGGTGGTAGTATGTTCTCCTCTATAATTTGTGACTTCACTAACCCAGGGTAGTTGCCTACGTTTCTAGTACCAGGAATGATTTCTTTCTTGTTAAGTGGGTCTTAAGTCCAATTACAGAACTGTTGGTTACTACTAAGGCATTCATGACACTAATTCACCCTTAGGATTATTGTGCCATGTTGCTCATCTTTATGATTCTTAGGCATCACAGCTGGGTGCTACTGATGGTTGCCTCCCTCTTTGGGAGGTTTGTGTGTTACCTTCTGGTATTATGAAAGATAATCCTTGGAGAGAAGACTCTCAGGCCAGTTACAGCTCAGGAACCTCTGAACCCTGTGTCTGAAGTGCATGGTGTCTTCAGCAATATGAACTTATCTTGACCTCTGGGGATCAACCAATGGCAAGAGCAATAGCCCATAATGTTTTAGGAGTCTCCTAGACAATCAACTACTCAAAAGGGGGTTTCTCATGGATTTTTTTTTACTAGATTTTTGTTTTGTTTTGCCATTCAGCTAACAGAGAAATTGTGAAGTATTTATCCTTTTTGAATTTAAAGGATAGGATGAAGAGCTTGTAAACTTCTGGCCTCAGGCAGCTCAGTCTGGTTCAAGAAGCAGTATTAGAATCCTTCAAAGAAGTGTTGTTTAGATGAGTTGACTTCAATGTAAACTTTTCTTTTTGCTCAGTTTTTGGTTTTGGAGACTTAATAACCTGGGTGGAGAAGAAAGACGTAGACTGAGATGTTATTGATCACTTAACTCTCTTCTACTTCCAGCTACTGCATTCTGCTGAAATGTGCCTCCCTTGATATCACATCTCCTCCCCCTCTCTCATGTCCCTCCCTTAATCCCTTCACTCTTGGGTAACTTTCCTGAAGTCTATCTGCTCCAAATACATGCCTACATAATAAGGACATATACAAAGATTTCTCTATCTCAGACTTACACAGACAGACAGTGTTTATATAAATGCTGATGAGTAGTGGGGAAGAGAGTAAAGCTGTGACAATCAGATAAGGCCAAGGGTGCAGTGATGACTTACTTAAACGCCCTGGACTATGATAAATACATGAAGGGTTGGACTTGCTCAGAGATTTGCTTTCAAGGTTTTAAAAGTCTATCTAGACTTACATAGACTTACAACTGCATTTGTCAGAATGATTTGTGCAACTTCAGGCAGGTTGCTTTCATTAGACTTAGACTGTAGTCCAAAAGTTCATTGTGGAGTTGAGAGAGAGAGAGAGAGAGAGAGAGAGAGAAAGAGAGAGAGAGAGAGAGAGAGAGAGAGAGAGAGAGAGAGATTGTATATATGCCTTTGTGACGCTCATGGGTTTATAACTGGGCATCTAGGATACGAATTTTCTAGAGTAAGGCTCCTCAGTTCTGTGAGATGAAAAGGCACTGCATATGGGCTCTTCTCTGTCATATCCTGTTCACCAGCCTCTTTTTCTGCTTTCTGACATAAAACACAAAATAATGTAGTCTTTTGAGAACTGACATTCTTCCATACCTTAAAGAAGCTGTAGGGTCCTGATTTCAACTGTGTTTTCTCTCCATCTTCTGACACCTCAAAAAATACAAGTCTAAGCTTATCTCCTGTCTCACATTTTATTTTGTCCTGGTTTCCAAGCACCAGAACGTCCATCTCCCCTGTTTTGTCTTCTACACCGTACAGTACTCTGTCCTTTTGTTTCTCTGTTATCTGTGAAAGGAAACAACAACCAAACTCCATGAGGTGACTAAGGAAGAGCAGCATGTAAGTCAATTATCAGACAAGACAGGAGCAGCTTTAAAAAAGGAGAGGATATTATAAGATTATTATATTATACGGAGGAGTTCCAACTTCCTAACAGACTAGCAAATGTCAATGGAGGAGGTGGGAGAGTCTTACTAAAAGCATGTCCCTTCTGTCCATCTTTCTAGTTCCAAACCTTTTTTCCTCTGGGAAGCCAGGATGGCTCAAAGAAATAACTAATAGATGGGGAAGACAGAGGTGCTCCAGGGCCAGTATACAAGAGGCATAGGAAAGGAAGAGAAGGAAAAGAAAGGGGAAAGGAAGAGAAGGGAAGGGGAGGGAAGGGAGGGGAAGGGAAGGGAAGGGAGGGGAAGGGAAGGGAAGGGAAGGGGAGGGGAGGGGAGGGGAGGGGAGGGGGAGGGGAGGGGAGGGGAGGGGAGGGGAGGGGAGGGGAGAAGAGGGGAGGAAAGGGGAAGATAGGAAAAGGAAGGAAAGGGAAGAAAAGGAAAAGGAAAAGAAAAGGAAAGAAGACCTTGTGGTTAGGAGGAAGGTCACTTAATGACATAAGTCCAGAGAGACACACAAACTAACAATAAAAGACCTAGTGAAGAAATCTAAAAGTTAAAAAATCAAGGACAACATAACATTCACAATCAAGTCTGGATTAGAAGGGGACCAGATACTAGTTAGATACGTAAAATACGTACAGCATTTGAGAGTTAGTTTTATTGACTGTGTGAATAGACATTAGTGAGTAGTTGAACGAATAGAAAGTTCAAAACTGAGAAGTTAAAAATGGGTATTTTTATACTTTAATTTTCCAAGGAAGACAATTTACCTTTTCTGACAGAGCTAGAAGTCACCTGGCTACTAGGGGAAGAAATCAAGTTCCCTGTGGTCCTTCAGGATCTATCTTAGGCCAGAAAATTGTTCACAAAGATAGTTTTCCATGATTCCCATGTGGTTGTTTGAATGAAAAAGGCAGCCACAAGTTTATAGGGAAGGGCATTTTTGGAAAGGTTAGGACATGTGGCATTGTTGGAGTAGGTGTGATTACAGGAGGAAATGTGTCCCCAAGCGTGGACTTTGAGGTTTCAGGGGCTCAAGCCAGGTCCAGTGGCTCACTCTCTCTTTTTACTGCCTATGGGTCCAGATGTAGAATGCTCAGCTACTTCTCCCACACCATGTCCGCCTTCATTCAGCCATGCTTCCTGCCCTAAGAATAATGGACTAAACTCTGAACCCTGTAAACCTGTCCCAAATAAATGATTTCCTTCATAAAGTTGCTGGGGTCATGGAGTCTCTTCTCGGCAACAGAAACTCTATCAAAGATATCCGGCATCTAGCTAGGATTCTCTGATAACTCTTCCATTCTCTTCATTCAATACAAGGCCTTCCAGGCCCTGGTCATCAGTCCTCCCCCTCGTCAATGAGCACACATCTGAAGAATGCTCAAAGCAAAAGTGACATTGAATGTGGATGATAATAAGTGTGTAAAATCAACACGGGGAAATAGCCTTGTCTATGTTTCACAAGTTACAAGGGTAACAACATAAATAAAAGTGGCTTCGAAACAAAACTTTTGCTGCGTGTAGTGGCATGCATGTGGATTAGCAGGTAGAGGGAGGGGAATCTTAAAGCATGCCAGACCTGCTAAAGCTACACAGTAAAAGACCCTGTCTCAAAAGATTAAGCAAACAAAATACACATAGTATAAAACAAGTTTTGGCAAATTATTATTCTACAAACCTCTAACTTTATTAAATTGTTTTTTGATTGTTAAAATTGCTTAAAATCAATTATTTAATTGATTTCAATTGTCCTGTTCTATATAGCAAGGAAAACATTAAATCATAATTTCTAGAGTTCTGTTAAAGCTTAGGATAGATGCTATATTTTTCATACCAATCAGTATAAAATTGCATACAGGAACTCACCTTCTGGACTTTAAATATCCCATTCACAATTGTTCCACAAGGTTGGGTCTTCAGCATCTTAATCGTGGGAGTTCTTCCAGCTTTTTGCCTAAGGTTATTTGGGACACAGACTTTGAGGTCAGTGTCAGCATCAACCACAATTGAGGAGCTGGTCACCTCCAAGAAGTTAAAGTGCCAAAGATAGTTTGATATTTTAATTGTTCTCCTTGGGGTAAATTTATCTTTAAACGGTGCATATAAAACTTTTACGAAGAAAAATGCGGTTGCTGTGGCCACTGTCGCATGGAATATGTCCTCCTCAGTCTCACACTTGAAAGGATTCGTAGTTTTCAACACCAAGACCGCCAGTGGATCTTTCTGTAAACCTTCTCTGATAGCTTCCTGCTCTGCCACAGTCTGCTGCTTCTGAGGCTGTTACCACAGAGAAGAGATGTTAGTTATGGGTTAACACTGTAACACAAAGGTGGCCTTCATTCAGATAAACCCCAGGAAGCCAGAAAAGGCTGAGTTGAAGGGAAGATGGAGAAGTGAGGAAAAGATTAGAGACTTGGAATTATCTAGATTGAAATGATACAAAATGGGTACTTCATGTTCTGTATTTAGGTGGGGCCGTGGAGCTGACCCTGGAGACAGAATTTCTCAGTCAGATTCCTTTTTTCCTATGTAATTTAGGAAAAGAGTGTGTCAGAAATCTGAATCATTGCTGGGGCTTAATCTGATCCTGTCTTCTTGTGATTCTATTACAGTGTATTTCTCCCTCCAACACTGTTCTGAGCATTTATGGGACTCTCGTGTAAGGGTGAGGAGGTTCACTGATTTGCACAGAGCACTCCACATCCCCAGGAATATCCTGTGCACAATAAAAGGCAGATCATTAAGTGCAAGTAAACGAAGAGATCTGGCATGAGAGCCTACAGATGGATTAAAGGGAGAGTGAAAATCAGAATCAGCTCTGCCTTTGTGAATTTACTCTTAGAAGCAATGAATTATATATTAAGGCTTGCAAAAAAAAGTTACATCTTAACGTTTGCAGTTATAAATCACTGAAATCATTTAAATACCAAAAAAGGATTTTTGTCAATTAAAATATTGTAACACAACATATAAAATGTTAAGTATGTCTCATGGGGATAATATAACAAACCATTTTAGTTGATTTCACAGAATACAAAGGACATTCCTTATTGAGGACCCACAATAAACTCACTACAGGGATGTTGCCAATGATAAATGGGCTTTCCTCTCCACACCCAGACTACGGTGATTGTATACTCATCTTGGTTTCCGTTCTTCCAAATTAAGAAAATAAGAGGAATAAGAGACAGCGTGTGTGTGCAACTGCAGGTGCAGGTGTGCGTCTGCTCACGCTCGTGTATGCTTTGGAAACAATACTATTGTCTTACAAGTTATTAACGACCTGCAAACAAAGAGAGACACTTGGGAAAAGAGGCCCAGAAGAGTGGATTTTGAACTGGATTTCTAGGAGACCTTGAAATGTGAGCCCAAGACTATATCTGATGATCAGCATCCCACACTCAATCTGGTCCAAGGCAGGAAAACCCCAAGTTCACTGAGGACTATCACAGAGCTTTTTGTTTCCAGGCCCAGGAATTTTATTTGTGTCTACCAGACTATACAATATGTATTTGCATGTCTTTGATTAAAATGCAACATTTAAACCTGAGTGTTGTTTTCTTGGAAATTCTAGAAATTTCTGAGCCAAGCACAGAGGAAGTGGGTGGGTGCTCTAGACAGAATGGTGGACACACCCTAAACTCATCCCTCTGGAAAATGACATGGCAATGCCTTCATGGGAAATGAAACTGCATGTGCTTGATGGGTTTTCTGGTGGTTCCCAGCATGCTTCTCTGTCAGGACTAAGGGACGAGGACATTCTTCAGTTTTATTCCCTCTGCTACAAAGAGCCACTTCCCCACTAAAAGAGCAGGCACATAGTGAGTATAGGGATTGTCATTTCCATCCACATTGTGACAACCCTGAAGGGCATTTTAGCCCCTAATTCCCTCACTGCACAGACTGAACTCTTGATTGCAATTCCACTGAACTTGAAATTCTCCCCATTCCCTCACTTCCTAAGCCTCCTCACAGGAACGAATGCTGAGAGCTCCCTAAAACATACTCACTGAAAATGGTCCCTGGCAGAGTTTTCTTCCAGTAGAGGCTAAGATAGCAACGTGTTAGTATGTCCAGAGCGTGGCAGAAACTAGAAGCTTCCAGGCTACATAAACTGATGAATTTGACTGACTTTTCTTTTTGTAATGCAGACAGCTCCTTCTTATCCTGGCTTTGCTCCCCTGCTTTGTATGCTCTGAGCCAAAGAGCAGAAGACTTCTTGAGCTATATGAGAAGGAGAGTCATGGAAGGGGTCCTCACAAGGACCAAGGAGCTGCCCTGGCCTACCTTAGCCTGAGGATGGACCTCTGGAGCAGAGTTTTTCTTGGAGGATTCTCCTCTGCTGGTGGCAGAGGCACCAGAACAGCTTTCAGCTTGACTTCTTTTTTCTACCTGCTGCGTTTCTTTCTTCTTTCTATTTGTCATGGATTGACTCTCAACTGAAAAAAATAGAAAGAAGAGTGGAAGGAGAAGGAGGGGAGGAGGGAAAATGAAGGAGGAGGGAGAGGAATCAAAAAGAAGTACATTAACCTAAAATGCATGAGCAAGCATGGCTGAGACATTAGAATATCATGACCTCTCAAGAAGGAAATCAGGAGGGAGAGAGCAGCAGGATGATGGACTAGGAGTTTCCCATCTTCAGTCCCCCAAAAGAATACAATTCATGACTATCCCCAGACAAGGCACATTAGGGAACATCTCTGAATGCAAAGAAGATATCTTCTAGAACCATGGAACCAATAATGCCTTGAGGGTAAGAGAACTGTTTTCATCTTTCACAATGTTATGTCCCTCCCAAGATGGCCCAGTACTGTGCAGAGAGTGCACAACCCCACGCCACCTCTGATGAAGATGGAGGGCAGAGGATGAGAATGTGACCTTCTCAGCATTAAGGGATTCTTTATAGAAGGCTCATTTTCATGAGAAACACTGGGGACACTAGCAAGACTGGAATAACAGGGGTCAATTAGAAATAAACAAAATGGGGCTGCAGAGAAGGCTCAGAGGTAAAGAGCACTGGCCGCTCTCTTCCAGAGGTCTTGAGTTCAATTTCCAACAACCACATCATGACTCACAACCATCTCTGAGATCTGGTGCCCTCTTCTGGCATGCAGGCATATACTGTATACATAAATAAAATTAATTTTTAAAAAACGGAAAGAAATAAACAAAACGAAGTGGGTCTCACTGTGACCAATACATGCACTGCCTTATGGAGTTGCCCAACTAAAGAGAACATCCTACAGTACTTTAAGGGGCATGTACATGCCAGATGAAGCTTTAATCCCACACTCAGGAGGCAGAGGCAGACAGATCTCTGTGAGTTCAAGGCCAGTCTGGTCTACAAGTGCTAGTTACAGGACAGCAGGCTCCAAAGCTACACAGAGAAGGCCTGCCTTGAAAAACAAATAAAAACAAAACAAAACAAAAAAAATGCATACACACGGATTTGTTGGCTTTGAATCACGGCTACTGCCAACTGTTCACTTAGCCTTAGCATTCTGTGTAAGGTTTCTCCAGACTTGCTGAGTGAGGGTGTATACATTTGCACATGTATGGAGTGTGATGACCCTACCCAGCCTCAGAGCAAGGCACCAGGCTTCCGGAAGATTATAGGCAATCTCATGCACACAGATAACCTTAAAAGGAAACATTTGATCCTGCTGGCCACAGCCTATTACGAAAATCGCTCATTCAGCCTGGGGTTCCAACAGAAAAAGGCCTTTTCTTAAATGCAAGTTTGTGCCCCAATATTTCTTCAGCATCTGGTCTCTCCAACCCTAGTGACCAAGGAGAGATGGCACTGGGAAGACTTTTGAGTGCAGCCTGGGGTTCAGTGTGAGCCCAAACTGGAAGAAAAGCCTGAGATTATACATAGCTGTCTAGCATAGTCTCTGGCCCTGCCATTCCAAGTGGCCCAAGAGCAGCACCCACAGCCTTTCCCAGTCTCGGAACCCAATCCATGGCCATGCACAAATAGAGATCCCATGCACAAATAGAGGCCCGATTAGGGCCTGCATCACATAAACTTAATTAAAGATGATTACAGGTGCTAGCCAGCAACTCTACCTGACAGCAACATCCAGTTAGTGACCTTACTGGACCATGCAATGTATCCTTATTTGACCACAGGACACAAGCAGTAGACTGGTCCAGTCAGAGAACCTGAAAAGAAGGTGTCTCCCCGCAGCCGATACCAGCTGACATATGCAAAAGCACAGCTGGGTGAAAGAAAAAGGAGGGTGAAGAGGAGGGGGAGGAAATGAAGAAGTAGAAAAGCAAAGACAAAAAAAATGTTAACGCCTTCTCTTCCTCAAATGTGCAGACACCAACCACGAAAAGAAGAGACCCAAAGTATGGACCATCCAGAGCACCGGTTCATTTGAACCAGCGCAAAAACCATGTAAGCCAGGCAACAGTGTGGTATTGTAGTTAAAGCGATGGAGAAGAAACTAAATATTTGGTAAGTAAGAATATTTTACCTAGAAAACTCTCCCCTCAACAGAGGGAGAAGTGGGTGAACAAGATGCCTCGGGGGTAAGGGCACTTGCCACCAAACCTGGTGACCTGAGCTCAGCCCCAGGTCTCCCTTGCCGGAAGGAGAGACCTGAGTCCTGCACACCAGTTTCCTGAGCCTAAAGGAGCTGCTGATAACCATTAAGAATTCAAGGAATATTAGTAAATGGAAAAGCAGATTGTTAAGTGAATGATGTAGTCACTTTTCAGCAACGCCCCCATAAGGCAGCTGTACAATAGATCCTGGGTACCCAGGTCAAGGGTTAGGTTTTATTTTATTCTGAGACGGCAACTTCTTGTCCTGATTTTGATGTGACCATCTATTGAGGTGGTCAGTGTTCAACTACTTCAGGGACTCATGAGAAAAGCATGTCTTAAGAAATTTTTAGATGTGGTTTCTCACAGAATCTGAATCATTCGGGATGTTGATGGATTTGCTTTTGCTAGAAATCAAATGATTTTAGCAGTAGAATGAGCTGTCTAATCACATAATAAGGTACTCTGTCACTATATTTCAGACAAAAGAAGGTAGTTGAGTTTTGGTCAGGGATGTTACAGAGACTCTTTCAGGCATCTCTAACCCAGGGTCTGTGGATCACACGAATTCAGGGTATGTATAACCCAGGTTCTTTGGGTCACATGAGCCCAGAACTTTTCTAACCCATGATCCGTGGATTACATGAGCCAGGGTATATCTATCCCAGGCTCTGTGAATCACATGAGTCCAGGGCATGTCTGACCTATGATCTGTGGGTCACACTAGCCCAGGACAACTCTGAATGCAGCCCAAAACAAAACCATAAACTTAAAACATTACTTGATTTTCTTGAAATATTTTAACTCCATTTTTCTGCTAGAGAGCATGAACTCTGTAAATAGTGTTGGCAGGTGGCTACGTCAAATGGCTAGAAATGCTTACAAGAACTTAGACTGATCTTACAGTGACTAACTCTATGAAATCATTTTTTGTTCTTTTCCTGAAAAACAAGCACATAAAAACATTCAGTCTATACTGACAATATAGAAGAGGAGAAAGGAGAGTCATAGGATCTCAAGGAAATAAACCCATCATTTTATCCCACCACATCAACCACACTGATCTCTTTTAAATGTCATTCATAGTGTTTCTGCACAGACACTTGGCAGAGCGTCACCTTCCCACTATATACTCATAATTTGATGCACACTTTTCATCTGTCTAACTCATGGTTATATTTAAAGAATTTGGCTAGGTTTACTTGGCTTTATCATACTTATGTGTCCTCATAATTTTTTCATCAGCTTTCCTGTTCAAGCCTTTTCTCATAGTCAGAATCCTGTCATTCTTTAATGATATTCTTTAACTTATTCAAAATATCTCCATTTTTCATGATGGACACTTACAAGAGTAAACACTAGGTGGGAACTTCTAGGAAAGAACCCAGATATCGACATTGCCCTAACAGCCACAGGCATCACTGACAAACCTGTGCTGCACTTCAAGTGGGCTTGCAGATGGCGTCACATAGAGCTTTGAAGGTGTATAGGAACTAAAGTGACTGCTAGGTCATCAAGCAGAGCTGTCAGTCAGTCACTCCTCGTTTTCAACTAGTTCTCCCAGCAAGTCATTTAGAGCTAATCAAACTGATAGAATCCCACCAACACTAGACACAGTAAAATGGAGGGGAAAAAAATGAAGGGGGTTTTATGTCATCCTAGCCAAAAAACAAAAGTCAGGGATGTGAATTGATGGAGGAGGTGGTAAAGGATATTATCAAACATATTCAGTTGACTTGCAATATATAAGGAAGTATCCACTTGGAGTATATATGTGTTCTTACTGCCACCCTGTGGTCATATGGAAGAACTACATATTCCTTCTAATTTCAGGCACCCTTTGAAAATAGTGTTTGGCATCAACAAACCTAGGTCTAAGTTCCTCAAAATTACTTAACAACTTATATCAGTATGGAACTTTAACCTTCCTTCGTAAGTTAAACTGGATATAAATATCACTTGAGAAGTCAGGTCACTCATGTGACAAGACAGCCGTCTTCTCCGCAAGCTGTTAAAATTTACAACTTCTGTATTACTTAGTGTCCCCAAACGACTGCTTCTGGAATCTCTTACTTTAGGGAGTCTCTTGATGAGGCATTCCTTTGTCAGCTCTATTAGCTATTTAAATACAAAGGATTCACCAGTTATTCTTAGGGAGCAATGGGGACAAAATGCGTATAATTGAAGGAGACTGGGTGGCGGTTTATCGAATACAAACACGTCCTTTGTATCCTGGAAATTCATAGTGGCATCTATTCTGGAAATGTGTAAAGGGTAGAAACTCCATGAACTCAAAGCACATGGGCTTCCTAAAGAAAGACTGACTGGGACTTTGCAGGCTGGCTCAGTATGGAAGTGAATAGTCTATGGCCATGTGAGGCGATTCTCTGGCTTGTCTGTTCGAGGCTGTGCTGTGCTGATGTTCTTGTCAGGCCCTCAGTGAAGTATAAAAGCCTTATGTACCATGTAATGGGACCTTGAACACTAACACTGCCATCCCATGTGCACAGTTTCTGCAAGTAGATTGGAGACAATGGATGGCAGCTCTAAGTGCTGGCAACAAAAATGGCTGAGGAATTTGCAACACCATTTTTAGTGCCTCTCAGGCAAGGAGGCGTAGGGACTGATAGTAGGTGATTGAGCAAATTAATACAACACTCTGGGGGCTTTATCGCTCTTGTGTCATTAAGGGAGAGGCATTCCACATACCTTTTTTCTTTTGCTCCTGAAGACATTTTGCAGCGTGCATGTAATTTAACTTCTGGAAAAGATGAATGGTCTTTGTCACCGCCAACGCTGGGCCTGCGCTCTGAATCAGCAGGTCCGCTAACTCGGTCCTGTTTGTAGTCTCTTCCAGTTGGCTCCTAGAGATCTTAAACTCATCCATGACAAAGTACTTGAACCGCTGCAGTTCCTTCTTGGTGATTTCCTCCAGGCCGGTCAACAGGAGTATCTCTCGGTATTCATACTCCATCTCACAGGCACAAGATCAGCCTGAAACAAAACCTCAGCCACAGGATCGCGGCGCGCCAAGTAAATCTACATTCAAGATAAACAAGGTGAATGAGTGGTCAAGAGAAAGTATCCAAGATGGTCCCCGTGCCGCAAGGGAGAACTGGGTGAGATATGAAAAGCAAATCCCTATGCAAGAAGGTCACTCGTGTTGGGAAAGGAAATGACACCTTCACAGGGCACTGCTGCCGCAGGACTTCTTGGAATCCGGTTCAGTGTTCCTGTCCCCTCTCAGGCACATTTGTTGAGGCGTGTGACATGTGACACAGTGTACATACTTCGGGCATGCAATTTGAAATTTTGACATACATTAACATGAAATACAATTCACCAGTTAGTTCACTAGTAGACCACATCTTGATGTTCTGTCTTTTCAAAATTCAAGATCAAATTTTTTTTTCTCCCGTGTTCTTCTCTAGAGATTCTAAATGTCATTTATTAACTTCTGTAGCTATGTCCTACTTTGAATTTTTTTGTATGTGGTATGAAATGTTGCGAGGACGCTCTTGTTCCCATGGCACAAATTTTCCCATGATTGCATCAGAAAGACCATGTCTTCTTCATTTACTGTTATCAAGAATCACCTTCCCTAATATGAGTTGGTCTAATTAAGGACTCTCTCCCCTGTACAGTTTGTCTCTCTGTTAATTTAGGATGCATGTGATACTTTGAATGGGAACATTCAATAAAATGAAGCTGTCAACCTTGTCAATTCATATTCAAACTACAAGTAAAACCTCAAAGAGAACTTCTAAGGATGAATCTAAAATCTACATGAAAAGGTCAGGACAATTACACTCAAAATAATTAAAATAGTCACCAAGAAACACTATGCTTACTACCTATAAATTCTTCCATAAAAAAGTAATAATTAAGACCTAGTTGGGGACAAGCCTAAACTAAAGGTCAAGCTTTCATACTTAAGAAGTCTCTGTGTTGTTAGTTCGGGGCTGGAGATGCAAAGATAGTCTGACAAGAAAGCTTGATACAGTGTACCATATTTACAAAGAGACATGGAGTGGGACCAATGTATATAAATCTTAAAAAATAGCCAGCAATGAGAAGGTTTCAGAAAAAAATATGTGGGGAGTTGATGGGGAACTTCAGCCAATCACATTCTGCTTAGGGTGTGTCCCCCTGGGGTCACACAAAACAAATAGAAAATCGAGGATCGAGGTGCACTTGCCACTCTCTCTTAGGCCCCCTGCGTTCCCGGATCGCTGGAACCCTGGTTTTGTAAGTTTTCCTTTCTTCTGTTTATTAAAACTAAATCTTTTATATTAAGCTAGTCTGGTTAATTTTTAACTACCGATCGACCACGCCCTTCAGGGAGTGATACCATTTGCCCCTCATCTCATATCACAGACAAAAGACAAACTTATTTGGATTAAATACCTAAATAGGAATAGTAATACAGTTGAGAAAAACTGTTTTTGTTGACTTTATGTTGAGGAAAAAGAAAGTTTACTAAACAATGTACACAAAGGACAAATAAGAGAGACAAGGCTGTATTAAATTTCATAGAATTCATATTCTAAATTGCTTTTTTAAATTCTTCTCTCATATATTATATCCTGACTGCAGTTTCCCCTCCCACCTCTCCCCCAAGTCTCTCCCAGCTGAATTTCCTCATAAGAAATACAAACAAAGAAAGCATTTTTTTTAAAAAAAAAAAAAAAAAAAGCCCCAAACCGGGAGATACTGCCTTAAGTGTCTATAATTAATAAATGTTCTGTTGTCAGAAAATGTAAAAAAACACATATCTGCAAGAAAATTATCTACGGCCTAGGTGAAAAGCGGTCAAAACATATGAATAAGCAATGTGCTCTAATAGCTGATGAAGATGTATAGGAATATGCTTGACATTACTAATTAGTTACTTGGGAGAAAACCAGGTAGAAGAAATATGCCCAAGAAAGGGTGTCAAGAGAAGAAAACAACTGACCAAAGACGTGAGGATCCCCACCAGTGCAGCAATGGCCCTGAGCTCTAAGGAGTGCAGCTTATGTGGCCTTGCTGTCATTGTCCTGGTAAAGACAGGGCAGGTACAGAAGGGATGGAATAGCTCTGCTCACATAGGTTGAGTTCATACATAATGCCCAAAACTACCATCAGTCCTCTGTGCAACAGAGGCACAGATGCACCCGAAACAGGCACAGTGATAACTCTGTACCAGTGTGCCCAGTTCTTTTGATAATATCTGGGAAGGAAATCTCCATGGCCTTAGTATATGGAGCATGCTAATCATGTCGGCATGCTTCCTGCGTGAAACCTTCATCTTCCTAGTCCCCTCTTCCATAAAACCATAATCGCATTTAATCACATTTTATATGAAAAATTAAGACACCAATTTCTCTGAAGGTTGGTTCTCTTATTTGCATACAATTTGCATTTTGTTGCATGATACGTCCACTCGAAAGGTTTTAAAGTATTTGTTTGGGACCAAGATGAAACTCAGTAGTAGAGCACATGACTACGAGGCAGGAGACTCTGGGTTCAACCGCAAGCACCCACAAGCAAACAACCAGCGAGAGTGGTATTAGAGAGCGGGTAATACGCAAAGGAAATGCGTTCAACTCTGACTAGCAACCTCGTGGCCAGCAGCAGTCCCAGCTGCAATCTGACAGTGCCGTGCCGTGCACAACGTGTACTCAAGGCACTTTCACAGGGAGCCTAGAAGACGGGAAGAAATGCAAATGCATGGGCAGGACTGACTTATCTCTAGATTGGGAGGATTCTTGCCACCTCACAGAAGTGGCCGGTGGCCTACCTGGAAACTATCAGCTGCTCAGCAACTGGAGGTTAAATTTGGTATTCAAGGTAGAATGACTTGCCTGAGGCCACACAGCTTATAAAGGATGCATAGACAGGCTGGCCTCCAGTCTTCCAAACCCAAGCCCTCTGCCCCTTCTTTTGCTAACTGCCTTCATATTATTCTGAATGTGCAATAACACCTTTAAATTAAAGAAAGTATATATATATATATATACGTTATATGATTTGAAGACACCTATTTTTGAAGACAACTATTCTTTAAATACCTGTATCTAACTCTCTGGTACTTTTAATAATAATGTAATAATTTCCATGCTTTCCCTTGTTGAAACCATTTATCTCTCTTCATAGGATGTCTACAAAGTTGAAATCCATCCTCTATAGATGTTCAACCATCCCTGGGTGCACTTTATAAAACAGGACCTGACCCTGTTCCTCTCTACTGCCACACACTGTTTCCTTCTCCTCTCTGTTTGTCTACTTAACAATTCGGTATTCTTTGTTTGTTTGTGTTTTAGTTTACATTCTGTGCTGGAATAAAAGTGGTCGGTGGGCAAGGACTCTGTTGTTCATTTCTGCAGTCTTGGCTCCTAAAACAGCATCGGGGATCCGGCAAGTTTTCACTGAACATGTGTTGAGTGAGCAGATGAGGCTTCTCCAAATAAAACCACAAATCTAGGTATCTCCATGCCCTGGGCTGTACTTCGGGGTTCACAGGGTTTGACTAAGAAGCAAATTAAAAGATAGCAGTACAAGGTGGCAGCTAAATAAGGACCCTAGCAACTATCTTCCACAGGCTCACAAGCTTCGATCAGCTGGTCACAGTCCAAATTACCATTGTAATACCTAAAGAAGCCAACCGAGAGACCAATGTGTCTGGATTCCATCTGATAATAAGAAAAGACATGTTGAAAAGACAGGAAGGAAAGATTTGTCCACGCTGAGACTCATTCAAGTCCATGAAGTGTGGAGCCCAGAAGGACAAGGAACTAAGTCCAGGCCTTAGACTGTAAACTCAGTTCCAGGCCATCACTAAGAAGCACAATGCCTGCAATAATTCTTTAACCTCTGCCCAGGCTAGACTGAGCAACCAGAACTGTGTTCGCTAGACCATTGATTTCCTTTGCCTCTCCTCCTTGGATCTGGGTGGGGCAGAAGGATGAGTGGAGAGGAATCTACCCAAAGGCAACAGGGCACAAAAGCATGCCCCGAATTCTGCTTCCTGTAGTGGAAACTAGTGGCAATCAGAAAGTAAAGGCCTTTAGAGGCAAGCTACAGCTCACAGACGAAGCCTCCCAACTGGTACTAGCATTAAACAGCTGCCGCCATGCCAGCGGGGCAGACTCACGTTCGGCTAGATTGCTGCCAGCCTTGAAGCGGGTAAAGGACACAACCCTACTCAGATGACGACAAAGCTTTCTCTGTCTGTAAGACTCAGGTGTGACCCAGTTTAGAGGTACCCCAGGTGGACCCTAGGCTTGGGCATCACCTGTCTTCAAGTCAGTCTTACCAGACAGATCATCAAGACGTGGCTATCACCAAACAGAGACTTGTGTCCCACTGGGAGAGAGTCTTATTTTGGCTTGTGCTTCTACCTGTGTGGCATAGACCTGGGTGCGCTCAGAATGGGTGAATCCACCAGGAAAAGGGCAGAGAGAGAGAGAAACAAGCAAAGCTAACTCTTCGGACACTGCCAGTCAGAGCTCTAGCTGCCCTTTCAGGAAGTGGCTTGTGAGGGAGGCAGCAAACGACAACACACTTGTGTTTCGGAAGCTAAGAAAACATCTTTCTTAAAGGAAACAACGAGCCAACCGTGCCTCTTTTGATTGCTCATTTTGTTGTAATGCTAGGCAAGGTGAGGACTACAGATCTGCCTTGGAAATAGTCATTCGAGGTTAGTGGTGATAGGTAGAAGGGCAGGGATGGGAGGATGGAAGGCAAACCCAACTCTTGCTGTAAAAGGGCCAAGAAAGTGTGATAGAAGACTAGAGCAGGGCCGGAAATGGAGAAAGTAATTTTTACAAGCTTACTTGCTCACTTGCTTTTCTGTTATGAGAGAAATTAGACTGGTTTTATGCTAATGAGAAGGATCTAGAAGGGGCTGGCAAACTGTGGTATTAGAAGAACAAAGGGGAAACTGCTCATGTGAGTGAGCCTTAGGCTGATTCCTAAGGTGCAGCAGACCTTCTGAAACAAAGGAAACCCACTCTCCATTTCTTGAGCCTGACATCAGCTGTGCAGGACAGACGCCCACCTTTCTCGTGCCAAGAGTTCTGAACTGTTCAAGGATTTCCAACTGTGTTCATTTGCCGCCTACAGCTGACAGCCATATAGCTAGACAGACACAGACTCAAATCCTGGCTCGGCCATTTACTAGCTGTGTGACATCTGGTAAATTACAGCCTACTAAAGTGTCTATATCCTCCAGTGTAAAATGGGGAAAGGCAATCATAACTTTTACGGGACGACTGTTACAATCCCATGCAGCTAAATCAAGAACTTCTAAAAGTTACTACATATCAGTGATCTCTCAAAGTCAGCTATGAATATAAAAAGTGAAAGAGAAGATTCAGAGGAGTGATGTAAGGAATAGCACTTTAACCTGGGATGAGAGGCAATGGCTTGTGTTAGACACTGGAAAAAGAAGATGGACGGGTGTTCTTCTAAAACCGTGTTTTGCAAAGACAGAGGAAGAAAATTTCAGAGCTTGCCAGCTAAAATGAAATCACTGGCTGATTGTCTGGGCTAACTCAGGGTTCGGGCAGGCATGGCAAGGCTTGCACTGTGGGAAGAAAGGCATTTAATACTTAGAGACTCCCAGTGCCCTGTGAGGGTTTAAGTCACTAAGCTACTGGGCTACTGCCTCCGAAGCTACCTCGGAGATCCTGCGAGAGGAACTGCAGAAAACGTCAGTCTCCTAAAAAGGCTGGCAGGAAATCGTTAAGACAGATTGACGCTCAAGAGACATGAGTCCAACTAAATGACTCCAGGGGATGAAGCTGAAGTCACAGTAAAGGAAATGTCTGCTTTGGAAGCTGATGTCATCTGCTCAGGTTCAAATCCTCAGGGGAAATGCAGCATGGCTGATCCTCTCTGTCTTCCTTTCCTGTGGAGAAACCAGAAAATCACCCTGATCCAACTCTCTGCTTCACTTCTGATCTCTGGGAGCCCAACAAGCATGCACTGGCTTCCATCTGGCATGTAAAGCAATATTTCAATATTCTGGTAAGCACCACCCTTTGTTCCAAGGCACCACAAAGACTTTCCCGTCCCCAGGTTCATGACTGGCCGGATCCAGCTAAATCAGCAGAGATAATCTTCCTTTCATAGCCCAGAAAATAATTCTATTAGACACTTCCTATTGTTTCACCCTAAAGTCACAGTGGCTCAAAGACAGAAATGACCAAGAGATTAAAAAAATGATAGCAGAAGACTAGCTGATTTTGTGCTGCAAACAAACTTAATGTACCGCTTGATGTCTGATCAGAAACAGACATTCCCACAGTGCACAGAGGGTAAAGGCAAGGATGAGAACATCAGGTCACTCTGGTGTACACAAAAAGTTTGACAGCACGTCTATGCGATATGAGAACACATAGCCCAAAATCAAAACCCAACTAAAATGAAACCAAAAATAAAAATTAAAAAAAATGCTGATCTCAGAGGGCAAGCAAAAATGCACATAAAATCCCCCATCATTACTCAGACTCCTGCCCCAAGTTTGAAGCTGGTGATGTATCCCCAAGTTTGAAGCTGGTGATGTATCTCATTTCTAGTTCAGTGCATCAACAATGATGAGGTAAATGCTCACAGTGATGGATCAGATGTGAGAGCATAGAAGTAAATTGGAAGGTTCTAGGTGTTGAGTAGCTACTAGAAGTCATGGTAGTGAAGGTGCAATTTAAAGTATACAGTGACAAGTTGTGAGGACAGTTCTAACAGAAGCATGCTCCAGAGGCCATGAGAGCAGAACACCTACCCATGCCCTGCGATTACATAATCAGCCAGGCGATGTAGGACCCCTTTAATTTATCCTTGCAGGAATCACTCCCATACATCCACAAGGGACCCTCAAACAGGACCTTATCAACAAGCTATCATTGTGCAGCCATTCTGAGCCCTTCCCTACATTTCTTTACCCCGCAGGTAAAGTAATCATCTGAAACACTGTTCATTTTCCTTCTGTTTGTTTTGTCCGATTCTGGCTTCTGTTTGTTATATTATATTATATTATATTATATTATCCCTTAGAAGCCTGTTTGTTTTCTAAAGAAAGGGAGTAGATCTACATGGGAGAGGAGGTGGGAAGGAACTGGAAGGAGCAGAAGGAGGGGAAATGGTAGTCAAGATAGATTAAGTGAAAAAAAAAATCTAGTTTTACTAAAAGGGGGGAAAATAAGCACCTTTTAATCAATCATTGTTTTACTTTTTCTTCTTTGTTAAAGATTATTCAATTAACCATGTTTATTTGGGTCTACTTTTAGACTTTGTACTCTGACCCATTGATTTTATATATATATATATATATATATATATATATATATATATATATATTCTTTAGATGTGGGGGGACTCTATGTGTTTATGTGTACCTCATGTGTGCAGGAAACTGTGGAGTCTAAAAGAGGGAATAGAATATCCTGGAACTGGAGTTACAAGTGGATATGAGCTGTTCTGTGTGGGTGCTGGGAACCTGACCTGGGACTCTGTGAGAGCAGTGAGCACTCTTAGCTCTCTCCAGACTCCCATTTGTATATTATGTCCCTGCTGCCACACTGTCTTGCAGTCCACAGTCCAGCTGTCAGTCTCAAAGCTAGGCAGCATCTGTCTTCCAAACGTCTTATCCTTCACGGCATGAACTTTTTTAGGTTTTCAACTTTTCCAAAAGAATTTAAAATCAATTTTTGAGTATCCCTGAAGTCATTCATTGGAATTTTTACTGCATCTGATTTATAGATCAAGTTGGGAAGTGACTTGTGAAAAATACTAAATATTCCTCTCCATGAATATGAGATATGTCTCCATTCTTCAACTTATTTTCTCCATCTTTATATGTACATTGTACATATTTAGTTATATTTATCCCTAGGTACACCATTTCTCAGGAGATAAAATTCAGTTTTCACTTTCAACTTAGACTTGCTTATCACTATACATAAAAAAGAAAATGACTTTTGTTGTTTGGTTTGCTTTTTTAAAAAAAAAAAATCTCTCTTGGGCTAGAGAGATGGCTCAAAAGTCAAGAGTACTGGTTGCTCTTCCAGACGACCTGGGTTCAGTTCCAGTGGATGTGTGAGCATCCACATGACAGCTCACAACTATCTGTAACTCCAGTTTCAGGGGATCTGACACCCTCACGCCAATGTGTGTAAAATAAAATTAAATAAATTATTTAAAAATCTCATCAAGGCTTTCAAATTATTGGACACAAATTTACTCATTAGGCTTTGAATACCCATGGGATCTGTGGCGATCCTTGCCTGTCATTCTTCACATTAGTTATTTGTCTTTTTTCTGTTCACTGGGAGTCTTGCTTGTTTGTTCACTAAGTAAATATAAAATACTAAGTGTCCATGGATTTAACCAGAAATTGTTAAACGGCTGCACTCGTATATTGGAATCATCTGTGCTTGTGAAATGTGGAAAACTCTCAAAATAGAAAGAGGGGGGGGGCATGAGAAAGCGTCATTTTCAGAACCTGAAGATAGATAACAGCATAGTCAAGCTGGGAGAGAAAGCCTGTATTGTCAATAGGAAAGGCTGGACATGGCCAGGCACACTGGCACACGCACACCTAACACTCCAGCACTTAAGAAGCAGAGGTGAGACAATTGCCTCAACTTGGTCTGCATATCAAGTTGTATTCCAGTCAGGGCTTCAAAGAGAGATCCTATCTCGAAACAGAAAAACCAAAACCAAAAGCCGAAAACAGCTGCTGCTAGTGAGTGGAATTTGAAGTAGGAATATATTAGGCAGAGTTTTCTTTTCCCCAGTGTGAGAAAACTAAACTGAGGACATTGTGCATGCTAGGACAGCACTCTACCACTGAGCAACATCCCCATCCCCAAAGGAGCTACTCTTGCCATGCTTACAGTACTATTTGATAAAAATAATGATTAAATCTAAAACATAAAGGGCTCTGTTAATTTTCATTAACGTACTTTACTATTCCATTACCTCAAAATTCATAAACAATTACATTAATACCAATTATGATCCACAATAAAATAAATAATACTTTAGAAATAGAATTAATTACATCCATATAAATGACTTTATAAAAGATTAATTAGGGGGAAAAGGCACTTGGACTCACCTTGTTCAGAGTCAATTTTTAAAAAGTTTTTGAGAAACAATTTTCACTCTGTGTCCCACATTTCCCTTGAACTGGTGGACTGGTGGTTCACCTGGCTCACACCTTCAGGTGCTTGAATTAAAGGCATATACTACAATGTACCACAGTGCCTGGCTCAGGGTCAGATTCTCAGTAAGTAGGAATTCTGTAAAGTGGAAGGCTACTCGAGTGGAATGGACGTTACCTCATAATATTTTATATGTGCATGTTTTGTGCAACTTACATATAACATATATTACATGCACACGGGTGGGTGCATAATTGCTTCAGACACAAAGGTGAACTATCACTCGCCCACTGAGAGCTCAGCTAAGCTGCTGGAACTGGAATAAAATGAAGACATGGAGTTACTTGACCAGGAATCCTCGACTAGCTTGTGTTTTGGTCTATTGTCTTCTGCTAAATTTTTCTTTTCCCTTCCCTTCTTATGCCTTGCCTTTTTGAAATATGTGGGAATAACTCCATACTCAATATTAAAAAAATGACTTTTAGGAATGCAGACAGCTGAGGCAAACCCGGAAAGCGTAGGTCCTAAAACCCCCAACTCTGCCTGTGCCTATTTCTTGCTCATCTCATCCTTCCCTGAACCTGTCACACAGCTCAAAATACAGCTAAATTTTCTTCCACACAAGAATCAATAACCTCAAAGTGTTCAAGAATCTTACTGTAAACAACAAAATTGACTCCAGGTAGTTTAATAAAATCTGTTTTCTTGAAGATAATAACCCCTCAGAGATCTCTAAAGGCTGAAGGAACAAAGTCTGGTGTCAACTCACAGGAAAGGGGCCCCTGCCTCTTTCCTACCCACACCTCAAACCACACAGTAAACCTGTTTCGAAGGAGGACGCACTCTGCTGCTGACACCTGCAGAATGTCAAGATCTGGCTCCCACGGCAACCACTACAACTTCAGTGTTGATGCTACCTCTGTGCCAGCAATCCTACTGCAATTTCAGTTGGTACCTAAGATCTAGACACCCCTAAAGCAGCCATATTGGCAAGGTGGATTCCCTGCATGGTACTGGTTCTTATGCCAAAGATTTCAGACTCAAACTTCACCTGGAAAGCACCCATTAGGGCAAGCCCTGGTCTGCTGCAGCCATCTGCACTGCGAAGCAAGCTGAAAATTGGGATTACTTCTAGGTTGCGGGGTTGGGCTAATGCATGTGAAGCATTTGTAAGATGCTGGAAAGCCCCAAATGTGACATGTGACCAGTTTTTAAAAACTGTTCAAAAAAGATAGAGATTTAAAAGCTAAAACCCAAGATGCTGGGTCAGGAAAGCCTAAGAACAATGGCATCATTACAAACACAGGAAGAGGACGAAAAGGTTGTAGCTCGTACCAGGAAATAAGAATGTGGAATGTGTGCAAGAAGTGTTGAATTTGAGGTACTCATGAGATATGCAAATAGAGAGGTTTAATTGAATATATGAGCCTGGAGCTTAGATGAAAGGTCAGAACTCTGGGTAATGCAGACAGCATCAGAATACCGATGGCAACCGATACTAAAAGATAATGTGGCTGTGAGGAGTGGAGAGGGATGGAAGCATCCCGTAGAGACTCACGGAGCTCAGGCAGCATGACACTGGGCAGAAGGAGAGTGAGAAAGGGAGGCTGACAAAGAAAGGTCAGGGCACCAGAGAAAGAAGCAGACACTGGGTCCCAGAAGGCAGGGTGCAAGGGGTTTGGAGATCAATAGTGTAGTATACGTTTGAAACTTGCTAAGAGAATAGATCTCAAATGTTCTCACCATACTCACAGTAAAAGGATACCTATGTGAGGATGGGGACACACACACATGTATATAGATTAGCCTGGTTCTATGATAATCATTTCACAAGGTATATACACGTGAAGACACCGCATTGTTTCCTGTAAACACATACCAGTTTTCTGTGTCAACTATAGTTCAGTAGAGCCAGAGAGAGGACACTTTCAGATCTCCTAAATTCTATTCAGACCTAGGAAACAAGCAGATGCCTATTTCCCACAGTGCTCAGCCCCCCTTTTCTGCCTTCTGGTCTAGCAGTCTGTGGTCATGCCTTTCCCCACATCCTTCACTACCCTACGTTGAGTTCCTGCTGCCTGGGAAAGATCTTGCCATTCTCTCCATCCCCTTTCGTTTGATCAGTTTCTTATTCCAGCCAGGTCTGCCTTTGCAGTTCACTTCTTCCAAAATGACTCTCAGATCCCCCAAGTTCAAATCCAGGATTCAAGATCTTTTACAGTCACAAAGAACAGAGAGGTTCATGATACTGTGCTACAATGCCAAACAAATGAGAATAGCATAGCTGTGTGACCTTGAGTTAAGTCCCTTGACTTTCTGAAGTACCTAGTCCATGAGAGATCCTGAGTGCACCTATAGGGGCTTTATAAAAATTGGAAGAGTTCAGACACTTAAAATACTAAGAAATGTTAACTGGAAAATACAAAGCATTCAGTTAGCACTGTGCTTTATTATTAGTATTATGACATTCTTTTGTATTATTCCTGCTCTTTCCATCTAAATGCAAACGATTGGAGCAGACACCATATCTAAATATTGTTTATAAATCAAAGTAAGCATCAGGCCAGTCATGGCAGTTCATTTAAGAGGAGCAGAAGGAAAGAGAACGTGAGCACGGAAGGCAAGATCAGAGGGAACCTTCATCCGACGATGGATGGCGATACAGACGGAGACCCACATTGGAGCACCGGACTGAGCCCCCCAAGGTCCAAATGAGGAGCAGAAGGAGGAAGAACATGAAAAAGGAAATCAGGACTGCGAGGAATGCTCTCACCCACTGATACAAGGGGACGGATCTAATGAGAGTTTACCAAGGCCAGTTGGACTGGGACTGAACGAGGACGTGATCTAACCAGATTCTCGGAATTTGGCTGGATTCTCTGAATGTGGCTGGCCCGAAGTCTTTCTGAAAAGCCATTGACTATGACACTGGGACTTGTTTCCTCTGCATATACTGGATTTTTGGGATCCAGTCTGTTTGGATACTCACCTTCCTGGACCTGGAGGGAGGGGGGAGGAACTTGAACTTCCCACAGGGCAGGAAACCCTGGGGGGAGTGGGGGGGGTGTTGGGAAGAGGGGCGGAAATGGAAACTTTTATAATTTAATAAAATTACTTTCAAAAAAAGAAAAAGAAAAAGAAAAAGAAAGAGGAGGAAGTAGGAAGATCATTTTGAAGCCCTCTTTGGCTACATAGTAAGTTCAAGACCAACCTGGGCAACATAAGTATGCATTTCAAAAAACAATAATCAAAGAGAGTGAAATATATGGAGATCTCAGGTCATAACTGTTAAGTGCATAGTTTTTATGAATATTCATAAAACCATTCCAAATCAAGCTTACCAAGAGTCATCCTGAACCTACACACTAAAATTCAAGATGTGTAACAACTCTGCTGATGTCCTCAACCCAAACTTAAGAGTCTTTGCTACATCTTTCTTTTCTGACCCTCTCTATCCACTCAGTGTGACTCGTACTAACGACACTAGTGACAGGATGAGTCAGAGGTGAGCGTAGGGACACAGCAGGCAGTAGTCAGTTGAGTCTGCAAGTGACGTATGAAAGAACCGGGTACCTGGGGATAAGAACAGGTTTTCTTTACTGATTTACAACAAAACATTTATAATAATCATTTGCTAATGAGATTTTAATGATAATACTCTATCATGCCATTTCGGTATATAAAAGACAAGTTTTTCTGTTTTATTTTCCTTCGTAATTAGAAACTTTCTTCTTACACTTGCCTTTTCCTTGTCTCTCACCATGTCAGGTGAGACAGACATGACAAAACTACGGGAAGAGTGAATACAGCTGGTGGTCAGGCAGAGAAGTGACTTTCAGCAAGGCTTTGGATGGGCAGATTGGCAGGAAAGGGAGAGGCGAAGACAGACACAGAGTCATTTTGATGTACTTAGGCTAACCGAAGGTCCAGATGACAGAATTGGCCTTGACAAACACAGCAATGTGAGGTAGGTGTGTGTGTGTGTGTGTGTGTGTGTGTGTGTGTGTGTGTGTGTGTAACACCAAATCTCTGTCTCTGGCATCTGATTTCTACATCTTCCTGAGAACTGACCAAGATGTTTTATAAATCAAGTGACATACTTGGCCATCACAAATATGAAGGTGTGTGACATACTAGGATTCCCATGAGCCAAACAGGCCTATCATCTACTGATTTGTGATGTCAAGGACTTCAGCCTAACTCTCTAATAAAATTCTAAAAAAAAAAGTCCTTCTTCAGATTGGTATTTAGCCTCACCCAGTGTCAATGAAGCTGTGATGTCCGAATGCCGACTGCCTCTTTTCTCTGTGTTGATGGCTAAAACACATACATGCATAATATCCATTTCTCACGTTTTTGTCAGTCTATCACCTAATTATCTTCCCTGACTTGTCTTTTATTCAAAGATAATACAAAATTCTCCCTTTAAAAGCCTGATTAGGAGCTGTCAGACACATGACATGATTTCCATAGTCTTAGCATTTTTTTTTTCTGGCTTGGGAGACCAGGGTCCCTGAGCTTCTAACTTTGGTGATGGTTACAATCTTCGTTTCAAGTTATTACTGATACTCCTAAAAACCCTGATAAAGGAATGTCATACCCATTTTGGAGATGAGTAAATAGAGGCTGGAGTTTGTCATGGGTGTGGCCTAAGGTCAAATGAGTAATTAATTGTAGAAAAAAATCCTGAACTTGAGCGAGGAGAAACCACAGCACAAACTCTCATCCCTTACCACAGCGCCCCACGCTGCTTCCTGCTAGCAAAGCGAACGGGTTCAGCTCTAACCAAGGATGAAAACAGAAGGGCAGAGGTGGAAAGTAGCATCTACTAAGGACTTTCCTCAGCTAGCTCTCTCCCACAACCTCCCAGGCTTCCCTGCTCAGTCTCTCTGTGGCATTTCCTAACGTCTTCATTCTTTCCCTGGTTTCATTATTTTCTTCTCTAGATAACAGAAAACAAAGACTGGGGCTCTCTGCTCAGCTCTTTAAGTTACATATCAAACCACACAAAAATGGCCTCTCCAGGACATGCCCCCTGGATCCATGAAGCACATGATCACAGAAGCAGGGAACAATTTGCTGCCATGAAATTACTCTTCTAGGGACTCCACAAACTAGTCTCCGTTTCCCCTGCCTTACTTATTCTAACCTTCTGTGGTTCAGTAGCTGCCTACTTTACAGTAACTGCACTGGATATTGTCACCAGCCAGACCCTCCAATCCCATAACCCAGTGCTCATCCTGCCAGCTAAGCCTACACGCTGCTGGTGGCTGAGTTATGTAACTTCTGTAAAGGGAGCTAACTCGCCCAAGGTCACATCACTGCTCATAGTCAGCTGGAAGGTAAGCTTATGGAAAGGCTACCCTAGCTAGGGACAACTGGAAGTCATCCAGGTCTAGATGACTGGAGAGTGCTTCTACAGCTGCCATTATGAATTCATGTGAGCACAGCTCCCTCTGCCCAATGCAGTTTCCCTCTCTTGTTTACAAATGCTTGTGTGACTCCCACAGGCAAATCTCAGCATCTGGGTCTTGGAAACTCAATCTGATATGGTATCTACATCCGAACTTCAGTCGTATCCACAAATAATGTCACTTTAACTGACGGGTAAGACTACAGTATAGAGTCATACCGGAAGGCACATGGATATAATGCCCAGAAGCACATGAGGAGGTAAATGCTGTAGAAATTAAAATCTATGAGTCATTCCTCCTTGTATACTACTTGAAGTGTTTGCTTCAAATTTCATAGCTTTTCCATTGTAATATTTTCATGCATATTGACACTTAGATATCCTACCCTTTTCTTCTTCCTTGTTTTGAGTGTTTATATAGAGATTTAGATGCTTTCTAAGGGTCCCTTCACATTGGCAACATGAGAACTCTTACTCTTTGTGTATGTTCTTCTGTGTGTCAGTACATGCATATGTGTAGATTGTGTCTATATATAATAGTGTGTATGTGCATATCTGTGAATGTGTGTATACACATGAATGTGTCTGTGCATGTATGTTGCTTGTATCTATTTTTATGTGTGGGTATGCATGTGAGTGGATAAAGGGGATCGTGTCTGTGTGCACATGTATGTGTATAGTTGCATTAGAGTGGGGTGTGTATGTATATATGTAGACATGTGTTATGTGTGCATGTACATATGCATGCAAGTGGATGTAGGATACACATATATATATTTGCATGCATGTGCATTTATGTTTAAGTGTATATATGTTCTATACTTCTAGATATATGTATATGCATGTTTGTGTGTAAGTGTATGTGTAAGTGGGTCTATACATGTCAAGAGTATCCATACGTGTATGTGCCTATGAATATAAGTGCATGTAGGTGTCCATACTTGCATATCTGTGCATGTATATATGTGCATGTTCATGTGTCAGCTCACAATTTTACATTTTACCTGGAAATAGAAATAGAGGCACAGAATCAAATAAATGGCTATATATCTTGACACAGTGGTAAGTGTGAAGTACGTCGAACAACCTGAACATGTAAAACTAGGAGGCTAATCATAAAAGTGACACACAAAACAGTTCACGACATTGTAGAGACTGAAAATAACTAGATACTGTGTACTAGACAACTTGCCTCATGACTAGAGCATCAAGAGCTTGTGGGGACAGATATAAATGAAGTCCTAAATAGGCATAATCTAAACTTCTTAAAACATAGCACACATCTACATAGAAGAGAGATTTTTATAAGTTATCTGGCCAACCCATGTCAGGATGAGGTCACCATCTTTGAAAAGGGCACGGATTGAAAAATAAGGGGAAAGTGAAGAAATACAGATGGCACCATATAAGCAAGCTGAGACGGGAATGGATCTCCAAACCAAATGCCAGGAAGAGGGACAGCTGTTGGGCCCACACTCAGAGAGTGCAGATGTAGAGGGATCAAGGTCCCTGCCTGAGACAGAAAGGAAACAGATAAACTGAAGTCAGAGTCTGAAATATTGACCATACCTCCAATTTGTTTTTGAAGCAGTAAAATTCCAAAAGGACATTAACACACTCACAATTTCATGACATTTACTAACGGAGCAATATTAGCGATGGCATACTTAAGTCTACAAAATCAAGCACTCTACTTCCGCCTCCGTTATATAGTATTAAAAACATGAATTTCCTGAAGTTCAGTGGAGTGATCTTTCTCTCACTTGCTCCCTCTCTGTTTGAATGTGTTTGTATGTGTGTAACACACACCATATATATTGCATATGTGTGCAGGTGAATTCCTTCATGCCAGACAACCATGATGTTTGGTGTCTTCCTTAATCTCCCCAAGATCTTGTATTTTGAGACAGAACTGTTATTTATCCTGGAACTTGCTGTTCCAGCAGCAATGAGTGGCCAACTAGCCCCAGGGATCTAACTGTGTCTGCAGGGATTATCTTGAGCTTTTTTGTGGGTTCTGGAGTTCTAATCAATGGTCCTCATATTGCACAGTAAGCAGTTTACCCCCGAGGCGTTTCTCTAACCCTTATGTAGCTCCTAAATCAAACTGCTGATTGTACAAGGAGCTGTAGCTTGTTTGAAACATATGTGAAATTATCTACTGATTTTGAAAATACTCATATTCCAACACAACTTTCCCATTCCTGATGGAAGCTTCCACCCACGCTGACTGCTAGAACCCAGGGAAGGGAGAGAAAGACAAGGGGGAGGGAGAAGAGGAAGGACAGTGAGGGCAACGGGAGGTAGAATAAGAGGAAAAGGGGAGATTATAATATCTTCAGAAAGGGCTAGATGATACAGGTGAGAATGAACTACAAACAACATGAATGAGACTACCAATATCTGTAAACTGAAGAATATATGCATATATAATATAAGAATACATATCACATGTAAGAATTATATATAATATTATATATAATATCTCATTTTTAAAAATGTATGAAGTAGCATGTTGTTTAGTGACATCAATTCCGAGCACTCAGTAGCCATTTCAGGGAGGCAGAGTGAATGGACAGGGAGTCAACACAGAGGTCTTAGGAGCCCTGATATGATTCTATTCCTAAACTAGGTGGTGGGTCCAGACCTACTTGTGTTTTTATATCTTAAACAAGTGTTTATCACTGTTACGTGTGTTTCTCTGCAGGAATCAACTACTTTTAGAAACGATGAGCTCAGTGAAGGAATTCTTTAAACTTGTTGGTGACTTGCCGCCTAAATAGTCCCTGTCTCCTTTTTTTTTTTTTAGCTATTTTTGAAAGTTCACATTTTCAAATCAATTTTCCAAAGTTAAGGATTGTTTTTAACTGCCTGTTTTGTACCTATGATTTATTTTTAGGAGATTATTCTGTGTTGCTTATGCTAGAAAAGAGAGAGAGAAAATATAAATTCTCACAAAACAAGCAATTTTCTTGTGTTTTAGCATTTATTTTTATTAAGCTCACTTGTTCTTACCTTTGTTCTTGTTACAAAAGCAATTCAAATCATTACTTTAAAAATGAGAGAATTTAGACAAACAAAAGTAGGATAAAAAGCACATGTAGTCCCACTGTTAAGAATATGAAACTCTCGTCAAGTGATTTTCATTGCTGTCTATGAATTACTACAATCGTGGAAAGATCGGTTATTTTGGTAAGAATTTCCTATAGTTTGCCATAATTCATTTAGTTAATCTAGCCCCAAAAAAGAAAATTCGGGATCTGCCCCATCTATGTTTTTATCCTCAGGAATTTGTATACTGCTCCCAAGGTAGAATGCTTGTGGACCCTGATGGACAGTGCTTTTCAGGGGTCAACCTCAATCAACCAGGTTGATTCCATGAGTCAACCAACCCCACAGAGTTCTGGTGTAGAGGGAATGGTGTCTTACACCTGCTATTGGCGCCTCAGGGCCTCTTTCATGAATGAGCTCTGTGATTTCTCCATTTCCACAGCTGTACATCCTATAAGACACTAATCTAACCTGCACTTTGTTTTGGTCTTTCTTCTTTGCAGCCTACACCAAAAAGTGCCTAGATCACCCTGTACCAAGACCATCATGCTCAACACAGAGTCTGGGTGACCTGATATCTTTAAGACCCCAGGTTTGCTTTGCAGTAGAAAGCCCGACTCTTAAAATAGCATGATGAATACTAGGCAATCTTTAGTGGCAAGGAACCTTTGAAATTTTCGTCACCTAATTATAAATAGTCTATTTTGTATATTATTCAGAATTCCCTAAAGAGGTAGGAAAAGAAAGCCATGCAAACCTCAGTTTAATATTTCAGGCAGGTGGTTATAAATGTTAGCTGTTGTATCCCGGTGATTACACTAATGAGAGAAGGGACCAAACTGAGAAGAAACTGTTTAGTATAGAATTAGGTCTGGATTATATTAAGTCACAATAAACTTTGAAACATCTCTTTGTACATGTTCATTTTTATGAATATCGTCACGTGTCCCAGTCAAGCATGGGCCTGGACTCTGGGAAGACTGCTACCAAGAAAAAGGGCTTTGTTCCCCAAAGCAGCATGAACTTTGTTTAGATCTGCATGCTTGACTGTTGTTACCCAAGCATAGTGCTACCAAATGCTAAAAAGATCCTTCCTCATTCAGCAATCCAAACCTCCCCATCTGTGATTCAAAGGAAGCAATGCTCTAGCAGGAAGAGCAGGAGTGTGTGTGTGTGTGTGTGTGTGTGTGTGTGTGTGTGTGTGTGTGTGTGTCTTCAAGTCCTAGGCCTTACATTCACTGGCCTCGGGCATGCTGCTTGTGTGTCTGACTCCTGAACATGAAATAAATACATAAAGACTATTTAGCTGGAATATTTTAAAGACAAGCAGGAAATTGTCAACATGTCAGCTCCCACAATGACCAGCTAATGTATTAAGCTTGGGATACATCTGATGGCCGTGTATGTCAGGGGGATAAAAACCTAGGATTTAAAGGTAATGTGACTAATTCCTCAGGTTTTTGTGGCTTTTGCCGTGATATTTTGCAGTCTTGTTTTCTAGCCATAACCCACATTTTAAAATGGTTTCTTCACTAGATTGCTTCTCTGAACATTTCCTGACTCCTCTGGGCCACTGAAACTTTCAGTCGATGATCACACACAGAGCTGTCAGCAGCAGTTTCGGGCCAGCACAGCACAGGCACCCAGCTCCCAGTGAGAGCCAGGACTGGCAGGAATGAAGCTTGTCAGGGCTCTGCAGCTGCTCCTGGCATTGCAAAGGTAGGACCGGGGTGTTTCCAGCCACGGAGGAAAGAGTTTTTCTATGGGTTAGGTGCAAAGAAGCTACTCAAAGATTCAAAAGACCTTTAGCAATGAAATAAAACAACCACACATGCACACACACACACACACACACACACACACACACACACACACAAAAAAACCCACAGGAAATACAAACCACACCCAAACCAATATAACCTTCATCCTTAAATCTCCTGCGTGCTGGTGTCTCAGTGAGTTCCTAGACATTGGTTGTCTCTGGGTAAAACAACTCCAATGCTCAGAAAATGTGAACATCTAAACAAGATGAAAGGAAGGGAAGCAGGGAATCCCCAGGTTTCTCTTTCAGTTTACCAGAAAACAAATCTTGAACTACAGGAAACAGGAGGTTAGATTTTTTTTTTCTCCCAACCTCAGGGAAACCACTGTACTGTGTAGTTGCATAGTATCTGAGACCGGCTATTGCTCAATGGCTACTTGCCTAGTCTGTCCTTCCAGGGATCACCCAGCCCTGCTTGGGAGGAAATCATTTATGTTTTGCAAGTTTCTTAACCATAGGCATTGTGTGTATGTGTGTGTGTGCGTGTGTGTGTGTGTGTGTGTGTGTGTGTGTGTGTGTGTGTGTGTATGTGTGTTAAAACAAATAAGGGAGGTAGAGGGCTCTGATATCATAGCTGCTTCATCCTGCTCCATAGACTGCTTCATCCAGTCTCTTCCTCTTCTAGGCTTGGCCTCAAGGCATCATCTTCAGGACAGCCTCCCACACACAGACACACCAGTTCACAGGACAGCCTCCCACACACAGACACACCAGTTCACAGGACAGCCTCCCACACAGACACACCATTTCACAGGACAGCATCCCACACACAGACACACCAGTTCAGAACCACAGTCCACCACTGCAGAGTTAGAAGGGGCATAGAGAGCTGATGTGAGGCAAAGAACACAAAGCAGTGCAAGTGAGAATGCACTTTGGAGCCAGAGCGCTCAAGATTCCAGTGTCATTTCTAGACTTAGCAGCAGTAGCAGGAAAGTCACCCCAGCTCACTTGTCCTACATTTAGGTCCATAACTGTTGGGTGGAGACTTAATCAGTACTGACCTCATAGAGATTTTAGGAAAGTCACCCACACTAACATGTGTAGAATACTTTAATGTGTTTTGTACCTGGTACAAATTATAGTTGTGAGCTCACACCACAAACTTCACTCCTCAGTTGTCTAAATCAAGAATTGTAGAGACTGTAACTACTCAGGTACAGGGAAAAATAAAAAGATGCCCACTTCATAATGAAGTATGTTTTTATCCTAGGAGTGAGCCTCCTTCATCTTTCTCGTGTTATATATATATTCTGTTTATGAGCACACAATTGTTGCTTTTTAATCTGTGTGGTATCATTCAGAGCTGAAGTAGAACTTTCATAATGAATTCAGCTTAAGTGGATCAGCTATTGCTGGCTCACACGTAAGGCCTTTCATACCCAGTAACAATAATTTAAATCTCTTAAACTCATCAGCACAGATATCCAAATCCTTCCAAAACAGAATTTCCCCACATGGAATCTTTATCTCACCAAATAAAAATGCTAACAGACACACAACTTGCAGAGACATGCAGACCTTTTAAATCACATGCCAGGCACAGTGCTGACCCTGAAAAATAGCAGAGAGCTTAAAATCTGAAAGTATGTGTATACTTTACCCCTTCCCCATTCAGTTCTTGCCATCTTACATGTCTTAAATATAAAATTTACTAGAAAAAAATAAAATTTTCCTTAGTCACACCAGTCACATTTCATGTGAGCTTGCTGGCCATCTATATAGTTCACCTAAGGAAGAAAGATCAACTTAATTAGTTGAACAAAGAGAAGATGGTGTTTTGTTAGATAGTATCCTGCTGTTATAACAAAATTCCTGATGTACCAAGCTGGTGTAGGATTCCCCTCTGTATGCTGTGAATACCATTGGTTAATAAAGAAACGGGCTCATTCTGACAGGGTAAAAGAGAGCTAGGTAGGGAAAACTAAACCGAATGCTAGGAGAAGGAAGGGCAGAATCAGGGTTCAAGAAACCACAGAGCCTCCACCAGAGACAGACACGCTGAAACTTCGCTGGTAGGCCACGACCTCGTGGTGATGCACAGACTAATGGAAATGGGTTAAAGTAAGGTGTAAGAGTTAGCCAATAAGAAGCTAGAGCTAATGGGCCAAGCAGTGATTTAATTAATACAGTTTCTGTGTATTCTGTGTTATTTCCGGAGTCTGGGTAGCTGGGAACAATCAAGAGGCCTCCTACTACACCAAGCTACAAAGAAGAAATTTTATTTGTCCTTATAGTTTTGGATGTTTCAGTTCACAACAAACTGATCTCATCACTTTGAGACGGTGGTGGCAGTCTCTCATAGTGGGGACATATGGAAAAAAGGCAGTCATTTACCTCATGCTGATAGGAAGTGAAAGAGAGGGTGGTAGGAGAGATCATGGGTCCTCTGTCCACTTTCAGGAAATGACCTCATTGAACTTACTCCCACTTGGCCCCATCTCATAAAGGCTCTACCACCTGCAAGAGAGCTACAAGGCTCTGGCACGGGAGCCTTTGGAGAGCACTTAGCCAAACGACAGCAGAATGGACATGCTGTGACAGAAAAACACAGAATGCTACAGGGAAAACCTCAGAACTCTCAATAGACCTAGCCATATGAAAGTGAGTGAACAAACAGGTATTTTCCTACCATCAGACACTGAGCAAGCTGCTTTCAAGATACGCTTGAAGAATTCTAGAACCTGATTTTGAATGACATTGGAAACATGCTAACACCAAGTCTTCCACAAGAGGGAGCAAAGAAATAGAGCAGGGCTTTTTAGGGCCTAGACACTTTTTTTTCTTCATTTTTTTAAATTTTATTTTTTTAATAAAGGAAATAAACTTTTTTCATTTTACATACCAATCCCAGTTCCCACTCCCTCTCCTCCTCCCATTCCCTTCACCTCCCCCCCCCATGCCATCCCCCTATCCACTCTTCAGAGAGGGCAAGGTACATTGCTTTGGAGAAGGTCCAAAGCCCTTCCTACTATATCCAGGCTGAACAAGGTATCCATCCAAAGAGAATGGGCTCCAAAAAGCCAGTTCAAGCAGCAGGGAAAATTTTGGTGCCATTGCTAGTTGCCCCACAGTCTGCCATACAACTGTCACTCACATTCAGAGGATCTAGTCCTTTGCTGGTAACTTCCCTGTCTAACCAGAGTTGGTGAGCTCTCATTAGCCCAGGTAACCTGTTTCAGTGGATGTCCCCATCATGATCTTGACCTCTTTGCTCATATTCTCACTCCTCCCACTCTTCAGCTGGACTCTAGGAGCTCAGTCCAGTGCTCAATTGCCAGTCTCTGTCCCTGTCTCCATCAGTTGCTGAATGATACTTCTATGATATTTAAGATAGTCATCACTCTGACTATTAGGAAAAATATCCTAAGACAAGCCACTCCACCAGCCAGTTCTGGCACCTTCTCCACTATTGCTTAGAGTCTTATCTGGAGTCATCCTGGTGAATTCCTGGGAATTTCTCTAGTGCCACATAATGGCTCCCTCAATAAAAATATCTCTTTCCTTTCTCTCATCTATGTCCTTCCCTTGTCTCGACTACCCTATTTCCTCAAGTTCTCCTTCCCTCTCTTCTTTCTCCCTCCTCCTCCCCTTCCACGCTTCCTTCTCTTCCCATCCCCATGCTCCCAATTTTGTCAAAAGGTCTTATCTATTTTCCCTTCCCAGGGGTATCTATATATGTTTCTCTTAGGGTTCCCCAGCAATACCACTCTGAGGCATATACCCAAAGGTTGCTCAATCATACTACAAGAATATTTATTCAACTATGTTCATAGTGGCATTATTTGTAATAGCCAGAACCTGGAAACAACCTAGATACCCTTCAACAAAAGAAAGGATAAAGAAAATGTGATGCATTTACACAATGGAGTACTACTCAGCAGTACAAAAACAGTGACATCTTGAAATTTGCATGCAAATGGATGGATCTAGGGAAAAAAAAAAACATTCTGAGTGAGGTAACCCAGACCCAGAGAGATGAACAGGGTATGTACTCACTCATAAGTGGATATTAGCTATAAATAAAGGATAATGAGCCTATAATCCATGACCATAAAGAAGTTAAGTAGTAAGGGCCTAGACTTTTAAAAGGAGTGGTATTGACAACTACAGATCACACAGAATTAGGGTTAAATTCTTCATTTACCTACATAGTTGGTGGAGACTATTCAACAATGAATTTTGGTTACAGACAACCATCTCTCTATTTCTCCTTCTTCTGGCCACACAAATTCCTTCATTGTCAATGAAGTAGGGAGTTAGCAAATCTCCTATCTCCTTGTTAGTAGAATGACAATAAGGTTTTAAAAAACAGTGTCATAACGAATGCTATGTGCTTCAGGCAGTGAGCGCTTGCTCACTATCAGTAGTCTAGGCTGAGATTTAATTGCTAAGTCAACGTCGGAGTATTTAGCAGGCACCACCTCGTGCTATGTGCTAGATAAACCGACTATAACATAAACATGGGTTTTCCTTTATAAAGCCTCGGTAGAGGCACAGGATAAGCAAGTGTGTTCTTAAGCTAACTCCAGTTATAATGAGTGGTATGGAGGGAAGAGATAGGTAACAAGGATAGGTTGCCTTAGTTCTCTCAAAGTCAAGACCCAGTGGAGTCTGGGAGCTACAGCTGTACAATGACATGAGCTGCACAGCTCAGCAGCTTTTCCTGTGCATATTCAGTCTCTCCGGGGAAGGCTTCAGACAGGAAGATCACTGGGGTCTTGCAACAGAAAATTGGTTAAACCCAAGAGTAACAGATATGGAGGAAGGGCTGTTCACCTCTGCAACTGTAAACCCAACAGTAGCAGAATAAGCAATGAATGCAGATTAGGCTAAGATACTCTGAGTATATATGATTCAAAAACTGCAGGGCAGTGAGGGGGAGTGGAGGGAAGAAAGTGAAAGAAGAAATGACCAATATGTTACGGAAGTGGAAGGAGGACTCTTTGGGGGAGGAAAGAGGACCAGAAAGCAATGAAGAGGGTGAGAATCCTAGAATGCATGCTAACCAAAATTTAATTTAAGAAATAGAAAAAATAACAACTGCAGACTCAGATGAGGTTGAAAGAGACAGAAAGGGGTAAAGACAACTAAGACAACTAGATAACAGAATTAAAAGGAGACTCAAAGGCAGGAAGAATGTCAGTCAAAGAATATGTTCAAATTTTATTGTTCCAAGAAAACAGGTTTCTGGGAATGGTCATAGGGCCAGGTGGCTAAAATATTGTGCCTGTGAAATATAAGGTGTAATGACATCTATGATGGGAGGCCAGGACACACCGCGCAGTGCACAGCTCAGGACACACCGTGCAGTGCACAGCTCAGGACACACCGTGCAGTGCACAGCTCAGGACACACCATGAGGTGCACAGCTCACTACACACCATGAGGTGCACAGCTCAGGACACACCATGAGGTGCACAGCTCAGGACACACCGTGAGATGCATAGCTCAGGACACACTGTGAGATGCACAGCTCAGGACACACCTTGTGATGCACAGCTCAGTACTTTTCTCATGGTTTTCCATAAGTCTGCACTGCTTTTCTTCTTTTAAGCATTACCAGACAATCATATAATTCTGTGCATGGTCCTGGAATTATTCTTCAAGTCACCTGGCAACTCAACCCTGGTCAGTGTGTGTCGCAGTAAGGAAACTCCCAAGGAGAAGCTACCCCGTTTTCTTCACAATGAATGCTGGAGATACACACACAGCACTGCAGGACTCACCCACATGAAGCTCCAGTTTAGCAGGACCATTCTGAATGCCTTTTGCTGCCTTCTCATATAACACTCTCTCCTCTGCGACACCACTGTTGCTCCCTCTTGAAACTTCCCATCACCACAGTTGCTCTCTCTTGAAACTTCCCATTTTTAAAATCAATGTGGCACCCTAAAGAGATTTTTTTTTGGTGGGGAGGAATTGTTTTTGGTTCTCATTTTTGACCCAAAGAATAACATTTTTATTTTTTTTATTTTTGTATACATTGATGTTTTGCCTACGTGTATGTCTGGGTGAGAATGTTGGATCCTCTGGAACTTGAATAACAGACAGTTGTGAACTGTCATGTGGGTGGCAGGAATTGAACCCAGGTCCTCTGGTAGAGCAGTAACTCTGATAACTGATAACTCTGATAGAGCAATAACTGCTGAGATATCTCTCCAGTCCAAAAGAATTTAATGATTTTTCTTTTCCTGGTATTGATCATAATCTTAACATATACAACACGTTTAGTGAGCATCCAAGGGGAAAACATAGTAAGTAGGGGGCATAGAAAAAGGAGAAAAGAAATATAAGAATCAGAGAGGGTGGTGACAACAGCCAGCCGAGTAGAGCGAGATGGACTCAGAGTGTCAATATGATAAAAGGCAGAAGCTGGGATTAAAAAAAAATGACTGTGAAACCCATCTGAATCCAAGCTTGTATTTGTCTTTAAGCCTAGAAAGCCTAGAGCCTTAAAAGATTTCCTCTCCAATTGTGAATCAAGATGCATGTTTTTTTTTTTTTCATACAAATTAACCCAGAGAAGAACATTTGAGTCTGGGGAGGTGGCTCCACAGGTAACATGCTTGTCATGTAAAATGGAAAGAACTGATTCCACAATAAATATACATACAGTAAATTCTAATATTTTGAAAAGGAAGCATGACTTGTGTAGACGATGGTGAGATCAATGGCCAAGATGTGTTCAAAGCTCTGTGCTTGGCTGGCCCTGTACTCTGAGTGTACTACCTGGTCCTTCTTAATCTCTATGACCTCATAGAGAAAATCAAGCTAGTATCATCTGCTTCAGGAGCTCAAGTGAGATAAAGTGAAAACCTTTGTTAATCAAAGGGCACAGCACCTGAATCAGATTACTGTCCTTGGATATATCTCCTCTCTGCTTTCCCCTGCCTGTGCAAAGAAGTTGGATGAGTTTACACAGACCTATGATCTCCACATTCTCCTCAGCTTCCCCCCCCCCCCCGGTTTGCTATGTCAATGAGTATGTGTTCATAGTAACCACCAACTGAGTCTTCATCTCACAGAGTATATTACATTCAGAAAGGCCAGATCCTGGGATCCAAGTCAGTCTGCTGAGAACCAACTCCTCCCACCACTCACTAAGGTGGGACATAGAGCACAGGAAGAGAGAAACTGCCCATTACTTTTAGCTCCAGGCACAGCATGCCTACAGGAATAAAATGACAGAAATAATCTTTGTCTCTATTTTTAAATTAGCTCTCAGTTCTGACCAGAATGCAAGACAGGAAAGGCTGACTTCTTTACTTTATGTTGTCCAAAAGGTTTTGCCTATATTCTACTGTGAGATGATGCTTTTGTAAACTGTAAAGATTTGTCACTAATATTGGTTTAATAAAATGCCAATTTGTCGGTAACCAGGCAAGAAGTATAGGCAGGGTGACCAAACTAAGAGAACTCTGGGAAGAGGAAAGGCAGAGACACAGTAGTTTGTTTTTGTTTCCTTTCCAACGCTTTTCAACTTTCTCCAAGCAGACATTAGGATCTGTGCAGGGTCATGTAGCTACATGTGAAACAGAATATGAAGAGACAGTGTTGATATTATGAGGTGAAAAGAGACTATTCTTGAATTGGGCAGTTGGGGCAGGCAGAGTCACAGAGACGAGTGTTTCTCTTCTCCGACTGAAGCCGAGTCTGAATTATAGGGGCTGGGGATGTGGTTTTGTCAGTAAACTGCCTAGCATTTAAGTCAAGAACATGAGTTTGACTCCCAAGCACCCAAGTCAAAAGCTGGTCATAGGTAATATTGCAATTCCAGAACTGGGAAGGCAGAGATCAGCAGATATATCCCTGAAGTTTTCTGGCCAGGCATCCTAACAAAATCAATGAGTTCCAGGTTCAGATGAGACCTTGCCTCAAAGAATAATATGGGGAACATTGAAAAAAGATACCCACCTTGATCTCTGGCGCGCGCATGCATACACACACACACACACACACACACACACACACACACACCACAAACTTAGACATATATCATACATATGCACACCAGAAATCAATCAATCAATAAATAAATAAAAAATAGAAAACAAGCTTCAATTTCAGAGCACCCTGCCTATAGCAGCTACTTATGGTTCTCAAACATTTTAAGTGTGCAACTGAAGGAACTACATTTTATATTGCATTTAATTTTAATTAAAAACACAAACTAAATTCAGTTTCTAGAAAATCAGTATGATTAAAATTACTTGAATATATAAGCCTACTTTTTCAACTGTAAATTTTATGAATTTTAGGTATATATAAATATAAACTTAAATATAGATGAAAATTTTATATCAGAATTGATGACCTCTGAGAACAAAATACACGTCAGAGTTTTTGAAGACTTAGTATACATCTTGGATACTTCTGACTTTAATCAAGCATATTGGGTTGATGTTATTTGGTTTTGCTTTTAATGTAGCTACCAGAAAAATTTTAAAGTATGTACTTGTTTGTGTTTCTATTGGTCTCTGCTTTCCTGATACAGAGACTACGTGGGTTAGAATTCTATGTCTTTCCCTTTCTAGCTCCAAAATGAGATCAAAGGTGTTTTCTAGTTCTTTGAAGAAGAACTGCCTGGTAGTCCCTACTGCATAGACTTCATGGGAGATGTGACTGAGTTACATAAGCACGGAATCCATGAGACATCTCTGACACCTGGTGTGCTCCACATACGCTATTATTATAGTTCGAAGTTTATATTCGTCATGCTCTGGGGATAGCAAGAAGCTGCGCGAGGCTTTGAAATGTCAGAGAGAATTTTCCTCCTCCCTAGGAAAGTCTTACAGCAAACGTCTGTCAGTTCCGTTAGACTCTGGACCACAGATGCTCAAGGCCTTGTTCTCATGGTGAGCTTCTCCCTATGACATCACTGCTTGCTGTTTCCTGAACACCGTCTTACAAATCTCCAAAAGTCACATCTAACAGGTGGGTTTCCAGATTTTTAATTTAGAAGAGCACTCTAGTAATAAGAAAAAAATACTACCAAGCCAGGAGTGTGATGTGCTCTGTCACTTCCCCATTTGTATCTATTTGATGGTGTTTGTTCCCCATAAGTTAAATACAGATAATAGCAGATGCTATTGTGAGACTTTAATAACTGACATAGTAGAGAGGGCTTTACAAACTACACAGCACCAGGCCAGTGCCAATATGCCCTCTCCTGAGAATCACTACAGTAAGATGGGCCTGCCTTCCCTACCCCAATCCCCCATTCCCACCCCCTCCCACAGAGAGAACATACAGAGAACATACAGTTGCTTCACAGCAGCATCCACACTTGACTCTGCTCTGCTGTCTGTGATTAAGCAGTCAAGCTCTGTGGTGTAAAAACTTCTAAAATTCCTTTTGAATAAAAAGCGCAAAAGATAGGCACTGAAGGGATAAACTAGTAGATCAATAGCAGGTGTTCACACGTAAGCTCATTCTGTCCAGTCAGGCATCCTGAGAGTCTTTGAGGAAATGAGTCACCAATCTGGTAAGATTTCTTCATTATTATGCCCACAAGTATAAATATATATGGTATATAATATGCAGTCAGGATTAGGCTGGGAATTGTGGTGTGACTCAAATTAGGTCGTCAGATGATGTCTCTTTGAGAAGGTAATATTTAAGCAGCATATAAATTATGGCAATAAATAGAATGAGGATTTCTAGAGTCAGGGGAAGTTACACAATATTGTCTGTGTACTAAATAGCACTGGGTTCCTCATCTTAACTAACTGTATGCAAGACCACTTCACTGAAGCAATAAACTTGACCTTACACGATTTCTCCAAAAACTACATCCAAAAGCATTACTCTTGGCTGATGAAAAAAGACTTGTCCCCATAAAATTGATGACATGAGACTTACAGAAACATGGCTAACATAATAAACACCCTCCTACATAAATAAACATCTTAAACAGGGTTTTTCTGTATTGTCTGTGCTGGAACTAGCTCTTGTTGACCCGGCTAGCCGCAAACTCACAGAGATCCGCATGCCTCTGCCTCCAGAGTACTGGGATTAAAGGCATGCACCACCACCAGCCAGCAAATCTTCAGCATATTTTTACAAAAAAAAGAAAGCAAACACGGGAAGGGAATATCACATGGAGAGATATAAGATGCTTACAAAAAAATTCAAATATTTCTACTGACACAATACACATAAATTAGACTTCAAGCCTTAAAAAGAACATTAAACTGGCTTAAAGCCCACTGTAGTCCTATAGTGTTTACAAAAGACACACTGAGAATATTACAATACTGAATAACTGAAAAGAATGTGAACAGAATGTATCAATCAGACACTAGGCACAAAAACCACAGTTGGAACAGTTATATTAATATTTGTCAGAGAAGAGTATAAGACAAATAGTGTCATTAAGGACAGAGGTGCTGTACAATGATTAAATGTTAAAGTCACCAAGGCAATATAAAAATTCTAAGCATGTATACACCTCATTGAATAAAGTCAACAGCTCTAAGCAAAACTTGACAGTTCTCCATGAACAAAAGACAAACCTACCATTAGGAAATTACAAAACACCTTCCTTCAATAACTAAAGTTTTAAATAGCCGAAGAAAAGCAAAAAAGTAAAAAGTTGAACACCATAATTAACTATGTTCTGATAAATACTTAGAAATAGTTATTACATTTCAATAAGTCTGCAAAGGTTATCAGTGAAGTGTTTCTTTTCTATTGCAATAAAATGTAGTAACCAAAAGCAACTTAGGGGAGGAGCTGGTTAATTTTTACTTACAGTTCCAGGAGGATGGATTTCATCACCACAGGGAAGACATAGCAGCCCGCAAAGAAGGCATGACTAACCTTCACAAGGCAGGCGGGAAGCTGGCCTATTTCAATCCTTGCTCACACAGAGTATTTCAATCCTTGCTCAAACAGAGTTTGCTCACACAGAGGAAGAAGTGAGGAGCCTATGACCTCTCACAGCCGGCCTCAGTGGCACACTTCCTCCAATAAGATTTCTTCAGTAAGTTCCACCTCCTGAAAGTCCCAGAATCTTCCTGAGCCACCAGCGGGCATATATTCAGTTATCATGAGTCATCTCTCTCCTAGATTCTAGGAATTTAACTATGGAAAGGGAAATGTGGGATCTAATTTTCAAGTGGACTAAAATAATTTTTCTAATACCTAGTAAACTAAAAGAAATGGAGACTTAAAAGCATACATAATTTAAAAGATAATAAATGGCATGCCACTTGAACATCTGAGATTGTGGAATAATATAATATATTATCTGTTACTTGGAGTTTGGGGCTCTGTCGCTTTCAAGTCAATGTTACGTTGTAGGTCCTCTGTCACGCCATTGTTCTTATTTTTTATCTAGGAATAACTGGAGAGCTACTCCTATGTTTCTTTCTCCTTCAGTTAGAAAACAAAAGCCCTCTTCTAAATATAAATTCATGTCACTAAGAGACCTCCAGACCAACACACCCAGAAAACCAGAGCTCCTTTTAGACTCAGTCTGGGTCCACTCTCTGAACAATGAATTCTACTTCCTGCTACAGCCAAATGGGTTTTCTTTTGTTAAGGTCTCAGTTGTGGTGAAATAAAAGATGACGTCTGTCCCTCAGTCAAGCGAAGGTTTAGAGCCAGGCTCCCTGCAGCCTTATTCTTTTCTGGAATAGTCAATACTAATCCTTCTTCCCAACCTCAGAAACTTACCACTCTCATTTCCTCTTCATTTGCTGATCAGCAAAAATGAAGTTCTAAGATTTTTTTCTAGAAAACTTCGGACCAGGCTTCCCTCACTGGATCCCCTCTCCGCAGCAGCCTAAACTCTCAATTCAGGGATTAGTGTGTGTGCTGATAGTTTAAAACATCCTCCTCACCAAACTTTTCACTCTTAGTGGCAGGACATGAAAAGCAGGTGCTGAGAGACAGAGAGTGGAAAGTCTGACTGGCTCCTCTCACTAAGAAACTTGCCTAGCCTTGGCTGTGTAGTTGGGTCCCGAGCCCCGCTGACAGGCAGCATAATAATTATGCCATTTTTGAGGCTCCACCCAAACCACTTGTTTTCAGTTTCCTTTCTCCAACAAGCCTCAGCAGCATTGCTCCTACTGCCTTGAGATCTCTGCCAGAGATATTTTAGATACAGGGAACTTCAAAAAAAGTCAAAACCTCTTCTTCTTAATTCCTTTCTTGCTAGGCAGTTCACAGTGTAATGTGATATTTTGTTGGTACTTTAACAAATAAAGCTTGCCTGAAGGTCTGAGTGTGGAGCTAGCCACTAGTTAGTCAGAAACCAAGTAGGGCTGGCACACACCCTTAATCCCAGTACTCAGGAGGAACAGAATCTCTGTTAATTCAAGGACACCCTGGACTACACGAGGTTGATCCAGTCTAAAAGAGAAACACCCGGGCAGGAGTGGCTCACACCTTTAATCCCAGCACTAGTGAGGTAGAGGCAGGAGGAGATGTGGCTGAACTGAGAGAGGAATGTAAGATGGGAGGAGATAGAAGCTCATGGCATTCAGTCTGAGGATTTGTGGAGACAGGATCTTGCCCACTTTGGTCTGAGGATTTGGTAGAGGTAAAAGGTCTCTAGTGACTGGCTTCTTTACTTCTCTGATCTTTCAGCTTTCACCCCCTACTATCTGACTCTGGGTTTTTATTGATAAGACCAATTAGAATCCATGCTATAGTCTAAGAGACAAAACCAAGCCAGCGCACACTGCCTGCCCTCTCGCTGGTACTCGGTTTTCTGTGATTTCAACAGCAACACAAGAAGAAGGGTGGGTTCTGCATAATCAGATGTCTTCATTGAGAGACTGCACTAGCATCAGATTTTATGCCAACGCTGTTTTAGTGACTGTCGTGTACACTCCATCTGTAAAGTGGTATGCATTGTTTGAGCTCACTGAGAAGCTGGCTCTGGAAGTGGGGTTGCTCTGCCATCTCAGACCCCAGCGTGCTTGTCTCAAAGTAACCTTTTAGGTTTCTTGTCTGGGGGTGTCTAGTCTCCCCACCCGCAACTCAGTGACAGGAGGACAAACAGTCCAAGAATAAAAGATTGTGTTTTTAAAAACAATTAGGTCAAGTATTTCCAACAGATTTTTATCCATGACATATAAGGGCCTACAGTATGAAAGAGAAGCCCGAAGTTTAGCCCTGGAAAGTTAACTGCCTTAATTTCCTGGCTTGATTTTTGCTGGGTGTTGTAAGCTTTGATGATATTTTCTCTAACAGTTTTTATTTGTTCTTTTATTTGGAAACCTCATCCAAGTTCTGCTCTGCCCAGGGACTCTCTCTATTGAAAACTTCAAGTGGGTATTTTTTATTTCATTTTATTTTGACTTGCTATATACTTAATAAGCTCACTCATTCAAAACTGAAAATATGTTTACTGCAGCTCATTCTCTGAACCATACAGTTGTCTTATGTTATTGTTAATTATATCATTTTCATTATTCTACTTTATGATTAGTGGTTGTTGGTAATCTCTTATTCCACCAGGTTCATGCATTAAACTTTACATCATTGGTTATAGGAATAGGAAAAAAAATACAATTCTGTGTTGTGTGCGATTCCAAACATCTACTGAGGATCTTGGAATGCAAGAAAATTAAATTAAATAAGAGAATGGAAGGAATTTAAGCAAAAGCTAAGGAAACAGCCCAAGTAGGTGGCCAGGGTAGGAACTAAGTTGATAATATCATCAGACAATAATATTGAAAAAACAGAAAACCATATCACACAAAGGGTTGAAAATGAAGGAGGGAAACTGAGGCTGCCAGACAAAGACAGAGGCTATATTAATAGAACTACTACAGCTCTAAGACTGGCAGTAAAATATCCAGGAAAGCCAATAAAGTCCAATTCTGTTTTAAGAGACCTGCATTTCTACATTGTCAGCAGTCGCAAACAGTAGTAAGACTGAGATTGTCTCTGGAAGCTACCAGGTGAAAATGTTAAAATATGGGAGAGGGGGTCAGAAATGCCTTCATCAATGTTCTATTGGTGTGAAGAGACACCACGACCATGACAACTCATATAAAACAAAGCACCTAATTGGAGCTGGCTTACAGTTTCAGAGATCCAGTCCATTATCACCATGGCTGGGAGCATGGTGGCATGCAGGCAGACATGGTTCTGGAGAGCTAACAGAGAGTTCTATATACAGATCTGTAAGCAACAGGAAGATAGAGTCCTAGGTCTGGGCTAGACTTTTGAAACCTCAAACCCCACCCCCAGTGACATACTTCCTCCAACAAGGCCTTCTAATCCTTCTCAAACAGCACTAATCCCTAATGGCTAAGCATTGGAAAATATGAACCTATGGCGGACATTCTTATTCTCTCCACCACCGGGTGTCCTGGATGTGTCTTTTAAAAGAAGCAGAAGAGAAAGAGATAGGTGAACAAAACAAAGGGAACACTGGATTTGACTATCACGTTGACTTTTTCTGACCTTAGTAAGAGTGGGTTCACAAAAGGAATGGGAATAATGAACGAGTGCCAGAGAAATGGTCCTGGTTTATGGAGCCTGTAGCTAGCAGAAATCTAGCTCAGGAGAGAGCTAGTTCAGCACATATTGGCCACTGAGTGGGTGGTAAAAAAAGAAATCAGTTTTTATTTGGTGGTAGCAGGTGTGTGTGTGCATCTGTGTGTGTGTGTGTGTGTGTGTGTGTGTGTGTGTGTGTCTGTGTGTGTGCTCATCTTCGACAGACAGTATGTGTACTAATCTGAAGGCTGAAAGTCAACAAAAGACTAAAACAGAACTAAAGCCCAGCGATCAGAGCGAGGTCTTAGAGGCATTAAGAAGAGATAAAAGAAAGGATAGGGCAAAGATGAAAATCACCTTAGGGAAAAAGAGAAATTCATTTACCTCTTAAGACAGAAGAGGTGGGAGTATAGAAAAAATAACAACACACCAAGTTCAACCAATATATTTATTATAGGTGCTTGTCTCTACAATTGAGAAGTGACTTTATCCGATAGCGAACATTTTCTCTAGGTGGGCAACAAGTCAAGTAGAGAGTGAGTATTGATCTCTCTCTAAATCAATGGGTGGTTCTTGGTGCAGTGAAGGTGGCAGAAGGTCAGAAGCACCATTCAGACTCAGAAGAGGGGAAAGTCAGCAGACTAAAACCATGTTCACCTCGCTAGACTTCTGGATTAGTGTGGGAATTGAACACAGGTTTGAGTTTTAACGATGCACTGTCCACACTCCACACAGTGTCTTACTTCATTTTCTTTCCAATATTTTAGTTTTCTATGAAAAACTCAAACTTGCACGTGAAGTCACAAAATATTGGACATTCATATGCCTATCACACAGAGAAAAGACATGTCAATGCTTTCTTTATTTGCAAGTATTATGGAGATGCTTAGGTCTCTGCCTAAATTTATTGCTACATGATAAACTGGGTTAGATCTGATAAGATTTAGCAATAATCTGCCAGTATATTTCTTCAACTAAGAACAATTTCTGATGCTGATTTAGTACCTTATCACACCCAGAAATATTAAAACAATAAAAAAAACCACCTGAGATCACCTAAAACTGAGGACATACTCAAATTTTCCAGGTTGAGCAACAAGTGCTTTTCCAGTTTGCTTTGTACAATTGCAATCCAATGACAGCTCATAGGTTGCAACTATTTTTATTTATTTAGGTGTGTATATGTGTACATGTGTTTGTGTACATATACATATATGCACAATTGTAACATGAAGGAGCCTGTTTGTTTGTATTTTTTGTCCTGCCCAGTTTCCACAGCTGTTTAGCCCCAAAGAAAATCACACATAGATCTCCATAAGTTATAAAGCTGATTGGCCCATTAGGTCAGGCTTCTTATTAGTTCTTGTAACTTATATTAACCCATTGTTTTGATCTATTTTAACCATGTGGCTCTGTACCTTTTTCAACTGGCAAGTTATATCCTGCTGCTTTGGTGGTCTGGACAGGAGTGGGAGGATTCAACTTCCTCCTTTCCAGAATTTTCACCTCTACTTCCTGTCTGGTTTTCCCACCTATACTTCCTGCCTGGCCAATCAACATTTATTTAAAACATGATTGACAGAATACAGACAATTCATCCTGCACTACTTCCCCCTCTTTTTTTTTTAAATAAAGGAAAATATACATAGTCCATTTTTTGGGAATGTGGGCGTAGTATTCCAGGCTACTTCCGGCTGGTTGTGGGCACTCATAATCTTATGGGGACCTAAAGAAAATTTAGAGATATACTCAAGTCCTGACTGGAGTATCCTGTGAGTCTTGATCATCACAGGCAGCATTCTTGAATCTGTTCTCGATGTAGAACTCAGATATCTGGGCCATCTGTTCCTGTCGGAACTTTCTCAGGTGATCTTCCTTGATCAAAGCTGATTTTTTTTTAACTCTGAGTAAATCCACATGTGTTTGTGTGTGTTTGTGCGTGTGTATGTGTGTGTGTGTGTGTGTAGAAGTCAAAGATCAGTGATGGGCATTTTTGTTAGTTATTCTCCATCTTATTCTTGGATGCAGGAATTCATCTCTCATTGATCCTGGAGTTCACTGGTTCAGCCAGACTAATTTTATTGCAGAACCATGCTCCAAGTGCTGGGGCTAGAGATATGTGCTGCTGTGAAGAGCATTTCGTCTGTGTGTTGGAGATCTGAGTACAGCGCCTTATTCTAGAACAGCTAGTACTGAGCTCTCTCCCCAACCCTGACATGCAGTGCAGTTTTCCATCCTCTGTTAATTTTAAACTAGAACAGTACAAACCATACACCGCTCTTTCAAGTCCAAAACAGGGGCATTGTAAAGTCTTGAACAACAGCCTTATAAAATTAGCACATTCCCCTCATACTTACATATTCATGAAATGGTCTGGATTAAACACAGATGAAACATTTCAAATAAAGTACTCTCAAGGCATGTATTGAAGTATTGGACTGTACTCCATAAAAATGTACAACTAGTGCATCGCTTTAAAAAGGAATAAAAGCAAGCAAGGAATTAGTCATTTAAGCTTTTTGTCATTATACTGTTTTGTTTTATTTTGTTTTCTTCTGACTATCTGATGGCTGTGTTTGTTGGTGGATGCTGCTTGTTGGTTCCTGGCTGCTCAGCCCCGAAATAATCACACAGAAACCATATTATTTAAATCACTGTTTGGCCCATTAGCTCTAGCTTCTTATTGGCTAACTCATACACCTTAATTTAACCCATTTCTAGCAATCTGTGTATTGCCACGTGGCTGTGGTTTACTGGGTAAAAGTCTGATGTCTGTGTCCATTGTAGCTACATGGCTTTTCTCTTCCTCCTCCTTTCTCCCAGCATTCAGTTCAGTTTTCCCCCACCTAGCTCTCTTCTTCCCTGATCTGCTAGAGGCTCAGAACAGTTCTTTATTCACCAATGGTATTCTTAGCATACAGAGGGGAATCCCACATCACGAATTAATCAGCACTTGCTTGTTTTTGTAACGACCCCAGCCAAGACTATTTTCTTTGAACAGCAAATATTCCTTGTGTACAGGTCTATGATTTTGCTGGATTTGCTGGACTCTGGGTCAGGCATCTTATATTTCCCCAGTCAGAGCACTAGATACAGAAGGGAGCAGGTTTTAAGGTTTCTCTTCCTTTCCTTTTACTGGGAATAGGCAAGTAAAAGGAAAACTGAAAGCTTGAGATGCCAGAACTTGGGGCCAGCAGTCTTTATGTCCAGCTATACTGCATCAGACAAAGGAAATCACAGATCCAGTAGAGGGAGGAAGCGGACTGTGCCCTTGAAGAAGGGTAGGGGAGAAAATTGTGCCTTAAATTCGGGCATGGCCATATAACTCGTGTGGGCTAATGAAGCACAAAGCACTATATGAATGTTCCCTAGTTCTTCCCTTGCCACTGCCAGAGGGAGCAGCCGCGTTCTAAATTCATCTCTGTCACTTTGCATCCCTAAATGAAGATGTACCAACCTGTCAGAGACACAGAGTGCAAGCAAGAAATAAACATGCAAGTTTTCAGCCTCTCCAGTTTTGAGGCTGTTACTACAACAGAGCCCATCCAGCAACAAACAAGAAAGATGTTATTGTTTTCATTTAATTACTAATTTTCAGTGTGGGCATGCCCATCATCACCCCTGTGCCCAACCTGCCCTCCCACCATTTTCTTTACTCCCAACTCACCACAGAAAAGAGGTGATGGGAGAAAGGCCAGTTATGTTAGTGTCTCCATGTCAACCAGACAATGTTCTCTCCATTCTAATTCCTGAACCAAATTGAAAGACTAGATCAATATGTGAAGCATTGCTGTAGTGGGGGAGGGGCATGGCTTCAAGAACTGTAGAAAAATCGAGAGAAAGAAGATAAATGGAAAGAGCAATACTTCCTGACTGGACTCTAGCTCTGATTATGGTTAGGGAAATGGTGGCCATGGGCATCAAAATGTTATGAGGATGCTCAGAGAAGGTAGGTCCTGATTCACATCAGGACCATAAGTCAGTGCCTGATAGCATGATCATCTGTGTTTCTTACCTACCCCGACATCAGGAAACAACACTGGTGACAATGGATTCCAACTGGGCTGTCACTGGCTCATGTTTTGCTCCTTTATTTTGGTTAGTTTTTTAAGTTAGTCTACGAAGTACTGGCTATTGTCATGGCCGTTTTATGCATACTTTCTTCTTACTGAGTGTCTCTCTTCACCCCTCTTTCCTGCCACCCCCTTCCTTCTCCCAGTATCTTCTCTTCAGCTTTCATATTACATGCTTTTTATCACCCTTTTCACTCCCATCCCTTAATGACGTCACTTCTTTCCCTCCCATAGTCCCCCTTCTACTTCCATGATCTCCCCAGCACTCCCACTCCCACATACTTGTATGCAAATGGGAGAGAAAACCTGTGTAGTATTTCTGAGTCTGCCTTATTTACCTTAACACAATGCTTTCCAGTTCAATCCACGTTTCCAAAAATGCTCTGATTGCAGTTTTACTTTAGAGTGACATATAGTCTCGTGAGTGTATGTACTCCTTTTTTTTTTTTTTTTTTTTTAGCATTTCATCCAGTAACGGACATCTAGGCTGGTTCCTTTCTTAGCTGTTGTAAAGAGCACAGCAATAATAAGGATGTGAAACTTAGCCACTAAGAAAATGCAAACCCAAACAAACTATTCTGAGATTCCATCTCACCCCAGTGAGGATGATTGGCATCAAGAAAACAACAAATGCCAGCCAAGAGGCAGAGAAAAAGGAACCTTTCTCATTGCTTGCAGACAGGTAAGCTGGTGCGCCGTTATGCAAATTAGTGCAGCAGAGGTTTGCAAAACTAAAAGTTGAAGTGCTGTTAAAAACAGCTGCCCTGCTCCTGAATGTTGGACTATGCATTTATTTCTCTCTGTTCGCTTATGTGGCAACCATAACGATGGGTCCCATGATCACCAACGATGAGGCAGACGGGTCCTGTACTCAAAGTCTTAGAGACAGCAAGTCACAGAGATTCAAGCCCAAAGATTTTCAGCCTGAATTGGGCTCATCGTAGAAGTGGTGTCCTTCCAAAGGCAGGTGATTTGTCCATAGAGAGTTACGGGATTCTTCTAGGTGTGTGAGATTCTGAGCAGTGACTGACAGTAGAGGGAATCCCTGGTTCTTCCAATTGCAGAGGAGCCACGTATCCCCTAAACAACTGTGGAGTACACTCTTACTTAGAAACTATAGTCTTTTCCAATACTATGTTCAGATAACACGCAGTGGCACCTGATCTAAGTGCAAACTCTACATGATCCCATGATGAATGATCTAGGAAAATTCTAGAGAAGTGGGAAAGTGAGAGACCTCATAACAGTTTGGTGCAATTTTGCAATCGCTTAATTTTCTTGTAATTATTTTCATTAGTTTGTTTGCTTACTTTTTATATATGACTTTACAGACACCCCATTCCCCACCCCCACAACACTAAGGCTCTCGGTTTTTCCTCCGAGCTGAATACTTGAACCTGGAATCCAGGCGCACAGCTTGGACTTAGGCTGAAACGACTCCCTGAGCCTCCTGTGCCAAGTTTACAAACCAGGTAATGACTGCAGGGTGTTCCGCTAACAGCTCCCACATGCCGAGGGCACTCTGCCAATGGCAAAGCAAGGAATGGAAAGGAAACCAATTTCATGGAAGGAAGGTAGTGTGAAAGCTCGCTTCTTCTTGGCTCTCAATTTAAAACCATGTCATTAAAACTTAGGGCCTCGACGATTATACCTTTTCCACATCCAGCCCAGGAGCTGCAGCCAAGTGTCTGCAAACACCTGTGTTGGACTCCTACCAGAAATGAGCCACTCGCCTGCAGCCAAATTAGGCAGGAAGGATGAATTAATAAAGTACCCCCTTTCCTCTGTTCTCTTTGCTCTCTATTCATTTTACGATCCACTTAAAGATGTGACTTGAAGGAGAATAGAAGGAAAGCAGGGAGCGGAGGTAAAGATCAGGGCTAGAACGCAAAGAAAGCACAAGAAGATGATAGACACGTGGAACAGTCACTCAGGAGGAACTCTGCTAACTGCAGACACGTAATACTATTCCAGAAAGCACAGAGAACCCAACCCCACCCTCCCACACCACACATTGCGCTTTGGAGCACATTCTCATTGGAGGTTAGTGCTTTGGATCTGTTGGCTCAGATCTAAACTGTGACTCAGTTTCCTGCACTCATGTGCCTGTTTTGTCTTCAACACTCCTTTGGGGAAATTGCCTTTGTCACTGATAACCAGGGAGCTAACTAGAAAACAGGCAAGGGAGAAGTCACATCTCATGTTTGCTTTTTAATGTGCTTACCTTATAGAAGCCACACATATCATTCTCCTGTGCTGGTAGCATCCGGGGGATGCTACTGCCAACTACTGCCAAGGGGACTAGACTAAGTAATCCCTGGAAGAGGGGTGTGACTTATTAGTGCATTATTAGCTGTCTATCCAAGAAACGCTCTAAGAGATTTGGTCAGGACATAATCCTGAAAGTCACTTGTTTAGGGGGAAGGGGAGATACTGGGAAGGAATTGTAGAAGATTAAAATCCCACAGGCTGTCTTCTCTCAAAACCCTTAGATCTATACAGTATATCGTAGCCTGAGTCAGAATTAAAAAGCTGTGGACAGGATTTTAGTGCTTTCCTGGTCACTTCCGGGTCCATGGGCCCCTGAATTTAATGGCAGCTTTGCTACATTCTCTCAGGAGTTTTTTGGTGGCCATCTAGGCAACAGCTGAATCCGAGCCTTGTTTTCAATAACGTTTGCACCTGCTAAGTCTTTAATTCACCTGAAGACTATAAGAACCTTAAGCCTCGTGAAAGTGATTTAGTCACATTGTTAAAGTCCAATTTTGGTAGGCAACTTACACTTTGAAAGCCCCATCAAATCCCAGCACACAGGTGGCCGTGTGAGCACCAGCAAAGTCACCCCACCCAGGAAACAAAGTCTGCCATCACTTAATCGTTTATAGCTCTTTAAAAATCTCCTTACAAGTAAAACTGCAATCGTGAAACAAGAAAAAAAAAAGCACATTGCACGTTGTCCTTATTTTCCTGACGAGAAAACCGTGACTTGAACAAACTAGACATTTTCCTGGTGCCAGAAGGCTGAAGGCTGAAGCCAAGACACTGCTTGCTAACTCAGTGTCCTCACACTTATGGAAAAATTTAGCCATTCTTTCTGATAGCTGCCGTTTTCAAAGATATTTTTTAAAGCTGCTGGTTTTCAAATATCTTCAAGAAAAAATAATCTGTCATCTGTTCTCCAACCTGATCTTAGACTTGAGATTCTTCTCTTATTTTTCTTCTTGCGATGTCCATGTTCAGGTTTTATCCTTTTTGGATGTCATGTATTTTCTGACGGTCATTCATCTTAGAAAAAAACTCCCGGTTTTGACTAAAGCTACATGGCTTGTATGATTGTGTGGTTCTAGTCATCAAGGATGCTTGCCACAGCTCTTGCTCTTGCCTCCCACCTATGCCAATTTGAAATGCTGGTCCCTCACCCTTCCTCCCTTTCTTTAACTGTGAAAACGGAGCAAGCGTCTGTTGCTGCACTTGAAGGCAGTGTGGATGCAGATCAAAGTCTGCAACATGTATGTCCCGTGCTTATGAGCTGATTCATTGTAAGCTACAGGTTGAGAACAACTCCCTTAAACTTGCAAGGCTGGGCCAGTGTATAAAAGCCACTAAATCTGCTTAGAGGACAACTTGACTTCATTATTCTTTTTTACCATGTTCTATACTTTGTTCAGAACCATTTCTATTGTTACCTCTCAGTACAAACATTCCTTTCAACCTTTTTTAAAATCATCTCTGACCTTTTCTCCTTACCTTAGCTCATGTTGCCTTCTAGAAATTCCCAAATTATTGAAGCCTTCATAATACTTCCTCTCAAATTAAATACTTTAATGTTTTTCTCTATGAAATTTTGTTATTCTAAAAGTGAGAATGAGATTATGGAAATAGAGTTGGAAAACCATAAGCTAAATCCAGCCTGTGGCCTAGTTCTTAGAGGATCCAGCCCATGGCCTAGCTCTTTAAGGACCCAAGCTGAAAATGTTTTTTACATCTTTAAAAGAACTGAGAAATCAAATCAAAGAATGTCAGGAGACAGAGGCAGAAAAGAGCAGAATGCCTTTAAGGGAAGAATTTGCCAGAACCGTCTCCGAGAGTATACATAACCCTCCCTTTAGTCTCTCTGTTGCTGGCTTCCACAATCTTCATTATTTCAAACTTTCTCCCAAGTCTGCTAAAGTAGACAGTCTAGGATTCCAGGGTTACAAGTCACAAACAGAAACCGAACCCTAAGCTTTCTGACCCATGTGACATGATGTGACCAAAGCATCTGGGAACTTCCTCATGTTCTCCTTTGCTCCACACCCCTTGTGTCTGTGTATGTATCTGTCTCTGTTTGTGTCTGTGTGTGTGCACATGTGTGCAAGCATGTACACACGTACATGTCGTACATGTGGAGTATCCGGGGTCACACAGAGCAACTCCTGACACCACAACCTTTACATTCCCACTTCATTTTTCTCCTGGAAATCCTGCCCCTCTCTCTTCCCAGTGCTCATGGAGAGAGGAAGACATAACACCCAGGTAAGGTAAGTGGGAGACAGCAGCAAGTGCAGGCAGGAAAAGAAATCTGAAAAATGTCTGCCGCAGAGGTTGTCCCAGGTGGAGAAAACAAATCCTCCTGGTGCAATTGTCCTGCCTGGAGAGAAGCCATTCTATGTAGTAATACGGCCTTTCATTGATTCCCAGCTGCTCAGCCCTGAAATAATTACACAGAAACTGTATTACTTAAATTACTGCTTGGCCCAATAGCTCTAGCTTCTTATCGGCTAGCTCTTACATATTAATTTAACCCATTTCTATTAATGTGTGTATCGTCACATGGCTGTGGCTTACTAGCTAAAGTTCTCAGCATCTGTCTACGGCAGCTCCAGGACTTCTCCCCTGACTCTACCCTTCTTTTGCCCAACACTCAGTTCAGTCTTCCCAGCCTAGCTCTGCTCTGGCCCGCCCTCCTCTTCTATAGGCTCAAAGCAGTATCTTTATTAACCAATGGTATTCGCTGTATACAGAGAGAAATCCTACATCAATCCTATTATAGTTATTTATTATTAGTAGTTTTGTTTTTCAAGACAGAATTCTGTATGTAACCCTGGATCTCTAGGAACTCACTCTGTAGACCAGGCTGACCTTGAATCACAAAGACCTACCTGCCATCACCTCGGAACTGAGGGACACTATTCCAAAAGAAGACACTAGATCCAAAGGTATTAAAATTTCCTAGGAATCTCAGGCTGAGGGAAAGGAAAGACTGAAGCCGTGATGCTAGCCAGAGGGAGAACTTGCCTCCTAGAAAGGTTTTCACACACAGCTTGACAGGTATGTGAACTACCCTGCAGGACAGATTAGGACCACTTAGCTTTCTATACCTCTTGTTCTCTATTTAAACCTGAACCTCATGTTAGGATTGCAAAGACAGACTTGGGAGTTACAGGGCTTCCACTGTTTACTTCCCTATGATAGTCATGATGAATAAATCTCCTTTCTCTAGTTTTCACTATTACTTGTGTCTTTAACTGGAATGTTAGGAAAGATGGCTGAGCCTCGTTTGTTGGTCTTGCCAGATCCCAAGCTTTGACTCTCAAATATGCAGTAACATGAGTTCACATTGTATTAGAAACTGGTACACACATACACACACATACCCATACATACACCCTCCCCCTACACACATACATATATTTGAAACAAGATCTTTCTATATAATAACCAAGATTCACCTTGAAATCATGGTGATCCTTCTTTTGTGGTCTGCTGATTGCTGGGATCACAGACATAAGGTACCACGCCCGACTGATTCTCTTGCATTTGAACAATGCCTCCGTTCTGTTTGTGAATCCCCTGTTAGCTGTGTGAAGTGTGACCAGAGAAGTAAGGAGCCTGGGAAGCAGTGACAGCGGACCCCTGGGGAGCAGGGCATTGGGATGCAGGTTGTGCAGCCAAGCCTGCCTGTTTCTCCCAGAGGGACTGCAGAGCCTGAGTATGTTGTGAGATGGTAACAGCAGATCCTGTGAAAGATTCCGCTGAAAACCCTGACCATGATGGGTATAAATATGCTGTGTGCCAGCAAAACAGGACGAAAGGAAAATGAAAGACTACACACCTGAGTAAGCTTTATAGCCGATACCTACCCAACTGCAGGCACACACTGCTCATATACTAAGCGAAACTAACACTCAACCAGAGAGAGCAGATTTAGGAGAGAAATATGAAAACAATAACAATTATAGTGTCAAGGGAAAAGATCCTTGTGAGTCCCAAACATTCTTCCTATCAGAATGAAAGAAGTCCGCATAGCTATTTTTATTGCTTAATAAATGTTTACTATTGTTTTCTAATGTAAAGCTTCGATAGGATGAGACATTTATTCATGGTCCCATGGTTACAAATGACAAAACAAGAATAGACAGTCTGGGAGAGATAAAGGGAACAAACACAGATGGCACCAGATAGATCAGCATCCTAGCAGCTCTCTAATTTGCAGCAACTGACTCTCTGAGCCTCAGTTTGCTCATTACTACCATTGGGATGGCATCCCAGGGTCTTGGGAGGACTAGAGACTCTTTCTACCGAGAATGTCTCACCTCTAGCTGACCTCTAGACAGAAGGAAGACAGACAGAAGACAGAGGGACTGGGTGTTCCTGCTTCAGAGAGTGGGGGAAAGCCTTGCCATATGCCCATATCTGTTTAGACTCCAGGAAAAAAGAAAGAAAAGAAGACAGGTGGTTCTCTCAATCAGTCCTGCCCAAACTAGAAGATTCCAGGTTATCAAGCGTTTCAACCTTGGGGCTAGAAATTCTGAGCAAAAGCTTGGCAAACTAATTCCCTTACCTCTACTGGTCCATGAATACTAGAACCCCTCAACGCTTAGAAACATCCATTACTTTGCTACTTCTGCCTTTGAAACTGATTTTCTTTTTTTAAAAAAATCATTTTCTTGAATCTTTCCGAACATATTCAAGTAGAAAGAAATATTAGCAGTGATTTCCAGTCTGAAAAGGGGTGTCAGGGGAAGCAAACAGGTAGAAAATGTATGCCCAAATCATGCCAGCCTGCAGGTCTCCATCTCTTCCTGCTCTGTGGCCAGCTCGTTGGGAGGTTACCAGGTGAGCATTCTGCCTGAACATGGCAAAGTCTCTAGTATTTTGTCAGTAATGAGGGTGGAACCTAAAGTTGGCAGACTCACTTTGAAAGGCAATAAGGAGTCCCCCGAGGGAGCTGAGCAGGAACATAACCCATGATTTGTCAAACATACTATACTCAGGATTAGGATTGCTTATAATCTGAAATAACTTAATTTAGAAGATAAAATTAAGTTCCAGGAATAATTACTTATAATGAAACAACAACCGCCACCTGGAAACCAATGATTTATTGATCGAGAGGAGACTGCATTAATGTGGGAGCTGAAGACATGGTTTCACAGTGAAGAGCACATACTGCTAAAGCAGAAGACCTAAATTCAGTTCCATGTACCCGTATTTGTGACTCACAACTGCCTGTAGAATTACACACACACACACACACACACACGCACACACAAAATTTAAGAATGAAATAAGTCTTTAGAAGGAATTTTTTCATAAACTGGGGCATATCTGTAACGGAATATTATGCACCAAGGAACTGAAACTGAAGGGTGCCCAAGAACATTAATAAATCTCAAAAAATGTGATAGTGAACACCACAGGAAACACCACGGAATCAACTAGCCTGGGCTCACAGGGGCTCACAGAGACCGAACTGATAACCAGGGAGTCTGCATGGGACCGACCTAGGCCCTCTGCATATACGCCGCAGTTATGTAGTTTGGGCTTCTTGTGGGATTCCTAACAGTGGGAGCAGCCACTGCCTCTGACTCTGTTGCCTGCTTTTGGGACCCTTTCCTCCTACCAGGTTGTCTCATTCAGCCTTAATAGGAGAGGAAGCGCCTAGTCTCACTGCAACTTGATATGTGGTAACTGGTTGATATACATGGGAGGCCCACCCTTTTCTGAAGAAAAACAGAGGAGGAGTGAATGATGTCTGGAAGAGGGGAGGTGGGGAAAGGACTGGGAGGAGAGGAGTGAGGGAAAACTGGAGCTGGGATATATAAAAACAAAAATAAATTCCAAAAATGTAATCGTGAAGGGAACAAAGAACCTCACAGCAGAATAAGTTTCCTTTTTGCACAGAATTGACAAGCAAGATGAAGGAATATGTAATTTGGGGATAGCCGGATACACGTTAAAAGTATAAAGAAAGCTAAGACAATGACCGGTTACCCTGAGGACCAAGGCAGGGACAAAATGAGAGTGATTAGCTCAAAAGACTTTCATAAGACCTGGAAATAATCTTACTTTAAGATGACTGGCAGGATCGTGAACGTTCATGACTGTAATTGTACTTTTAAGCCACTCGTATGCCTCCACACACTTGAGTCTATGGATACATTAATTAAGCTCTATTATTGCCGTGTATGTGGGATGTGAACAAGAATGGGTGCACATATGCCAGGGTACATGGGTGGTGGCTAAAGAATGACTTTCAGGAGTCAGGTCGCTCCACTCAGCACAGGTTTCGGGGTGTGAGCTCAGATCATCACACTTGAGTGCAAGGCTTTTGACTCACCGAGAAATCTTGCCAGCCTGCCTATGACTATTTTGTTTCACGATTTAAAAATAAATGTAACATAAATACATGTGTGGTCCCTTGGGTTGTCTCTGCTCTCCCTGCAATAGGAGTCAAGTGATACCCGCAGCATCGGCCTCAGCAACTCCAGTCGGAATGTGTGTGTCTTCCCGAAATTCATATGTTAATATCCTAACCCTTTGGGAGGAAAACTTTATGGCATTTTCAGTAATGAAAATATAAAATGGATGGACTAGCTTTAAAGGAACAAGGCATAATTCTGTGGAGATGAACAGTGTAGCCTATGACTCAGGGAGTTTGCTACCCCCAGGATCCCAAATGGGCTCAGAATACTAAGAAGTCACAGGGGACTTGCCCCCCTTTCACTATCTGAAGACCCAGCAAGATGCTGGAGAGCAAGACTCCACTAGACATTGAATCACTGCCTTGGAACTTCCCAGCCTCCAGGACCATGAGAAATAAATTTCTGCTTTCCATAAGCCGCTACTCAGCTCACAGTATTCCATTATGAGAGCCTGAATGGACCAAGACAATGAGAAACGTAAATTTTATGAAATGATTTTGCAACATAGAAATGAGCACTATACATCAAAGGGTGCGGCGAAATGTAAGCTTTTCCGGCAGTGATTCCTACTCTGCCACTTTCTAGGTTGCTTTCCAAACCCGCCTCTCTCGCTCATGTGGGTCTTCCCAACGCCTCTAAAAGTCTTTCTATAGGAAGCAGAAGCAGGCAGATCTCTGTGAGTTTGAGGCCAGTCTGGTCTACAGAGCAAGTTCCAGGACAGCTAAGGCTACACAGAGAAACCCTGTCTCAAAAAAAAAAAAAAAAGTCTTTCTATAAACTCCAAATCTACTAGTTTTTCTCACAGAGTCAACCGCTCTTATAGTTAGATAAATAGATACACAAAGAGATAGCAGGGCATGACACTTATTGAATCTTAGCAGAAAAACTCTTGACTTCTACAACAGAATACTTTCAGACAGGAAAATACACAGCTGAGTAGAAATCTTTGCATGCTCAACAGGAGGAGAGTTGGAAGAGAAACTCACAGGGAATACAGGTGTTGACTGCCTCGGGGTTGAAGAAAATGTGATCCAGTAACTAGCACACTCATTCTTGCCTGGTGACTTTATCCTTGCTCAGAAGGGCAACAGAAGACCTTCAATAGGGAGCCCACTTATGTATCAGTTAATCTACAGTCAAGGATTCAACTTCTGCTTCCTGGTTCTGTCCCAAAAGAGAAAGGGAAACCCCTCCCACCAAAAAAAAAATCATCCTTCTCAGTTCTCAATTTCCCATTTCCTAAATTACAGAAGATCTGGTCCCTCTCACGTTGCTCCTACTCTTCCAGGCCTCCAGCTACTTCTCCTCTGGAGCAGCCCTTTCCCTGGACCAGAACAGCTTGGCTTCTCCGGCTCTGGCTCCTGCTCTTCTCCTGCCTTTTCCTCCAGTATCTCCAGTCAATCTTATATCTTGACGTCTACGTGAAACAGATTTTAAACTGAGGAGTTCCTAGGTCTCCTTCTAAGACAGTCTTCCTTCCTCATTCCACATTCATTTGAACACTCCTAAAACATCCGTCTGCTATCAGCAAATTGACTGTTCCTTCCAGTATCTCTGGCCTAGGCTTCTTTTTAGAGTTCCAGAATCATTTACCCGATTGATTTCCTGGTATATCTACTTGTACTTCTTAGACACCTCAGATTCAGTGTGACCACAGTAGCCTTCTGAACACCCTGCTAAGCCCCCACTCCTCACAGTATCCCTTGCTTCTCGCCTGCTCAAGGCGGAATGCTGGGAATCACACCACACATATCCCTTCTCCTGTAGTCTATTTCAACGAGGTCTTCTCTTCAGCATCTGAAACGCCTCCCAGCCACACTTTACTCTCTCTATCTTGCCCAACTCCATACCAGATAACATATACCTTGAAATTGATCCTCAGTCTGGCTTCCCTTCAGCCATTCTCCACAGTCCAGCCTGATCAATCTTCCTAACCTATAAACCTGAGTCACCCCCGCAACTGCACATGAATGAGAATGTACACACAAAGAGACACAGAGATAGACAGACAGACAGAAGGAAAGACAAGACAGTCAGAAGGACAGGCAGAGAGAAGGATGGATGAATAGACAGACAGACAGACACGCACGCGCGCGCACACACACACACACACACACACACACACACACACACACAATTTTCAATTATTGGTATTTGCCCTGAGTTTTAAAACAAACTAAACGTAGCAGTCCCTGCCCCCGCATATGGCTATCAGGTTTCAGCTTCACCTGTCTCCCATGTCTTTGTTCTAACCTTCCTGTCACTTCTTTTGCAAAGTTCTCGTCATCATCATGAGCTGGGATGAATGAATGATACCTGTCTCCCATACTACATTGCTAGTGTGGTCCAAGATTATGTTTGTGTCATGACCTCTCCCTAGTGCCTCGCAGACTGCCCGACCCAGCTCAGGCATCTCACAAACACTTTTCCCTTATGGGATGATCCAGGATATTTTATACTGGCGTTTCTCTAAATCCTGCACGTATCTGCCTGAATTTTTATATTTAAAGTGATCATAATTAAGAGTTATTGACTGAACTACAGGAGAGAAAATAATTAGAGTAAGTTATCTCTGATCTCTCATAGGCTGGAAAAAAATAAAGGAATGAATCACTTAATGAAAACCTACAAATTGAAAACACTTCAATATCATGACCTGAAGGCATGAGAGAAAGGTTTTTAATAGTGTTCTCAGGTTAAGAGAGACTATCTTACAGGGTGGATGCCTCATGAGATTTCCGCCTTCTGTGTTAGAATATCTATTGGTATCCTTGTTCAGGACTTTTTAGGCAGCCATGTTGACAAGGCAAGCCAGGGGTGTGTCTTCCCTGACATTTCTAGGAGACACAGTCTTACAGCAAACTCCCCATTCCTGTGCTTCTTACAGTCTTTGTGCCTCCTCTCCCACAATGAGGCTTCCATCCTAGACAAAGTCAGACAACTCAGGAATTCTGAGTGGGAGAAATAGTCCTCCTTAGGGAACACCTCTGGTTATTCAATACCAAGTGGTCAGTCCTGAAGTTATATACTAATAAGTAACACTAACATTATGTGGGCTGGAGAAGGATGTATTTTATATTTATAATATATTTTAAATGATAAAATACATCTGTTAATATAATATGTATTAAAGGAAAACAAACCACAAATTTGAAAGAGAAAGTGAGGGAGTACTTGAGAAAAAGTAGAGGGAAGAAAGGGAAGGGGAAGTGATGTAATTATATTTTAATTTCAAAAATTAAAAACTGGATTAATTAAAAAACATGAGATTAAATATTTTAAAAATTATAAGCCAGGTATAATGTCACATGGCTATAATCCCAGCAATCAGAAGACTGAGGTAGGAGGATTTCCGTGAGTTCAAAGCAAGACATACGTAGAAAAGTCTGTCTCATTAAAATAAAATATAACCATATATAGCAGAATAGTTCATTGAAGGATCAATTTGGACAAAAGATGAGGAAATGTACATTTAGTGTGCGTAGAGGGGATGAATTTGAAGTAAAAACAGGTAGTAAAAAACATATATAAATTCAAGAAATTGCTAAATGACATCTCTTAATAGATACAAGGGTAGATTTTGCATTATCGGTGGCTTATAAATGTTTAGTCATTAATATCCATTTTGTACTCTCCATTTCAGAAAATGATGGCATTATATTCTTTTCTTTTACAAAGCACAGATGAGGTTTGTAGACAACCAACACATTTAAACAAGATACAGTATTTGCCTAAAGAAAACATTTAATGTGACTGCTTTGATCCACAAACACAAACCAGTAAGCGAATATCTGATAAAACTGAAAGTCAGAATTCATACAAGAAAATGCTGTAGGCAAGAACATTGACTTTTCCAAGAATATATGGATTTTAGATTTTGCTTGGCAGAGTCAATACTAGCAAAGCTTCCAGCAGGTGGCGCTCTGAACCAATTAATGAGAAACTGGTTCTGGGCTCAGCAGCTTTTAAAAAATAAAATCCTTCCCTTTAGTGACATATGAATTCTGAACACATACTCCGGAAATGAGAAGTCCACACCCTGTATAACACACACCACACACACACACACACACACACACACACACACACACACACACACACACACACACACACACACATATATATATATATATATATATATATATATATGTAAAGGTGTGCAGACTGAAAGTAATTCTAAAAGCCAGTCTGTCTTCTCCTACTGGGCTCTGAGCACTGCCTAGTAAATATTCTAGTACTCAGCTGTATCATCCTCTCACACTAAATAATAGTCTATTTTCTGTGCCTTTTTCAAACATTAAACACCTTCTCCTCTGGGTTCTTCACTCATGACCTGCCTTCTTACTATGAACAAAGGGGGCAGGAACAGCCATAGGGGCTGCCACCCTCCATGCATGGGCAGATGTTATCTTCTCATCTCGCATGCAAATCCACACGCTCCCTTTTCCCTCCCAACAGCAGCCCAAGGAGCTGGCCCTTCAGCTACCCAAAGTCATGCCTTTATTGGTGCTCCTCTGATGGCTGATCCTCGGGAAATAGGTGCTCCTCTGTAAATGAGCGATCCTCTTTAAAATAGGTGCTCTCCTGGTGGAGTGATCCCCTATAAAATGGGTGCTCCTCCCACGCAATTGGAAACCTGGGCAGCCATGTGCTGTTTAATTTCTCTCTCTTGAACTCTACTTCTCCATGATTTTATTTATAATGCTTAAGAAATTTCCTTTTCTCTCCTACTAAAATACAAATGAAAGAAGTGGAGCCGTATACATAACACTTTGGCCATGAGCTCATCCTTGTTAAAACGTAATTAGTGATGAGCTGGAGATGGGGCTCGGGGTGAGAGCGCTTGTCTAGCTTCATAGATGACAAATAGATAAGTTTGAAATCCAGTGGTAGGTATTGTGAGATTTACAATGCTTTTCTAGCTATGTTATCTATTAAGGGCAAAGTCCCAGGATACACGGTTACAAACAAGCAAGCGTCCTCAGACGCCTCCCTTTTTAGCTCAACCTTTCTAACACCTAACAGTCAAACCTTCAAGAGCTTACTGTATGCACGCATGAATGCATGGGCTTGATTTCTTCCCCTCTACTGCCTCTGCTGTCCCTTCCAATCTCATTTTTACCTCCTGCTCCACTGCATCTGAATATCGGCCATCAAGGACCTCCAAGTCACTTTGATGGACATGTTTTCATTATCGTTGAGTCAACTTCTCAGTAACATGCGACACTCAGCAATATCACATCTTCAGCCTTCCCTTCCACTGCTCCAGCCATGGTAATGTCCCTTCCCTCTTGGCTTCTTTTTCTTGCCAGTCTTTCTCTAATGCCTCTCTACCCTGTCATTCCACGCTGCAGCTTCCTCAGTCATAAGTCCTTCCTCCATAGAGAAGTGTGACATTTCCCCTTAGCTATCTCAGAAGTGCCTCAGAAACAAGGGCTCTGAATTAAACTCTTTCCTCCCTTGTATCTCTTTCCTTCGTTAGATTAGAAAGCAGTACACAGGTAATAAGGCAGGAGCCTACTTGTCGGCTCCTACCCCTCTATGCCATTTCCAAAACATGAACAATTGCAATCTCGCTTCGAAGCTACAACTAGGTCACCTGAGTCTCTTTGTAGCCACTATTAGCTGTTAATTTAATCCAACTCAACCTGGATTTTGCAGCTTCTGGTGGAATCATCTACTGTGTTCCCAGCATGGTTTCTGGTGGTTGTCTGTCCTGTTCTCTCAGCAATCTCAGCAATATCGGAGAAGTAGTTGCAAAATGCAAAACTGATCTTGCTAATCTCTAGCACTGAGCATTGTTCTCTGAAGTTGTTCTTTTTTTTTATTGAGATTAAAGGGTCAAATGTCTTCGAGGAACCACAGGACCCTTCAAGGTTTTGTTCTTGATTCTCCACCAGCTTTATACCAAACCTCCTTCTTCCTTAGGCATCATAGTCAAATAATTTTCCATTCCTTTACACCGGACATTTTCGCTCCTACCATAGGACCTCAGTATGTGCTATCGCTCTATCGAGAAAGCTTTTTCTTCATCATTAGCTTCGCCAATGCCTGCTCACCACTTAGATTCGAGTCAAGGCATCCCGGAAGCTTTTGCATGGCCTCTAAAAGAGTTCACATCCCCTCTACACACACACAGCCTCTCTGGCCCCACAGAGATCTTCTACATTCACAGTTCACAGCTTGAATTCTGCATGGAGACATGGGAAAGATATCATTTGGTTTATCATTGTACCTGGGCTTGGTGTTTTCGCACATAGTGCATACTAAATTAATATTTAGTGCATATCAAATTAATATTAATTTATGAATAAATGAATTGCTGTTTGTTTATATGAACGTGTGGGGTTTTTGCCACCTAGCCTGTATCTAGACTCTTTTCTCTTTCGTCTCTAAGTAGGTGCTCAGGGACCCCCAAACTCATTTTAATATTAATATAACTGTGCTTTTATAAGTCATGCATTCCAGGAAATGTTAGGAGGCATGCCAGGTATCTTTCCTACGCCAAGATTTGAGATCAAATGCTAGTTGCTGGACCTCAAAAGGACAGATAAAATCAAGGAGACCTCAGATCTGTACTAAATTATCACAGAAGTCTAAGACTTCAGAAAAATGTGCTCGACACAGGTCCCTTTAGGACCTGCTGCCTGAAACCTGGGAGTGAGCAACCGCTCTCTTCTTCCATTAGACACAGATTTAAGTAAAAAATTAAAAAGCTCCGTTAGAAGTTTGTATATAGCTGGAAAAAGAAAAAAAAACCCTTTCATGTTTGCTCAAAATAAATTTAACTGGTTCTAAATTGTCTGCTATTTTAGGTGGTACATTTCCTGAAAAGTGGTCTGTAGAGGCAGCCAAAGGAAGACAAGATTATTAGGGGTTGTTAGCGGCTCCCAGCAGATACGGAACTGAACGTCTGACTGAGCTGAATCCATGGCAGGGAATTCTCCAGAAAGGTCCCTGACCAGTAATGGAACCATCAACTCCTAGTCCCCTGCCACCTCCCCAGGCATTTGCTTTTAGCCTAATTCCATGTCTCAAGATACCTACTTACTTCTGTCGGCAGACATACCTACCCTTCCACCTCACTTTGAAGCCCTGCCTGATACCCTGAGAAGGCTTTGCATGACCTTCACCACAAAGCCTAGGAGACCCAGCTTCCAGGGCCAGCCCCAGGACTGCTCTACTGTACCTCCGCTTGCACTGCTGGAGAGAAATTCGGGGAGAAAATGTTCTTGGAATAGAATGACTATTTAAAATGTGTTGGATACTTCTTTATGTCTACCTGAACTGAACTAAGCAAAAACATTTTCAAGAGCCAGGTTCTTGATCCCGGCTAAATCCCTCAAACCCCCAATATACACAAGCTGAAGATTGGTTGAAAGAACACCCCATAAGCAAAAGATAAATGATTGTATGGGGGCCTTTATAGTGAAGCCAAGTATCTGAACAGACATGTTTTACCTTATTCCTGTCTTTTGCACAGGTCATTTATTAAGTGAGCGAATCAAGGCTCAGAGAGCTCTAGTGTGTGATCCCAGGGAAGTAGCAAACCTTCAGATCCAGACCCAGTTCAGTGCTGCAACTACTACACTCATGGTTTCCAATTCACCTTAATGCTCCAGGTCTTGTCATTTTAGGATCTCAGGATTTATCACAGAAAAGTGTCTTCATCACAGGAAAAAAGTTTTTGTTTCATTTTAAGACCTAACCAGACTCTAAGGAAAGAATAGAGAAGCTAAAGGGATCCTATCTGATTGTAATTTCAGGACTACCAAAGGCAAAGGCACAAGACTGCTTTAGTAATAAACAACCCTTTGCTATTAGTTTTAAATACAATACAATAACGTGAATATTTTCTCTTGTAAGTGACAATTATTGGATGCCCCAGTGCCTTACTCTGCTCCCTCTGCGAGACTATGGGCCCAGCAGACCTGTGGGCCTGCCTGCATCTCAAACCACGTCTATCCTCTATCAACAGCCAAAATCAACCTTTTAACTTGCTGACCCATTTCTCTGTGGAAACACACCAATGTGGCCCACACATCACTAGCCCATGGCTCTTTGTCAGTATTTGTCCCAGGCTCTGGAATTGGCCCCTCAAAAGCAATTTGAAAATTTGATAGAGTACTTTCTGTTATCATGAGGAAGAGGGAACCACAACTAATCGTAGAGAAAATGAATACCTGAGAACTTTCCTCTTGCCATGGTCAGGAGTATCTCACACAAAGCCTTTCCCCGGTCAGGTACTTCTCTTTAATGACCTATTAAAAGCTTTTTGCTTGATATCTGAACCTAAAGAACCTAACTTGCTTTTATACATAAAGACCTTGTTTTCTTTATGGTTTCAGGCATGTCCAAACTGCAGCCTATTGACTTCTTGCATCCAGGATAGCTACAAATACAGTCCAATGCAAAAACATAAACTTACTTAAGTTATTAATATTTTTTTTCATAATTTTATTTTGCTTGTGGAATTCAACCACATAGTCCTAGAGATAAAAAATCTGTGGTTAACAACATCTTGTTACATTGACAAAAGACTGAGTATGCCTAGAAGCATTTTAAATTTCCAAGAATTGACATTACCTTGTGCTATTAACTTTGAAACAAAATAGCACTTCATTTGGTAAAATGCACTAAGAAAAGGTGTTCCTTGCCCTGGGGAATCACCAGTGTTGGGGATCATGCTTCCCATATCTAAGCCAGCCATCAGCACGTCACCACTGATTTGCCTATGTAGCTGATGCGTTCAGGGAGATGCTGCTCCATTACGGACAAATATTGCAACTGTGGCCTTCACATATGAAAACAATGTTACAGGTTCATCTCCTTTTTATTTTATATGCTACAATTATTAGGACATTCCATGGGTTTGTTATAGCTACCTGAGTAAGAAGGTTATATTACCACTAAACTATAATTTAATCATAAGAATAGGAAGGCTTTATTGCCTGTAAATTTTATATTAGGAGAGTAGGGGAGATGTGAGAAAATATTGTATTTAACTAGCTTGAGTTAGTGTGGCATCATTTAGTAACATTCCCACTCTTAATGGATACACATACACACACACACACACACACCACCCCCATACATAGATATAGATATAGATATAGATATAGATATAGATATAGATATAGATATAGATATAGATATAGATATAGATATAGATACCTCCATCACACCACACCATTTGGACTTTCCACTCAAACTGGACCCTACCTAACATGTCTTATTCTTACCACCTCTTTGTGCAAAGTTTCTAAGTTCTGAATCTCATCTTCTCCTTCTTCAATCAAATACTTACTCAGATATCACCCCCTCCAAGAGGTCCCCCAGAATCACCACTCTTCATACCATTCTTTACCCTCTCTTCCCTAAAATTCCTTCACAGCATCTACACTTATCTTGCCTCGAATTCCATGGCAATATTTGTTTACCTATCATTTGTCTTATCATAAGATTATACATCTACAGGAGATGTGGGGGCTTCTGTGTTGGGAATGATGGGAATGATGCAAAGCGGATATTTGAAAAATGCTATTGAGGGGATGAATAAATGCATGAAGATACTGTCCATGTTCCAGCTCCCTGGGAGCTAAGAGGAATCACTTTCTTGCTCCTGTCTTCATAATTCACAGCCAGTCTAAATCAGCATTAATTCTTTCAAATATATCCATCAAATGCCCAGCATATTTCAGGCACTGAGAATACAGTAATAAATAAGACAGATCTACCCACATACTTTGCAATTAATAATCAGCTCTAGTACCGCTAAAGCATTTGAACCACACAGAGTAGTGACTTTATTAAAAAAAATCTGTTTCTGTTTTGTATTTTGAAATTCAGTGGTTAGAATATTCATAAGCTAGAAATTTTCTCTCATGTAGTAAGAGGAAAATTGTCAACACAGAAGAATTTTTAATTGGTGTTAAAAAAAATGACGTCCTTCAAGTTCCCAAAACATCACCCCTCAGGGGTGGACAGATAGAGCCAAAAGCTAAGTGAGGTTTAAGTATATGGAAACTTCTATATCCTTTAAATAAAGAGACTAGACAATGTCTCCACCTAGCTAGCTAAGAAGAAAAGTCCCCTTATTTGAGGCACAGAGGGATCATTGTCTTCAGAAAGACCCTCCCGATAGGAACATCCTGTTAGTGTTTTTTCCTAGGTGTCCCAAATTAGCCCCAGTGTCAGATGACAGCAAGCAGAAGTGATGACTTAGACCTTCGCACACCATCAGTCTGTGACCAGGCAGCTTTCCCACACCATCAGTCTGTGACCAGGGAGCTTTCCCATGTGTGCAGCTTCAGTGGGGGAGACTGTAAACAAACAGAGGCTTCATATTTGCACAGAGATACACAGTGGACTTTCTGGTTGATTTCCATATTTGTAGGAAAGATCATATAACCTTGTCTCTATAAATAAGCAAAATAAAGTTCAGAAAGTAGCTGTGACTTATGCTCAGGTCCTCAGATTCCAATTAGAAAACAGTGAGGAAGGCTCAAGTTAGGCCAAGGGAATAGAACTTGACCAAAGGATCTGGTCAAATCACATCATGGTCAAATATGATTAAACTCCAAAGCAAAGCCTGCTTAGGTACACATGCCTTCCATGATTTCACTCTTATATTTGGTCCTTATGATTTCATGGCATCCAACTATTAATCTTGTGACTTTTCTAGACATGAGAATCTTACAGTGCTGCTGAGTGAACCTACGTCCTTGCTCTGACATTTGACAGCTCACATGGAAAGAGCCTCCTTCCACCCTCTGAACTTTTATGGTTGCCAGCCAGGGATATGAGATGGGAAACGAGAAAGATATATGTGAGATTGAGACTGTGGTTGGAAAATATGACTCATCCCTTCCTTAAACTCCCTCCACTTCCTCATACCCCTTTCTTCACATACACTAATATTTTCTTTCAGCTTAGAGTTCAAAACAAATGAGAAATAATATGTCAATTAAAAAAAACAAATAAAAGTTCCATGATGGGATTTGCGGGGACTGTCTGGCCTCAACTTTGAACCCAAAGGACTGATGTGTTACATATGACTGGCATTCTGTAAGAGAACTCAGAAAGGTGGGGTTATGTTGACTCTAACTACAGGAATCTTCAGTCCCTTTAAAATATGGCTGCTTCAAAAGATGGACATTAGTTTCAACTCCCTGCAAATCTGCCCATTTCAGAGAAGAAAGCACCCACATCCATCCACAGTTGGATTCTGTGTTATCAGTTCCTCAACCCTTAACATGGTTTGTTTATGTCCAAATATGCACCCTCCTTCCTCCTGCCCCAGCATCCTCAGAGTGCAGCTGAATGACTGTGTCCTCTGGTCTCCTTCCCAACAAGTCCCACGTGGGAGAGATGCTGACTTTCGCCAGGAGGCGAAGGAAGGTATCTTCTCAAGTTTCTCAGGATCACCTGAGGTGGAGGTCAGTTCTTGGCAAGGGCAGCGCCATCTAGACCAGCAGCAAATGTGCAAGGCAGGGAGCCAGGCCAGCTCCAAACAGAAAGCCCAGTCAGTTCAGTCAGTTCAGGCTCCCAGTCTCGTTGAATGCAGCCTGTCAAATGAGACCCAGAAAGCTGGCAGAAGCTAATGAGGGATGCCAGGGGTGAGAAAACAATTTGTTGGAAATTGCAGAAATGACATTCACATACATATAGGTAAAGCACAACAAACTTCACATTAAAGCACACTTAAGGGAGACCTTTAACGTCCCGGGGACAAGCTCAGCCGACTTGCTCCTGGCAATTAGTTGGGTGTTTTGTAGTTTATTCCACAGAGACAAAGATCAGAACATGATTACATTTCACCTTACAGATGGATATGTGAATGATGAGCCGTGGCATCCCAAGTGCTAAGAATGCAAAAGCATAGCTGACAAAGAGTGTGAGAAATTACCCTCCGTATGAACCCAGCTGTCCCCTGACCCTGAAAGGAGCTCTTTGGTCAAGATGGATATTTTCTTAGAGAACAATTGGCCATTTCCTCTTTGCATGTGGGTCAGTCTGCCCCCAGTATTCTGAGAGAGAGAGAGAGAGAGAGAGAGAGAGAGAGAGAGAGAGAGAGAGAGAGAGAGAGAACCACGAGAACCACAGTGGTTATAAAAAACCTGTGACCAGGCATCTTAGTTGTTTTGTGTCTATTATATTATGGTCAGGCAAAAGAGTGTATCAGCTGAGAAGAAAGATACAGCAGACATTCAAGCCTCCACCACGTGATGAAAGTCAGCTAGGGAAGCAGGAAGAAGGAATGAAGATGGAGGGAGGCAAAGGGAGGAGAAGGGCTAAGATTCCCAAGTAAAAGACTTCTGCTTCTCTCCTCAGAGCCTCTAGGGAGGAATAAATATAATTACCAACCTAGCATGACAGCATTCAAAACAAAAGAGGCACGTGCCAGGCGATCATCTCTGCCGGGACTCGAACCCGGAACCTCTGGATTAGAAGTCCAGCGCGCTCGTCCATTGCGCCACAGAGACCTCACCACACACACAGCATCAGCACCAGAACTGAAAAAGCACATACCTTCTGCATCACCGAGCCATCTCAGCATCCTGCTCTCTGAGCGGTGGGGGGGACAGGGACAGCTGGAAAATCTGGAGTGGAGATCCACCAGCCGGCTCCATCAAAGCTTTTCTCAATATTGTGGGTCTTAGGTTCCTCAGAGGATTGGAAGAATGTGACAGCAGTCATTTTCTAAGTCCCAGGATCCCTAAAAGATCGGAACAGAACAGGAGTCTTTGCTCGCCATTGCACTCCATCCCTAAGGGAGGATAACGGGAAAGTCTCTCTATTCTCATGCTAATGAAGCAGGGTACACCCAGCCTCGCGGAGAAGGCAGAAGCCATCTCTACTTCCACCCCCATTTCCTCACTGTGGTTTCATCCTGGTCCAGATATTCTCAGGCAAGGGCTGGGGAAAGCAGAGGGATTCGGGAAAACCCCGATTCCAGAAACAAAGACTCCTACTGCTATATAAAATCACCATGAGCAGCATCGGAGAAAGTCAGGGGAGTCAGGCAAGGGGAGACTGGATCCTTTCTTGCCCTTAGCTTTAAGAACTGTTTGTGTCAAGCTCAGAGAAGAGGTCCGGGAATCTGATATGATGTTTCTTCAGCATCCTCGCTGAAACTGAGAATGAAGAGGGGAGATGGAGTCAGAAAAGTATATCTCTGTGAGAGTAAGAGTGTACATCCCTATGTAGACTTGTGTGCATGTGTGTGTGTGTGTGTGTGTGTGTGTGTGTGTGTGTGTGTGCAAACAGGAAAGGGTGGAAGGTGAAAGTGACAGTTCTTTGATGAATTACAGGTAGCTGTCACACAGCCCTCCCTAAATCCATTTGTCCCTTCCCCAAACCTTCTCTAGCTCCAACTCTTTCCAGTCTTTACTCCCTAATTTAAGCAGGAAAGATTTCTCAGCTGTCTGGGCTTGCTTGAGGCATTCCAGTATGATTAAATTGACCAGCCCTGGGTAACCATATGTAAAGACCCAGCTCGGATCCAAGAAAATGCTTCCTATTTTTAAAAAGCCTCCTGGAGAAGACAATTCCATCAGCATCACTGCTGTTTATAACTTCCACTGTGCCAGTTCTTCTGCGTGTCTAATCCAAGTCCTTTCTACATCATCATCTGCTTATTTCCTCCTATTCAAGCGCATTGGGGTGATTAGTCTCTGTACTCCCAATGACAAGGCACTGATTGGAGACTTGATGCCACATTCATCATCCTACTGAACCCTAAAAAGGTTACACTAAAATCAGAATCAATGTAGAACATCCCCCCTCACCCCGAGCCCCTCTGCTGCACTGTGTGTTTCAACAACCCTGGCTCTGAGCACTGCCTGCAGACTCCAAACACACCTGAAGATAATCCTAACCTATAAGACCAGATGATGACAAGAAATGAAAGAGATGCCCAGCTTGGGAGAACTCAAGCGTCCTCGAACGCCAGCTGGGCATCAGTGTAAGCAGATGAGCCTTTCTCTACCCAAAAGCAGCAGTTTCCCCAGCCATGCCTGTGTCCAGGAAGTACCTGGAGACAGACATTTAGAACGGTGCAGCTGACTGTATGTCACCAGCCTCAAACAAAGAGGTGAGAATGGGTTTTTCTTCACACATGATCCTAGACAGTTTCAAGACTCTGGTCCTCAAAGCGGAACAGCAGCCAGAGAGTGTTTCCTCTGAGTGGCTGCCAAGGTCAAGGGACAGTACATGAAGCCTCTGTGTCTGTAAGGGGAGGCCCAAAATTACAGGACAGTGCCAGCCACTCTAAAGAGAATGTGAAGCAAGGAAGCTCTCATGATGCTGCCAGTCTTGATGTAATACACACACACACACACACACACACACACACACACACACAGAGAGAGAGAGAGAGAGAGAGAGAGAGAGAGGAACAATTTCTGCTCTTCACAAAGATTATATCCTATACTCACAGAGTTTATCACCTCCAAATTCTACCCAGTGCATGCTGACATCTTAGATTACATGTTCTTCTAAACTCAAAGGCTCACCCCTCTCTGGGAGCCTTATCCATTGCATACAATATTCTCACCTAGTACAGGGAATACAGTGGGAAAGATTCTGCTGGCAAATCCCAAAGGAGAAATGACTCTAAAAGATGGAGAGGAGGAAAAGAGGACACAATCTCTTGCCCATCAAATAAGATGCCAAACAGGAATCTCCTGATCTACACGAAGAACTTAATCCTAGAAGGACAAAGTCCCAACTTCAGTAGTGGACTGGGAAGCCTGTATGCTTAGAGCTGCTGAGAAAATCAGTTAACTTCTCACAAGGCAGCAACTCATGAGGTTGCTAAAGAGTAACTGAGGTCTCGTGGTGCCGACCCTTCTGCTACTCCGCATGTTACAATCCTCAGATCTGACACCTGGGTCACTTTATTCTCTTTGAAGACTTCCTTTCAACTTCCCTGTGCTGCCCCACAGAAATCTCATTTCAGGAAAAATACACACCTGCTGCCCGCAAGTCTTTGCAGCAGTCCTTGTCTGTGTCAACAAAAAATGTTCTAGATATTACTTCTTTGACATCTCTCATTTTGCCTTATCATCTATAAATCAACCCAAGCTTAGTGCTGTGAATAATGTCTCATAACTAGATTTCAATTTAAAAATAAGAAGAATCAAATAAAGCTGTGACTTTACAGAGAACAGAATGATGAGGTTAAGTCACTCAGAATGATTGACTACGGTATATATTTTTTTCTTCTATCAAACCAGATACATATCATCCGTGTTTATGTAAACCCTTAAAAAGATAAGTGCATTCCTTTTCCAATTAAAACAAAAGTGCACCAATTTAATTCTCCAAAGATCTATGACTCAAACATTACTCATGCTTCTAATTAGGTGGCTCTCTGTGACCCTGCAGGCAAACTGGGGATGCTCATACGTTACTTCATTCATAAAGTGTTGCTGGGATATGCAGAATAAATGCCAAAAATATAATTTTCCCTTTGATCCAGATGTGAATCCCATATCCTACCGTGGTCTTACAGCTTTCCAAAAGATGGCTCTCCTAACTGGTCCATGTTTTTCAGGCCAAGGGATACGAGTGGTACAACAAAGCAGTGGAAGAGCTACCTAGTTGGCAGAGCCCCCTTAGATGCTATACTTTCATCTCAGTTGCTATAACAACTCCATGCCTTACTGTTCACATCTATTGTTGGCACACCCTATCTGACTTTTGTCTGCCATCTTCTCAAGTGCCTACACATTATCAGCCCCTTCTCACTATCTTACCCTAAGGAGTCAGTCTACTTCATTTCTTCTATGAGCATCTCCCCAGAAGGCTAAAAACAGGAGAAATGTTTTGCAGCATTAGGCCAATAGTACAAGACCTGCTCTGTAGAACTCTGAACTCACAGATGTTCAGTTTGTAACTCCCATATGCTTAAAAGAAGGTTGGCATGGGCAGATTTGCAACAAAGCATCCCTTCATCCTTTTTCAGGTATTTCAGCCGTCTGGAATCACCCTATACCCACCTATCTATTTCTCTTGTGCAACTTAATGAAGTGCATGTGACCTTTGGCTTCCTTCTTCCTCTTTTCTGAGGCTGTGGATTTGGCTATCTATCACTTGAACCTTCTCCAGCTGTCTTGGTTAGGGTTTCTATGGCTACAACAAAACACCATGACCAAAAAGTGAATTGAGGAGGAGAAGGCTTATTTGGCTTACACTTCAAAATTGCTGTTCGTCACTGAAGGAAGTCAGGACAGTAATTCAAACAGAGCAGGACCCTGGAGGCAGGAGCTGATGCCATACCTGGGCAGGGGAGCTGCTTCCTGGTTTTCTTCCCAGGGCTTGCTCAGTCCACCTTCTTATAGAATCAAAAGATGCTCAAGCATACTACAAGGACATTTGCTCATCTATGTTTATAACAGCATTATTCATAATAGCCAAAAGCTGAGAACAACCTAGATGCCCCCTCAACTGAAGAATGGATAAGGAAAATTTGGTGCATTTATGCAATGGAGTACTACAAAGCAGAAAAAATAATCATAACATCTTGAAATTTGCAGATAAATGGATGGAACTAGAAAAAAGCATCCTGAGTTAGGTAGCCCAGACCCAGAAAGACAAATATAGTAATAAGCAAATATTAGACAGAAAACAAAGGATAACCAGCCTGCAGTCTATAACCCCAGAGAACATAGACAACAAACAGTACCCTAAGAGAGACATGGATTCATTTAGGAAAGAGAAAAAGACAAGATCTCTGAGTAAATTGGAGGGCAGGGGTCATGAGGGCAAGAGAAAGGTAGAAGAGGAGAGAGGAGGAAGAAAGGGGAGTGGGAAAATGTGCAATTCAACAAAAATTTTAAAAAAGAAAGAACCAAGGACCAGCAGCCCAAAAATACTACCACCCACCATAGGCTGAGCCCTCCCCTATTTGATCACAAAATGAGAAAATGCATTACAGATGGATCTCATGGAGGCATTTTCTCAACTGAGGCTCCTTCCTCTGATGGCTCTAGCTTGTGTTAAGTTGATTTATAAAACCAGCCAGTACATTAACCTGTTCATATCCGCTGGGATTAAATAGATAACCCACATAATAATTAAACCCGAGAATCAAACTATAAAAAGACAAATGCAAGCCAGAGAGTGATGGCGCACGCCTTTAATCCCTACACTCGGGAGGCAGAGACAAGTGGATCTCTGTGAGTTCCAGGCCATCCTGGTCTCCAAGAGCTAGTTCCATGACAGGTTCCAAAGCTACATAGAGAAGCCCTGTCTCAGAAAACAAAACAAAACAAAAACAAGAAAAAAAAAACAAAAAAAATAACAAAAAGAAATACAGAGCCAAATACCCCTTTAGCTACTGTGTTCAACTCTCAGAAGCCATTAACAGTCTAAGGCTGCCTGATCAACTTGCAGAGGAGACTGTCTAGACCTTCCCCAACACAGTCCCAGAACCTACATATCTCAAAACTGTATGGAATCTCAAAAGCCACTGACATTTGGAATTGAATACATATAATGTGGCCTGTCCTCCAAACACAGGCTGAGGAAGCTGGAAGGAGAATCTTCCTCCCCTGGGCACCTTTCTCCTATTCTGTCAGCCTTCTCCAGAAAACCATCTGGAGACCACTTTATAGTATTTCCCTAAGCATATGAAGTACAAGGAAACTGTCCATACTTTAAAATTAGAAGGACTATGGCTGTCAAATCCACCAGATTTTTCTAAAAATTATAGAAGGAAACTCTGCTTCAAACAAACCACCCAGCAAAGTAGTTAATTCCAGGTACTCAGTTGCCAGTTCAACCTCTTTTATCCTTTTTTCAGGTGAGGGCTCTGGATGTATTTGTGCCTTACCAGCTCTACCACCTTCCTATGTGTTCAGGGCCTGAGTCCTGTTACACTGCAGTTCCTTCTTGCTGTCTCTTATCAATTTCTCTTTCTTCCTAAGGATGCATAACCCTTAGTAATTTATCTCTTTAGAATATTCCTTTTTCCTATAACCATACCTCTCTGATTCACACCCCTTCTCCCATCCTGCAGTTGGCATTCCCTAATTATTTCATCACCCAACCACTATGTATAATGTTCAATTTCATGTCACGTCTCCCTCTGTTCTCTTGTGCCGAAGAACCTATCTACTCAAATACTCTTGACACACTCAGTTTCCGCAATTCTCAGAATCTGCTCACTGCCCTTTCCTATCTCTGTCCTTAGTCTAAAGCCCTCTAAGCTTCCCAAATCTCCAAATCCCTCCCCAACCACATCCTACTGCTTGGACCCAGAAATAGCTACTATGGACCCTCTATTCTCAGACCCCTTTTCCCTCCCCTAGATTCACTCCCTGAGACTTTCCTGACCTCCTTATAGTTCTCCTGCTATAGTTCAGCAGCTACCACCTATAATTCTGGATGTCCATCCACCCTGTTCATCCAGTGCCATCTTCTGACACTCCTCCAGAATGACTAACTGCTCCTTACACACTCCTCATGTTTACCTCCTGATACTTTTGCCTCTACCTGGTGTACAAAACGTGCATGTGCTTCTGTTTTCTTTCTTTCTTTTTTTGTCTAGGACTCTGCTAATCCCTATGGTGTTGAGTTGCTACAGATATGGTTTGGCAACCAACCTCCTCAATATTCAGTTACCATGAACTCAAGTCCTTAAAGAAACACACTGTAAGACATAAGTCAATGAACTGGAAGATAGATCCTTAATGACTCAGTAATCTATGGTTACAGGTCATGATATTAAAAACATTGATTTTGATCAATACTTTGACTAAGCCAGGATTTTCATTATTCCCCTGGAAAGATACACACACACACACACATATATATGTGTGTGTGTGTGTATATATATATATATATATATATATATATATATATATATATATATATATTCATTGACATTCAATCCCAAAGGCTAAGCATGTTCTCACTTAAGAAGGTTCTGACTGAAAAATCCCAATAGAATCTATCGGGAGTTATCTTTATATGGTAGTTAGCCATTAAGGCAGTTACTTCAAACAGGTATACCACCACCCCTAATGACTGTCCCTATAAATGTCTGCATTCTCCTGGAGTAATCAACTCATTCCCACAGTCTCAGAGTCTCTCTTTAGAAGGTAAAAGCTGAACACCCAAGTCCTTTCTGAACACTTGCCTATGATTCCAAGAGCTAGTAATGGCAGTGATGGTGATGGTAGTGCTAGCAACGACAAACTTATTTCAAATGCTTTAGCGTGGCTCAACGTCACAACTGTCCCAGATTATGAGAAGGATATTGTCGTGGTCCTTCTACAAAAGAAGCATTTAGATGACAAACTTCAGATAGTGAGCAACAAGTAGCTCTTAAAGCGGTAGAGTTAGGGCCAGCCATGGCATAATGTTCCAATCTGTATCCACCTGGGAGCCTCCGCAGAAGGGTTCTGCTGAGTCACTTGGCCTGGACTAGTGATGTTTTCCTCTGGGAACAGGACAGAAGAACAATGAAGTTCTAGAAGGGGCTCCAGGTTGGGATCAAGGGTTGTAGTGTTTAGAAGTCAGAAGGGGTAGCCTCAGGTAAATAAGCTTGGTTGGTCACCACTTCAGCTGCTAACGCTCTCCCCAGTCACCCTGAATTAACACATGAGAAGCAGACGCCTGGGTGAATGCCCCTGTTCTAGGCATGTGGACGCCTTTGATTGGTCTCCTTTTATCTCACTATAGTGTCTATGAACCTCTCTTGAATCCTCAAGATACTTTCTACACGAAGAACGCGAGAGGCGAAAGAGAGCAGAACAAATGCTTTGCACTGAGTCTCAACTGATGAACCAGGATAATAAAAGGACTAGAAAACATCCTCCTGGAATCACATAGAGTGCAAAATGGAGAAGGATTTTAAGATAACTGAGCCTTTTTCAACCTAATGTATCAGCTTAATTTTTGCCATGTGTTCTTATTACTTCCAGAGACTTTAGGAAAACCTCTTGCTTTGAAGATTAAATTAAAAATTCTAGGTGGGAGAATATGTGTTCTTTATGTGCTGTGTCTCTGTGGTCTATGATATTTGTCACCCTCCCCATCTATAATTACATAGGTTAGTAAACCTGGGCCACAGAAATTAAATGACTTACCTGTTACTATAAAAAATATAGTAACGGTTAGAGTACAGTTGGGAAACTACAGACTCAGCGAGAGCAGCGTTTGAATCCCAGCTCTGCTGTGTGATGACTGGTTCCTTTGTGTACCTAGACAGCCTTCGCTGACACTTAGATTACTCATTTCATCTTACAGATCCACGTAACTAATAATGTCTACACTTTAATATCATGATAAAGAGGCAAAGAGACAGTGAAGCTCTCAGCAGACCGGTGCCTGGCAGCCCAGTCTCTGCAACGAGCAGGTTTCTACAGTTGGGTGTGCTGCCCACTGTCCCTTCTCCTCATCACTCCTCAGTTGACTCCAAGCCAGCTACTGATAAAGCGTCCTCACTGAAGTTACTAATGGCTTCCTAATTGTCAAATTCAATAGTCTCGCTTCACCTTCCTGTAGCATTTCACACTTGTGACCACAGCTTCATTCTTAAAAATATCCATCTGGCTTCAGTGGCACAAGCTCTTATAGCTGGTGTTTCATTTCTCAGCCCTTTCTTCTCACTCTCCTTCACCAGCCCCTCCTTTTCCTTAACTGTCACTTTACCAAAGAGCAGTATTATTAGGACTGCCCGGCAGAATGTTAGTAGAGTTGTTACAATCTTAAATAGGAAAAGAAATGATAGCACAAGATAGGCCATGCCAGGACAAATCAAAGAAAATAGTAGAAGCCATCAAATATTGATTGCATAACGAGGTGTTTTGTTCTGATATACACACAGGTACACATATGCTACCCTCTCACCCATGTAATAAAATATCTGAGACAGTTAAAGAAAGAAAAAATGTTTATATTGGCTCACACTTTTGGAGGTTCCAGTCCAATATCAGGTGGATCTGTTGCTCTCTGGACTCTGGTCGGAGTGCTGAATTTGCTGGCCTGGAGCACATGGCAAAGCAAAACTGTTTACATAAGTCAAGGGGCAAAATGGGAAAGCAGGAGAAGCTGGCATTGGAGTTGCACACAACCCCCAGTGACCCATAGTAGGATCACCCCCTGAAAGTTCTGTGTCCTTCAATCTCAGTAGACCAAACCTTCAGCTCATGATTCTCTGGACACATCCAATATCTGGGCATCACGCATGTACTAGAGCATAATAAAAGTAAACTGACATCTAAGGAGCATGTGTATTCGGTGCATTCTAGAAATGATCACCAAAAATTACTACATTAAAGTGTCTTGGTTCTCTGTTTTTCATATTTTCTCCCTGCATGACCTCAAATGGCACAACAACACACACTATTGACTAAGAACTAGAAACCTCCATATTGATCTACAGGCCAGACAGCTCACATGGAATTAAGCCTGGTGAACACAAGGTACCTTTGGATAGCTGTCCACTGTGACTCATGGGCGTCTCAATTGCAAAGTGCATAAAGCTCAGCTCCATGAATCTGCTCCTCACAATCCATTTAGTTAATGGCAGCAGCATTTCATTCATTAATTACCACCTATTTATTTATTCATTCTACAAATCTACAATTAACTCTATCTGCCAAGATATGTGCTGAATTTTGAAGATAAAAGGATAATGATGATATCACATGTAGTTCTTAAATTAAAAATATTTTCATTCAATATATTTTGTTAATGTTTCCTCCTCCCCCAACTCCTTCTAGATCCTTCCCACATTGTTACCTTCCCAACTTCATGTTTTCTCTTTCCCTCTCTTTCTTCCAAAGGTGGGTGTGGGGAAAACCACAAAAACTAAAATCAAAACAAACAGAAAAACTTTTGTGAAAACAGAAAAGTAAACCAAATCATAAAAAAAGAAAAATGTTGTCCAACTCTACAGATGCATCCAGCATACTAAAAACCCAAAGAGGGCTGAGTCACCGTCAATTCTGAGGATTTTGTATGTTTTCTAGAGCTACAGGCCTAAACTCATGCTTAAAATGAGAACAGCTTTTAACCAGTTATAAAAGCATGTGTGTACATTCGTGCATATGTGCGTGCGTGTGTGTGTGTGTGTGTGTGTGTGTGTGTGTGTGTGCGTGTGTGTGTGTGTGCATGGGCACACGCACATGTTGGGTGGAAGCTCACATGCACTGGTAGAAGCTAAGGAGGAAGGGCACTCTGAACTAACAGCACCAGCAGAATGACAACCAAACACCACCTGTGCAAGAAACTACAGCAAATGAGATACTGGCAAAGTTTATAGGCAGGAAGTGGCAGTGGTTGCCTGCAAAGATCAGGTCATGAGGTTCCCTCAGTGCCCGGTTTTAATATTCTAATCCCTCACCAGATGTGGGAGCAGTGAAGGGTTTTAGGACCAGAGAGCTGTGATATTGTCTACATTTCAGATACATGCCTGTTGTGCAGAGATCATATCCAGAGGGCACAACCAGGGTGCTTCTGTAGGTAAGTTATAATGGAGAGCTAAACCCCAGTAGTAGGACACTTCAGGCAAATTAGGATTTCCCTTGAAGGTAAACGTAATGCATCTTATTTCACTGTCGCCCAGAGAAGAGCTAAAAGTGAACTGTTTTTCAATCTATCCTTCCAACCCCACTTTGTGATATGTAGTGCTAAAGTACTCAAAACTCAATAAGGGAGAAAGATCCAAATGAAAGGGTTAAGTTCCATACTGGCATCCCTGGGTATATGGTGATATTTCCTTTCTAAAATGCCCTTCTCTTCTCCCTACCATACATCTGTCTGAAAAACTGTTCATCGTCCTTGACTCAGCTGAGTCACCTCACTTTCTGCAATATTTCTCTGACTCCCACAACAACCCAAAGCAGATTGGATCACACCCATCTTCACACCATCCCTGCACCCTGTGCATATGGCTATTGGAACCCGGAGCACAGTATATCGCAATTAATTTGTACACGTCTTTCTCCCACCAGATGATGAGCAACTTCAGCTCTTGCTATCCTTGACAGTCGGAGCAGTGCCTAGCACACGTGCCTGGAGTTACTCAATATATGTTCCCTGGGGCCGGGGGGGAGTAGGAACAGACAAACTGATGGAGCAGTTCTCTGCCCGTCCTAGACAATCCCTCACTTATTCATATTTTATAATAAAAGTATTAGATAGAAACTCTTAAAATGAGACCTGAGAATTATATATACATCTAAAAGAAAACTAAACTATACTAAGAGCTAAGAGTTGATCTTTGGGTCCCTACCCCAAACCATTTGATGATGCCCAATATATGTGTGTATCCTTATAAAAAGAGACACAAGAGGGTTGATCTTTTCCTTTACCCTGAAAGGTACAGTAAGAAGGTGGCTATCCTCCCAAAAGTAGAAGACTAGGCCTATGTCAGTACTGTAATCTTAGGATTCCAGGTCTAAAGCCCATGAGAAATAAGTGTCTGATGTTTTGACTACCCAGTCTCTGCTTCTTCGCTACAGCAGCCTGAACCAAGACACGTCTTCTATCCCAAAATACTACACCCCACAAAAAGCTTCTCCTGACTCCAGTATTTCTTTCCATGGTTCAGCATTTTTCAAGACACGCAACTACCAGGGCTGAGAACTGTATCTCATTTCTTCCCCTTTCTTGCTTCTCAAACCACCACCCAATATTCTGTTTCAGGGTCAAGTGCAGGGCTGTTTTAGTTCATCCTCAGATTCCAGTAATCATCATTTGACTGAACTTCTTGGAATAAGCTTTCAAATGTAAAAACTTTAGTCTTTTAGTATACAAACACACTATCATTGCATAAATAGCAAGAATGGGATATAAGCAATCCCCTTGAACACTCAACCCTACTCTCACTAACCTCTGGCATTGTAAATAATAATTTTTCAACTTTAATATGAAGCTGAAGAACAGAAACACTCAGCAAGTGCCTACTGTGTGCCAGGTCCTATTCTAAAAAGAATAATATACTAATACTCAAAACATACAATTCTTAAATGTATGTAGATGACTCTCTCTATTTTTCACATAAAAAACTGAAATGCTAAGATGGTTAAGTTCTGTACTTGGGGTCACAGAATCACTAAGTAGCTATTCATGTACTTAAATGCACATTTACACATACACAAAATTTTGCATATACATGTACACCGCTTTAACCTTTTTGTTCTATTTTGTACAAAAAGATAATCATGTGCATTTCTCTACATTTTAATTGAACAATACATTTTGGATATTTTTCTATAATGGTTCACATAAATTTACCTCATTCTTTATAACGGCAACGTGTTATTACAAAGTACAACATAGCCTTATTTATTTTACCAATTCGCTATTGATGGATTTGAGGTTGTTTTTCATTTCTCACTACTGGAAAATATGATGAGATGCACACCTTTGTACATGAATCATGGCACTCATGTGTGAATAAATCTATACACAATTTGTGGAAACAGCACCTCTGGTATTTCCATTTTTAATTTTGATGCATTCTGCCAAAATATCTCTCAGAAAGCTTTGCAGACTTACATTTTCACTCATAATATATGAAGGTACCTATTTCCCTCCACACTTACCAACACTGTATGTTATCCATCATTTTAATTTTTAGCAGTCTGATGTGTCTCTTTGTTGCTCCTTAACAGCCTTTGTTCCCTTTGGTGCTTTAATTTATATTTTTCAAAATTCAAAAGCAGTTGATCATCTTTTCAGATGATAATTGGACAATTGCATTTTTTCCTGACAATTTCCATTCATAACTTTTGTCCAATTTTCTATTGGCCCATCTGCCTCATTATGGTTACAGTCTGAATAATTTATGTATTGTCAACTTTAACACTTTGGTATATCTCTTCACTCTTTTTTCCACTCTGTAACTTACTTTTGAATTTTGGTGATGTTGTTTAGAAGACTAATTATGTCAGGAACACAACTCAATCCTGTCAATAATTTCCTTTGGAGATTTTGTAAGATTATTTCTCAAGAAGAGCTTCTCAACTTCCAAGAGTAAATGTATTTTTTCACAGTTTAAAAATTTAATGTGCCACGTGTGTTGGCACAAACCTTTAATTCCAGCACTCAGGAGACAAAGGCAGATCCATCTCTTAGCTCCAGCCTGGTCTACAAAGTGAGTTCCAGGACCGCCAGGACCACACAGAGAAACCCTATCTCAGGAGGAAAAAAGAGTATATTTTGTTTATAAAATTTTTCAACATGTCCATCTGTTCTGTGCATGGTATAAAGGAAGTTGATCTGCTCCCACCCCAACTGACAGTTAGCCATTTATTCTACTGCACTCTACAGCCCAATTTTCAGTTAGGAAGTGCGAATATACAAGGAAGACAACCCTTTGCGCCAAGCACTAAATCCACACATTGATTTGAAAGGATGCCATGTCTTCACTGTGTTTTAATGATTAGAATTTTTAAGTAGCTTGGGATAGGTAAAGAAACCGCTTCCTCTTTAATTTCTTATGTCCACCATGATCGTTCCTGTCTTGCTTTGGCAAGGGAAAGTTCAAATCTCCCTGTCAAGTACCAGAAAACATCTTAATGCGGTTTAGCATAGTACAGCACTGAATTTACAAATGAAGATTTAACACATCTTTACGACCCTGAATACAGGATTAATATAGTTAAATACTAATTCACGTCACTAAGTCACGTGACATCCTGCTGCAAAGTCATTCCGATCGATGTCAGACTAGCATTGAAACCCTTCGAGGGCTTGGGATACAACTCAGTGGTAGAGCACTTGCTTAACATTTCTGAGGCTTTGGATCCATTTCCTACATGGTATAAAGATAAAGGGCTCTTCAGTGTCTGGTATTCCAATCTCTCTTTCCTAGTTTTGGTTTAAAAGCTTTCCCAATTAATTTTCCTATATTCTCATTTGCAGCATTTTTCAAACAAACTAGTCTACATGTTCTATTCTAAATAATTCTTCAGTCTCTGGGCTAAATATAGAACACAATTAGAGAGAAAAAAACAGATACATCCTTTTCCATATAACTCACCAACATTTTGTGTCTACCCAAGATCTACTATTAACCCTTACCAAGGCAGGAATGAATATGATTTCTTTACTAATTTGAAGTGGAGGTGCAGGTCATTTTATGATTAAATAACATAAGGTAATAAGGTGTGTGCGTGCGTGTGTTTGTGTGTGTGCGTGCGTGTGTTTGTGTGTGTGTGTGTGTGTGTGTGTTTTAGAATTCCTAGGAGAAAGAACCTTAAATGGGTTTTGAAACAATCCAAACTCAGCATACATCCATGCTGCATACATCTGTGACAGGTGAGGGGCATGGTAGTAAGGGAAGAAAAACGCTAAAGTATCTGAGTTCTTAATAATATAACCAGAGGAAAAGACAAACTGAAAGGGACTTCACATCACATAAAGGCTTACTACTCAGAGGAGCTGAGGCAAGGATTCCTAGATGCTGAGAACACAGTGCATTACAGCAGAGCCACCACACTGAGGGGGCAGAGGATCAGAAATAACGAGGGGTCAGGGTGGCCACACGAGGGAAGCAGAGAGCAGGCTATGTTGCGAGATGCAAGTGGCCTGGGTTAAAGTAAAGACATTGGTTTTGTGAAATCTAGATCCAGGCAACGAGAGTACAAGACAAGAGTCTGTGCAAGGCAAGCACAAAAAAAACAGCCCTCAGGCAGCTGCTCCGAGGTGAAAGAGTCAGAGAGGGAACTAATGAGTATGTGCTCAGTTCCATGCTAGGAATGTTACATGACTGCGCTCACTTAGTAATCTTCACAGTGAAGCTGTAAGATTGGCAGTAATAGAGCCTAATGTTTAGCAAATGAAAAAGACCGTTGACAAACACAACAGCACAACGTGTATTCTAGTCTTGGCTGAGTCTAACCTCAACTGGTGGTTCTCCCTGTGCCGTCTTCTCATCATCCTAAGCTTCTCCTCAAGGCTGGAGCCAGGACCCCCAGAGCTTCCGTGGGGGCAGAACACGCGTTCATGTCTAGGTCTGCACGATACACAGAAAACAATCCCAGACTTCACATGAATTCCGCAGGAGCAATCTGAACACATCTCCATCCCCTCCGTTTCTACTTTACCCAAGGGAGTCTTAAGGAATTCCTGAAACCAGGAAGTCTAGTGAGAAACCTCAGCCGGTCTCCACTGGCAAAGGGATACTAGTCTAGTGGTAGCAAGCCCTTGAACCTTAGTACTTAAAAATATCTTGGGGTCAAAATAGACCACAAGTGGTTATGCATCAGGGGGAGGGGGATGCTTAAAAGATCAGGAATGCAAAAAATAAATGTTAGAAGCTCTGGAACAGCATCTCATGCTCAACTCACAGTCACCAGTCTTGGCCTTCCTAACCTACCGTGGCCTATCCTGAACCCAACTAACAAAGAGAAAGAGATTAGAGAAGAGATGCAGGAATGATAAAGGAACTAGCAGAAGGTTATGAATTGGGGCACTTCTTCTGATGAACAAGAGGCCATAGGCCAATTTAATAACGGTCTAAACCCTCTAGAGGGACGTTATATAGTGGTCAGAAAAAAGAATGAGACATCCTCTCTTACCAGGAACCAGAGGGAAGAGCCTCAAACAGCAGGCAGAGTTTTGCCTTGGACCAAAGACAAAGGTCCTTGAGGATAAAAGCAAATGCTTCTTCAAATGTGACAGTTTTAAGGGAGTACAATCTATTCGTTGCATCTATTCAACAGGGTTTACCAGCGTGCTCTAGATATGGGTGTTACACACAGCATCTTCTAGTTTTTGGCAATACAGCTCTAAACAAAATTGACAAGGTTTCCTTCCCTTTGGAACTTACACTTGACTCTGAGAAAGAAGCTAGATGATAAATAAATAGAAGACCAATTCATCAAAAATAATAACTGATTTCAAGAAAATAAGGTATCTCCAACGAGGCGGTATCTAAGCGGAGAAGCAAATGCAAAACTAATCCCTCAGCACAGAGCACAGGAGAAGCACTCCAGTACGGAAAGGTGAACGTGAGCTTGATGTCTGCCTGTTAGAGACAAAACGCTGGAGCAACGAGTTTGTGTGAAGCCAGGGACGAAGGCACGGGCCACACTGCACAGTCTTTTATGAGATTTGCAGTCAGTGGAGAGGAAGCACCGAGAAACTCAATGTCAAAAGGCAGTGTTGTTTCTTAGTGTGAACCATTCCTGTAAACTGTTCTAATGAGGCCTTTACATGGTTTCCTTGGGGATCAATGAACTTTGTCAGGAGATGCAGCTGTAGCAAGTCGTTTCTTAGGGTTGTCAGGGCTTAGGAATCACCCACAAGCACTTGGCACTAGAAACAGGAATTTTCATTATTAACTCATGGAACCAGAGTATCCTGGGGAATCTAAATTGTTTGAGTAAGTCCCTCCAAATCAGTCTTTCTTTGATCAGGCAAAGGAAGATATGTTGGAATGACCGGAGGCTTTTAAGACATCTAAGATTTCTAGGGTTAAGGCTATGGCTTAGCTGGTTAAGTGCTTGCCACATAACATATGGACAGCAGTTTATGTCCCTAGCACCCAGGTATATACCAGGCAGATGTGATGGCCCTTTCAGTCCCAGTGTGGCAGAGGAACTGATGGTATTCCTATACCACGTTGACTAGCTAGAGTAGCCCAATTGGTGAGCTCTGTGTTCTATTAAGAGACCCTGCCTCAATGTATAAGACGGAGAATAATTGGAAAATAAACCCAGCATCAACCTCTGGCATTCACATGCAAGTGCAACCACACACATCTGCCTGTTGGTATGTATACACACCTACACACAGAGATACCAACCCCACTACTTAAAATATAGTTTATAGGAAACTACCAAATTGCTCGAGTCACAAATTCCTCATTTATAAAAAGGGAATAATACTGTTTGCGTGCCATAAGGCTGTGCATAAAGAATACATAATGAAGAATATGCAAAATGCCAGGCACACAGTAGGCACCCCATGAATGCCAAATAAAGAAATGTATGTATGAATATATTAAAGCTACACATGAATAAAAAGTATATGCATCGACTTTTTCCTGCGCTTGTTGTTTGAGCCTATAACATTCTTTACCATCAAAGAGAGCTCAAGTCTCAGAGAATGATGATGGAATCTGGGACTGGGGACCAACCTCACTCCTCTGTTTGCTACTTGGTTTATGAACTCACCTTCCATTCAACTTCTCTAGCTATCACCCCCCACCCAGCCCTTCTCACTGCTACTGTCCTCAAACAGAAAAGAATTCACTCAGTTTCTTCTTGCCTGTCCAGCTTGCCCTTGACTTGACCCACAGCCTGGGTTTCTGGGGCTGCGGCTGAGTGCAGACTACTTCTTCCAGGAACTGAAGGAGTGACCAGACATCCCAGCTTTAGCAGCAAAGGCTCTGTTCATGGTCCCTGAACAGCCCAGTCTTACTACTAATCTACTCCATAAAATGTAAGTTGCTGTGAGCCAATGTCCATGTGCAGAAGCCTCGTCTATACCATGTATGAGCCCAAGTGCTAGACTGATGCTCTGGATATGTTCTCTAATTTACCCATATGATGTAAGACAAGACCACACTCAGCGGGTCTTAGTTAGTGTCATGGTACTGGTTTTCTGGGACCCAGGGCGGTCAGGCTTTTGCAGCTCTTATCCATCATCTATCCGGCACTGCCCGCGTTATCGCTCTAAAATGGAAATCTGGCTTGACATTTCTCTGCCTAAGTCCTTCAATGACTGCTTGTGTGCAGAATAAAGAGCAATCTAGCATAAATTTCCTCAGAGTCTAGCCACAACTTCGGTGTTCCCTGATTCGCCATTTCAGCATATACTAGTCCCTCCTTCGTGTCTTTCATTCCTTTGACACCTGGTCAATTCCTTGTCTCAACGTTTCTCCTCTGCTCCCTCTGTACCTCATGTATACACACTACCACACCATCTTGCCATGGTGAATGTGTTTGCAAGCCTGTTCTTGCTTTTGGATTATGAATTCCTCTAATGTGGCTTTCATGACTTATTCTTCTTTGTATTTTGTTTTCCAAACACTGACATTTTGCAATAGAATTTTAAAATTCACCTTCACAGAAGGATTTTTAAAAGCAACCCATTTCTGTTAGAATGGTCTCAGTTATCAAGTATTGGTGTTCCCAAATAGTAACCTATTCTTGACACTTGTATTATTTGGCACAGGTAAACATGGGTCAAAACTGGCATGGGGTTGGAAATGTGGTAAGGAAATTGGCCTACTGAATATTTAATTCTGTAATTTAAAAATATCTAGCTAGGTATAGTAGCACTTGCCTGTAATCCTGGCACTTGAGAAGGAAAGGCAGAAGAATCAAGAGTTCAAGGTCATTTTCAGATACAGAAAAAGTCAGAGGCCAGCCGAGACATCTTGAAATGCAATTTCAAAAATGAATAAATAGATAAATAAATAAATAATGTGATTGCTTAATCAATTTCTTAAAAGGTACCACAAAATAACCAACCTCTTCCAACAGGCATTGTTCATTACACAGAAACTTCTCAACAGGCTATGATGAAAAGAAGTAATGATCAGGGAGTGGAGTTCAGATCTGGACAGAACGTGGTGGCTTCTTACACAGCCTGGGCCTGTTTGTTCAACAGGTGTGCTTCAAAAGACTCTTGTGGCATTTAGTTTATATTTACAGATGCAGAAGAACCTAACTGTTCAGAAATGTTCTAGAACTCTTCTTTGGGAATTCCCTTAGGAAGCAACACATAAATCAACCAATAAGTCACTGACTATTATTTTGCAGCCAGGTCTTAGCTTTTTTATTGCTCAGAATGAACCACCAACTTATATACAAAGTGTGCATCCTTAAAGGTGTTTGTCCAAATTACAAGTGATACAGCAGTACAAAAGAAAGTTGCATGCAGCTAGAAATGAGGCTCGTGGGACAATGCCAGGTGAGCAAACTCAAGACTGGTTTAGAACACAAGGTGACCGACAGACAGATGGTAGATAAATAGACAAGTAGCATGATCTAAAGTCAGTTTTAATAATTATAAAATTCATTTTACACAGATAAAAGTGTTTTGCATGTATATTAGAATCAGCCTAATCCATACAACTAAATACACGCATGCCTGTGTGGTATATGCCATGAAATTATGATTATATGCATATATATGCTTATATGGAAAATGGTTGACTGAGCCTATGTTTGTAAACTTGACATTTGGCTTAATTCAGAATTAAGTAAAACTTGCTATTCTTTTAGTTTTTACATTGGGAATAATGGGCTCGTGGGTGCACAGTTAGAGAAGAAAATTATTGCAAAACCTTCAGAACACAGTGAGAGATCTGTAATAGTTGATGTATACATTTAATATAATAGTAGCACCCAGAAAGAAAGATTACCCTCAGGTGGAAGGCTTTACACAGGTGGTAGCACCTAATCAAAGCTCGGATGGATAAACACAATTTTCATCAGGCTTGATGAGAGGGGTAATCCACGTATGGAGAAGGGTATGTGCAAAGACACTGAGGCATGAAACAACTAAGTGTGTTTGGGGAATTACAAACAGCTTGATATTGCAGGAACACAGAATCAAGGTGAGCAGTGTGGAAGCTCCTCACAGGAGAGGCTACCGATCCCCAGGTAACTGAAAACGCGCATTTTCATTTACAGAAGATTATGTATGTCTGCTGTCTTTCCATAATACATCAATCAGCCTGGAGCTGGAACAATGGTGACACACAAATTTATTATATGATTTTATTTTTGCTTGAATTTATCACAAAACAATTTCCCCCGTCTCTGCTCCTATTCTGTTTCCCTTCTGCTCCCTTACGTTTTGCTCATTTCCCTCTGTAATGTAGTAATCCTGGCCCCTTCTGCCTCACAGAGTCTCCTCCTATATCAATCTGAGTCTATCGACAGCCTCATAGGTCATCCTCTTGTCTAATGTCAGGCAACTCCGCTTCTCTGACATTAAGAACTAAGCCCACATGACCTTCAGAGCCCAGCTCTGAGCAGCTTTTCCAGCTAAGCACAAAGTTAAGAATGTAGACTTTGAGGCCTGGATTTGTGTCGTTCCCCATCATGGTGCAACCAGGCTTCTTCGGACCTGCCTGCCATCCTCCTCTGTCTTAGAGGTGATGAGCACCGCACAAGGGCATGTGAATATTAAATTGTGTAACAAGTGCAGAGAATTTAGCTGAGAACCTGGCCCTTAGTAGTTATTGTTAATTAGAAAGTCCAGGTGTCTAGTGATTGTCATCCCTAAGTCATACACACACACACACACACACACACACACACACACACACACACACACGGTGATTTAATTTGGTAGCTATTTACCTTGACTTTATCTGCTTGCCTGAAAAACTGTGGGAGGCAGCATTGCCCTGTTACACAACGCCAATTAGAACGATGCCCCCTGGGGTTGTGCAATATGGCTACTCTGAGAAGGCGAAGGCGAGAAGGCTTTTCTCTGCAGTGAGTTCCTTTCTATAGTCTGAATATTTTAACTTCATCAATAAATTACTTTAATGTTTCAAAGTACCAATAGGATCTGTAGGCAGGGACACGCAGGGATTTTGCAATTTGCTCGTTCTCTACTTTGTTTCTGTTACTTACTTAAAAATAAAACAAAATTCAGTAACGATACGTAGAAGTCAAGCTAGTGGGTGTTAGTTGAGATTTTAGGAGAAGATGGGTCAGAATTACTTGTTGGTAGCCAAGAAGTGAGCACAGGATCATGGATCAAGCAGGCCTGGCTGTGGATCCCCTGATTACAAATGCAATCATGTTACACCCTGTTTTGCAACAGTAACGGAACTAATAAATTCAACCACATTAGGTAGCTGCTGGTACCCACATGAGATACTGTGTATACAAAGCACTCAGCATGAAGGCTATAAATGATGGCTTCGTAATTCCTGGGATCTGTGGCCATTTTTCACCATGTGCATGTTGCTCTTCTCCTTGCCAGCTCGAACCTGGTTACAATGAAGATACTAGTTAAAACTGATAATTAAGTTGGGGCTGTTATTAGGACTGGTAGTTAAAATGCTTAATAGATTAGGGTTAGGATTAAAATTAGAATTCAATTAAGGCTAGAATTAAAATTCGTTTTGAGGTTATTATTAAGGATGGTGTTAATTAAAACTGGATAATAAAAGTAAGGGGTGGTATTGCCAAGTACTGGTTTAGTTGGGTGGAAAATCGAAGAGCAAAGCAGTGTAGGTAGGGACCTGCATAGAGTCGACTAATAAAAGTCACAGAGAAGGAAAGGGTCAGAGTGCGAGGAAGGATCTGGGGGACTGCTGAGGCACACCTTCTCAGATGTGTTTTTCCCCATAGGTGCTGCTGGCCCCTCCCAGAAAAACACATAAAACGCACCCTCTACAAGCTAAGCTCCTTCTCGCTCCCCTTTGAGCAGAAGCTGCGTGGGGAAGGAATGCCCAGGGCCCACACAGCTGTGTCTAGCCCGGCATCGGTGCCAGTATCACATTCCACACCCCCAGATACCCAGGCTGTTGCTGAGTGGACAGGGCCATGCAGGAGGCCACACTCACCCTCTCTCCCCTCCCTTTCTTGACTCTCCCCAAATTTCACTGTAGCTGCCAGCTCTGTCATCCCACAGACAATCCATCTCAGACCTCGTGCAAGGCTCTGGGAAATGCAAATTGTATGTCATAGCATTTTCGAGTGAGGAGTAACCATAGAGATCACAATCCAACAGAGATACTTATGTTCTACCTATTTTTATGATCGGATAATCCTTGTAGGTCAGTCTTTCTTTGTAATGCTCGCTCTTTTTCTAAGCAAATGACATGCTTGTAAGATGCAACGGGCTGATGCAGACAGGGCAATAGAAGAATTATAGAGAAAGGGTTCTTCTAAATAGAATACATTCCTTGTAGGAAAAAGTACCATTTTGAGGTAAACAGGAGAAGGGAACTCTTCAAATTGGACGTTCTTCTCTGTTCCTGAGTCTGATCCTCCTCACCCTCCTTGACTCCAAAGGGTACTTACTATCTGTCCCTCACCCAGTCCTGCCAGCCTTCACTAGCTAGATATTGAACACAGAAAGCCACTTGGCTTCTGAGCTTCATTTTCCTCATCTGTTCAACAAAGACCCAATTTAAAAGGATGATCTTCAAGGTTCTTTGCAGCTCTAATACATTTTTATTCCGTAACTCTAAAAGTCAACGGCAACTTCATATTACCAAGATCTAAAAGGCTGCCAAACTCATCCCGATGACGTGATGAAGGAAAGAGGAGCCAGTAGGAAAAGAGCATCCCAGAGACTCATTTGCTAGCCTTAATAGTGCCTCACCAAAACAGCTCTCTTTCTCCCTCCCACCCCTGGTACCCACCCCTTACAGTAGAGGGCGGGGCCAGAGCAGCAGTCATCAGAGAATTAAGGACAGGCAGAAGGGGATCCTGTGAAGCACCAGATGGAAAAGATGGCTAATTAAAGGACTTCGGGACTTAATCCCACATCCCGCCTACCCCCACCTAACTCACCTCCACACCCCTTACCCTGTCCTCTCTAAATCCAAGGCTAAACGTTTCTCGTAGCTCAAATACTCTTTATCCATCAAGAGCCGTTAACTAGAAAAGCCTGATCCTTCCCACCGAGGCTGACAGTTTGTTTTGTTGTTGGGTTTTGTTTTGTTTTACCACATTCCTTCGTTTTCTTATCATAACCAACCCCATACCAACCTGGTCCCACCTCCGTCAAGAAGTGTAATCTTCCTACAAACTCTCCTTACCCTGTCTAGCCTCCTACCCCTCTCATATCCATGTCTCCATGTCCCCACACTGTATACTACCCCATTGTCATTGCTCAGATTTCAAGATAGTAGAGAGCTAGGGGAGGCAAAAAGAGTCAAGAGTCGCCAACACAGGTCAAATCAGACACTGTTCAATATCATCTAGGAAAAAAAAATAATAACCACCCAGACAGCCAAGAAATGTCCAAGAGGCAAGCAGACTTCTCTAGAAACTATAAAGTCCAGAAATAGTGAGGGAAAAATATCAGAGCAGACCCAGACCAGCCTGCAGGCTTCCCTGAACAGTATATTCTCAGCCCCAACTTCACTGCTTGTCATTTAGACAAGGCTTTACCCGTTACAGATTATGTACTGCAGGCTGTCCTCGGGTTCTTAGATGACAGGGACATTAACTACATCACCATCCAGAACTAAGAAACCTTGACATAGGGACAGAAAGATTACTCAAACGTTAAAGGCTAGCACAAGAACGCAGCATGGGAAATGGGCTGCAGGCGTTATTAGAGACACCCACATCTCACTTCTAGAACGAATCTCCATATACTCTTTCCTCTGATGCCCACTGCTGTGCCTTCTGCTGATGAGCGAGTATAAAACCTGGCTTAAGTTAGATCAGGTTTATTATTTTTAAAGGACTCTTAACATACCTAAAATTGCCTGATTTTTAGGATTCTAAAATTTAGGAATTCATTCCCCAAAGCTAAATTCCAACAAAACTAACCCAAAATGATCATTTTCTGAAACATACCAAAAAAACTTTCCCAGAGATAACCTGAAAGAACAGCAAACACTGGGGACTTGGGACTCTTGGGTGTGAGCAAGTGCACTGTATTTCTCATCCATCTTCTATATAGCCTTGGTGACCACAGAGGCATTCATCACACCGTTTCTTGGTCTGTAAGAGGGTGTGTGGGTCTGCCTTTCACCGTGGGTTCTTACTAGCTAAAAGTTGAGAAGATGAGACTGTCTGGAAGACTGAGAAGAAGGGGGTATTGCAGGGCTAGCTGGGGCTAAAGAGGGCATCGAGGAGTGAAACTGGGAGTTACTTTGCAGGACACTTCTTTGGTTTAGTGTCTGGGATGATGTCTTTGAAGAAGACTTAAGAGGAATTGAGTCCCGTGACCTCCTTGGGTCTGCTTTGCAAAGGAGGCTGCCTGGAGCCACAAATTGTTGCTGGACAAGTAGAAGGTCTTGAGGAAGAGGAACTAAGGAGGCTAAGCTTAGGAGAAAGGCTTGAGTAAGTAGGTACCCTGGGGAGGTATACTTGGCCACACTGCTGATAGGGGTGCCCTAGCTTTGGGGATCCCGGTTGCCTAAGGAGAAGGCGGGGCCGGAGGATCTCAGGCTAGTGGGCACGCCCTTGCCCAGGCCTGCAGTGGACGCTCTCGCCAGCTGGCCCACCGCCCTGCCCACCTCCCCTCTCTCCACCCCAAGCCTAAGAGGGGTGCGCGTGGGGTCCCATTGCTGAGCCAGCTCCCTTCCTTTGCTCCACACCCGAGTGGTGCTGGAGGAGCTCCCAGGGGAGAAGATGGAAGACACCACAAAAGCGCGGAGGGGGTGTGGGAGGCGGGGGGAGTAGGGAATGCGGCATCCAGGCCCCCCCGCCACCAGCCCAGCCCCCCGTCACCCCCCCTCCACCTCCAACCGAATGGTTTGCTCCGAGCGCCCTATTTAATCCCGGCGACTGCAGCAGCGCCGGCTCCCTCCCGGTACCCGCCTCGGCCCCGGGCTTGGAAGCCGCTCCGGGGGCGCCCTTTTGGCCAGCGACGCGGTCTACCCAGTGCCCCCGGCCCCAGTCCCCGGAGATCCAGGCTCGCCAGCGCCCAGCCGGGGAGGCGGCCAGGAAGCGCGATGGGGGCCCCTTCCGCCCTGCCCCTGCTCCTGCTCCTCGCCTGCTCCTGGGCACCCGGCGGGGCCAATCTTTCCCAGGACGGTGAGTGAGGGAGGGGGCGGCGCCAGGGGAGGTGACCAAAGCCCCGAGGTGGGGGTTCACATTGGGAGTCGGGAGCAGGGAGCCTGTTGGCTTTGTTTAGAAGCGAGGGTTCAAGTCGCCAGGCTCTTGGAATACCCTTGTGTCTGTCTCTGAGCATCGCTGTCTCTGAGGACCGTGGGGTGTGCCGGCGTGTGCACCCTTCTATGTACAGAGCCGACTGTGTGTGTCTGCGTGTGCAGTAGGGGTCTGGATCTCGGGGGGGTTGCTGTCTATTTGGAGCAGCCGGGGTCTGGAAGTGTTGATGTCCGTATGTGTCTGGGTGTGCGCGTCTATGTTGGTGTCTGGTGCTGCGTTTCTGTGTCAGAGTCTGTGTGTATGTCTGTGTCAGTGTGTGTTGGGGGCGGAGTGAGATTTGCCGCTGTTTCAGTCAGGGCGTGTGTTGGGTGTTTGTGTATGTATGTCTGTAGGGGTTGGGTGGCCAGAACGACCCCCCAAACTGCTGCATGCAAACATTTCTGCTCCCCCGCGCGTCCCCCACCCGCCGCGGAGCTCTGAGTGGGCAGGGAAGGGGGCTTGGGTGAGGCTGTCGAGGGGGGCGTGGGCAAAGGAGAGGGGCTTCTCCTTGAAGCAAAACAACAACACTGGGCGGAGGGGGCCCCAGTTTGGCTCTAGTCCTAGTGGTGGCAAAATCTGGGAAAGAAAACCTATACTTGGGTGCGGGGCAGCAAAAGGAGAGAGCAAGATATTTGGGGAGAAGGATCGATGGGAAGCCCAAAGCTTTCCTGAGCTGAGCATCAATTTCCCCAAATTTAGGGCGGGGTAGCAGACTAGCCTCTTTGCCCCAGTCTGCAACTCAACCCTTCTTGGGTTTGGAAAGGTAAAGAGGTGAAGGAAGGGAGTGGGGGGTGAAGAAAGGAGGCGGGGCCAAGGGAGAGGGGACTTGGGGAAGAGCCCCTCCCGCCCCAGGCCAGGCTATGTAGGTCAGCGCTGTGGGGGCACCTCAGCCTTCTTAAGGACTGCTGGTGGTTAATGGGGTGGCTTGAAGAAGTGTTTAGAGATAAGAAGAAGGGCACCCCAGCTTAGAGCCTCAGGTCCCCGGAGGAGGGAGGACTAAAGGAATGCATCCTCCTCCTCTCTCTCTTGGCCTGTCAGAGGTGGGCTGGGTGGGGGAAGGGAAGAGGAACGGGAACAGGACCTTTGCGGACCAAAGGGAAGTGGGGAGAGTAGAGGGCGGGTGGTGGCTGTGCCCGGCCAGATGCCAACGGGGGGGGGGGGACAGAAAGAACCGCAGGGGAGGAGAAAGGGGAGGTGGTTCCTGGGCGATGGACCCAGTGGCCAGCAGGGATAGGCACAGGGCGGGGCGGGGTGGAGAGGGGAGGGGTTGGAACTGGGGAGGATGATGTAGAGAATTTCATCTGAGGAAAGCCGGCTGGGAGCCAGGGTGCTGGAGGAATAATAGCTCCACCTTGCCTGACCTCCTCCCCTTACCCCGTCTCTGTCCTGGTAAAGAAGCTTTCCCTGGTGTGAGGACCCTGGGGATCCCCTCTCTACAGTTGGTTGGCTGACTCCTTTCACTCTGTACTCCCCAAACTCCCTAAAGGAAGTTCCTACTGTCACCGCAGGGATGGCAGTCTCTTCTCTTGCACATGGAATCCCTGTTCCCAGAAGACAGCACTGGTGACCCTGCTCACAGAGGAGATGAGCAGTCCTGGGGGCCAGTGGGCTTAATATAAGGCAAAAGGGGACACTGGGTGTTTGTGCCTCAGTAATGGCTCTCCTAAAAGGCCTTGACTTTCAGTGAAGTCGCTGTCTTCCCAATACTCATAGGTGAATTAAAGAAGCAAGTGCCCAAACTACAATCCTTTGGCAAAAGGAACTAAGAGTGCCAATCTAAGACCTGAAAAGAGACAATGATCGCATCAGTGAGCTGCAGGCTCTTCTTCTTTAGAACATAAATGACAAACTGGAGTGGATTTGTTCAGTGACCATATTTTTCCTCACCCAATGCATGACAACTCTTTCTTGTTCTTCACCTTAAGAGCCTAGCCCCTATTTGGGCTTAAAGTTCAGAAAAGGAGAGTTATTGTATTCTAAGCTTAGAAATAAATATAGTTCGAGCAGTAACTTGGAGGAAGGAGGGAAAGGTAGTAACTTCTGTATGAGGAATTGAAGAGGATGGGTCAGGAAAAAGGAAAGAGAGTTAGGCCACTGTTTTCAAAGAAAAATCCAACCAGGCCTCCAGAATATCTGTGTAGAGGGCAATGCCTGCACTGTTTGAATCATAACCATTAAGTATCCTCCACTAAATTAATTCCATACCTTGATTTCTGAGTCTGAGAAAGCGAGTGTCAATGATGGAAAATAAATGCATAGATTATATCCACGGATGCCACTCCTGGAGTCCATGCTGACTAGCATCATGAAGGGTTCTCCTGGGGCTCCTGAGCAGGGTGATTGGTAATGCTTAACTCAACCTGTAATGTTTGACCCAATCTAGGAGAGATGTGGTGTAAAGACTTAAGGACAAAATAATCCAACACGCTGAAGCCGAAATGGTCAAAGGTGTTGTGACTGGGAAGCTAATTCCACTGAGAATAAGAAAAACAAACTTCATGTTCTGCTGAGGTGTAAAGCTCCTTTGGGTACAGCAGAAATATTTAAGACACATAAAGATGAATAGGGGTTGAGAAGCTGAAACAAGGTAGGGCCAGCAAATGCTATCTGAACCTGGCCGTAAGTGCTGTGGCCACAAGCCTAGGAATTTGCCACCTGCCCTCCCTTCTGGTCTTTCTGCACTAGTACTGGCAGACGTTGGCAGCTCCAGTTTGAGAAACACAAGGTCTGTGAACTTAATGCACCCTGTGGTCATGTCTCTGGTGAGCAGCTTGACATTCAATATTGTGACCAGCCTTCTCAGGGTTTTTTATTCCTGTGTTATTTTCAGTACAGTGATTTAACCTAGTGGATGGACAACCTCGCTTTGCTTCATTCCAGGTTATAGCAACTTAACCTTTAAGTGTCCCACACATGCATTAGTTTTCCTTCCCAATGACCTTCTGTCCACTGCCATGCATTCTGCAGCCCCCTGGCCAGGTGCCCAGTGTGGAGATCATGCCCAATGTGCCGGAGAAGCCCAGCATTCTCTGTAGTGCTGCCCACGGATCTGCTTGGCAGATCTGCTCCATTGAGTTTCTGTTCCTTGTTATAGCTGTAAGAGTTCTGTCTGGTTTTATTTCTGTTCTCTTCTTAGATCCTGCTATAACTCTTGGGAAGGACATACTCTTCCTTAAGATTTGCACAGCATCTGACACAAGAAAGTTAAGGCCATCAGAGAGATACTGGGATGACATAGTTAATTCATTGACTATTCAGCTTGCCTAATGTGGATGTGAAATGGCTACCCAGAAATTATGGCTAGATATCCTAGCCTAAGTTCAGCCTAGGCCTAGGTGGCACTGTTGGTTTTGATAGTTTTTTCTGGGACCCTAGTATCTGCCTCGTTAAGGAAAAGAGACCACCGGAGAATTGCCGAAATTAAGATCTGTAGCCTTTGCCCTATTCTTGGCTTCTCTGTATTCTTTAAGCTACACCTGACTGTTGCTATAGTCCAAAATCCTCTGCCCTCTGCCAAAAGTCAACTGAGCCATCAGAGTGCACTTAGGCTTCCTTTATTCCTCTTCCAACTGAGGAAAGAAGACCTAGTCCAATTTCAAGAGTGACATGTTGGAGATATTCAGCATCCTCTTGAAGTGGGTGACTCATACTTCTGCAGCCATGAAATTCAACAGATGGCATCTTTTTGGTGTTCTGGTCATTTTGAAATGGCAGACGGGACATGATACCATTGCACTGTGAATCTTTAGATTGGACTTAAGCATTTCTTGCTGCTGTTCACTGCACTCTAATACGTAGAATGGTCTTTAAAGCTGTTTGTTTGTAAGTCATGTGGTAGGGGAAAATCTCACAGTTGTCAGAGAAAGAAAACCCTTGGGGCTGTACCTAGTCACATTCCACACTGTCTCCTACTCCAGTGGAGCTGCCTATTGGCTCCACAATCTTTTTTTTATCTGAGTCTCTGTAAAGGAATGTCATCTAAGGATGGCAGTCTAGGCTCTTGATTCTCCTGAAAGCAGTCAGCTTCTTGCTGAATGAAAAAAACCAGAGTATTAGAAAATTGGAGTAATTATATCTTCTTTTTTATTTTTTCCTCTTTTTTGTTGTGGAGGGAAGATTTAACCTGTAGACTTGTGAATATTTGTCAAGCTCCCCACCACTAACCTCTACTCTAGCCCAGGATCTTCTTTTATTTTTAATGTTAGAGTCTAGTGCTTCCTGTTTAACCACTGGCTACAGGTCAATATACTGGAACATGACCCCTGTATGGGGTCATGTCCTGGATGTCCACCATAGGCTGTGAGAATAGCAATCACCACAGGAATGCTTTTAAGACAGAAGTAGGGAGAGAAGGAGAGAGAAAGAGAGAGAGAGAGAGAGATCACAGAAGAGTCTTATAAACCACTAGGAAAAGGTTCAAGTCTCTAAGAACACAGTCAAATTAAGAATAAACACTCTATATCATTTTCAAGTGGAGAAAAACATGTCTCCAGGGCAAAGACCCATCTCTGCTGCCAGGATCAGCAGTGGTAATGGTTCTCTATAAGGTCAGAAGCAGCTGGGGCTCAGGCTCTTACAACTATGCCAGAAAAATTTCAAGCCTGCACTGTTGTATGTGACAAGGAGGTCCATCCATTCTAATCCTGAAAGAAAAAATCAACCTCTCAGGAGTAGAACACATACATCTATTGAGATTTTTTTTCACACACAGTGGCTCATTAAAGCTATATAATCATTATTGAACTAGCAAGTATTAAAGACTCACTGATTAATTTACCAAAATTTTCTTAAGTAAAAAAGCTAGTTACTAAATTTCTCCAATAAAAACAGAGGGCTTTAAGCCCTGGTGACACAACTCTTTTCTGGAGGGGGGGGTGATGTTGTTCTGTTTTGTTTTGTTTTGTTGAGACTGGGTTTCTCTGTATAACAGTTTGGCTGTACTGAGACTTGCTTTGTAGACCAGACTGACCTCAAACTCAAAGTAATCTGCTTGCCTCTGCCTGCTGAGTGCAGGGATGAAGGCATGTGCCACTTTGCGCAGCAGACACCACTCATCTTAAAAAGTCTGGTCTCATGCTTCTTCTCCTTTTGTCATCAAATATTGACTTTTTATAGAAAACTGGAGACTATCAGAACATTTGTGTATGCAATATAACCTATCTGATGACTATACACATTTTGGCTTCCTTATATCCTAGTGTTTCTGAAGGGAGCGGGTCACAGGAACTTTTTTGTCATTTCCTTCACTAGACAATAGTCATACCTTTGTTTTTTAATAACTTGTAGCAAATTAAAACCTCCTCGTCAGCAATCTCACTTAGATAATTTGGCTAATGATCACACACTAACTGGTGGTGGTCCTCGCAGTCTTCTGGGTGTATGTAACAGACTCAAAGTCCTTCAGGAAAAAAAATATGATGGACGTCACGTGATGCTAACAGAACTCTAGCGTTACGTTTTGTGGGCACCAGAGCCTGCTACCTTGCCATGCCAGGTCCCAAGTCCCCGTTCAAATAAACTACCTGTGCTTTGAGCTCTCCATGGTGCTGGCCCGTCATGGTAACACTCCATGCACTTCTTGTTGCTCTCCATGGTCCTGCTCCACCTTTGCTTTATCATCTCCGCTCTTGCAGTGCAGGCCTCAGAACTGGCTGGGCTTTCCCTCCCCCGGCCAGAAACACATGCAGCCCTGATATTTGAAAAGGGAGTCCACACCCTGTTACAGAGATATAGTGAGTTCTCCTGATTAATGAACCCTAGGAAGGAGACAGAAAAGTATTTCTCAGGTGTACATGTTCAGGAAATTGGGGTCTACAGTGTCCTCAGATGGCCTTGAAATAACTCCACGTTTTACTGTAGCTGGAACCACACTTTAAAATGGCACTACAGATGCTGTGCTTTAGACTGAGATGACATTGTTCCTGTCTGATAATCACATACACTCCACAGATGTGGAGTGCAGAATGAGTCCGCCTCAGTCATAAACATGCAGCTCTCACTAGCACCCTGACTCTGATGCGAGCGCTACCTGTCCTACTATAATGCCTGCTTTCCTTCTGTCCTCTGCCTCAGCAATGCAAACTTGATATATAATAAACTAGGCAATAGAAAATCCCCAACATATGAGAGGCATAGAAACTAAAATCAGAACCCTGATTCATTCCTTCTGCTTTTGTAACCAACCTTTATGGAGAAAGTGGCCTTAAACATAAACGTCATCCCGGATTCCTGTCCTGGCCAAATCTCAGTAGTCGCATCTTTCAGATGGACTCTCTTACACATCTGCCAATAATCTGAGACACCAAGTGCCACCCACCTAGCCAGCCTCTTCATCATTTTATATCAGATCAGGGCAAGCTCCTCTTGCCCTGAGTCTAAACTGTCCCATGTCGATTTCTACATGAATGACCCAGAGAAGTGTCTAGGAGGCTGGATACCCAAATGAATTGCCAGGATGTCTCCTTCATTTCCTCACTTGAAGCAAGAAGAAGTTCATCAATCAAGGGTAGATAATGTAAGTGATTTATCTCTATGAGAGAGCCTTCTGGAAGATAGGATTGAGGTTGCAGCAACAGCTGGAGTATCTTGCATCTACTCATTTCCCTGGACACTCTGCTCTAGTGAAGAGCAGACTTATTTCCAGAAGGATCGAAATGCATATTCTTTTAACATTTTTCAGTATGTCCTTCATCCCTGTGTGAGATCTTACATCTGGAAAGGTGTCCAGGAGAAATACACACACACACACACACACACACATACACACACACACACACACACACACACACACACACACACACACACACATATATATATATATATATATATATATATATATATATATATATATATATATCTGCATTTGCTAAAGACTTATTTTTTCTTTTCCCCAGCTAGGCTTGTACTAATTGTATATTGATTGCTAATTATAAACACCTTTAGCTCATTTACTTCTACTTCAGGGTCAAGAAGGTCAGGAGTCGCGCCTTGCTCTGGGGAAAGGGAAATGTGATGGAAGTCTGTGTCATAGCCATTCATCTCTAAGTTGACCACTACCTGTCTCTCTTCTTTGTCTTCAAAATCGTCTCATATATTAGCAAAGTAGGATGAAGAGCTAGGACTTTGAATATCAGGTGCTATTCAGAATGGGCAAGACCTTGTTTTCTGTGTGTGTTTATTTATCTTCTATGCCTCAGCCCTTTGCTCTCCAGCCAAAGTTTCACTCAGGGTAAAAAGTTTCTAAATGTGAATTTATTCATGAAGCCTCTGATTTAAATATTTGATACCCTTTAGAAATGCAGAAAAACTGCGTGCATCAGCGACAGATAACATGGAACTGACCATCGTGTCCACCCCTTTAAGGAACCTGAGGCCAAGTTCTTCCATTATAAAATGAAGGGCCAGTTTTACCATCTGCTCCTAGCCATTTGTCACTCGACAAACACAAAATTACAGTGGGACAGTGGCACTCACTAGTTCTCACACTTCCGGATAATGGCATCTTTCCCAAGGACATAGTATATGTTCCCCCTCCAACTTGCCTCTTATAATCTCACACAAATATAAAACACAGCACCACTAAGCCCCTGAGCCTTCCATGTTTTCTTTTATCCTCAACTGCTGTTAATGCCAAGTATTTTCTGGTTTCCAAGCCCTGGAGTCCAATGTCAGTGACAGATGGACTGAGCCTCAGCCCTAGGGAGGAGAGGATTCTGGTCCTTTCCTGGGGAGTTTGAGCAGAAGAAAGAGACTAAATTCTGCTTTGGGGGGAAGCTCTGAGGTTAAGCCATATGGTTTTCTGGAAGTAAGGGGTTCTGATTAATATGAGCATGTGAAAGGGGCTCTGTATCTGGGTCATAATAAAAGCTGTGTGTCTGAGACAGAAAAAATAAAATTTTTTTTATTTTTTATTCAGGCATATGAATAATGAGAATCATAGTGTGTTGAAGGACACGTGCTGAAGGAGAGAGAAAGGATGACTGGGTTGGAAAATACAAGCATCTTAGGGAGCTAAGAAAAGACATAACCACATAAAAACTGAGAAACTCAATGGAGGTTTAAAAAGAGGGAAGGAGGGACCTTTCTATCAACACAGCATTATTTGCCATTTTGGAGACTGTGAGATTTGTAGACACAGAAGAATGTGACTGTCTCATAGAAGAGTTAAACTACCAGAAAAGCACAAAGTGAGGCTAGCATGTACAATGCAATGCAGCACTCTTAAAAATACAGATTTTCTTTTTCAAGTGATAAGAATGAAGGAGAGAGAGAGCGAGCCTAAGTCTCATTTAGTCTTAGGGGAATCAGGGAAACTAGAGTAGTGTGAGTGGGTGTATGGAGCAGAACACATTTTTCTTCATGTAACACTCCTAACCATTGCCCTGAACCTGTCATTCACACCCAGCCTCTGATCATCCAGTGAAGGGAAACAAGTCAGGAATATCAGAGCCAGCAGAGATAAATGCTCTCCTGCCTGCCTCATAACAAATCATGCTTTTCACGGTGTTGTTATCCCGCCACACCAAGCCATCGCCCCCAAAAGATCTAAATCATCACCGAAACAGCGATGCATGTGGTGGAACCCTGTAAGAAAGGGAATTTGCATGTGCATGCAGACAGGTCAGGTACCAGGCACCAAGTAGGAAGAAACATGTTGGAAGTCAGACTTGAGATTTCTCACCCTCAGGAAATCTGTTCTTTGCATGTCCCTGGTTGGCTGAGCTTTATCACTCAGTCTCAACCAATTCCCATCTTCCCATACCCTTTCAGTGCACTAAATGAGTTCCAGGTTCAATTCTGTTATGTTTCCTTTCCTAACTGCTTTTTTATTTCTTTTTAAAATTTATTTATTTACTTGCATTTTATGTGTATCAGCATTCTGCCTGCATGCATGTCTGTGTGTGTTGGATCCCCTGGAACAGAAGTTGCTGACAGTTGTGAGCTGCCATGTGGGTGCTGGGAATTGAACCTGGGTCCTCTAGAAGATCCCAGATGCTTTCCTACAGTATGGGGGATGCATCTTTTTTATAGTTCTGTCTTTGTGTACATTTGTGTGTGTAATAAATAACAAGTTTTAGGAAGGATATAAAACTCTCCTGCTCAGGTTAAAGGGGCATCCAAAACTTCAGACAAAACCAGCCTCTTGGCTACTGTACCAGAGTATACAGCCCACAACAAACCTGCCCTGATTTCTGAAGAATGAGATCACTGTGAGAAGGCATGAGGAGTTGAGGCAACAGACCCTGCAAAAGGCTGCCATCATCTCAGGTACCATCCTGTAACTACACAGAACCTGTTCTCCAGAAGTTCTCCACGATGCATTCCAGTGCTCTGCTCCCCCACCCCCTACTCCCCTACCCCCACCTCTGCTCCTTTCAGACTCCTGCTGCAGAAGGCTAGATGTTTACTTAGAATCCACACTTCCAGAATAAGGGAGCTAAGATGAACCAGGAGTTGCTTAGGATCCGATGCCCCTCCTTTATGTCTCCCAACTACGTTTGTCCTTGTTACAACTCAATATTGGCTGCAGAGGGGCTTGTTTTGGTTGGGGGCCAGCCTAGGGCTCCCTCTCAGCGCTAATGCACCGAGAACACTGACTCAGTACCAAATCAAAGCAACAGCTGTCCCCACCTCCTTCTCTGCCACCCACTTCCCAGTCTCTGCTCCTCAGAATCTTAACTAAGTCTGTGAGCATCCCCCCCACAGCCTACCACAAGCCCACTTCTGCCTCCAGATTTTTTTCTTTCTAGTTCAAGAATAGGACATGCTCCTCTGCTTTTTTCTTCCCATCTAGTTGAACCCTTCTCTCTTCCACTTCACACTCATGCACATGTTCCCATGGCTGTGCAAGGTACATGCTCCAGCAGGTAGATTCAGGAGTGCGTGCACATACGCACACACACACACACACACACACACACACACACACACACACACACACAGTATACACAAAGTCTTATCTCATGGCCACTGTGTTTAGCTCCTAAGGACAAAGCAGTGGCTTCTGACCTTCAAATTTCTCTTTTGTGGGAACTGAAGTCCATCTTAAGGCCTGGCATTTGTGAAAATATGGCAGATGAGACTGCTTTGTCTCATCCCAACTTCTCCAACCTGTCTGATAGTTAATAAGCTGACTTCCCTTGAACTTTGGGGTCCTTCCCATATGGTGATAAGAAGCAGAGTAGAAATCACCAGATACAAAAGTCACATTCAGTGGCAACGGAACCTCTGGATTCGCTATTCCATCAGGACGCCTGGGAAGTGATGGTGAGCACAAAAGGCCAGAGTCATAACTGTGACTCCCACTACCCGCCTGTGGGACTTCGTCCAGTTCTCACACTTCCCGGGGATTTCAGTCCCTCGTTGTTAAAATGAGCAGCTGAATTTGGGGATGTGGTTCAGCAGCTTGTAAACATGCATGCTCACATGCACACGCACACAACGGCATTGGACTGACTGCTCCTGACGATTGCGTCAGCTCTGAAAGTCTATGCTTGTGAAAGTCATGCAGGAGAAACCGTGTTGTGTGAATTAATTATAACAGAAAGAGGGGAAAAATCATTGCACTCTGGCGCCAGAGTCAGAAAGGCATCCTTCCCTTTCTGTCTGATAGTCAACGATTTTGGGAGTAACCAGCACTGGCCATTAGGGGTCAGTAGAAAATACTGATGGAATCTGGTTTAAGAAACACAGCCGTGCGCACATACGTGTACACCCTGCCCCCCCACCTTCATGACATCTTAAAATTTGATAGATTTTTTTTAACATTTGCATACAAAAGGTTTTGGAGTGACTGTATTTTCATTTACTTTTAATTTTAGTGAGAAAGGAGTTTTAACACCGAGAAATCTTTTTCATTTTAACCTCATCCTCACACCTGCCCTTGACAAGCTGGCCAAAGATCCTGAGGATGCTTCGCCTCATTTAACTTGGAAAACTTTTTGCTTCCTACCTGTTGAGGATGGAACCAAAATATGCCCCTGAAACACATTATAAAACCTGTTGGAATGCAGACTGAGTAGCTCCTCACCTGACTCTCAGATCTTCTAACAGTGTGAAAATGACACACTTCTCAACTCTTGAGTCTCTGGTCCAGGCTGTATACCAAACTAAGGGGTTAGTTAGCACAACAGGAAGTTCCTGGGGGAGAAAGGAGTGGAAATCTACCCTTCCCCCATCTGTTTCCACTTACTCTCCTGTGCCTCTTAGGAGAATCAAATCAAGCCTGGAGAGAGTAATGACTTTGGGCCCAAGAGGCTGCTTGACAAACAAGACTCCGGGAGGGAAAAAAAAAAAAAACCAGACAGCAACAGAAATAATAGAGGGAGGACCAAGAAGGAGCAACATCTCCTCTCAGCAGCCCAGTGACAAAAAGACCAGCAGGGAGCCAGGGAGGCTAAGATCAGATGGCAGCAGCTGAGGCATGACTGAGGCCCGAGGTTCTGGGGTGAGCACAAGCTAAAGTGCACCTGAGTTATGGAAGAGAGGGGTGTTCAAGAGGACTTCCTGGTCTCAATGCAGTCCAAAATCTCATTCCCAAAAGAAAAATAAAGAAACACCTGAAAAGACAGAGGTGACTAGAAATCAGAATAAGTTCCATTTCTTAAGGTCCAGCATCCCTCTGACTATGCCTTAAGGTCCAGGTATTAGTGAACTGAGAGCTAAGGAAAAATAGGCAATGTGAGACAGGAATACAGAACAAGAAGAGAGCCTACCACTAGCCGTCAAAGTTCTAGTCTAGAAACCGAGGGATGGTTTTGGTAATCTGGCACAGTCGTGGCTGCCAAAAACCAACTGTAGGAAACTGAATGTAAAGAGAATCCTTTGTGAAGTCAGAGTGACTCCTCCAAATCTCAGAGTTATCTTCTAAGTCAAGATTCAGATGGAACTGGTCCAGTTTCCTCCAAATGCACATTCAAACATTTACTCTTAAAGAAAAGCGTGGCTCTGAGGATAAGCAAACTCCCAGGGGCCAAATTCCAAGTCTCAATGTACTATGGGCCGTTCTCTGCTGTCTGTGACCCGCATGTGCATAGCAATTCACTAAGAAGCCGAATTGGGGAAGATTCTCAGGTTTGGGAGCCTAGCAATAAGACTCCTAATGGTGGATACTCCATTCTAAAAGAGAGTCAGTATTCTGGGCCACAGCCCCCAGTATGTTTTTTTGCTTGGAGATAACACTTCTCCACCCACCTGTCAGGGTAGTCGTGAGGAATAACAAGTAGGCTGGGCTGAACATTATTTTTAACTCCGGAGTTAGAGAAATGCTGAGTCATCACCATCATCATCACCATCATCATCAACGCCTACTCAGAGAGCTGCTTTTCCTTAGAGTCAGGGAAGTGGGGCTCCGGACACAAGCATTAGCGAGGCCAGCTGTAGTCATGAAGCCCGGATCTCTCGGCCCTTTGTTCCACCATCCCAAATGTGCACCCACGACATGGTTAATAGTTCTGCCAATACATTCTAGATCCCCAGAGCAAACAAGGCAGGGAAGATACATAAACCAAACAGTCAAGGGTGATGCTGGCATACTCTCATAGCCTTCCCTACCAGTCACTTAAATTGCAGACATAATACATTTTTATTCATTTGAGTAACTCACTTATTTATTCAATAAATATTTATTGAGCCCTTACGATGTGTGAGGTCCTGTGCTTGCAGTGAAAAACTGAGTCATTGGTGCCAATGTATGCTTTGAAGAGACACAATATTAAGTCTGCAATCCCTGCCTCTGCTACTCCCAGTATGAACAATCGATCAGAAGGAAACCACTATAGGAAAAGGATTACTTTTCCTTTAAAATGCTGAGAATTCTAACGATATCAGAATCCATGGGTAAAGAAAAGAAGAACTAAGAAACACTCAAAACGATTGAGAGCCAACGAGATAACCTTTTCATTTTTAGCCTAGGTGCTAGAATGTAATGAAAACATAAAAAGATTTTGTCAAAAGTTTTAAATAAACACATCTGTTGTTTGGTTAACCAAGGAGCCCCACACTGTAAGACAATTAAGGGTAGACAAAATAGATCCCAAAGTATGGAGCGAAGGCGCATTATAAAATCCAGTTAAAAGCATAATTCATCGGATGCCGATCACAACACTGCCACCACCACAAGCACCCACTCTAGCCTGTTTCTCTGTGATTTTTTTTTTAATCATTCTGCAGGCAAGCACTGTGAACGTTGTCTAGGGAAACCATCCCTGGCCAGAAATGTAAGTCTCCCCTCACCTCTTCCTAACCCACCACCACACACACAAGACACCTGCTTCTGCCTCCTGGGTTCAGGCCGTGCAGTAGGAAGATGCAGAAAGTTTGGGCTTCAGGACCAGAGAGACCTACGTCCCAACCTAGCCCTTACTAGGTGCATCACATAATTCCCTAGTTACCTAGAGTTACAGCTATGAACCTCTTAACTTAAATCTTGAGACTAAAACTAGGTTGTGGCGAGAGTGGGGTGAGGTTTGTTGTTTTTTTTTTAATATCAAGTCCTGTCTTGTAGAGATCTAGATGTCCATGTAGTAGTTGTCCAAGCTTTGCTTGGCCTACTCCTTCCTGTGCTTTTGGATTTGCTATGTTCTCTGCGCTAACAGATTTTGAGCTCTGTTCCCACAACAGAAGATACTGATTCATTTGATAAATAAATATTTATTAAGCACCTTCTATGTGCAATATGCTATATTGGGGCCATTATTGATACGAAGATGAATTAGATATCAACTGTTCTTGCAGAATCTTTATGATTTAGGAAGAAGCCCCAGTGGCAATGCAGGAAGAAGCTCTGCATCATGAAAGGAAGGTAGGGAAATAATGCAACCCGGAGATAGGGGAAAGAATTCCCAACTAGGCCACCAAGGAAACCCTCTTGAAAGAAGAGCTGCACAAAGTAGGCTTAAAGGCTAGAGTTAAGACCTGTGGAGATGGGGGAAGAGCATTTAAACCAAGTGATTATAGAAAAGGGAATGGACAAGGGATGACCAATGCCTTAAGTGGAATTCTAAATAGCTCCTACGTCTAGAATGCAGGATCAGTGAAATGGAGAAAAGACGAAGTTTATAGGTGAGTTGACATTGGACTGTATAGGACCTGGAAGGCCAGGCTAACCAATGTGGGTATTATCTACAGAAAATGTAAAGTCAGCTGGGTATATGACTCAGCAAAGAACTTGCTATGAACCTAAATCCAGGTTTTTAGCACTGACGTAAAAAGCCTGGTATAGCAGCATGTATCTGGACACCCAGCACCAGTGGCTGGGGTGGCAGGTGCACACCATTGTAGAAAAAAGTTCTTTTCCAACTTCCACACAGACACTATGGCATGCATCCCCACCTCACCCAGATAAATTTAGTTTTTAAAATATAAGCTGGAGAATGAGCAAAGAATGCACACCATGTTAGCTCCTGACATCTACATGCACAGCTGCATGTACATGTAGGCACATACTCATGAACCCGCATTCAACTCTCTCTTAGACACACACACACACACACACACACACACACAGAGAGAGAGAGAGAGAGAGAGAGAGAGAGAGAGAGAGAGAGAGAGAGAGAGAATGGAAAGTCAGAGAAGGTATGTGAGCAGATAACAATATGACTAATAAGACTGATGTTCCCCAACTCTTACAATCAAGACTGGAACTTTTCTCTTTCCTTCATGGCTCTCCCCACATAGGGAGGGTGCTCTTCACCAGTGGCTCTGTGCCAGCAGCTCCCTCCAAGGTCCCTGAGTAGAATCCTTACTAACCCACTTCAAAAAGTCCATATGTCCCCTTTAGAATACTCCTCAGTTTCATCCCTTTCCTGTCCAAACATTTTGAGGGATATCATGGTGATGTCATAAATGACTGGCACAATTTTCATCCAAAGATAGCTCAAGCTTTTCATAAACCGGTTTATAATTTGGGCTACTTATCCGTACTCCTGATGATAGCATTGCAATCACTCAACTGATCACCTGCTCCGATAGGAATGGCCATTCAGAATCTATCACCAGCAGCCTACAATTTCATAAAATCAGGTAACTTTCAGACATGCTAACAGAATTCCCAAGACTAGAGATAGAAGATCAAAAGTACATTTCAGGATTAGGAGATCTGTCACGCACACTGCCATAGAAAGGGAAGCAATGCCCCAGCCATGTCTTAAACAGTTTCCTAAAATACTACAAACCAAAGTGAATTCTCTGCAAACATATAGAGGCAATAAATCATACACACCCCAAACATGTCATTTATTGAAGGTTATTTGTTGTTTTCTGCCTCTGAACAGTTCAGCTGTGTTTAACCGATGTACATCACCATTTGACTTATTTATCCTGTGCAGAGGGGGGAAAAAAGAAAAATACAGAAGTGGGAATGGGGAGATGACGGACAAGCATGAGCAAGGAGAGAAGTCACTGAGGAAGATGCAGATGAAAGTAGAGATGTAGGAAGCAGGAGACAGGAGACCAGACACTGGCTCCACGTGGTTAAGGTGCAGAATGCCTGGTGCCGAGGTAGCAAATCACCAGACAAGTCACATGCACCAAGAGCTCACCAGGATGGGCAATTAAAAAAATGTAGGTGAAAATGGTGATGTTTCTGCCCCCAATCACCTCAGAGTTTAAACACAGAGCCTGGGGACCAAGCACATCCCAGTGAAGTGTGCAAAGGCTCTGGAAAACAGGGGGCGTTAGAAGCTGAGAACCCCACAAGGGGTAGAGGGGGTTCTTGAGAGTTGTGCTATTTGAGTTCCTTTCAGTGAGCCAAGGAACCTCTTTGGATGTCAACTTTAAAAGTGATTATATCTGGCTGCCTACCGCTAGCAATTGTTTTGAGATTAAATGAAATCATGGGTGAAAATCCGCTCTGCAAACTGAAAGTCCCACACTGAAGAATGACAAGGCTATTTCCTCGGTCCATTTGAGTAAAAGCTTGTGTTGTGGTTCTTAGATTGTGTGCTGGGTTACCGATGCCCTATGAGGGCGCTGAGACCGCTTGCCTTGCTCCTCCCTGTCCCTCAAGCGGCCCATGCCTTAGCACCATCAATCCCTGTTTCCTACTTGATGTTGGCACAGCACACTCCAAAATGTATAACCTGTAAAATAATATGAAACACTCACCAATGTCCAGTCGTCTTCACCCTTGGTGTTCCCAGGATGAGGGATCTGCACCCCAAGACTGCCTCTCTGCTGAAACTGAGAGCCCTGCCCTCCTTTTTCTCTCATCCTCGCCTCTTTTGCCTGTCTTCATCAATTCTTCTTTTCCTATTAGACATGCACCTGGTCTCTTAATGTCACTCAGAACCAAGTAAATTCCCAAATCTTCTGGGAGAGCCAGGTCAGGAGCAGTGGGAAAGGCAACTGTCTACACTGCAGCCCACCAACCCCAAAAGCTCTCTTAGAGCTTTATCTGATGCTAGGAGTCTCCCTTTCTCCTTTCTCCTTCCCCCGTTTCTTCCTTCCTCTCCCTCACCCTCTTTCTGGGCTACTCCGTCTTCTCTCTCTTTTCCCCTCACCGACTTACTTTCTTTTTCTTCCAATTAATCCTCTCACCCTAGTGCTTTCTCCTTTCTTCTCTGGAGAAGTCCACACCCCACTTTAGTCTTTTTTCAGTTCTGACCCACCCACCTGCTCTCTCTTAGCCCCACCTCTACCTTCTTATCCTCCCTACCCCCACCCAGACTGTGGCGCCTGTAGGGACCTTTGACAAACTTCTCACTGTACGCTGTCCCAGGAAGAGAAGCAACTCCGGTGTCTGCTCAGCAGCTGATGATCTCACTGGTTTTGCACGATTTGATTGGCCGCTCTAGGGCTCTGTGGCGGGAGATCTTGCAGTGGGACTTAGCTGGTTTCTTTGTCCCTCTGCTCTTTCCATTTGGTTAGGAGCTGTGAACCCCAGACACTACTGTGTTTCACAAGACAGCATAACAGCGATCTAGTCCTAAGAGAAGTGGTGACTATTGTCCGGGTAACAAGGTCTGGTTGCTTCAGAGCGAAGTACAGTTTCAGTGAGGCAGAGCCCTGGGAACCTAGTATGAAAACTTAGAATCTGAGCGCAGAGGGTAAGACTCTGGCAATGTGTAGTGCAACATCTAGCCCCAACTTCAGTCTTTCTTCAACCAGAAAGGTGTCTCACCTTATAACAAAGAGCATCAGATTTGAAAGCAGGCATTTCATTTCTAGTGTCTACTTAATTTGTGTGACTTTGGATAAGTCAATTCATTCTGCTTCCACCCGGCAAAACAGGAATGGTGATACCAGCACTTTTCCTAGGTCAAGGGAAGGAATCAAATGTGATCATATGCTCTAATGTGTTACTAGATAATGTGGTACAACAAAAAGAATCTTGGATAAGGGGTTTATAATGGGCTGTTTTGTTTTCAGTTTCCATTTTTCTGTAGTGAGTCCCTCTCAGTCTTTTGGGGACTTCTTTGTCCTCATCTGTGAAGTGGGAAAACTGGGCTGAATGGTCTCCAAGTTCTCTTTGCCTCTCACACTACGTGGTTGACAGATAAAACCGTTATCATCCTCCTTTAAACGGCCTGTCAGAGGAGAATCTTTCCCTTTTCCAGAACTCTTGCTAATGTCTCACTTTCTCTTAGGTATGTTGGTGAAGCCACTTTCCATAGGGGCCTAGCCCCTCCCACACCCCCACAATGGAAGGGTAGACACAAGCTATAGTAGTGTGCACAGGGTTCACCCCTGATGCAGGTTCTCTCCCCAGGCTACTGGCAGGAGCAGGATTTGGAGCTGGGAACTCTGGCTCCACTGGACGAGGCCCTCAGCTCCACAGTCTGGAGCAGCCCTGACATGCTGGCCAGTCAAGGTGAGAAACCAGGCCCTTCATCTCAGTGTTCTCCAGATGCCTCTCACCCATCCTCACATCATCTCCCAGTCGTGGTACCTCCACCCCATGTTCTCACGCCTCTCATCACCACACAGCTTCCTCCTTCCCATTTGACATTTAGTCCTCAGTTCCGCATCCACCACCACATTTCCATGCACCAACTCCCTCTCTCACTCTGGCACAGAGACCTCTGTAACCCTACACCTCTTTCCAAAAATAAGATGCCTGGGAGAAATGGATTACTCAAAAACAAAGAGGTCCTGGAAAGACATTGTCAAAGAGGAATTCTTCAAGTGAGACAAGGACAGAGGGATTTAGAGGTTGGAGATTGATATGTGTCTATTGCAAACGAAGGGCCTCAGTCACTTTCCATTGAGAAATTTTGAGAAAATTTCACTCTCAAATTTGCTTAGTGGCTACACAACAATCGCAAAATCCAATTATAGTCTTAATTCTCCTTTCAGAGGGTCACTTCAGGAAGAATTCCAATGACAACAGCTGCTTGTTGAGGACAGAACAGAGTTACAGTGTTGAGAACTGGTGGGCTGATCTTAGGAGTCTCTTCGCCTCTGTTGCCTTGCTGCCTGTGTCTAGGAGATGAGGGAATTGGATTCCTGGCCCCAGTGGCTCCCTCACTTCCAGCTTCTACAGTTCTAGGCAGTACTAAACATCAGGCTTCATACTCCAATTCGGAAACTACCAGTCCTTAACGGTGTATCTTGCTTGGCATAATTTTCAGCATGCCTTCCCTTCTGAGGGCCTTCTCTTGACTAGTATCACTCAGGGTATATTTCCTGGAAATGCAAGTCAGGTGACTAGAAAAGTCAGGTGGGATCAATCTGAGGTAAAGGGAGCATCTATTTTGTTTGTTGGTTAGTTTTTCGAGTCTGGGTTTCTCTGTTTAACAGTCCTAGCTGTCCTGGAACTAGCTCTTGTAGACCAGGCTGGCCTTGAACTCGCAGAGATCCACCTGTCTCTGCCTCCCAAGTGCTGGGATTAAAGACGTGCGCCACCACCGCTCAGGACATCTGTTTGTTTTTATAGTGCTCTGTAGAGGATGTGGTTCGCATGATTTCTGGTTTCCTACTGAGCAATGAATATTGCTGGTTGAGGAATTTGGTGACATAGAACAGACTTTTGGATGCTCCTGAAGCAGAGAAGGGAGGTGATTATTTTAGATTAGTTCTGAGGAGGTCACTGATGTTGGGTCACTAAAAGCAATTCTGAAGATGAGGGAATCAATATTAGGAATCAGAGTCCATGCTGTGAGAACTGAGCACAAGACCTGGTGGTGGAAACAGATGTCAGTATTGGAGAGGTTCACAGCTAGGCCTGAGGAGAAGGTTGATTTGGCATTAAACTGATCTATCCAAAAGATACCTGGATTTCTTCTTCCCTCTCCCTCTCTTCCTTCTTTCTTTCCTTTCCTCCATCCTTTTTCCACTCTCTCTTTCTGTGTGCATGTGTGTGTGAGTGTGTGTGTGTTTGTGTATATTATTTTTAATATAGAGTGTCCGCAGTCCAAATTAATCCCAAACTCAGTATGTAGCCAAGGATAACCTACAACCTCTGGCCATCTGTCTCTACTTCCTGAGTAATGGGTTAACATATGTGATCCATCACAATCAATCATTACAGTGCTGGGTATCCAGTTTAGGGCTTCCTGGATGCTAGGCAAGGACTCTTATCAACTGAGTCTGTGTTTTGTTTCATTTCTCTAAGGAGAGAAGAATTATAAAATATGTTTTCAGCACAATGAGTGGGAGAAACTTCAGTCTTTTACTCTTTAAATGATACAAGGGTGGTAACTTGGGTTTGAATTTGGGGAGACAGGAAGAGTTACCAGGAAAGAGAGCAAATAATTGGATGTGGTTGTGCATGCTTATAATCCCAGCACTTAGAAAGCAGGGGCAGAAGGACTTTGGTAAATTCAAGACTATCATGAATACATAGTAAATACCAGGCCAGCCAGGACTGTATAGTGAGACCTTGTCTCAACAGCAGCTACAATAATTAATAATAATAGTGAAAACTGATGATGAATTTGATGATTGGATTGAGAATATTATTGAAAATTTTTAAAGTACGCTAAAATGTTTCTGTTTTTAATTTCTGTTTGGTTTGTTTTGCTCTTTTTGTGTGGATGAAGGGATACACACTAAGATCTGGTTTAGATTTTTTTCCCCCATTTCGGTCTTAGATTAGTAGTCATAATTGCTTCTAATGGTTTTGCTCTTACAATAAGTGGTAACAAGAAGGCAGAACACAGGGTGGTAGATATGTATGTGTGTTCTCAACGATGGATGCTAGAACCATACCTAAAAGAATACATATGGAGTAGTATGTTTAGATCTGGGTGCCTTTATCCTTTTAGCATTTGTGACCCTGCCCGTTCATCCAACATTCAGCAAGGGGTGATGCTTTCTGTGTGTCCACAGTGAGAGAGAAGATCAGGTGTGTCTCCCCCTCGAGTGCCACAACCACCTCTCTATCCCTTCACTCATGAAGCCTCAAGCGTAGACAGAGAGCAGAGCCTTGGGGACAATAAATTAGCAGAGGCTGGCTGTGGCCCAGTCATGGGTAGACATCCTCGGGACTCTATGAAACTGACTCTGCTCTGCTCCTGCAGATAGCCAGCCCTGGACTTCTGATGAAACAGTGGTGGCTGGTGGCACCGTGGTGCTCAAGTGTCAAGTGAAAGACCATGAAGACTCGTCCCTACAGTGGTCTAATCCTGCCCAGCAGACGCTCTACTTTGGGGAGAAGAGAGGTAGTGTCTCCTGAGTGAGCTTTCTCCATGGGAATCATGGGCTAGGAGAGAGGGACAGCAGAGGCTAAGGCTATCTTTGTAGTCCAGAGGCTGAGAAGCACAAGGCAAGTTCTTTGAAAAAGCCATAAACTGTGGGCTCCTCTGTTGTTTGCAGAGAGAAACCAGCACTCTAGCTCTGATCTTAGCCATGCATAGTCTTATAGGTCTTATAGCCTCATAAGGTGCTGGAGCACCAAGCCCCAAAGAAGCACTGATATCAGGCAGCCCCAGGCTTTTCCTAAGTAATTACACAAAATATAGACTATAATATTGGTCTATTAAGCTACCATGTTGAGTGGCTCATGAAAATCACGGAATGATTCTGTCCTAATTCAAGATGGTTTTTTTGTTTGTTTGTTTTGGTTGGGGTTTTTGTTTATCATTTTCTTTTCTTTCGGTTTTGTCTCCCATCCCCATCATTCCTCCCCTCCCTTCAATGACGTTAGCACAGCAGTAGAAGATAAGCGTGCAAGGTCCTGGTAGAACCCTGACTCTCCATTCTGATTTCCCCAGCTCTTCGAGATAATCGGATTCAGCTGGTTAGATCTACTCCCCACGAGCTCAGTATCAGCATCAGCAATGTGGCGCTGGCAGACGAGGGCGAATATACCTGCTCCATCTTCACCATGCCTGTGCGAACTGCCAAGTCCCTTGTCACTGTGCTAGGTGAGGCTCCTCAACCCCTGTGTCTCTGCGGCACGCTGCTTTGCCAACAAATCTCCCTCAGTTGATCCCCCAAAGCCTCCCAGAACCATGCAGGCCTCCAATAATATCAGAAAAGGTCTGCACGCTCTCTTCTAAATACGAGAAAAGCAGAGTTCTGATCTGCTGTACTTACTATTTGTTCTGGAACAAATCTCTTTAAGCATAAACTTCACAATTTATAGCAGGGAATGGTCATTCTCCTTCACTCTGAAAATTCCATGTGGAGACACAAGATCTATATAAAATATCTTATTTTAATTTCCAAGAAAAGCTCTTCAGTTGTTTGAATGCAGTTATCTTCATCCTGGATTCTAATTCACATCTCCACTTCTCTGGGCCTTTTACTATGCATGGCCACCTAGCTGGACTCTGGGACATCCAGTCACTATCATGTTCAGGCACAGCATCACCACTCCTCCTAAACTATCATACCTCCTCACCTTAGTCTTCCCATCTTGTCCTCAAGAACTAGATCCAAGAGAGCACCTACCCTTTGTGCTTCTACCCATTGGTCTAAACCAAAGCAGAGCTCAGATATTCTGCCTCTTATAGCGGACATATCTACAGGGAGAACTGGAAGTGTGACTTCACGGTGCCTCTCCTTCCTATCCTGGCCATCCCCTCTCCATTGCAGGAATCCCACAGAAGCCCATAATCACTGGTTATAAGTCATCCCTGCGGGAAAAGGAGACAGCCACTCTAAACTGTCAGTCTTCTGGGAGCAAGCCTGCAGCCCAGCTCACCTGGAGGAAAGGTGACCAAGAACTCCACGGTGAGTAGCTCCTGCCACGGGGTTGCAGAAATGAGGTGGTGCAGGGAATGGGGTGGTGCAATATATGTGTATATGACACATAAGAAATAATGGAGATGAAGAAAGTGAAGGGCAGGGACATTGTGGATATGTGTGTGTCAGGATCTACATTCTCTTTACACATTCATATCCATTTCAAACATTTTCTGAGTCTGTCCAAGATAGAATCTGTGGGGCCCAGACAGTGTCTGGATGTTAAGATACAGTCTATTTGTATATACTGACAATGTATCTCCTGTGTGTGTGTGTGTGTGTGTGTGTGTGTGTGTGTTTCTGTCTGTCTGCCTTTTTCTGCATTCTAGGAGAACAAACACGAGTCCAGGAAGATGTTAATGGAAAAACCTTCACTGTGAGCAGCTCAGTGTCATTCCAGGTTACCCGGGAAGATGACGGAGCGAGCATCGTCTGCTCTGTGAACCATGAATCTCTAAAGGGAGCTGACAGAGTCACCTCTCAGCGCATTGAAGTTTTATGTATGTCATGGGCTCTGGGGTGGGAAGGACCAGGTGTGAGGTAGGGAGTAAGGAAAAGAAAAGCGTGCTGCTGGCTACACACGAGGCAATAGGCTTAGCAAAAGTAGCAAAGCCTCAGTAAAGCAGGCCCTATAGCAAACACGGAAGGCTTGGGGAGCTGAGGTCTTTGTCTCACTGAGTTGACTCTGCTTGTGCCGCGGGAGAGCAGCCACAGACAAAGCGTAAACAAATGAGTTGGGCTGCATTCCAATAAAACTTTATTTACTAAAGCTTGCAACTGGCAAGACTTGGCCCAGGGGCCAAGTTTACCAGCCCTTGGGCTACGCTGGTGAAATGGAGTGAGGCTGTAACTTAACGGTGGTAAGAGTACCAAACCCAGAGTCTCAGGCTGTAGTTTAGTCTGTACTCCACGCCACGCTGGTTCTGTGGTGTGAAGACAGCTCTCCTCCACTGATCGCGGTTGTTTCCCTCTGAAACGAGAGAGGTGAGCTGGGATATCCTTATGGCTTCTTCTCACTCTAACATTCTGTCATGCCAAGAGTTGTGGGTGGAAGCGAGGCACAATTCTCTCCGGTCTTGCAGCATTCCAAGGACTTCTACCTCTCAGTCACATCTCTATTTGGCCCTCTTCCACGCTTCTTCTTGGGATTGTGACTTAAGGTGGCCCAGGGCTCGCTGCTTCGCACTTTCTCCACACCTCTGCATCCTCTTCGTAGACTCTGTCTTTAGTGCCAGTAAAGAATGCCTGAAAAGCTGGCGTCTCTGCAGGTTTCTCCTCTGGGGAAATCTGGAAGCCTTTCAAAGGAGCTTTTCCATGTGGAAAAGAAAAGGAGGAATGGAAGTGTGGAAGTCAAGCATAGAGGCGTGTACAGCCATGCATTGCTTTCCCAATTTACCAAAAAGCTGGGGATTTTCAAAAATAGTGATAGCTTTTAATCTCCTTATGGAAGACACAAGCTGATTAATTTCGGTGCCATTTAATCAGTGGCTAGACCCTTTATTCAAACTTTAACATTCGTTAATTTTGGGCAGTACCATAGTCCATTTGGATGACATTCAATGGACAGGCCTCCTAGCGAGTATGGTTACTACGTACTAGCTCTATTGGCTTCACCAAAGCATTTAATATCTAGGTGAATCTGCCTTACTCCGCTGAATTATACTGAGAATAAATGGAATAATATATATGGAAGAACTCTATTAACTTCCAAGTTCTAACTTGCTATAAAGTATTTCTGTATTTACTAGTTCTAAGCGTGAGGTCTTGGGCCTTGGGCAGTTCTCTTGAACCCTGGTCCCCAGCCGTAACTGAAGAATATACTATTGGAGCCCCACAGAGTCCTCTCTTAGAAACCAGGCCATTTGGCAATTACTCTTCAGCCTGTGATCAGCAGTCAGTCAACAAATGCCCCACTCCAGGTGCTATGCTAGAGGCCTCTTCGGCTGTGAAGCCCCAGAATACCCATTTTCTCACCTGACCTGTCTCTCTTTGTCCTGTGTGATTAACGGACGCATGTTCATTAACTGCTTGTTAAGGTTGGCTCTCTCCTTAGGGATAGCACATCCTCTTTATCTGTGGTTCCAAACCAGCATCTGGTCACATTGTTCTAAGCCGCCATCTGGACCCAGCCTCCTAAGCAGCCTTTTGGCATCATTGACAGATGTCATTATTCTCTCACAGAGCCAGCCATATTGTCTCAGGCCTTTTTTTTTTTTTTCAGCCAAAATTTGACCCTCGCCCCTTGCTGTTTCTATACTCTCATTCCATGTTTGGGCTGACCGTTCAAAGGGATGCTTTGTGTTCAGGCATTGCTTTCACTTCAAGCTCCCTCACAGAGCAGACAGAGTTGAGAGGTTGTGGACTCAGTCAGTGTCAAGTTCACTTCCTTTGTTCCTTTAAAAATATGTATTAGATCCTGTCTAGGTGCCAGGCAGTTTGCTAGGCATGAATAAACCATGGGTTCTCCTCAGCTCTGCTAAGACATCCCATAGGCCCCCACCAAGGACAGACCTGCTGGAATGCCATCACTCAGAGGTTGAGGTACACCAGGTTGTTCTCGGTCTGTGGCCCTCATAGTCCATGTTCACAAGAGCCAGGAGGCAGAAGGACTTGTTCACAGCCTCTCACACTTCTGAGACTTCAGGAGAATCTATAACATGTAACTAGGCGATTCCCACAGGTTTAGGGATCTCCTATGCAGAGTGAGGAGCTTGGCGCTGCTATCCTGTGCTTCTCCACAGACACGCCGACAGCCTTGATTAGACCAGAGCCTGCGCATCCCCGGGAAGGCCAGAAGCTGTTGCTACACTGTGAGGGGCGTGGCAATCCAGTGTAAGAAGAGCAGTCCGTGGTCTCTGATACCCCTCTTCTCTCTCTGATAACCCCCATCCCCTGGGTACCTGCTGAGGCATAACAATGGTCCCCTAGCTGTACAATAGGGCTTCTCCTTTATTTCTACAGCAGAAGTGAGGTTGGAGCGCTCCCTTGCTCAGCTCCTTCTGTTCCCCTAAGGAACAAAGTCACAGTAAAATATGGTTCAAAACATCTCTGCCTTTTCTAAATTATACCCAAGACACCTCCACCAACACCTACCCTTAAACTTCACTATGCAGTTTCTGATTTCCCTGCTACCAGGTTGTTTTTAATTATTCCAGCCCTTTCTTCCAGGCCATCCTGAGTACTTCCCATCTTTCTATCTCAACAGTCCCCAGCAGTACCTGTGGGTAAAGGAAGGCAGCGAGCCACCCCTGAAGATGACCCAAGAGAGGGCTCTCATCTTCCCCTTCCTGAACAAGAGCGACAGTGGCACCTACGGCTGCACAGCCACCAGCAACATGGGCAGCTACACAGCCTATTTCACCCTCAACGTCAATGGTGAGTCACTTCAGCTTCTCTCCTCCAACATCTCCCTTCGTTGACCATCTCTTGCGCTCCGGATGGCAACCGCATCCCCTTGAGTGGCAGTAGGGTGGATGAAAAATGCCCGCTACCAGAAGGCACTGCCCTTAGGCCCCAGGGATGTGTAACAATGGTAAGCCTTATTGTTTCTTAATGTAACCATAAGAAAGATGGGCTCCCACCGTCTCTCTCTGCAGGCAGTGGCTCCTCTGAAACCGTCTTTACCACCTAACGGGGAGAATGCCATTTTCATTTAGAGGCCCCTCCTGACGGCAGGTGTGCTTACTTAAGAGCTCCTCCTCCTAGGACTAGCTACAGCATATGCGTCACTGCCACCTGTTTCCTTCCCGAGGACCCTGTGTGCATTAGAGTTTGGCAAAGAACAAAAGGAACAAGCATGCGCTATGCTGAGAGATGGCCCGAGTCTCTTCTCTGGTGCTTCACCTTCCTAAGGGACAAGAGATGGCTTCTTTCTGAAGTGCTTCTCAAAAATTGGAGCCACCAGGTGCCTAGAATGTTGGGTTGCTCAGTCGAGTCCCTGCCAGTTGGAGCCAAACAAAAACAGGTGTGGGAGCTCACATTTGTAATCCCGGTGCTGGGGCGGCAGAGACGGCCTATCGTACTTGATGAGCTCTCTGCTAGTGAGAGATGACCACAATGACCCTGTCCCAAAGAATCAGGTGGATGGTATTCCTCTGACCTCTACAGTTAGTGCACAGACATACAGTGTACATTAGCACACACATGCACATTCACAGACATGTGCGCGCGCACACACACAAACACACACACACTATATTTAAACCAAGCTTCAAGGGAAGTGACAAGCTAGGAAAGCTGTCACTTTGTGGCTTTAGAGGGAGCTGGTAAGGAATTTTTTTTTCTTCTTTGAAAGACATCAATGCCATTGATGTCCTTCCAGAAAGTCTTCAAATCTTTCTACAGAATAGAGGAAGTGCTGAAGAAACTTCAGGGTCTTTCCTCATTTGAAATGCTCAGTGAGGCAGGGATGCTTAACACCCAGGTTCTCAGGCATGAGAAAGAGGGTTAAGTGCTTGAGACCAGAATGTCTACTTCTTGATTCAACCTTTCACCCTATGGGGAGCCGCTCGGCACAACAGGGCTAGTATAAGATTCTGAGAGCTACAACAAGGCTCTGAGATCTCGACTCATCCCCTGGATCTTTCCAGACCATTTCTGGTGGCTACCGGCAGTGAAAGAAAATTAATATGCCCTGCAGTTGGTATCTTGTTGATCCTTCTGCCCTGGGATAAAAAGCTAAGCAGGAGTAGGTTAGTGTTTGCTACCAGTGCTGACGCCTGGTGGTGAAAGGAGTTACTGCAACCTCTTCAGGAATCTTCCTGAGTGAAGACCTCCCAGAAATGAAAAGCAAGGTGCATTATACCTGCAGACAGAGGGTGGTTGCTAACAACCCCAGAAGTCATTTTGACAGCGGAAGACTGTGAGTCTTTTTTTTCAAGAACTTTTTTGCTTCTCTATCTTCCGGAGTAAATATCCAGGATTGATTTTTCCCAGTGGATTGCATCTCATGTTTCTTCAGTCATCTTGCCCTGCAACATGTCAACACCCCTGTCCCATCATGGAACTCCTGGTCCATCCTCCATCTCCCTCCCAAGCAGAACATTAAAAAGAGAAGTACATATGTTTTCTTTTCAAATAAGGCATTGGAAGTCAAGGAACTAAAAAGCTGGCCCAGTCAAGCCTGGGGAAACATGAGGTAGGGAAGAAAAAAAAGTCTAGGAGTCAATGAGGCTGCAAGACTCAAGCGGGATTCAAGGAATAACAGGAGCTCTCCCATGGGTGGGGGAGTTATAGCTGCGGCTAACGTAATCGTGGAGATGTCAGAACTGTCCTGGGTTTGTGCACTTATCCACAGACATTTGGCCTTCTGACCAAGGTTAAGGATTTTATTGACACTCTTGGTCCAGGTTGTACTACGAGATCAGTCCACACCTATTATGGATGGCGAATTTTGTGTAGTGAGTGGAAGAACACCAACACCACAGGAGAAAGCAAACCAGTCTTGTGCACAAACTTTTGGATGATGTCAGAGTAGAGATGAAATATTAGGCCTCTTTCCTTGGATGGGTCAGAAGATTGGGTTTTATTGAATAAGTCGTCTTCCTTGCCAAGAAGGAATTACTGAAGAAAAAGACCAGATATGTTTAAGAGCATGTGGGTTGGGGAGCTTAAAGAAGAAAGAATGAAATCCCTGGGAGCAGAGATACTAAATGCTATGGGATAAGGCAGTTGTCTAGGTCACAGCCCAGGCTGGAATAAAGATTCCAGGGTAGAGTTGAGGTCCTGGGCTCATCCTAAAGAAGGAAGATGAGTTTCTAATTCACATCAGACTATATTACCTTGCTCTCTAGGGAAACTTACAAGTTTTATACAGGGTGGAACAGTCCAGCATTTTCTTTGCAAGGTGCTTTCCAACTCTTAATCTTGGCTCCATCAGTTTTCACTGTTTCTTCCCCATCTGCTGATCTTAAGACTAGCAGAGTGGCAAAGAAGCCCCTAAAGGGACTAGGGCAGAAAAGCAGACAGGATGTGAGGAGACATGAGAGATAGTTAAGGATCAAAAAAACACAGATGTCTCTCTCTCTCTCTCTCTCTCTCTCTCTCTGTGTGTGTGTGTGTGTGTGTGTGTGTGTGTGTGTGAGAGAGAGAGAGAGAGAGAGAGAGAGAGAGAGAGAGAGAAGAGAGAGACAGAGGTGGACAATAGACTGGGGGGTGGAGAAAAGGGAGGAAGGGGAGAATTTTGATATTGCTCACAGCCATTAAAGTAATTATCTCTGATTAAGGTCAAGCTTTGATGCCAAGAAAGCAACGTGGATAGTGGAGTGAGAGCTGGTTTGTTTATTGCCTGATGAATACATCATTTTTTCTTTTAAGAATCACTACATTGCCAGCGTGGTGATACTCACCTGAGCACAGACTAAGGCATGGTCCCTGTGCTTGCATACACCTCCTGGATTCCCCTGAAGTCGATGTCTCTTCTGTGATATTATCTAGGGCCAAATCAGCATGGGAGCTGAAGGTCCTCACCGTCCCAGTTCTAACTCTATGCCTCTTCTCCCTGCAGACCCCAGTCCAGTGCCCTCATCCTCCAGTACCTACCACGCCATCATCGGAGGGATTGTGGCTTTCATTGTCTTCCTGCTGCTCATTCTGCTTATCTTCCTTGGACACTATCTGATCAGGCACAAAGGTCAGAGGCATTGATCAGGAGGACGTGGGTGGGTGGGGAGACCAGTCAGGAAAGGACAGACAGTAAGAGGCAGGTCCCTGTAGACTCCTTAGGGTGTCTGAAAAAGAAATACAGCCAACCCATGCAATGCCAATGCTGTGATCACTGAGCAGCAGCAACCCCACAGTCAAGCCTGGCACCTGGTAAACATCCAAGTACAATCAGACCTGCCCACTTAGTCAGCTGCTCCTTGCTGCTCTGCATTTGATCTGGCTCCTTCCTTCTTGCCTTTGCCTTCTTTGCCATCTCTTTGGCTTCCTTTTCTTTCTTTGATCTCCTTCTTCTTCATCCTCACACATACCTTTTTTTTTTCTCTATCTGTTCCACTTTCCCTTCTATTTTGTTACGACGTGCAGCCAGTAGCCTAACTGCCTAGACTGGTCGTGCCTAAGTCCTATCTCCACTACATGTGCACGCGTGTGCGCCTACACACACACACACACACACACACACACACACACACCCCTCTTTTATTTCTTGCCTACATTATAGATGAGATTTTAGTTAAGGGTAGGATTCATTATTCATGGGGGTGTGGTCAGGTGAGGGATGTTGGCAGTGAAATGCAGATTAAGAGAAGGCTGGGTGGAAGAAAGCTCCAGGCAAGAGAAAGACGAGATGAGCGCTATGTGAGTGGGTGGGTAGGGACGTGGGCAGGGTGGACTTCAAAGGCAGAGACACTTCTGCAAAGAGGAGCTTCTGTCTCCACACAGGAACCTACCTGACACACGAAGCGAAGGGCTCCGACGATGCTCCAGATGCAGATACGGCCATCATCAACGCAGAAGGCGGGCAGTCAGGCGGGGATGACAAGAAGGAGTACTTCATCTAGGAGCACCCACTCACCTCCTGTGCCCCACAGGGGCCCCATGGGGACTGCTGGGCTGTTACCAACCTGAACTTGTACAGAGCGACCCCAGGGCCGCCCCTCCCGCTTGCTCCCCAGCCCACCCAGCCCCCTGTACAGAATGTCTGCTTTGGGTGCGGTTTTGTACTCGGTTTGGAATGGGGGGGAGGAGGGCGGGGGGGAGGGGTGGGTTGCCCTCAGCCCTTTCCGTGGCTTCTCTGCGTTTGGGTTATTATTATTTTTGTAACAATCCCAAATCAAATCCGTCTCCAAGACTGGAGAGGCAGGGGCCATGGGGGTGAGGAGAGCAGCGCATGTGCAGTGCGCAGAGAAGGAATTTGGAGGGATGAGAAACGAATGCGGAGCAGGGCTGGTTTGCAGGTGGGGGCTCAAGATAGCCCTCCTTCCATTTTCACGGCAGACCAGCTTCCCAGGTGTCTCCGAGGAGCCTGGGAATGGAAGCAGGGGGTGGGGGCGGCTCTACCTCTGCCAGCCATGTATTGTGAGCTACAGAGAGGGAGACGGGCGTCAAGCCGATATCCCTCTTGCATTACGTAAGAAAGGAATGAGTAGGAAAGTCCTCAAGAAGATGTGAACTGAAGATGGCGTGCAGCCACACAGGGATCCAGGGCTTCAACATGTCCCTCCCAGAGAGAACAGATTTTCAGAGAGAGGATGGAGAAAGTGGCCCTGTCCATCCACTGCCCCCACACGATGAATGAAGCTAGGCTCTTTTCACAGAATTGGCCCTTGGTGGACAGCAGAGCTCAGCTTTCTCTCCTAGCAGTTGTGAAAGAGGCACAGCTTCTGGGCCTGGACAGCGTCTGCTTCCCCCACCTCGCACGGGGCCCCTCACTCTTACCCAAGACCCTGGACTGTTGCACGGCAACCGCTCCTCTCATGGCATTGCTCAGCAACTACTCCTCCCGCCTGTGTCACCCTGTGCCCTCTCCTGTTCCCTGTGCCCGCCCTCGGCCCCTCCTCCCTCAGCAGCCAGGCAGACATGACAACAAAATTACTAAAAGGAGCTTCATTGCAGTGAGCTGTTTCCTGCCCAAACCGAGGGAATAATGTGAACTTTGTGCATGTGTGTGTGTGTGTGTCTGTTTCTGTGTGTAAGTGTGTGTAAGTGTGCATGAATGTGTGTACATGTGTGTTTGTGTGAGCAAGAAGTAAAGGGATTGAAGAGGACCAGGGATCTTGGGTGGGCACCAGGGCATGGATCACGTAAGGCATGAGGTGGGCTTTGGGAGTGAATGGTTCCTAGTCAGGGTTTGTACCTCATCTAGGAGGGCTGCTCCATCCTAGTCATTTCCAAACCATTCTTGATGCCTATCTGAGAGGGGGGGGGAGTCCCAAGATGTGGTTTGCCCAGCTGTGCGTTTTGTCCCTCTGTGAAACACCACACATTCACCACCCTTCCCTGGACCTCCCATCTCTGAGCCATGGAGCCAGGGCCACAGCCTCTGCTATGCACCCCTCAAGTCTCTCCTTGGCACTGACTCTAGATTCCCATCCTCTGTACCCAGGGACTAGAGGACTGGGTCCCCATCTCAGCTTTTGGTTTACGGTCTTCCTTCTATGACCACGCTGGTTGCTGTGGAGTTGAGATCGCTCACCCTCTCCATCCTGATTGGTCTGTCCCTCAGACTCAGGATGCACTTGGCATCACTCTCCCCCTCCTCCAGCATGTCCTCCCTGCTCTGACAACAGGTGTGCAAACCGGGGCAGCTGCCATCCAGCAGGCCTGCCTATTCCTTCAGTTCAGGTAATACTTTCGTGAATCTTCCAGCCCCTGGTTAGGGTCCTGGGCACCCCAGGCATCCCCTCACTTAAGCCAGGGATTCTCCTCTTATAGCAGCAAGGGAGCCCTGGGCCCCAGACCTGTCCAGGCTCCTCATCTCCCAGCACCCGCTTTTGGGAAAACGACTTCTCCTCTTCGAGCTGAACCACTTTGTCCATATTACACAGAAGCCATATTTGTACGGGGCGGGCGGGGGGGAGAGGGGCCGTTGTGCTGTGTGTGTCTGTCTGTGGGTGGGGGTGGGGGAAGGGAGCAGGAAGGGGATCGTGTATCTTTATAATCTTTCTAACTCTCCTGTGCTAATCTCAGAGGGACCACCCTCAATATATCTGGATTATCCGTGTGGTCGGGTTGCTTCCTTTCTGCTGTTCTCACTGCTGGCTGGGCTGCATGTAACTGAGGGCTGTCCTCATGTCCCAGGCACCTGGCACTGCTTCCTTGCCGTGCCACCCTCCGGAATGTCTGTGTGTGGAGTCAGGGGAGAGAGTGTCTGAGTCATTTGCTTTCCAGAGAACATTTGGTTTTGAGGCATGTCATCTGACTGCTATCCTGTTACCCTCTGCCCAGCAATGCTGGCCAACACCATGATGGAGGTGACGACCCCACTCACACCCTCCAGGAAGGAGAGCTTCACCTGTTTTTGTCAAACCACCTTCCTGTCTCCCTCCTGTTAAGCCTGAAACTTGACCTGGGTACTCAGCCTTTTGCACCTCAGTCTGAGGGGGTTAATGGAAATCCACCTACTGAACATGGATTCTGTATTTCTCCTGGCCAGAGAAATTCTATGTCCCATCAAAAACTCCACTCATTGCAAAGGCGGCAAGCCAATGAAGCAGTCTCATAGTCTGTACGTCTCACATCAAAATGAATAGAGATTACCCAGTGGGCTATACTCTCACATCAAAGTAAGCTGTCCCATGGTCCCCCAGAGGCTATTTTGATGTGTCAGACACCATGTGTTCTGCTTGGTGTGAGAGACCCATTCGTTGAGTCCATAGGTGGTAAGGCAAATGCCCAATTGCTCCCTGAAGGAAAGTCATTACATGGACTTGACAGACCTCCAATCTTCTGTCCCTCTTAGACTGAAGCACCCACACCTCTAGATAGCGAGGCATACACCCAGGCACCACCTAGCAGCTGGCACTCAGATGGGGGCACACTGATACTGAACCCAGGGACACAGATAAATAGGTGTATTCCCTGGCTCATTCCACCACACACAAAAGACATCCACTTAACTGCATGTTCTCAGTCTGGGTGGAGCCAACAGCCAATGCCATTAGCACACCTTCCCCACAAACGGGAACTTTTGAACTCTTTCCTTGGATCTGATTCAAAGGAGTAGAGAACAGAGAGAGTCATCAGATGCCTGGTCACTCCAACTTCCCAGCTCCCCTCTCTTATCTCTGCTTCATATGTCACCCCTGGCCCCTCATCCTTCCTTATTCCTGAAGGATCCTCCCTTGCTGGAAAGTTCACAAGGCTTCTTCCTTGCCACCTTTGGGAAAATTCCCCCTTTGTGGCTCTCACTGTGTTATTTTCTCGAGGCCATTCTACCAGTCAAATCTGACTTCAAAACAGGAAGCCCCCGGACAGCCCCCTGTGTTGGCCTAAAGTTTAAGTAGGCAGTAGGCGTTGGGTAGTTTCCTGAGTGTGACCCACACACACATCCAGGCTCTGCCCAGAAGCTGAGAGCGTTCATTAGCCCTGGGCACTTATCTCGGAGTCACAGCTGCTGACAGAGAGGCCTCCTTGTTCCTTACTCTGCCTGCCCCGAGCCTGCTGTGCCATGGGGAACTGTCTGCACCCGGTGAGTGTGGGGGCCGTGCTCCAGAACCCTTGTCTCTGTCTTCTCAGGATTTTATACCCTTTCTTTTTTTTCCCTTACCATCTCCCTGTGCTTCTTTGTTCTGTTTCAAAAATCATTTCTCTGTCCTTCCCTCAGCCTCCTGTCCATGTTTGCTCTTCCTCCTCCACCTTATAGCCAGTCCCATGCTGGTGTCTCCTCTTTTCTCTCTGTCCTTCTGCTTCTCCAAATCTCCACATAGCTCTACCCAAGCTTCTTTGTGGCTCTGACCCTGCAGGTCCCTCAGCTTCCGCTCTCACCATGCCCGCTGTACCCACCTCCTGGAGGCAGATCCCTTGTTCTCCAAACCCAAGTCTACTCTAGCCTCTTCATTGTTGCGTTAGATCTCCCCTCCGCCCCCGACTGACTGTCCTTTCTGGGTGTACCCTGTAGGTGGAAACCTCCTTTCCAATAGACAAGACGGGAACTCAGTATACTTTGGATTTGTCGAATTATGCATATGAAGAAAACAACACCTATGACTCAACTGACAGCTACGATAACTACAGCATTGAAGCAGCTGCCCCCTGCCACTCCTGTAATCTCCTTGATAATTCTTCACTGCCCTTCTTCATCCTCACCAGTTTCCTGGGCTTGCTGGCAAGTGGTGCCGTCCTGTTCGTGATTCTCAAACCACTCTCCCACTGGCGGATCTGCCCCAGCTGGCCTATTCTGGCACAGCTGGCAATAGGCAGTGCCCTCTTCAGCACTGCGGTGCCTGTCCTGGCACCAGGGTTAAACCATTCCCATAGCACAGTCCTGTGTTTTCTGGGCTACTGGGTCTGGTATACTTCCGCTTTTGCCCAGGCTCTGCTGATAGGGTGCTATGCCTGCCTGAACCCCAGACTGAGTATAGGTCAAATCCATGGCCTCACCTTGGGACTCACTGTGGGACTTTGGGGAGCAGCTGCCCTGTTAGGGCTGCCAGTCACCATGGCCAGTGATGTCTACAATGGCGTCTGCACCCTCGCACCCGTCAGGGCCCTGGAAGCCTTGAAGTTCACGCATTCTGCAATCTGCTTTACCATTTTTACTGTGTTACCACTGGCTCTTTTGGCAGCCAAGGGGCTGAAGAAGGCATTGAGCAAGGAGCCAGGCCCCTGGGTTAGTGTCCTATGGGTCTGGTTCATTTTCTGGTGGCCTCATGGGATGGTTCTTATATTTGATGCTTTGGTGAGATCCAAAATCGTGCTTTTGGAAACCTGTCTCTACCAGAAGATTCTAGATGTCATGCTGAACCTGGCAGAAGCCCTGGCTGTCTTGCACTGTGTGGCTACACCCCTGCTCGTGGCCCTATTCTGCTACCAGACCACCCGTAGATCCTTGCCTTCTCTGTCCCTCCCTACAAGACAGTCTTCTCTTGTGGATGCCCTCTCAGGCAAATCCTAGTTCTTTCCCCACATGTCAACCTAAATTAAAGTCTATACTGCCTTTATGAAGCGGGTGCTTTCTTATTTCATCTGGAACTAAAGAGGAGAAAGAGCATGGAGAGAAAGGAGGGCAGTGCATGCCTGGCTTTCCTGTTTTCTAGAGTTGCTATGGAAGAAAGAGAACGGTGGATAAACATCCCCAGGGAATACAGATGTTCTCTTGAGGTGAGTGAAAACTGTCTTCTTATGCGGACAGGAAAAAGAAACAACAACGTAAGTGGAGAAATGACCTCTCCAAACAAGAAGACAAGGCTTCACGAGCAAGAGAAAGAGAAGCCATTTCAGAAAATACATGGCCTAGGTATAGAAGCAAAGGGCGGGGGTTCAGAGGTGAGTGGCAGAGAGCAAAGCTCAAAGCGGTAGTGCTGCTCTCCTGTCTGACCCCTCCAGGTAATCCTTACTTGTTTGTCCTCTCTGACTTTGCTTGGAGGTCGGAGTGGTGGTTGGAAGTGAAAGAAGCAAGCTCAGGGACACTGGGGAGCAGCTACCCTGTTAGGGCTATCAGTCACTTGGCCAATGCTGTTACTGTGGCCTAGACTAGGGCATATACCTAGGGAGGATATAATGTTGCTAATTCTTCATCATGACCTGATTCCCCCCATCTTTCCACCTCTCTCTCTCTCTCTCTCTCTCTCTCTCTCTCTCTCTCTCTCTCCCTCCCCCTTCCTCCCTCCCCCTCTCCTTCTCTCTGCATGCACATATGCACACTTGAAGGTTTTTTCCCCCATTACCATGACCTTGGCTCCTCTGTATGCTTGTCTCTCTCCATATGAGAATGCATGTGCGCTTGGGGGAATGTGAGTTTGTGTGTGTGTGTGTGTGTGTTCTTGCAGGTTTATTCTTCATCATGACCCTTATTGCTCCTTCCCCCTCCCTCTCTCTGTGAGTGTGCCTACACATCTGTCTCTCAATCTGTTAGGGCCTGTAGTATCCATGTTATAATGGATGCATGCACTCAGTGAAACGTGTCTATGCATGAGCCTACATCTCAGTCAGTATCTGCATCTGCAGTACACATACCATGCCCGTGTGTGTGTGCACAGACCTCTTACTGAGCCCCTTCCTGACTTAGTTCTGTGCCGCACCTATTCAGGGTGTGAGGGCAGAAATCCTTACTCGGTAATTCCCTCCCCTTGCTGTTTATGTGCAGCACGTTTGTGTGTGGTGTGGCATGAAAGAGATCATGAAGGTGGAAATGGTGAAACAACTGGAAGGGAGACACCCTGCTCCAAGCCATCGTGTGACACAAACGCCCACGTTTCCCTCTCAAAGCCCAGCTCTCAAAGGAAGCCTTTACCTCACACCAGTGTTTTTCTCCTCCTCTTGCCTATCCAGTTTTCTAGAACATCTGTCCCCCATACTTGCCTGCTTCTCTGTCTGTTTCCTGTGACTTGAGAGGGTTGTTTTCATGCCCTGCTCAGAGAATCTTGGGTAGTGTTTAGGAGGACAGCAAGCAAGACCCTCTTCCTATGGAGCACTCCTGCCAGCAACAATCTCACCCTCTTCCTGGAAAGCCCACAGATTTCTCCCTGCAACCGACCTCCAGTCCACCCAGGAAAACTTGAGCGAATACTTCAAATCAATCTGAATCTACTTCCAGTCTCTATACTTTCAAAGATGTTCTTTACTGTCTTCTTTCCTAACATATCTATGCATGATGTTCTGGGTTTTAAGATTGAGAGGAAACTGTAGGAGAGGGACAGGGATGACTTAAAACATCCTGGGCTGGAGGGTGCATAAGGATCAGGGAATTTTCCTGGGTGGGTGCCTTGACAAAGACTCTAAATCTCCCTCCTCTGGTCTCTTAGCAACCACCAGGTTTAGCTCCTGATTGGTGCCTCATAAATTGAAAGGCGGGACTATGAGACCATTGAGACGCGGGAGACATTCTGAAACATAAAGAAAGGAAAAGAAAATGAGGAAAAGGGAAATAATTTACAAGCCTAAATTATGCTCAGGTCTCTAACCATAGTGATGGTGAATGTGTCCTGGTGTTTTCATTTTCTATTTCCTTTCTAGTTGCCTTTTACACACACACACACACACACACACACACACACACACGAGAGAGAGAGAGAGAGAGAGAGAGAGAGAGAGAGAGAGAAAGAGAGAGAGAGAGAGAATCTCCAGCTGCTCTTGCAATCATTCCAGATGTTGCTTTCCTCTCTTACGAGGAACTGGATTTAGAGGCTGACCTAGTTTAAGGGATGGTAAGGCTGTTTTGACTCCCTGATTCTTCCAAGACTAAGGGGAAACTTGGCCTAACACCACTAGGGCTGTCTGTTCTACTTCAATCCTATACTTCCAGCTAGATCTCCCTCCTTGCTCAGTCGGGGTTGAGAGAGTCCTGGGCATAGATGACAGCTATCTCATCTCTTGCAAAGGGAAGGCAGAAGAAACAGAAGCCGGCAACTGATAAGAGGTCACAGTGGGTTTGGAAACAAGAGCACTAAAAGTTATCTCCTTCTCATTCCCCTCCCTCACCCTTGCTGTCTTGCTCCCAGTCCTTTGGGAATGCCCTTTCCCTGCCATTATGCATACGGCAACTGTATAGTTCATCCTTATGTCCAACTCTGACTTCAGCCATTTCTACATGCTTTCCATGGGGACCTGCTATCCAAACCATTTAACCCAATGGGTACCACTAACCACTCTAAATTGGGTTGGAACTCGGCATCTTTTGTGCAACCCTTCAGGAATACAAATCCTGTTTCCTTAGAATTTAATCTAAAGGTTGGCAGGGATTTTAGCTGCGTATGAGTTATTGGGCCTCCTGGCTAAGGAAAAAAAAAACTTTCAGAAAGATGAGAGTCAGGGAAACAAGCTCTTGGGAATGCAGAAAGCCCTGGGGAGGGTCAATTTACATTAAGGGGAGAATTCTTTTCTTTTTGAGAAAAGTTTGAACATCACATTGATGCCTCTAATTCATTTCCTTCTGGCTGAGCCCCACACCCTAGAGGATTTAGGAACCATGCATTTGTTTCCTAAATCCTTTCCTCCACCACCATACCTCTACCCTCCTCCCCTGTCCCCCAACACCTTTCCTTGGCAGCCTCCAAGGAATTCTCACTGAGAACTTCACTGGGATTTCAAACCCAACTCATCGCCAACTCTAATTGCTGGGAATTTGCATGAAAATCATCCTATGCTATCTAATTATTCTGACAACAGCAGTCCTCCGTCTGGGCACGAGGAGAATCGCAGTTTTAATTAACAATAATGCACCTTGCAGATGAATGTGGCTGTTTAGGTTAATTAACAAGTCCAAGTTTCTGCAAACCATCATCTAGACAGTTAGGCGATTTGGGTGGGAGAGGTATGGAGCATACAGGGGGTGGGGGTTATCTAAAAACACATCAGTTCAGAAAAACATTCGTGCTGGTTTTCATCCCTTCAATATCCGTTAGATGAAGGGAAGAGGGAACCCCAGATAAGAACTCCCAGATATTTGGGGTAGGAGGATCTGGGGAAACATCGTTGCAGGAAATCAGGTATCTTCATGCCTCTTTTACATTTAGAATATGCTTTCTATACTTTTAAACGCACAACAGGGTTATGCCTTCATAACTCTCAGGTGTCTCCAATTCTTTGTCTACCTGTTTGCTAACTTGTTTTCGAGCCCGAGAGCACCACCTTCCCCATCACCACCATTGCTTGCTACTTTCCTTTGGTGTGTCTCTAACACATTCAGAGCACCCAAAGTTGCTGACACCCAAAGACATCCCACATGGTGTCTCAAGTCACCCTCGTGTCTCCTCCGTCAAGAATAATTATTTGCAAAAATTTCTTAAGTGGTTTTCTGAGTGCTGGAGCAATTACATTCCACCCCTTATGTCTCTAGTCTTGCTAATAGCATGTACCTTGTGTTCCCCTTGAAAGCAAGTTATATTGTGGGGGACACATCTTAGGAAATCTTCTGAAGGTCACAGAGTCCGACATTAAGAATTATGCTATCAGACCTCAGAGTCGGGGTTTAGTCTTCCTGCTCTGACTGCTCTTATGGTTCAACTGCTCTCGGAGTTCAGGGCTAGCACTGTGCCGACTGCCTCAACCGCTCTTGGAGTTCATGGCTAGCACTGTGCCACTGTATCAGAGTTTTGGTAGTTAGTCTGAGACTTGGAACTTGGCTTTTCCTCTTGTTCTTGAAGTTTTATTCCTAATGGTAGCTTCTCAATTCTTTGGATGGGCAAGTCCCTTCTGTATTCCAGTCTTTACACACCCCACATACACAGACGCACAAGCACACACACACACACACACACACACACACACACACACAGAATCACTTTGGTTTTATTTTAGTGTATGTGTGCGCCTGTGTGAGCACATGGAGGTGGATGCATGCACAGGTAGAGGGCAGAAGAGGAAGGCAGATCCCCTGGAACTGGAGTTACAATTAGTTAGCTGTAAGCTATGACCTAAACTTGGGTCCTCTACAAAAGCAGCAAGTGCTCATGAAAATAGCCCTGCCTCAGTCTCCCAAAGACCTTAGTCACCCTGTTTTCTCACTCATCCTCCTCCTTCCCAGTTACAAAGCCCTGGTCATTGACAGCACTGCCAGAGATGTTTTTCTGGGCAAGTTAAGAGAAAGACATGTTGGAATTCCAGGCATGAGACACCACACCCAGCTGATGCTGTTTCCATAGCAGCAAGAATCCCACTTCAGCCCTGTCTTGGTTATTCACTTGCTGTCTGGCCAGTTTAGTGCCCATCCAGCCCTTCCTTCCACTGGTAGGTATTGAGCTTCAAGAGTACCTAGCCTGGGCATTGACACAGAGATCAGTAAACAGCTGATAAACACATAAGCAAATGAGTTAATTTTATATGAATAAAGCACAGTTGCCCACACTGGAGGATCCATAGTCATCTAGTGCTGACAGGAACAGAGATAAACAAGAAAATTATTTTTTTGGAGAAATCTGTAAAATCAAAACAAAAATAATCAACAATAACAAACCCTTACTTTCTCCGAGTCAAGCTGTGTCTTTCTTGTGTTATTTAATGATTTCAGGGCCTCTGACTCCCTTTTCTGTGTCAGGTCGTGTCCGACAGAACTGGAGGACTTCACCACAGTTTGTGAGCCATGTGATAAACAATAATACTCTGCTTCCTTTGGGGAACTTCTAGGCTTGGGACAGCCAGTAAGAGGAGGGAAAGGTTGTCATATTTCATCTGCATGTGAGGAAAATTGAATCACAGGATACTCCCTGAAGTTCTTGGACATGAAGTCTTCCATTGGCTCTGAATCACATTCACGTTTCAGTTCCCTGCTCCGTTTTTATCATAGCCCAGGGAAGGGCCCACAAAGAAAAGTCATTTTGATCTTCGTAGCAACTTTTGCCTCGTTTTCTCTACTAAGTAATTTTAATTTAGCATTCCCATCAGCCTTACCCCTTATTTCCCTCTAAACTCTATTTCCCACCCTCGTCTTTTGTTCTCAGTGACCCCCATTCTCTGGGGACAATCTATCTTTCACACATTTTAGGTCCTTGGTCATGTTAGCTTTACAAAGCACAGAATGAATGTAACGAGAGTGATTGTAGTTTTAATCAACGTTGTCTTGTCGGACCCAGCATGTCCTTTCCTTTCTTTCTTTTCTCCCAGACGTGGTTTCTCAGTCTTCCATGAAACAGCACTGGACTTCTTTGCAGTCCAGAACGCACATCTCCAGCACCCTTAGTCAGCAGATCTTCTCGAGGAGGCTGCTTCTTCACAGCTGACCTCAAAGTTTCGCTAGTGCCTGTCTCACTGGCACGTTTCTCCTGAGCAGACTCATAGACAGACATTTGCTGTCATGCATGTTTGTAAGGTGGTTGTGGACGATTCTGGAAGCCAACACACAGAAAACCAATTAGTCAGAGCAGAAGGAATGGGTGTGGACTTGGAGCAGAAGCTTAGCACAAATGAATTGGCTGGCTCTCTCTGCCTGTAACCTGAGAAGGAGGTGAAGTGAACTGATTATGTTTGTCAACCTAGAACCTTCCAAATACATAGCCTTGTTCTGACCATCCCCTTCCCTCCTTTCCAACTTTGGTGAGGGGTGCTTCTTCCTTCCAGATTGAGTTGATTAATGAGAGGAGGCTCACAGAAAGTACTGGGGAATGTAAAAGGAGCAGACAGAAGGAAGGAAGGAAGGACACTGTGTTCACAAAACTTGAAAGAATTAAATAAAATTTAAAATTGATGATTAGAAGCTCGCATTGAAAACATCAACTGCACAGAGTAGAATGGAAGAGACCTCTCTCAACAAACAAAAGTCTTTATACTAAAAACAAAAACAAACACTTAGAGGTTTCACTTGGCTGCAAGCTAAGAATGATTCAATCATGTGTGTGGCAGCCAAAACGCTAATGCAGTCTCCAACTGCATTAGGAGATGCAGCATCCAGGAGACAAAGGAGATGATGCTACTCTTGCCCTAACAGGATGTGTGCAGAAAGGAGGGCTCAGATCTAGGTTCCACGTGTTGAGAGGACCACTAACAAATTAGAGTTTTTAAAAGACATTGACCAGAATGATGATGACATAAGAGACCATGCTCCGGACACAAGGATGGTCCGAAGGAGTGCCTCAGAGGGTGTGGAAGAACCACACTGAAAAACATCGAGAAAACACCTGTCTGTGTTAAAGCAAATGAAAGGTGGGGCTGTGGGAAAAGGTGTAAGATAGATGTGGAGCTCCAGAACTGGAAATAGTGGATGAAAGGAAGTAACAGGGAGAATGATGAGGGATGAACTGCAGGAAATGCAATCTAGGGTGGGATCTATGCCACCAAGAGTGGCTGACAACTGTGACCGATGGAAGGAAGGAGGGAGAAAGAGAAGGGGACGGACAAGGGGAGAGGAACCTCCCCAACTCACACATCCACGAACAGAAAATGGAGTTATACTTCTTCGTGTTCTTTTTAGTCATTAACTGACCAGATATGAGGCATGACCTTGTGGTGTCTAAAGATCAAAACGAAAGGCAGAGATTAAATGCATAAGATTAAATGCATAAGCACACAAATAAATTACAAATGTTATGAGATGAAAGGGCCAGTGAGGACGTGAATAAGAAGAAAATAAAGGGGAAGAAATTATTAATGTTATAATTTTTATTTCCAGAAAGAACTGAAGCTGAGGTTTGGCAAGAAAAAATTCAGAAGGCAGAGCAGGGTGCCCTATCATAGGGTGGAGCTAAGAAAGCTCTAACAACTAGCTCACAGAAGCAGGGACCAGACCACCCAAACAGACCTTTTTCAATCATGGCCTCCTTGGCTCAACAAAGAAATTCTGATTCAGGTTACTTGGTACAAAAGAGCCCTTGATCCCTCTGATAACATGTTAAATGACATAGCTAGATAAAGATGTATTTTTTTAAATTCAGGTTCCCAGGTCTCACATTGATTTTTATCTCTGTTTGGATTCTGGAACTAAACATCTGATCCAAAGCTGGAATAGTTTTGTTGTCTCTCTACCTGGCTTATGGAACAATGAAAGAATCCTTAGCCAGATGTGGACCTGACCTGAATTTTTCCAACAGGTGGGGACCATTCCTGGCACAAATGACTGCAGAAAAAGTGTTGCTAGTGCCTGGGCGCCCTCTAGTGTTCAGAAGCGGTCACTTCGACTCCCACTTCTCCCAGACCTAGGGTGGGTCCTAAAATTTACTGTTAAAAGCTCTAAAAAAGAGACCTATTTTTAAAAAAAGGAAAAAAAAAGCAAAGAAGCCTAAAGATGTGTTTTTGAAAGTTCTTCTCTGTAATTAATGTTAATAATAGAGGTGGGAGATCACAAGGACTGCTTTCCAAACTCACTTTGCCCTCTTTTGCCTTGTGTCGGGTATTCTAAATTTAAACAAGGAGATTGAGAGATACACAGGCTTTATGGATTTAATAAACAATTCTCTAAGGATATGAGACATTAATTGGGAATTCCAAAGGTCAGTTTTGTTCTATGAGAAAATACATAAAGTTGTTGGTGACTGAATTGAAACACTGGGTAGAAATGGAGGGTTGGGTCCTGCGTTCTGTGCTGTGTCACCTACATTCTGAATTCTCATTTTCTTATCTGGGAAAATAATGATGCTTGCCCTACTTAGCTCACAGGTCTGATGTCAAGATCAAATGGGCTGACAGATGTTGAAGATGTAAAATCAGTTATAGCTGGGAAAAAGAATACTGTAATTGGCATTCAAAAAGAGTTTGCCCCGCAGGTGATTGGGGGAAATGCCCATTGTCTTTTGGGATCATTCCATCTAAACACACATTTTTCTAAATACATGAGCATATGGCAAATAAACTTTTGGAAGTTACCCCTCCACCACTGTCCTTGTCTCCACTCATGACCACAGGGCTATGAGTCTATTGGAGACAATGTTTAGTAGCAAACTACAAGAAAGAGTTCCTTTAAAATGGGAGCTAGCAGGTGTGGAAAGGTGGTAGTGGTGCCTACTTGGAGCTGGGCATGCTGCAGCCTTTGGGCTGGCTTGGGCTACATTATAGCATTATTTGGAACAGATCATAAAATGTTGTTGTCCTGCCAAATAGCAATGGTTCCTCTGCAATTCCCTGTAACATGATGGGGCCTGTTTGTTGGGGTTTTTTTCTATCCTCCCACCAGGTCCCCACAATTGTTTAGTCCCAGAGAAAAATCACACATAAATCTCTATAAGTTATAATGCTGATTGGCCCATTAGGTCAGGCTACTTATTAACTAACTCTTACATCTTGATTAACCCATTTATCTGATCTATTTTTAGCCATGTGGCTCAGTACCTTTTTTAATGAGGCAGCTCACATCCTGCTGCTTCGGTGGCCTGGGCAGGAATGAGAGGAATCAGCTTCCTTCTCCCCAGAATTCTCCTGCACTCCTTGCATCATTTCCACTTCCTGTCTGGTTTTCCCACCTACATCTCCTGCCTGGCCAATCAGCGTTTATTTAAAACATGACTGACAGAATACAGACGATTCTCCCACACCAATTCCCTTCACCATACTAGCCATACTTAAAGATCTTAAAATCATCCTACTCTGACTTACCCAGAAATCCTGTCGTTCCCACCCCTTGGAGGATATTTAGTGTAGGGAGGTGGGCTCAGGGTCACTAGAAAAATGTTCCTGCTCTGTAGCTGAACCTGACCCAACTCAGTAAAAAGGATGTAAGTACCTCCTGACCTACTAAGGCTACTTCAAGTGTGGCCTGTGAGTCATGACAGTGGTGTCATCTAGAAACATACAGGGATTACAGACTCTTAGACCCCTCACACATACAACTTAGATGTGCCACTGAATCAGAATTTGCTCTTTGATAAGTTCCTTTATGTGATGTCTTTGCACAGTAGAGTTTAGAAGGACTCCCACCATTGCTTGGATTATAGCAACTCCTCTGGGGCAGAGAGGGAAGCATTTCCAGTCCTCTGAAGGCCTCCCAGACTCCAGCTCCATCTACTCTAAAACAATTCTCCCTAAAGACAAAGAGATCTCTGGAATGTGTCCATCAACTCATAACTTCCCCTGAGGACCACCGGCTTCTGATCATCCTGGAGTAAGACCAAATTTAGCATAGTATCCATTGCTTCCCTGCACACACCAACCCCCACCATCCACAGACTCCTCCTACCTTGCCATACATGATAACGTGCAGACATGATAGATAAAAACCATCCCTTGAAAATAAGCCTCCTTCTTTGGGACCTCTGTGTCTTTACACAGTATGATCCCACTGTCCCAGACACGTCTCAACAGTTCCCTTTATTAAGACAAGGCCTACTTGTTCCTCAAGACTTATCTCAGGTTATCCCCGTTTCCTACATCCATTCTATGTGTCCTGCTGACTGGGTTGGTGAATTAGGTGTGCATGCTTGCCGTGTGCTCCTAGAGCAACTTTGGCATTCACGAGTAACCACTGTTCCTGTGGATTGCTCCCCCAAGTTCCTTGGGCAGACTCTGTGGCTTTCTTGTCTTTCAATTTCTAGAACCTAGCCCAGTGCTAGACTTGGCACACACTTTAAATGTTGCATGTATCAATTAATATTAAGAGCATATTACTGTAATATACTTTTATAGAGAAGAAAATGGGCCATTCCAATCTGAAGTGAAGCAACTTTTCCAAGAATAAACTGTTAGGAGTCTTCAGAATCTAAGATCTGAACCCACGTCTGTGTTCCAAAAAGACTTCCAATCTCTTGCTCTTTCTCTTGCTTTCAGATGGCAGTGACTCATAACACACACAGCCTCGATGCTCTGGTTCACATTATAAATTCAGATGCGACCTTCTGGGAGAGAGCTTTGAGGGAATCAGGTTCATTCTCGTACAGAAGATGGCTGAGGCCCATAAACACGGAAGGTTTCTCTTTGTCTTCCTCCATGCATCAGATATTAGATACTGTCTTATCCCGCTGTGGTCTGGACAGGGTGGAACGGCATCCGGTAGGGATGAGGTAGGCAAAGGGAGTCTGCCTCCTCCACTTCAGAACAAACTGAGTCAAGACGAACCTTAAGTACCTGAATCTAATTAGGTGCCCGAGCTGCCTGACTATGAGTTGAAGATAGACAGAACGACAGAGAAGCTTTCCCCTCTGCCCCAGGGGAAGACTGGACAGAATCTGTCACTTAGAGCCCACTTGCTTCTGGCCTCACCACAAGGGGCCACATCCAGCTGGAGAAAATAGCTAAGAGGGTCTAGCATTTACATACATTTGCATATGTTTACATACTCCTCTAAGAACAAGTAGTTCATTCTCCAGCAAGTCTCAAGAAAATGCGATTCTTGCCACCTTCAGGTTGTCATGAATAGATTTTGTTCTTCTCAATTGCCTTTCCTTCAGGCCCGCAATTCCTGAGCTCTGATTCTGGACATGCCGAGTATGTGCCAGTGCCTGGGAAGGGCACCGGTTAAGAGAATGCAGGAGCACGGGGCACAAACAAGGAGGTGGTAGAAACAGCCTGCTGTCAGAGCAGCTCTGGCAAGCACACTTGCACTCCATCTCCACAACACACCGTGGGGGCCGATCGCACACATCTGCCTGTTCATGCTGGAATAACAGCTGTGCTGATTGGAGGGTCTCAGCGGGCGACACGGTTTTTCACAAGGAAGGTGGCAGCGCAACAGTGAAAACCGTTCTGACTCAAAGATGGTGGTCAGATGATGAGCATTACATGAACATAAGCTGTGAAGTCAAACCTCAGGTTCATGGGCCCTGTAGAGTAATTTCCTCATTGCCTTTTCACTAAATCCACTCCTCTTCTCACTTGGAATCAGCTCTTCCTACTTTGTGGCTCATGCTGAATTCTTCTTAATCAACAGACTCTTAATGGTGCTGGAACTGAGGAAGACCAAGAGAGCCAGCCATTTCAGTCTTCTGGGGCCCACAGGTCCTGCTGAGTGCTTAGAGGACACAGGAAACAAAGGATCAGGCAGTTCCTTGCAGCTCTTCTTGTCTCTGGGAGGAGATTGGGACAAGCTCTGCAGGTTCTTCTCCACGGTGATCACTGAGTGACCAATTTAAACGACAGCGCCGTTTTTACCAGCTTCACAGATTCAGAATTCTAATGTTTAAATTTGTGAAACTATAAGCGGGCAGATATCTTCTGTGTACCTCTGTCAGCCCCGAGCCTGCTAAGCTACCCCGTGCATTACGGTGTGAGTTACCACAAGCTTCAGGGGACACTCCATAATCCTCTATGCTGCTGCTGAGAGCTTCAGAAACAAAACAACAACAACAAAAAATGAACAGACCCACCATCCAGGAATGCGGAGTCTATAAAGAAACTTGCGATGTTTGTTAATATTTAATAGCAAAAGGCATGCACTCAGTGGTTGTCTTAGTTTGGACTGACTGCAATAATAAAATCCTGAACCCTTAATGGTTTATAGACAACAACTAGGAATCTCTGGTGTCTCTTCCGTAGGGGAACTAATCCTAAAGCTTTACATTCTAGTTACTTCCTTAAACTCTTCCCTAGACTCCTATATACTGGGGTGGACTTTCAATACATGTGTGGGAGTGAAAGGAAGCAAGCAGGGTACGGACAACCAAGCAAGGATAGCTGTTTAGAACAAAGATATCATAGTTAGAAATCAGAGTTCAGTTCTCTTGGGATGAGTCACTAACGTCCCAGAGTCTCTGCTGTCATCGAAAGTAGAGTCAGAAGCATCTCTAACATAGCATCCCATGTAGGGTTAAGTTAACTAACATGAAAGGAACTCAGCACTTTACTTGGCACTAAGTAAAATTCTAAGGCGTTAACTAAATAAAAGAAAGGCATAATTAAGTACTGAAATATGTGATTTAGAGTTGTACAATTGTCAAAATTACAACAACAAAAAACCTTACCTTGAAAACTCTCTAATCCAATGTTTCTCAAATAATTGTGTGTGGATTGTTGCCAGTTTTTGATTTCTTTTTTTAACCTGGGGTACAACAAAATATAAAAGCAGAAACACAATAAAGAGGCAAACTATTTTTTTCTCTGCTGTGGAAATCCAGGTAGTGAGATCACTGGCCCATTTATAATCATTATTTTGTTCATAAAATTAAATAATTTAAGAACCCTTCTGTCGGCAGAACAACCTTACATGTCATCATCTTAGTTCCATTTGAACCATGGTTCTGGAAAATTCTATATACTCTAGAGTTCAGGCATAGACAAGAAAATACACCTCACCCTTCTTCTGAAGAATTGTTCTCCAGGACTTTGAAAATAGGAACCAGAAGGGATCTTAGTACTGAGGATAGAGCCTTTGATATAAAGCAATTGCACCTCTGTTAGTGTGTTTGCTTCCCTCTAACCTTCTATCGAGTGGATTAGGAACATCTCCCTCTGAAGAATGTTGTGGGAACCAAGAAAGACACAGATGAGGGATGAACATCATAAATGATGTTGTGTCTATTAATAAGACTCAACCCCATATCCACTGAGAGGTTTTCTCAAACCGCAGCCTCTATTGTACATATCAGTTTTGACTCCTCTGGACACAGGTTGAATATGATTATTCAATACTATCTACAAAACATTCTACCCAGAACTGAACATAATCTTCTGACCTAGCTGACTATATGGATAACATAAAGCAAAGAACTAGGTTGGATGGTCTTCTGGGGACATAGAGTCTATGACTGGCTGTCCTATTTGCCTTTTATACTGGGTGCTCTAGTTTGAAACAACCATGGGAGCATACATGGGCCTTGTTTTCTTTCTCACCAGCTGATATTCCTAAGATTCCCAAAGAAACTAGTATTTTGAAGAAAATAGATTTATTCCACATACCTTGGCTTCAAGAGTCCCACAATTTAAACCTATCCTCAAGTTAAAAAGCTTTCTCTTTGGAGAAAATGGCAACAAAGTAAGAGTCTAATAGACCTGCCTTCCCTTTCTTTGACATCTGTTTCCATTTTGCCATCTTTATAACCTCTTGTCATTTCTTCTTCATATCCTTTTAAAAGCTATTTGGAACTATTGTCCCACCCCTGAATATATGTATTCTACCCTACCTGCAACACAGTGTCCTGGGACAGTGTGGGAGAAGCAGAATTTAAGGATTAAGAATGTCAACTCCCAGCTGAGCAGTGGTGGTGCACATCTTTAATCTCAGCACTTGGGAGGCAGAAGCAAGTGAATTTCTGTGAGTTCAAGGGCTGGCCTGGTCTACAGAGCTAGTGCCAGGACATCCAGGGCTACACAGAGAAATGCTGTTTTAACAAAAGTGCCCTCCCCCAAATTAATTCCCAGCCCATCTTATTTAGATTCAGGTTTTAAGGTTGCTGCATATTGGTCTTATTGACCTTGGGACAGTCACCACTTTATTTCTTAGAACCTTTATCTAAAAAATAAAGACAAAATATTATTAAATATTATCTGCTTTGTGTTTCATTGACTTTGAGGAGTCAATGAGTTAATATATGTAATGGTGCTAAGAGAAGCTCTCAGCAGGCAGTAAATACATACTGAGTATTAACACTTCGCTGACATTCCAGGACCTCATGGACTTTTGGATTTCTTCTAAGTTATGCTTCCTCCTTATACCTTTTGTACAAGTCTTTATTCAATCTGAGTTCATCAAAGAGATTTTTATGGATCCCCGTGGATTTTGTTAGCTGCCTTCTCCTTTCTTTATCAGGATAACTCATGATTATTTTATTTGAACTTCAGCTCTTAGAAGTGCCCATCCCATTAAAGAATTCCATTATTGTTTCAGATCACAGGTTACAAGGTCTTAAATCTTTGTTCTGAAACTTCCAGAAAGCTGATTTCTTAGTGTCTGGAGGTACACCAAAGGGAATATCTTCATTCATCTATCCATGTCACACCCGTTTACAAAACCAAATTGAGATTCTTATCAGGTTCTAGTTTAACAAGGGCCATCCTATCACTTAGTATTAAATTTGGGAGACAGCATAACTACTGTCCCTTTAGCTGAGTACCGTATACACATCCTTGTCTGGGCCCTCTTTACTGGTCATAATTAAATCTTGAGTAGCAGTTCTCCCTCACTGCTTTCTCTACCTAGTGAGAGATGACGTTGTCAGCATACCAGGCAAAAATCATCAGCTGTTCCGCATGAGCCTTCTAGCAGACGCCAGGCTAGCTGAGGTTCCCTGTACCCAGTAGATCTTGCCTTTCTGCCAAGTTTTGCAATTCAGAGGAAAGAGATTAGAAAGATATCTCTGTGCCAATTTGCACATGAGCCTGTCTTATCTCCTCCATGGCAATGAAAGTTATTAGAAGATTCCCTGTTCTTAATAGCCTTCATAAAGGCCTAACGTTCTACTATTAGTTAGCCAACTGCTATCTAGTTTGTAGTATCATGGGTTTTTTGTTTGTTTGTTTGTTTGTTTGTTTTAATGCATGAAGCTTTAAAGAAGCACACGTTTAAGGCTCGCTGGGCACCTAACTGTGTTCAGCATGAGTCAGAGTATAAGTCACACCTCTATCAAAATCTACCTCTTATCCAGAACGCCTGAGGAAACGACAAAGTGCTGGGGTTCCGGGTGGACTTCTCATGTCTCTGACTGATGCTGAACCCTCACACCCTGGGTGATCATTCAGCCTATCTGAGCTATGGAGTATTGGTTTCTTAGAAATATTTCTACACATCTTTCATTTTCAGAGTATTTCTTGTACCCCTATTAGCTCCCATGTCAGCTAAATATGGGTATTTGCACTTGTAATAATTGTGGTGAAATTAAACATAACTTCTCTGAGGGTAGAGGGCAGCTTTCTGAATTACTCCAGGCATCAATGGAAGTTAGTAAAAGAAGCACAAATGTATTGAATATCTATTATGTGTCAGACTCTGTTGTTAGGGTAAAGAATACAAAGATGAACAGAACAATGGAAGCTCTTAAAATGTCTTACAGATAGTGGAGAGAGGCATAAAAACAGATTCTAGCAGCATAGTGTGGTGAGTATAATCCTGCTAATTGCAGAGCACAGAGGAATGGCCCCAGCTTAGCCAGGGAGCAGACAGGACAGAAATATTGGTTGCCAAGGTGGCTTGCAGTCAGCCTCAATGCAGAATTTCATCCTAAAGCTTAGTAAGAACATATGACAGCGTCTCACTTATTAGAGGGTTGTTTTGCCGTGCAAAAATGAATCCAACTTTCATTCATCTTTGATTAACTGTTGGGTTCAAACTGACCAGAAATAACAGCCCTTCTCCTGTCTATGGATACCCAGACAAGAGCCTGTAAGGAGAATGGATCAGTCTTGGACTTGGGCTTGAGGAAGACATTTGAGAGAAGAGCTTCAGGGTCCTGGAGTACTTTGTGAGGTAGTCATGTCCCAAGTCAAGCACCGGAAAGACCTAGGTTGGTTGATAGGAGAGTGAGTGGATCGCCTAAAGTGATGGCTCCTGGAGAAGCCATTCCAGCAGAACCTTCTGGAGGGCTTGCTGTAGATTTTTTCAGCAGTGTCTTTTTTGGTTGGTCAAGCCACATTTGAAACCCTGATCATTCTCGTTCCTTTGGAATTTGGAGCCAATGCAAGCAATCTTGTTTCTACCTTGAAATTCCATCAACCGTTCTTTTTCTTTTCATTTTTACGTGGTCTGTTTATTTTAATCAGGGCTTCCATAATATGCAAAAGCCTTCTCCATGATTAAGTGTGTTGATTTCATGGAGTGTGGCTCAAGATATGGCATTTCTTACCCAGTTGCTCCAGCTTGCTTATGAAAATATCCTCTTTATGATTTTTCATTATTATATATTCTAAATTAAAATACAGTTACATCTTTTTATCGGGGAATTGAGTCCATTAGTGTTTCAAGATATTAATGACCAATGATTTGTTGTTGTTTTCACTTTCTATTGATTCTTTGTGGATTTTAAAACATTCATAGCAATCCCACACATCTCACCACAGCACTCTGGCCTTGTGACAGACCCCCAGGACTAAACAAAATTTAAAAGTGTAGACTAAAAACAAAACAAAAAAGAAGAAGAAAAGAAAAGAAAATTTCTGTGTGGAAGCTGTAGTGTGGCCCAATGAGTCAGACAATATACACCTTAGTCCATACAACTTTACTTGTACGTGTTCTTTGAAATGGATTGTTGATCTGGCTAGAGGCTTCTACCTTCTACTACCCTATTGTGTCCACAGTGGGACTCCTCCTGGATATCCTGTTGTCCTGTGTCATGGAGATCCTGTAGCTTTGGATTTGCAGATCTGGCCCCTTCATATACTCCAGTAGATCATAGATGAGGTGGATATTGGGGTGGACTAACTCATATTCCTGGTTCTGGGCCTGGATGGTAGCCGAGTTAGTCAGTTCACCAGCTTTCCCTCATTCTCACAACCAGGGTGATCTCTCCGCACTGCCCCAGCTTGCTCATTCAATGTTAAACTCCCCTAGGAGTTGGGCCAGTTCTACTGGTCTCACGCCCTCCAGGCCTGCTCACCTGCACAAACACCATCATCACCCTCTACCCCACCAGACATCGTCCTCTGGTCGAGAGGGTCAGCTCTACTGTGCTGCCCAGGTGATGTGCAATGCATATTCTCCATGGGCCAGCTCTCCCACCTACACAGACAGCAAGGGAGACAGGTGAGGGGGACATTCTTCTCTTCTGGCCCAATCCACCATATAGTAGTTGAGAGGTGTGGCTAGATTTTCCACCCACTTTCTCCAGGGTGAATCACCTATACCCGTCTATTGTGTGCTTGGGTGAGGTGCAGGACCTCCTCTTCTGAGTGTTACAGCCAGTGAGTGGCAGTGGCCAATGATTGTTAATTCCTGTTATTTTATTGTTGTTGGAGATATTGTAAGTGTGTGTGTGTGTGTGTGTGTGTGTGTGTATGTGTATTTTGTTAACTCTGAGATTTGTCTTTTGTGTCCTAGACTGTTTTAACTTACCTAAGCAATGCTTCTGCTCATACAAAAAGTAGGAAATTTTGAATTCGTAATGAAGTAATAGAAAGGTTCTGTTGAACTTTCTTCTGTCATCATATGGTAGACAAAGAATTCAAGAACCTAATTTTAGTCTATGAAGTGAGCAATCTAGAGACAGATGGAAGTGGAGGCTACATCTTTTATCAAAGATCCGGACCTATCCTGGTAAACAGAATGGAGTTAAGGACTCTGGAAAAGGCAAGAAGGAGGGATGGTGTCGTAGTCTAGCTAGAGAGTGGCAATTCACACCTAGAGTGGGAAGCAGAGGATTACAGGAGAGATAGGAGGCTGTAGGAGCAATGAGAACTTTGTGGAACAAGTAAGAGCATGGATTTTATCTGGTCCACAGTGTGGACTCACAGGATGTTTTTAATCAGAGAAATAATATGAGCAAGGCTTCATAAAATTTAATTAAAAAGAAATCATAGGCAAATCACTTTGGAGATTGTTGAGGCAAAGGGCCCATGGGAGCAAATTATGAAGCATCTGTAATTGGTTAGTAAGAGGTGAATGACCTGAAATAGGAAAGCCATGGGTTGGCTGGGGAGACAGTGTCGGAAGAATATCTTGGTCACAAAATCAGCAGGATGAAAATGAGAGGAAGCAGAAGAAGAAGATGGAGAAGTCAGCAGAGATATAGTGTCTGATATATAATTGATAAATATTTATGCACGCATAGGCCACTCTCGTGATGGTTGATTTTTTTTGTAACCACTACTGAATGCTACTAAAGAGAGAATTCTGGTCACAGATTATTCACTATGTGATCTGGAGAAAGCCATACTGTTTCTTCTATAAAATGGGTATTGAACCAGGTAAATACTAACCCCTTTTTTTTCTGCTAGACTTTTTGGAAAGCAACTATAGGGCAAGACTGGAAACAGGACATAATATCCTGGACCTGGAGGGAGGGGGAGGGAGCTGCAGCTTCCCACAGGGCAGGAAACCCTGACTCCCCTGGGGGATGGAGGGGAAGGAGGGGGGGAATGGGGGGAGTGAGAGGGTGTTGGGAGGGGGGGCGGAAATGGAAACTTTTATAATTTAATAAAATTTACTAAAAAAAAAAAGTATGACAATGTTTCCATAAGAAGATATATTTCAAACTGCAAATGAGCAGCCTAATTGCATTTTTGGAATATCTTTTAATTTGAGGACTGCCACGTTACGCTTTTGTATGATTTCCTGCCCCTTATCCACCTGATAAAATTTCATTATGAATATTCTTTAATTGTGAGTATAATGTCCAAAAATGCAAAAGATGATGATGTATGTTTCAAATCACCTATAATAGTTGGTACCATGCTAGGTATATCTTCACCATTAAAACATTCCTTGGACTGTGTTACATCTTTGCAGGGTCTTAATTTTGTTACCAAATACTTGAAGTATGCCTTCATTCATCGCGCATTCATTCTTCCATCCAACTAACAGACGCTTACAGAGTGCACGGTCAGATGCAGAATGAGTAAGACATCTACAGTTTACACATAGAGCAAACAGTGCGCCAAAGCAGATAAGTGTGCGGGATGCCATAATGTATGCTGGGAAGTGAATAAAGCCATGAAAGAGATAGAGATGAAGTGATGTGGCTGTCAAAAGAAGAGAGTAATTACTTTCTGTGAAAAGACAGTAGTAAAGGCAGATGCCTCGGGGAGATAATATGCCAGTTTATGCCCACACAGAAAATTATGGAGCTGTTAACCCTGCCTGTAAGTTCTCAACTAGAAGAGCTGGAGATGGCTGGCTTGGCACTGGGGTCTGCGCTAACCTTGGAGGCAGAGTTCTGATGGAGTGAAGCCTGCCAGACCAGTGTGTGGTCAGATTGCACCGCCTTTGGCTTAACAGGGGAAACTGTGTGCACAGGACTAGAGATTTGAAATTAGAATTCCAAGAGTTCTCTCAGGACAGGGCACTTAATGTAGTGACCTTTGATAAGAGGTGTGACTACCCTCCAGGTGCCTCATCGGGAGGATCAATTCAAATGGCTGTTTAGTTTTTTGAAAATCAATAGACATAATGATTGTTATTAATGCTGTAGCTAATAGTCTCTGAGGGCTTGCTACGGGCGGTGCAACTGTCTAAATGCTTGGATGTATTCGCCCACAATCACCCTATGTATTAGGTCCCCCTGAGTACCTTTTTTTCTAATAGGCAACACCAGAGCACCAATAATCATACAAAATGATGTAGCTGGGAAGTAGCAAAACATTTGCTAAATCTGGGTCTTTTGGGCTCTGAACCCAAGCCGGCAGAGAGTTATGCCCTCTTCTATCACAGCAGCACTTCGCAAACTGGAACACAGTACTTTATGTAAACAATAATATCGCTCTAATGAAGTGCCCCAGACGCAAGGTCACCAGAGGCAGACACAGGGAAAAGAAAAAAGGGTCTCATCAAGTAAATCTTGACAATTTGTACCTGTTTTTTTTTCCTTGGCTGGTTGCTTGGGACATAAAACTACAAATGACACCTTCCACACGAACTTTTAGCACTTAGGAAAGACTTTAGCTTTCCAGTTTAGACTTTCCGTCATGCCGTTAAAGATATGCCCCAGAAGTTTAAATGACCTGGGTGAGGGTGCAGGATGTGCAAAGCAGAGAACAGAACACTGTTTAGTGATTATATGATTTAGGATTACTAGCTAAGAATAGGTGTAGGCACCAGTGCGGTGCGCTTTTCATTGATTGATGAGTTGAGCTCCTGTTGTTGTCTATTTCTTCATAATTGAACTGTTTCCCTAAGCCAGGGTGAGACATGTGCCTCTCTTGACATGTACTGCTTCTTGTAGACGACGACAAGGGGACTCTCACTGCACTATCATCTCTACTATCTCACTTGCCCTGTGGCAGAGAGTATCTAAGAACACACCTCTTATATTCTCAATATCTAATGGCCACTTCTGTGTGAAGGATACATTTCACTGTGTATGGGTTTGTTTCCCTTTGTTCTCTTAACGAATTTATCTGTGTCTGGTTTTTTAGCACACTGGAGCAGGTCAAAAACACCCCTTTAAGCGCTCTTCATTTTGGGCTCCAAAAACACCTCGTCTAATGGTAACATCCTAAGCCTCAATTGCTTTGGGTTTTGCAAGTGGGTGAAATCAATCTGATAAAATAATTTAAACTCTTTCCCTGGATGAGAGTGGCTTTCTGTGTGATTCAGATAGGATGTGTGTTTCCACGGGAATTTAGGGTGTTGGCACAGAGCCTCTGGAGAGGTAGAGTCCTGGAAAAGAGGTTTTAAAATAGGCTGATGCTAAATGCAAAATAATAACAAGGCATAAGTAACGCTGGTGATTATCAAAGACTGGATCGGAGCCAGAAATGCTTCGGATTTTGAATGAGGGTTTCTTAAACGTTCTTTGGGAAAACAATAAAGATCAGACATACTGCAATTATTTCTGCCCGCCTTTAGAGCATCTGTAAATGTATCCAGGATGCATAAACTCCAGGCATTATGCAGATTGTGTGTTATTTTCCCAAGGCCTTTTGACTTTAGCAGAAGGAAAAACTTTATCTTTGGGTAGGCTAGACTAAGCATAGGCTATAATCTTTCATACAGAAACCACAATTAACTTGGGAAGTGACCTTTTTCATTAATTAGGTAATCAATGCATTAGCTCTTTAAACAAATCTTCATTATGCATTTTCATGATGGCAAGTCATGGAGAAGGATGTATGTGGAAGAAGAGTGAGACTCTTGTTTAGACTGGAGGCTACATTGGTCACGGCAGAGAAGGGAGGTGCGGAGCTTGTCTGTGAGTGCCTGGGTGGTAGGATGCTTCACACTAAGGAAGAAGAAACAAGGGTATGCAGAGAATGCATGCTGCCCAGCGACAGGACTCAGGCCCACAGTGGCAGCTCAGTCAGGACATAACCTTTGGCTACTGTTCCATGCCCACAAGTATAGGATGTTGGCCGAGGACCAGGTGGTGTCCATCTGGGCTGGTAGAACTACCTGATTTCCATGCACACGTGATGTCACAGCTGCCCAGAGCAGCTTCTGGCCAGAAGGCTCTATGGTCACTTTTGCCACTGAACACATTTCCACGGCTCTTCCATAAGGTGAGGGGAGTCTCTCCTCTAAAGAGCATGCCCCAGGACTGACTTTCCGCCCTGTCGTTTCTTCAGCTCTACCCTTCTCCCTGCAGCTGTTACAGAGGACAAAGTCACTTTACTGCAGTGGACGAGGCTCTCTGGACGCAAATGTTATCTGCGTGAGGAATTTTAAGCACAATTTGATTTCAGCTTGGCATTTGCAGAGACAAAAAGCAAATCCATGATTATCCCCTTTCTGCTTCCTCCTTTTCACTTTTAATCTCTGCCCATTCATCACCAATTCCAGAGCTATTTTCTTTACTGTCCTGGGTCATTGAAGAGGCAATGTCCTTTCTGTTTGCCCTCAGGTCTGTACTTAATTTTGAAGCCAAAGCTAGCAATTGCTTGATTCCAACTTGGTGAGGTTACACTGTCTACACCCAATATTTCCCTAATGAGTTGGCAAAGTGTCTGAGAGAGCTTTCAAGTACTGGCAAGCAAAATAGGTACAGAATTACTGGGCTCCTAAGTGGGAATGTTATCCATGCAGAGGGTTCAAGGTACAGTATTACTGGACTCCTAAATGAGAAAGTTATCTATAAAAAGGGAAATGGCTCTGGTGTAATGTGTCATTGGTCATTTCCTAGCTTCAGAGTTGGTTAATTGTGTAGAACATTATCAGACTTCTATGTATGACTTATTAAAGACAGAGAAAGCAAAGGTCTGGAATCTATAACTAATTCATTTAAAAGCATTTACTGAGGAACTCATGTCCATAGCAACAATTGGTGATTTTGAGCACTTAATGTGCACAAGTCAACATTCTAAACACAGTCTATGGTCTACCTAATTTAATCTCTCCGCTGACTATCTGACTAAGGCATGAAAATGATCCCCACTTAAAAGCAGGGAATTGTGTGGCTGCCTAAGGTCATAAAGCTTCCATGTGGCTAATCTATAATTTGAACAGAAGGAGTCCAGCCTGAAAGCCTATGCACTTGATATCAGTTGTGAACTTGTGTGTTTTGTGCTGTCCTTTCAAAGAAGTTAATGGATAAGACAAATGGCATATCTGTTCTTGCGGATTACAGTCTAATAGGAGAGATAACCAAATGAATAATTGCCATACACTGATAAGGGCTGTGATAAACATGAGACATCATTGGCCTGTTTGCTATCTACTTCTTTTCCCCTTTACCATTCTGAAAATGAGTATCACATTCATCTTCCAAGGGAGGCAGATTCTCACATGTGTAAAGACTACGGTAAGCCAAACAATCTTCAACTGGAATATGTTCAACAGGAGAACCAAAAAGATTAAGGAATTTTCCTCATGAAAAGAGAAAAAAATCAAGGCAAACACTCTAGCCATTTTTTACATAGTGATCATAAAAGCAAGTCACTGATGGCTCAAAGCAATCCTCAACACATGAGTACACATCCATCACCCACCTGGTGCCACTGTGTGTGTTTTATGCTGGGGATACAAAGAAGAGCTCCAAAACTTAGCATAAAATGTCTGAAACACCAAACTAAACATTTCTCATTATTAAAGTGGTTTTCAGATACTGGAGGAGATCAATAATCTCATCGAGAGATGTAAGTGAGGAGATACAGTGGGCATGGAGAATTCAGCAACCATAGACAGATCGAAAATAGCTAAAAACAACAACAGACAAACACTAATTTTATTCCTTAGCTGGGAATTCAGTTTGAGTACAAATATTAGTCAATTCAGGTTGCCAATCTTGCCACAGTTGCTTTATAGCTAATAATATTGGATAAAATCGTTGAACTTTATGAGCCATTGTTTCTTCACTTATAACCATGAACACAACAGTACACAAGTCAAAGAACCAAAGAACAGAGGGTTGAAAAATTCTGCTGTATGTGGCATGGAACACCAAAACATTGTCATCTTCATTCAGTCTTTTATGTAATTGTCATGGGCACTTCAGCAGGGAAAGCAGTGCTGAAATGCTGATATGAAATAAAAAAGAAAATCAAGACAGCTGAGAAGGTTGTGTATTATTTGGATGTAAATGGCAAATATGTAACCTGGACTAGATAACAGAAAAACGACCAGACTGAAAGAATGTCATGGTTCATGTAAGTCGGTGATTCACGGTAGGTGAAGTTGAGTACTATGACTCCAACAACATCATAAGATGTCTCCTTTAATATCTTGGCTCTGACACTTCTGTTTGTGGTCTCCTTTCCCTGACCATTTTCTAGTCAGTGACAAGAGTTGCCTTTGGTGTCTGTAGGCCTCCACAGCCTTCAGCTTTAACAGTTTTGAAGTTGACAAACCTTAGAAGCTATACAATCCCTGGAAAATTCTGTCCTTGTTGGGACACATGTCCATTTCAGAGTTAATCATTATTTGTAGATAAGGAAAATGAAAACTCACCATGAGCAATGTGCTCAGCACAGTATGAGGACCCCACTTGTCTCAGGGCAAGTAAAGAATCCAGGTTAGCCAATCAGAAAATTCCATTGCACTGAACTAAGCCCAGACAAAGTTAGGGCCTTGCAGTTTTTATGGAAGACTTTTTAAAAACAACAAAAGCCACCAAAAATGGAAGTGAAGAAGAGAAAGGTATTAACGAATAATGTCCATGATAAAGAACTCAATAAATGTTAGAGGTCCCAGCAGAGGTAAAACCGAAAAAGGTTCTATGATAGTTAACTTTGACTGTCAACTGGTTGGATTAAGAAATAGTTTTCAGATTAGTAAAGCACACTTCTAGGTATGCGTGGGGGTGGGTCATCCCAAAGATAATTAGATCCAGGGGGTTCTGACATATGGATGCCTTGGTCTACTAATAGATTCAGAATATGATGGTATTAGTTGAAGGTGATTAAAAATACAATAAGAGTTAGTGCTGTAAAGGAAGTAGGTTACTTGGCATGTGTCTATGTACTTAGCCATGCTTTACAACCCTTCTTGTCCTCCAGAGTTTGAATTCCTCAGGTCCTGCACACCCTCCCCACTGTGATGGACTCAGTCCTCTGAAACCATAAGCAAATACATCTTTCCTTAATTTAAGAATTTTCTTTGTTTGTTTTGTCGAATATTCGTTCGCAGTGAACAGAGAAGAAACTAATACTCTTTGTCAACACCGAAGCATATGCAAATAAGCTTAGCTCCTCATGCCATTATCATGCATTTATTGAAAATAACTACCAGAGTCAGGGACATGTTTTATGTTGTGCAAAGTAATTTTACCATAGGTCCCACACTTTAGCAGGAGCTGCATAACATAAATAGCTAAAACTGAATTTGTTAAAGCACATACAATATACTTCTGCCCTTGGGATCAAGTATCTAGTGGTCCTGGCCTAAGGAAGCAAAACCTTAACATCTGTTCTAATAACACCTTTCACTCCTCCAGAGAAATGCTTCTTTATATCTCCTGTCCTTGTTCTCAAAATAAAAGGCAATTGTGTACAAATAAAATCGAATTGGTGGGTTATGATGCTGTGAGATGGATATTCCCCAGCATGAGGAGAAGTTTGAATGGCAGAAGCTCTGAACAGCAAAAAACAAATTAATTAACTTGTCAAATTTGTCTTCACAGATAATGTGACTGCACTGAATTCTTGTGTAGAAGATTATCATTTCCCAGTAGTGTCAACTGTCCATTTCCTTGCCTCTCTTTGCATTCCAATTAGTGATTCCGCAGAGACTCACTGACTTGCACAGGTTGCACATGGCAGATGAGAATGCTTTGCAATCTTAAACAATTCATATTAATATTAAATATAAGTATTTGTAGACAATGTAATATACATATCATTTTGAAAGGGTGACATTGTTTCTTTATAAACACATGCACATTGAATATCCCAATGAGATGTTTAGTAGTTTTTGTTTGTTTTAAAGATTATTTATCATTGTGTGTGTATGCATGTTTTGCCTGCATGCACTTCTATGGACCACATGTATACGCATCTGTGCACTGTCTCAGTGCCTGCTACCTGAGGAGGCCCAAAGAGGGTATAAAATCCTCTGGAACTGGAGTTACTGACAAGTGTAAGATACCATCTGAGTGCTGGGGATCCAATCTGGGTCCCCCAGAAGAGCGACAAGTGCTCTTACAGCTGAACCATTGCTCCAGTCCCCCAATAAGGAATTTTTTATTTTGTGTGTGTGCAAACATGTTTGCATACAGCAAATTTGGGGAGGTCAGAACTTTCAGGAGTCAGTTCTCCCTTTCCATGTGGGTTCTGAGGACAAATTCCTGAAAGCAGACCTTACACCAAACAACAAAACAAACAGCCACTAGCAGCAGCAGCAAGAACTATAATAAAAACAACTTCATTAGATTCAGGTTAAACTAGAAAAATAGGTACATTAAAGAAAGGGTGAATCATAATAATTAGAAAATAGATCGAAGTATCATTTATACTATCTATGTCCCTCGAGTAAGAAATGGTGCTTGCCGCCACTTATATTAGTCTAAGTTTCTGAACACTACCAGCAATATCAAACAAAGTTCTTTAACAGAATAAAAATAGTTCTTAGTATTTATAGAAAAAATGTGCCCCTTAAATAAAAGGAAATTGTATGTGAAACTTGCCAGAAACTGGTATTCCATCAACACAAAAGAAATTCAAGGAAGAAAGGCATGCAAAGAGCATTGCCCTAAGTCTGAAGGAATGGACTCGCATATAAAAATCTCAGCATTAAATTCTGTGGAGACCATTTGTAATTCCTTTAAACATATTGATACTGTCTCAGAGAGAAACATCTAGACATTGTACATGTGTGTGGTTTTTTACAGTATTTTAGCAAAAACATTTTACAGAGCCTTAGTAACACTAAATCTAGATAATTACTTCTGGGGATAGTAAAGAATTATGATATAAATGATATCAATCTATATGACAAAATTAAAACATTTTATAGCACACTGTGATAAAAATAATTTATGGTATTGACCTCATCACAATGTTTGTACATAGTACCAAAAATTATGGTTTATTTCCAACATTAAATATTACGCTAAAATTTCCTTGTCAGTTCTAATTGCTACTGCCTGAGAAAAGAAAATTTTCTGCAAATTAAAATTAACAAAAACTACACAAAGACTACAGAAACTCAATGAAAACTGTCATCTGGCAATGCTTTCCATAAGATAAATACTGCATGAGAATATTGATTAAAAGAACAAAATTATTGACTTTTCTGAAATAAAAGAAAGAAACATAAATTTCTTGGAATAAACATGCATTTTAAGAAATATATATATCCATTTTATTTTTATCAAAATATGGCTACCCATAAAGAGGATCTAAACATATACAACAATAATTATATTCATCCATTGGTACACTACAAACGTGAAGCCATATCAAAACAATAACCTTATGTATAATTTTAGCTTGAATTGAACAGAAGTACACTTGGCTAGGTAAGGCTTTGGAACACATTTTATTTGTCATTTTTCATTTAATTTGTAGTGTTTTTATATTTGTACACTATTGCTCCATTGGTATTTTTCCATGTTTCACATTTGTTAGGGGCAGTCACAGTTAGTGTAACTGAGTATTTAGTTGACGTAATCTTCCTTTCAATACATTCAATCCCATTTCAAAAGCTATGGAAGATTTGATCCTCCTCTATGATCTCCCTGAATTCTCAGAGGTCTGTGGGCTCACACTTGTCTCTGGTTCCTGCTTCCTTGGGTTTCTGGATTCTTCCTACAAAGTATAATTACCTGGTTATGAACTCATGTTCATGTTGTGCAGCCCACAGTTCTTCCTCTTCAATTTTCTCACAAATGGTGTATGCAAGACTTCACTACAAGTTAGGAAAGGCGGTTTAGAGAACGGGGGTACAGAAATTCTTATCTCCCAATGTATACTTGTCTCCTCACATTTGACTACTGTTACCACACACTTATGAAGTGTTTTAAAGTTGTAGCACCTGCATATCGGGCACAGAGTTCGTGCTGGTTTTTTTGGTTCCTTTATTTCCCATCTTTCTTCCTATCTTCTCTTCACCCATTTCTCTCCCACATCCTGTTCACCTTCTCTGTAAATTGACAAACTCTTAATTCCTTTATTCTTCAGCACACACACACACACACACACACACACACACACACACACACACAATCTAGTTCCTACTCCAAAACTGAGATCTAAGCCCATTTTGACTGAATCAAACTTCAGTAAGGTATTTTGAAAAGGGACCAACATCAGTAGAATATTGGTAGAACAAAAGATCAGATTATTTTTAATAAGACTCATCCTTCTCCACACATTTGACATCAAATGTTTTTAATAGCAGTATTCTTCCTTTGAACCATCAGTTTCATTATAAACAATTTCATAATACCATAAGAATATAAGCCTGTGACCCATCGGGACAGAAGCATTAACAACATGACTCCTGCTGGTGTGTTTTTCATCCATACAGAATAACACAAAAATTAAACCATTAGCATAACTTTATTTTGAAGAAAACTTCCTCACACACCATAATGGACAAGAATAAAATGAAAATATTGTCACGGATCCAAAAATCAGTTTTTATAGGCCCAGTCACGGGAAATAAGCAACAGTATGAATGGTATTTATATAGATTACGATGTTCTTGTCTGTGAAAGAAGTGTTTTTCTTAGTTCCTCCTAGGGTACTGTTAGAGATTGGAGTTTGGGCTATGGAGAAATAAATTGCATCAATTTGTTGCCTTATTCAAAGATACAGTTGTCTTGTGGAACATCAGGTCTTCCCAGAATATCGGCACCCGCTGTAGGAGAAGCGAATACGAACTGGGGACTTTCCCTTTATTCTGTCCCTCCTTCCATCCTCAACAAGACTCTTCCTTGTGTGTAGGATAGTCCTTGGCACAAAGAACTCCCTGAAGGTACTTATTCTGCAATCTTCTGGTTCTTCCCACCATGGGAACTATTCGGATCTCTATGCAAGGCTTCAGAATGCCCCAGCTCTAGGTTTCTTATAAGGAAGCCCTTTCTCACTGCTGCTGCACTTCAGTTTCCAGACACTCCCCCCGAGCCATTCTGGTTAAATCAGGAAAGGGAATGCTGATGCAAGCACATCATCAAATGTTACTTAGTCCTCTCACTCTTAATCCACAGTCCTGGAACACAGCAATTCCACTTCTGAGTATTTCCTCCTCTTTCTGTTTTCTTCTTTCTTATCACTCCATCACCTTCTACTTGGATTACTGGAACAGCTCAATAACTAGTCACTTCGTGTCAGGGGTTAAGCTTCTTTTTCCAACTGTTACCAGTGTGATATTTACAAAATGCCAACTGCATCATGTCATTTTCATGGTTGAAAGCATCAGTGTCTCTCCTCACAGGCAACTAGGATAAAGTTCACACTTATTGATTTGACTAATGTGTCTTAATAAATGACACTCTGCACACTATGAGGCACTGGCCTTCTATGTCTATACCGACCCTCCCGTCACTCACCATGCTTTGCTCTACAGTGTGCTGTTTTCTTCTTAGGACACTACACAGACTGCTTTGTGCCCTAAAAATGATCATATCCTTCCGGGATTCCATCACTCTAACCCTTTGTCTTAGAACAGTGATCCACTGCAGCCACACTTCTGGTAAATTCCCCCTTTCATACACTTCCCAGATGGAGTACTATGTCCCATAGAAGTTTTCCTTGCCCCCATAGTCTGGACTAAACATATATATGCGTTTCCATAATTACCTCTTAACTTGTGCCTCTTTCTATAAAGTTTGTGCAAAGGAGCTGTGCCATTTTGTGTATTTTACCTCAAATCATTAATAAAGTTACTCATACAGGGAATACCCATTGCTCATTTCCATTTATTTTTATTAGAAGTTGGTATGGTGCAATTGTATATACTTACAGAGTACCAAATGATCCTGCGGTAGATATATGCAGTGTGGAGCAGCTGAGCTCATTGAGACATCCATCCCCGCAAATGTTTTCAGCTGCTTCTTTCCAGCTGAAGTGTTGGGTTTTGTTGTGTTTTGTCTGTTGCTGTGTTGTATCTTCTCCATCTTCCCATAGCTCTCTTGCTCAGGCTGTGATCACCACTGTTCTGCTCTCTGCTTCCATTTGATTTTCTTAAAACTTCTGCATATAAGTGTGAATATACATCACTGGGCTTTGTTGTGATCTAGTTCCTTAGGTAATGGAGACAGAGCCACATAATGTAATGTGTCCGCTACTTAAGTAATCCAAGATGGTGCTAGTCCTACAGAGAACTCGTTCATGGCCCAGCACACATCAGGCAGCTTACAAGTGCCTGTTATTACAGTTCTAGGAGATCTGATGTCCTCTGACTTCTGTGGGTACTTGAACACACCTGGAACACATAAACTCATGAGGGCACACCTACACACACTAAATAAATATGTAAATATTTTGTAAGAGAACACTAAGTTGAGTGTACTGATGGAGAAGATGGATATGGGAGGAGTTAGGTGGAGGTGAATATGATCAAAATACATTGTATGAATTTTTAAAGAATAAAATATTATATTAAAATAAAAATATATTTGTTAGGAATTTTTAATTTTTTAATAGAATAATAGATTTCCTTATGGATTTTAAAATTATCCTTAGTGCTATTGATCCTTCACCTCCTCTGTTCCTCTGCTTTACCCTCCCACCTTTCTTCCCATTTCCCTTTTCTCCATCTGCAGCATCTGTGTTTTACTATCTCTTTCTTTAGAATTCTTTCATCCCTTACTACAGTCTGTCTATATACTAATATCAAAAAAATGAGAAAGAAATCATAGAAACAATCACATTTCCAAATGATTAAAAAATAAGACATTTAGGAATAAGCATAAGCACATGTAAAACACCTCTACAACTAGAGTTTTAAATCTCCAGTGATAGAAATTGAGAGAGGCATTAGAAGATGGAAATCCTCCAATGCTCGTGTGTTGGTAAGATCAATATTGTGAAAATGACCATTCTACCAAGAGCAACTTGCAGTTTCAGTGACATCCTTGTCAAAAATCTCCCATGACGTTCTTCACAGAAATAGAAAAAATCATTTTAAAATTTACATACAGGCATAAAATACCCAGACAGCTAACGTACCCCGATAAGAGCCCTGTGAAAGAAGAGGCAGGAAAGGTGTTAGAGCCAGAGGAGTGGAGGACACCAAGAAAACCAAGCTGTCTAGATCAGCATCTGCAAAGCTCATATAAACTCACAGAGACTGAAGCAGCAAGCACAGGGCCTGCAGGAATCTGCATCGGGTCCTCTGAATATATACTATGGTTTCCAGTTTAGTGCTTTTAAGGGATTCCTGAGTGTGTGAATGAATAGGTCTCTGATTCTTATGACTTCTCTTGGGCTCTTTTCCTTCTGTTGGTTTGTCTTGTCCAACTTTGATGTGATATTTTTGTTCTATCTTATTATGTTTTACTTTATTATAATAAAAAAATGAAGTACCCTGAACATAAAGAGGGGTCCTCAAGAGTTTACCATATTATATCTCATTATATTAGAGTATTAGTAATAAAAATAGAATAATGCTGGAATACAAACAGATATCTAAATTAATGGAACAGAATAGATGCCTCCATTTAAAGTACAAACAATTACACTCACCAAGCATAGTCATATATTTCACAAATGTGACAAAAATATACACTAGAAGAAAGACAGCATCTTTAATGAATGGTACTGGGAAAACTGGATTTCCACATATAGAAAAATTAAATTGGATCCAAATAGACTAGTGTCCCAAAAAGCCAGTACATGCAATAGAAACAAGTCCAGTGCCTAGTATATTTGGATGCAAAGCTCCCTAGTCCTGGATGTAGGGGGGAAGTGTCTTGGAATTCCCACAGGGCAGGGTTCCCTACCCTCTCTTAAGGAGGGAGGAGAAGGGAAGAGGGTGAGTGGGGAGTGGGAGGGGAATGGGATGAGAGGAGGAAGTATAAATTTTTGGATGGAAAAAATAAAAAAAAGAAAAATTAAATTGTACCCTTAAATACCACATTTGACAAAAGTCAACTCCAATGGATCAAAAACCTCAACATATGACCAGATACCCTGAATCAGATAGAAGAGAGAGAATGGAATGAACTAAAATGCATTGGCATAGGGTAGGATGCTCTAAACAAGACACTGATAGAACAGGCAGTAAGAGCAACAATGACTAAATGGGGTTTCATAAAACTGAAAAACTTCTGCATGAGAAAGGATACAATCATTCAAGCAAAATAGTAGCCAACAAAATGGAAAAATCATTATCTTTTATACATCTGATAGAGAATTATTATCTAGAACAAAGAACTAAAAAACGAACATCAAGAAAAATAACTCAATTAAAATGGTGTATAGAATTAAACAGAGTTCTCAAAAGATGAAACACAAACCCCAGGGAAACACTTAAAAATTTCAGCATTCTTAGCCATCAGAGAAATGTGAATTAAAACTATTTTGAAATTTGATCTTACCCCAGTCAGAATGGATAAATCACTAAACTAAATGACAGCTGTTGGTGAGGATGGGGCGGGGGCAAGAGGAACACATATTCACTGCTGGTAGGAGTATAAATTTTCTACAGTCACTATAAAAATCAGCATGGAAGCTCCTCAGGAAAATGAAAATTGATATACCACAAGATCCAACTCTGCCCAAAGGGGAGAGAGAGAGAGAGAGAGAGAGAGAACGTGAGGTTAGTGGGGGAGGAAGGAAGGTGGGAAGAGGATTTGGGAGATGTTGTGAAGGAGAAAATAATATGATCAAGTTATTTCCAAGAAAATAAATTTTCAAATAATATTATTGCAAAAAAGAGAAGATTTTGTTCTTTAGCAATGATCAATTATGTAGGAGGGAAGATTTACAGGAACCCAAGCCCTGGGAGGAAGAGTACTTCTCAGATTTAAGCTTTTTCTAGTGTTCTTATTTTATAAGGAGATCAAGAAAGGACCAGACATTCTTATGAAAAGGCACATGGCAGGAACATAGGTCCACCAATGACAGATAAGATTATAGAATGTGTCTTACCTCCACATCTTACCACCTGATCAACACAGCTGGAAGAGATGCAAAGTCTAAACTATCTCTGAAGAGAAATATAAAGGGAACCCCAGGGAACCCCAGGGAACATGGGAAACAGCAAGGACAATAGATGAACTCGATCTTCTAATCGAATTAATATAAAACTGTACAGTATGTGAGCAATTTCAGTTTCCATTGTTCAATATATCATGGCAAGCTTCCACCCTCAAGAACAGGAAAAAAATATCATGCTGTCAAGAGACAAAATGAATCAGAGAGACACCCAGAGAGAAAGCGGCTTTGGAAATTAGTAGACAGGTGATTTACAAAGACTATGATAGGCATGTTAAGCAACCTAGCCCAGAAGTAGACAGTATTCAAGGGAGAAGGGAATATAAGCAGAGGTGGACATTGTGTGCTTATTGGTCTCTTTGAACAGGCTATATGTGGATAGGAAAAGCAGCAGTTAATGTGGATCATGAAATACTAACAACCCTTATGGAGGTACGGAAGAAAAATATCCAAAAGATTAAAAAGAGAGAAATAAAGTAGAACATCAGAGAACTGTAGATCAGTTTCAAAAGATGTAACACATGTATAATTAGAAAATCATAAGGAGAAGAAAGAAATCAGAATGGAAATTTGAAAACATAAAATGGACTTGTCCAAGTTTTGTGGCAAACTACATAATTCAATAATATCCAAGAACAGCAACCACGCCAAATATCAAAGTTTCTATAACTAGGCAGGCACATAATTCAACCTGTAAAACCCCAAAGACAAGGAGAAATCTTGGGGGAAAGCACCTTGTCTACAGAGAAAAATGATCAAGATTAGAGCTGACCTTTATCATAAACTATATAAAGAAGAGAGTCAAACAAAAATTTAAAGTTCTGAAAGAAAAAGTTACCACCTACAGCCAAAATACACTCTAGAAATGAAAAGTAAATAAAGGTTTCTTAAAACAAATGCATAAGGGGCTACAGATGTCTTAGTAATAAGATGTCTGCACAAGCATAAGGACCTGGAGCTGGTCCTAATGCCACTGTGAAGAGCGGAGCATGGCAGCATCATGCCTGTGACCTCAGAGACAGGGAGATCGGGCCTTTCTGGACAGTCACTCTGTGGGAACCAATGAAGTTCTAGCCCCTGTAGTCAGGTCTATTCAATCATTTAACCTATAAAATTGTTACTAGAATATTCTAGCAGGGATAGTTTGCTCATTTTCTAAACTGGCCAAAACAAGTTACCACTTTCCCAGCTTTAAATGTGTTCCCCCATGGCCCTGTGGGTGAGAAGTTGAGATCTGTGTGCTTCCACGGTCCTCCTTCCACAGAAAGTTCCCAGATGAGGCTCGTATGTGGAGAATGACATTAGTCTTTATCCTTTGTTTCATACCTTCTTCTTTCTGAGTACATCTATACCTTCTTTTCTGTCATGTAAGAAGACCCAAGTCATGTCATTAGGTTTAGTCCCCTTCTGAATATATCGTTCTCTAAATCATATCTGAGAAGACACCGAATCCAAAGGGCACACTCTGACGTTCTAGGAAGAGGGCACTACGTTTGAGCAAAGCACTATTTAAGCATCTACAGCAATTACTTTAAGTTTTGACACTGATCCCAGTACCTAGAGATTTTGCTTGGTGAAGACCACTAAGTCTTTCCCTATATTACAAATTCCCTGTAATACAATGTTGTTGTTTTTTAAGTTTGACCAAATAGATGCCACTTTTCAATGCTTTTGGTAATATTTGTTTAGACGTTTTCATTTAAAAGGAAAAATGAGATCAGGACTTACTAAAGTTTTTCAGGTGGGGTAAAGCACACCTTTCAGTACAGCACTTGAGAGGCAGAGGCAGGTGGATCTCTGAGATTGAGACCAGCCAGGTCTATAGAGTTAGTTCTAAGACAGCCAGAGAGGGCTACACAGAGAGATCCTGCCTCAAACAACAACAACAATCAAACAAACAAAAACCAAAAAAATAAAAAACAAGAACAATCTATTTTGAAAAAAATATCAAACTTAAAAACCATGCAACTTCAAGGGAAAACAATAAAACAGGTTCTTTTCTATCATGGTACTGAAGTTCAGATCCCTATCTGTGAAGTTTGTTATTCATCTTTTACTACCATAGGTAACACCCGCCTCTTATCAATATAAACAAACATGGGAATTCCTAGTAAAAGAAAACCAGCTCCCTTAAACAATGAGAGCTGCTTTATCTAAGCTGTGAAGCTGAGTAGGAAATGGTGTTTGATCAGCGATTCCTACAAATTTCGCTCTTACAAAGGGGAAAACACCAGCATTGTTCTTTCTGGCATATTTCAACTTCATTTCTGATATTTGCTGATGCTTATCACTCTTTCTCACATTGCTACCCCCTCCACTTCCACAAGTGAGAAGGAGCTCCCTTGAAACAAAAGATTGGGTAGGTTATGGGAATGAAATTGTTATTTATAAAGATTACTGTTTTAATAGAGATTGTTGGGAACAAGAATTTCTACACAAGACTTAATTAGAATAAAACCCAGAAAGACCCTGGTGAATGAAAAGGAGAGGAAAAAATCATGTTAAGAGGAATAAGGAGGACTGTGATGAGAGATGAGAAGGATGAGAGATGGCTCAGCAGTTAAGAGCCCTGACTGCTCTTCCGGAGGACCTGGGTTCAATTCCCAGAATCCTCGTGGTGCCTCACAACTGTCTGTAATTACAGTTCCAGGGGACCTGGCACCCTTTCAGAGGCATACACACAGGCAAAACAGCAATGCACATAAAATAAAAAATAATAATTTAAAAAGACAATTTTTATGGAAAAGAACAGACACTTTATGAGTAGTAACGGGAATGAGAACATTAAATGCAGCTTGTAAGGCATAATTACGATGGAAAGGACCCTCAGATGACTGAGCTAACAGACCGCCTACCTAAAACAAAATAAAACAAAGAAAAAATAGTGTACTGTACGAACAGGGAAACTGCAGGACTCACTCCTAACAGGCTGCTCAGTTCTGAGCGACAAAGTTCTGAATGCTTGTGGGTAAAGAACTGAAAATGCATTGCTTCCCAGAGCTGCTTAGAAGTCACTGGTGCTTGAACCAAAGATGCCCAGCTCTTGGCCTGGTACACTTCCATTGCCACTCAGTTGCTCTATCCCAGGGTTCCTATCTTCCTTTCCTAAGAAGTTTAATAGAAACACACAGATTGTAAACTACAAAGCCTCTCCTTATGCTAATAGTCATTGATTATCCTCCAGTAATCCAGGGAAGGTTAACCCAACACTTACCAAACAGGATTCTGGTTGTCCAGCATCTGATGATTCTGGAACACATTCTCATTCAGCTGGGACCAGCCTGTGCTTTGATACACATATAACTACTTAAAACTGGTTGAAACCTACTCTCCTTTGACTGTTGGGGTGACCCAAAGCTTTCTTCAAAGTTTTGCAAATCCACTAGAATTTTTTACTTTTATAACTGCTTTTCACTTTAATATTGTGATTACCCCTTCCTCTTCGTGGCCCCTGCTTCCTGCATCTCTTGTCTTTCCTTGATATCGCATGAACACAGAAGAGGAACCCAGCCCATTTCCCTTGTTTGCTTCAAGGCAGCTGTCAGTTGGACAACTTTCATCCTTTCAATTTATTTATTTATTTTTATTAGCATTTATTAATTATACAAACTAAACGGAATCATTACAGTAACACTTCCATGTAGATCCTTGTTTTAATAGCAGAGCGCGTAGGAAGGATGGAATATTGTTACATGGAAGCCCCATTCTGCAAACTTTTCACATGTGAACATCTGACATCGCTTGCCCAAATTCTTACATCAGTGGCTTCATTACAAGTACCCATTGCATCATATTCCTCCACAGGATGCTCTATTTGCCTTACTTGTTCTCTTTCTGTCTCATAGGGCCATCGTAACCTAAGTCATTTTTTCATGCATAGTAGTTTATAATATCTTGGCTTACTTAACCCTCTCCAAAGAATGACCCAGGTTGCATTCAACATTGTAACGCAAAATGGCCTAAAATATCATTGTATTATGGGAAAGACAATTTGTTTGAGAGTGAAGGGAAAAGTAGTGAAAGAAACTGCTCTAAATAGTGTTGTTTCATTCCAGCGCATTTCATTGGTTGTATGTCACATCATGGAATGTTGAGACAAGGGCCTGAGATGAGATTTCAAAGTCAGCATCTTGTTTTCTTTTTCTCTCATCAATGCACAGATTGGAATTTGACTTTGGTTACTACACAGGCGGCAGACAAGGAGTGGATTGGGGTTTTGAATAAAAGAAAGTGAATGTTTAGCTGGATTGGGGAAAAAAAAAAGGTTTCTGACAAAAGGTCTGAGCAAAGAGAAAGAAGCTTAAGTCTCATTAGCTGCTCAGCAAACCCTCTCTGAGTCCAACCAGAGCCTTAAGGCCATAAGCTCTTCCCAATTCATCTGAGGCTCAGGCAGGTACACAGACTTAATTATAATACAAAGAAGCATCCTTTGCTGCTGGTCTAACCCAGAACACCCAGATGCCCTATTATGCCAACAGAGAGCTATCCTTTATTCCAATTTGATGATCATTACTTTTAAGAGCATAAGAACAATTGAAAAATTGTACTAGCACAGTGTAACTAATAGCACAAAATTACTTCTTGGCCTTTCTTGTTTCTTTTCATCTTTTTATCTTTTTCTTCATAGCACTGATATTTGTTTGAGCTTGACAAGTGTTCTATTACATTTAATAAACAACAGTTGAAAATTATTATCTTATTAAAAATACCAAAGAATACCAACTTACATTTATAAACACTAGGGCTGGGCTGAAAATTTTTATGTGTTATCCATTTTAGTCCTTCTAGTAACTCTTTGATATACACCCTATGCTAATCCTCCATTTTATAGATGAGATTTTTGAGGGTCACCTGGTTTTTATTTTCCCAACAGCACAACATGTTCAAGAAAAGCAACCTAAGATAACTTAATTCTGTACTGACCACTGATTAACCATGTACGTGCTCAAGAATGTTGAGGACTATTTTTCAGTGCCCAAAATCGTGCTTCCAACTTAGAATGGAAATAGAAAATATGCACTTTCCAAATCGAATTCCTGCCAAAGGCTCCGCGCTTGAGTCTGGTCATGAGACACATCTGATGAATGCAAGCTACAGGGCATTCTGCAGAACAACTGGTCAATTGATCCTTGTCAAAATATCAATGTGGTGAGATCAAAGGAAAGACTGAAGAACTGTTGGAGATGAAGAAAAGATGATCAAGAGCCACGGCAACGGCACGCAATGGAAGTGATGGAGTTTTATTTTGTATTTCGTTCAATAACAATGGAATAATTGGTGACGTGTAAAAACAAATCTGCATCATATTAGGCTGTTTGAACAGCACTAATTTCCTCATTTGGGTTATTATGGCATGATTATATGTATTTCTCAACTCTTTTATCCACTTTTGTTTCTCCAAGGAGATCAGTTAAACTAATCAAATGATATTTAGATTAAATTAATTTCTTCCTATATGAGAAGCTAAGCACTAAAGTGAGAATTTATTGGATAGCATTGAACTTTAGAGGGCTACAGTCATTGTAATAACTGAGAAGTTTTCATTTGTATAACCAATTTCTGTCCCCTTAGGGATGACTCCTATTGAAATGCATAATATAAAAGACTATGCCTGCTTTTAAAGAAATGCACTCTGAAATATTCAGGGGCATAGATCTATCACATCTTCATCTTTTTCTAGTAGTTCAAACATGGATAGCAATGAGGAGGGCACAGGACAGAGGCTAAGGGAAGAAAGAGGCACATGAAACAAACATGGTCAAATAATAACATTCAGGGATTCTATATAAAATATTAACATACAAAGACAAATAAATAGAACAAAAGAAAATAATAAAAAGCACAAAGCACAAATTGATTTTCAACAAGGGTTCTGTCTTGCACATGATTCTGTCTCCATGCCCTGACTCCTAAAGACCAGCTCTGTGCTCTTGGATTCCTTGCCTTCAGAGTCATAAGCTAAATAAACTTCTATTCTTATGAATTACTCAGTCAGTTAATACCAATTATATCAGTGGAAAGCAGACTAAGACAGTCATATTAAAAATGAACTTCAACTGCAGCAAAGGCTCAAATGGAAGAGCTAAAACTGTACAACTCTTAAAATTGGACAGAGGAAAAAATTTCAGTACTCTATATTTGGCAGTGACTTTCAGAGTATGCACCAAACATGCAGGCAATAAAATTGAAAATAGATATGTTTGGTTTCATCAAGATTAAAAACTCTTAGACATCAAAGGACAACACTGAAAGATTGAAAATATACCCTACAGTATTGGGAAATATATATGTCATAAACCGTGACATTTAACATTGAATTAAATACCTAAAATACACAAAAATCTCCTACAACTCACATTCTCTCTCTCTCTCTCTCTCTCTCTCTCTCTCTCTCTCTCTCTCACACACACACACACACACACACACACAGAGAGAGAGAGAGAGAGAGATACACACAAAAACCAAGGTAAATAAAGAACTTTAATATATTTTTTTTCAAATGTTAAAAGGAGGAAACAGCCCAATTGTCCTTCAACAAGTGAAGGAATGGATGGAAATGTGAACAAGTGAAGGAATGGATGGAAATGTGGGATATAGACATAGAGAAATAGGACCCATCCTTAAAAAGAAATCTTATACATATATTAAAATATTTATTCAAAAACAGTTTAAAACCACATGCTAAGTGAAGCCAATCGCATAAAAGAGCACAAATAATTTAGGGTGAATTTGTATGAAACCCAAGGATAGGAAAATAGAGACAGAAAACAGACAAAGTAGGCAAGTGGTTGTCAGTGAATGGGCAAGAATCAGAAATGGAGAGCTAGTCTGTAGTAGGTGCACAGTTTCTGTTTGAGGATGAAATTGTCATGGAAATGGGCATCATGGTTACACAACATTGTGAATACACTTCACACCACTAATGTAAACTTCAACTAAAATGCTAAACTTCACATTAGATATATTTACCACAGCAAAAAAAATACAGCATATGGGAAGATTTTTTTTTTTGGTACTAGTCCCATAATTTTCTTATAAATGTAAAATGACAACACAAGAAAATGTCATAAGAAAGTTCACCAGCATTCAATGACATCTCTGGTATAGGTGATAATGTCTCCTTTGAGGGGAGCACAAGGCTCATGAGGGGAGCATGTGGCTCACTGGGAATTATTCCAAATTGCCCCAGCAAAGGATTATCTGTATCGATTTGCCAGTAAAAACCCCTGCTCCTATCCCAGGGTCATCTTAGCCTTTTTTGCTAAACTGAAGATCTCTTTTTACCTGGTCCTCTTGAACAACTAGGAGTTCTGTGGGACTAAGGGTTGACTTCTGCTGGTACACAGGGACAAAAATAATGTTAGACAGGCTTGGCAATGGCTTTGCCAACCTCGTAGACTAAGCACTCCAATGCTATGTGGATATAAAAAAAATTATAGCATTCCAGCGCTCCACAAGAGGCGTTATCAATGAGTGTGCTTGTTGTGTAAGACTGTATCTCTAGAATCAGAGCGCATAAATAATATCCACAGAGAAGAGATAAGATGAAGAAATTAGCCTGCCAGTGTTATATTGACCACATGTTAATTTCCGTTATTGTACATTTTTGAATTTACATAAGATCAACAGTTGTGTGCTCACCTGTTTGTATATGATAGTGGAATTAAAGAAAATCCAAAATGATATCTTATCTTGCTTGTTTGAGTGTACCAACTCAATTCCAGGAATATAAAAAATATGGTTGTGTTATTGAGTTTAATGAACAAAGCTTGCAAGATCCATATGCCTTCTTTTTCCTCATACCTGGTGTGTGTGCCATTTATCTACTAGTTAATAAAATAGGACCTTAATGGGTGGATATGGTTAATTATGAATAAAACTGGGGCTTATTATTTACATTTGACTCTGAGTTGGTTTCTTTGGGACAGTCCCTCTTTTTTGGAGGGGAGGGAGTAAGAAGTAAAGAGTCAATTGCTTGGTATCTTATGTGTCACAACCTCCCTAACACTTGGCCAGTTTTCAGTCAGAAAAGAAGCGAACTTCGTTAGTTTGGTGTCACTAAAGCTGTCATATCTCGTGCTCAACTTCCATAAACCTATTCTTCAGGGCAAGGTAGGGGCTAGGCAATGCGTATTCATCTGTTTTCTTTTGAGGAATGAATAAAACCTGCTTTGGGCCAAGTGTGGCCACAATACACATATGCATATAACTTACTCACTAAACCAGCAAGTTATCTTCTAAATGGAGTCTATCCAGACTTCTTGTTTCAAAATAAAAACTCACTATGTAGCCAAAGATGGCTCCACTCTTCATCCTCCTGACTGACCCTCTGAAGTGCTGGGATTGCAAGTATGTTGCTTGCTTCTTCAAGTTGAGATAACCATAGTAAGACTTTTGTGAGAGACTTTTCTCCTACTTTCCCCCACTTTGTGTGTGTGTGTGTTTGTGTGTATGTGTGTGTGTGTGTGTGTGTGTGTGTGAGAGAGAGAGAGAGAGAGAGAGAGAGTCAGAGAGAGAGAGAGAGAGAGTCATATCTGTGTGCATTTCAGTGGGCATACCAGTCTATTTGAGTACATGTAGAAGCCAGAAATAAATCTTGGGTATAATTCTTCAGGAGTTGTCCATATTCTATTTGGGAAAAGGTTTTCCACTAGGACCTAGATCTCACGAATTCAGCTTGACTGGCTTGATTAGAAAGCCTAGGAGATCCACCTGCATTCTCCTCCCCAATTCCCCCAATGCTAAGCACATGCAACCTTACCTAACTGTTTGTATAAGAGTTCTGGGGGCTGATCTCAGGGTTTTGTACTTATACATCAACAGATTACTAGCTGTGCCCTCTGCTCCTAAGACTTATTGTAAAAATTTAAGTTACATGAAATAACATACATACATACACACACACACACACACACACACACACACACACACACACACACACATTGAAACAATTTCTGTAAGTAGGAGGTCTAACATACCTCTTACCTTTGAGAGATATATTTTTTGTATGCTGGGTGGAAATTGTATTTGATGTCTACTCTCTCTACAATACAGTAACAATTAGTCTCCTTTTAATCCATGTACTCATTATATTAATAATACTCCAAAAATACATCAGGTCTCCAATCTTAGTAACCTACATGGTACAATTGTGTATACCTTGTTTACATCCTTTTTTCCATTTCCTGTCTATCCCTGGTAATTATTGTGCTTTAAATCTTTGTTCCTATATATTTGAATTTTAAAAAAAATCCATATATGCCAGGTGGTGATGATGCACACCTTTAGTCCCAGCACTCGGGAGGCAGAGGCAGCAAGATCTCTGTGAGTTCGAAGCCAGTCTACTGTACACGAGCTAGTTTTCAGGACAGCCCCCAAAACTACTGAGAAACCCTGTCTCAATAAACCCTCCTCCAAAATCCATATATGAGATCATGCAATGTTTTTATATGTAGCTATTTTATTTAACAAGTGCCCTACAGGATAATGAAATGGTTCAGCAAATATGATCACTTGCCTCCAAGACTGAGAGACTGAATTCAATCCCCTTTACCCACGTGGTGGAAGGAGAGAACACACACACACGCATACACACACACACACACACACACACACACACACACCACACACACACACACACACACACACACCACACAGAGACAGAGACAGAGAGAGAGGAAGGGAGAGAGAGAGATTTGAAAGTCCTTCAAATGAAACCACATTATTGCAAATAGACGCTTTATTTTGGGTTAAGCCGTGTACATCACAGTATCTTCATTTCTCTGCCAACAGACAGTTTTGAATATTGTGAATGATGACGTAGAACTTGAGAGTGCAAAAATCTCTTTGAGATGTTAATTTCACTTCCCATGGGTATATAACCCAAAAAGATACATGTGGATCATATGGTAATTCTAGTTTTAGTTTTTTGAGGAATTTCCAATACTATTGGGTTACAGTCTCATTTTTAGTTTGGGCTCCAATTGTTCATCATACAATAACTAAAGTGGTATTGACAAGGTTAATATTAATGACAAAGTTGATCTTATTTACTTTTTTTAGCTCTAGGAGTTTTACATTATTGATTCTGACATTAAAATTTTTAATCAGTGTTGAGTTGACTTTTATGTATGGTATACAATTATGTTCAGTTTCATTATTTTACTTATTTATACCCAGTCACCAACATGATTTATAGTAGGATTTTTAAGACTATTCTCAACATTAAAGATGTACTAAGGCATTTTTCTGTCATGAATATTATTTTCAGAATATCTCAAAAAATTTTCTATGCTGCTAATTGTTTCTGTTCAGGTTTGTGATTTAGTTTGAAATCATTTTTTTAAGAAAATTCTGTTGTTTTGAGAAAATCTACCTTGAGGGTGGAAACACAGAAATAATTTCTGAGTTTGTGGTAATGTTTAAAATTTTTAAAAATATTTTTATGTTAGCTTCCAATATATTTATAATATTTAAATAATTCAAACCTTGTAGTTAATGACATGCAATATTTATCACAGTTCTATAGCTGGTCTTTTCATTTCTGTTTTACAAACAAGGAAGATGAAGCTCATGGGAGTGTGTGATATCCTGAAGGTCACCCAGTTAGAAAGAGATGAGTGGAGGCTGTTTGTTTAGAAGCATTTCTTCCCTCCAGCAAACAGGCCTCACACCACATCCCAATCTCTCAATAAAAAGCCATTGTTGTAAGGAGAGGCCTCTTGTTTATTCCTGGCTGCTCAGTGCCAAAATGATCACATAGAAACCATATTTGTAATATTGTTTGGTGAATAGTTTAAGTGTATTTCTGGCTAACTCATGTCTTAACCCATCTCCATTAAGCTATGTATTGCCACGAGGCCGTGGCTTACAGGGTTAAATTCCAGTACCTGTCTCCAGTCAGGCTACATGGCTTCTCTCTGACTCCACCTTCTTTCTCCCAGCATTCAGTTTAGTTTTCCAAACCTACCTATATTCTGCCCTGTACAGGACTAGGACAGTTTCTTTAACAACCAATGGTATTCATGGCATACAGAGGGGCATCCCACATCAAGCATGGCATTCCCACCCAAGAACTAAACCAGCTTCCTATCTCTGTCTCTTATGTTCAAAACCATTTCCTCCCGTTCTAATTCCTCTTTCCATTCAGACTCCAATTCTTCCTCCATAAGCACCAATCTAGTTCAAGTCTCCTCCTTCTCTTTTAGTACAGGACTACTCAAAACTGTTATGACTGTGCCATTCCTAGCAAACACAGAGTAGGAGGATTCACAGAGCTACAGTAGTCTTAGCCAAGGTTACATTAACCATTTAACTTCACTAAGTTGTTACAGATCACAGAAGCCAAGTTTGAGAGATAACTTTATAGTAAAATGAGCAATTCTGGAGCTTGAGCGAATCTTGTTACTGTATTGTGCCCTGTCTTTTAGCTTCCATTTTAGCTCTTAGCAGCAGAGACAGAAGAGCATGTCAGACCAGAGAGTAGACAGTATGCTTTCGTAGTACTTCTAATATTTAGGATCTGAGTTTCCAGGTCTTGGGGCGATGTGGGAACATGAACAACTGATGTGTCAATAAAAAAGCTGACCTTGTTCATGGTTTAACTGTGTGTGTAAAATGAAAGCAATGGCAATACTCACTGCTTCTTGACCTTGCTAAGAACTGAACCTATGAAATCTGAGCATCACCTGAGCAGGACTATCACTCCAAGACTCAGGCACTTGTGGGTATTTGTCATTGCTCGATTAGTGGTGACTTTGAGCATAATATTCTTTTCATTCTTAGTCATACATCTATTTCTTATTAAATCCACATAAAATAAATCATTGGTTAAATTATAGATCATAAGAAACACTCATATTGAACTGTAATAAGTTAATGAGGAAATAAAACTGTTACCTTAGAAAATGGACATAAAGATGACCTTTAAAATTAAATATAACAATTATGTAAAATTTAAATTTGCAAAAGATAAAGTTACTAAAATTTTACACCAGATATCAGGTATTTACCATGATATATTTGTCTTAATTAATTTGTTATCAAATGAAGATTTCTCCTTCACTTTATGTTGTTGATGGAAAAAAATTCAGACTATTGACATAGTAGGTTTAAGCAACGACTTATTTAACAAAACAAAAGACAGTACCTTACAGAGTAGGATAGTACCAATGGAGTAGGATAGCCTATTGGGTTCTGTGCAGTGGGCTTTTAAAAAAGTACTTTGAATATTTATGTAGAGATGGCATATTCATGGGGCAATGGGGATCCTTTCTTCTCTTCCAAATCATGATGGATACGATATTTCTATTAAGGTATTTATTGCCAAGATCTTAAATAAATACCCCCAGGTAGTGAGTGTGGGCACTGAAGGTGAGTAGAGGTGTTCTGAAACCACAATGCAAACTGTAGTGTACAGAAGCCAGGGTCTTCCACATCGGAGCACTGGACTGAGCTCCCAAGGTCCAAATGGGGATCAGAAGGAGGGAGAACATGAGCAAGGAAGTCAGGACCACAAGGGGTGCGTCCACCCACTGAGATGGTGGAACTGATCTAATGGGAGCTCACCAAGGCCAGCTGGACTGGGAGTGGTGGAGCATGTGATCAAACTGGACACTCTGAATGTGGCTGGCAATGAAGGCTGACTGAGAAGCCAAGGACAATGGCACTGGGTTTTGAGTCTACTGCATGGGCTGGCTTTATTGGAGCCTGGTTTGTTTGGATGCTCACCTTCATAGACCTGGATGGAGGGGGGAGGACCTTGGACTTCCCATGGGGCAGGGAACCCTGACTGCTCTTAGGACTGGAGAGGGAGTGGGGGAAGGGAGAGGGAAAAGCGAGGTGGGGAGGAGGTGGAAATTTTTAATAAATAAATAAATTTAAAAAGAAGAAGCCAGGGTCTTTTGAACATATAGCCTTGTCACTGGTCTGCATGTGTGGTGTCTAGAAAAGATCCCTGATACTTTATTCTGATACAGCAGGAAGAACATAGACACAGTTCCAAAGCTGTTTAACCAGGGGTGGGATGGAGAGGAGTTCTGATGATCAAGGGGTGGTTCCACTAGCACATGGCAGTGGCAGTGTTCTTGATTACTCCTTGCTTCCTGTCAAACCAAGAAGCATAGCTACTGAAATACAGCTGCTGCCACATTCTTTGGCTGCCCCATATCTAAATCCATGACCCGTATCTAAATCCATTTCCCTGTTTCCTTTTAATGGGTGGTATGGATAAGCCAGAAATTTTCAATTCTTTGCCTTCCATTTTCTTCCTCAAGAAAAACCCTTAAAATGAATATGGGTTGATTATTCATTTGCATGTGCGTACCTTTGTGTTTACACACACACACACACACACACACACACACACACTTTAAACTTATACAAATAACTTACTTTTATTTCTATTTAATGTCAGAAATAGCCAAATCTAGTAGGTTCCATATGGTGCCGAGGATATCCCTAGCTTTTAATTAAATCTTTGGAAGCTGTAATAAACATTTAAAAACTAAACATAAGTTTTTTTTAAGTTGTATTTTTAAGGTCTAGTGGCAGAACAAAAAAATCAAAATAATCAAAACTATTTTTGTGCATTCATGATATAGCAAAAAATACATTTTGATCTGCATTTATTTAATACACACAGTGCCATCTCCAAGTTAAATGTGATAAACAAAATGTATTTTAAATCTATCCATAAATTACATCTTTTCATAACTAATTTAAAGTTCATTCAATAGTATAAAACATTTATTTAATGTGAATAACTCAGATTTATCTTTTTAAATATATTTTATGGATTGTTATTAAAGAACAATAAAACTAGCTTCTAATTTAACTTTTAATTACAGCATATCAGGCTAGAGTAACATAATAACTTATTTATTTTGTACTGTGAAAAAACATGCTGTAAATTATTTCTAAAATTGGGTGTTCTTTCAATTTTACTGTATGGATGTCACTTTAGAATTAAAAGGAACAGAGAAAACAAGATTGATTTAGGTTAATCTGAAATTACAAAAACTAGACAAGGATCATATGTGATGAGATTCAAGTTACTCCATTTCTGACTCATGTGCTATTACTGTGTACCAACTAGCTCATCCGCTAATCACTCCACTGAGCACAAAAAATTAGAGTTCAAATCACCAACTCACAGGCTTGTGGGTAAATAAATATGTGTTGTTTTTAAAACTGACTTTCAGTGTGGTTCATTGCACTCATAATTAAGTGAAAACAGACCACCACAATCATAGTGGCTTTTGTTAGCACAGAGCTGCAATACATACAATTTTCCTTAGTTCTTCTCATTCACTGGGAAATGCCACAGGCATTCACTACACAGATAATTTTAGAGTTTTTATTATAAGTTCAATCATAGTGATAGGATCAAGAGATTGAACCAGAGAGGAACAAAAAACATACCGAACCCATATGTTCTTGGCTTTAAAGACTTAAACCACATGGTAAGCAACAGAGGAGCAACCAAATAATGCAAATAATGCAACATTCAATGGTTTTTATGCATACAAGTAAAGAAATATTTCAATGAAATATAGTCAGGTTTTTAAATCATAGATTTAAATCATTGCATAGCTTGATCATGCCATGAGTTTAAGCATTATTTCATGCCCTCTTGAAAAAGGCTGAGTCTATTCAACTTCATAGATATCTCACTTGAGCTCCTAAGTTACTACAAAGGTGACCTGACTGGGGACATATGAGAGGTCATCTTAACACTCAGCATCAAGGACTTCTTTACAAGAGAATTGGCAACTGTATCTAAGAGCTGGTTTTCCACTGGGCTACAAACCAAGGAGTCTTCCTGCTGCAACTCTGTGTAACCCCACCATCCTCTGAATCCACTAAGGCCCTTCTGCAGTTATACCCCAGACCTTAAACAAGGGATATCAGGGGCTATTTATACATATAGATATTATAAGATGAACAAGGACGTTTATCTTATAAACAATCACCAAGCTGATTGTCAGTCAGCTTTCCATCAATTTAGCAAAATACCTGATCAACTTAAAAAGAAGAAACGTGTATTTTGTCACCTGATTACAAAGGTTTCAGTCTGTTGTTAGCAAGCCACACTGCTCTGGGGCCCATGGAGAGGCAGTAATCTTTGAGGGAAGAACTGGAGAAGCAAGCTGATAATTTCATGGATGCTGGAAAGCAAAGAGAGAAAAGACACTATCATTCCACATTCTTCTTGCCCCGTTAATCTAAATTGTCCCACCAGTCCTTATATCTTCAAGGGTATCATAACCATATAATATCACCAAATACAGACCTTTGGGAATTCTTAAGATATGCCGTATATGTTTCTCTTATCTGGGGGCATGACCAGGATAGCTCAAAAGAAAATAGAATAATTATAATAGAAAGACCCAAAGTAGAAAGCAGAGATCCAAAAAGTAAACACATTGGTTTTATTATTTTTTATTTTTAATAATATAATATAAAATAAGATAAAAATAACAGATCAGACTTGGACAAAGAAAACAAACAGAAGAAAAAGAGCCCGACGAGAGCCCGACGAATGCACGAGAGTTGTAGAACCCATTCATTTACACACTTAGGAATCTCACAACAACACTAAACCACAAGTCATAATATGCACTCAAAGGATTTTGTGCTGACCTGTGTAGACCTTGGATATGCTGCATCAGTCTCTGTGAGTTCGTATGAACTTTGCCCATGTTGACTTAGAGGGACTTATTTTCTTGGTGTCCTCCACCCCCTCTGGGTCTTTCACTCCTTTCACTTCCTCTTCTGCAGGGTTCCCTGAATCCTTGTGGGAGGGATTTGATGAATCCATTGCATTTTAGGGCACAGTGTTCTAAGGTCTCTCACTCTCAGCATGTCTAGCTGTGGGTCTCTGCATTCAGAGGAAAATTCTCTGATGATGGCTGACCAAGGCACTAATCTATATATAAGTACAGCAGGATTAATTTATTGCTACTTTTTTTTTAAAAAAAGATCAGTATCTAGTGTCAGTTTCCTAGTTACCCAAGTCTTTGGTACAGCCTCCATCTTCTGGTGTCAAATCAGTCAAATTGGATAATGGTTGGTAACGCCTAAAAACGTTGTGCCACGATTGCACTAGCACATGTTACAACAGTACACCATTGTAGATGAAAGAGCTTTTGTGGATGGGTTGGTATTTACCTTTCTTCTTTGGTAGCATACGGACTGCTTTCCTATACCAAAGATTCTAGCATATAGGAATGAAGGCTCTAAGTAGGCACCAGCTTGACCTCTCCAAGTTCAATGAGTTGTGCAGGTGCAGTCTTCTGCAATGGAGCCTTGCTGTCAGTTTCTGGAGAGCAACCTATAGTCTTGATAATAACCTGGGTTGTATGGAAGTTCGCATGGGACCCATTTTCCCAACACCTCAATTAGATATAACCCAATCCTGAAACTGGAAACTTCATTTGGTGACAAGAGATGGCCAATTGGGGCTTTGTCTTCCCCACCATTTGGTTATTTCATTTAGAGTTCCTTCATGTATGCATATATTTTGGAGAAGTTTCTACTGTATTAGGTTTCCATACTACTCTTCAAATGACCCTTAATTTTAACTGTCTCTCTTCATATTCCTTCTTTCATCCCTTTCTTCCCTACCTCTTCCAACTTGATCTTCCTGTTCCAGCCTCCACTCCACAGTATCCATCCCTATCTATTCTATTTCCCTTTCCTAATAAGATCTATCAGTCCCTTCCCAGTTCCTTACTCTGTATCTAACATCTGTGGTTCTATGCCTATGACTTGGTAACTATTGACATAAAAGTTAATATCCACACATAAGCAAATTCATACCATATTTGCCTTTCTGGATATGGCTTACCTCACCTAGGACGATTTTTTCTAGTTCCATCAATTTACCTGAAAAATTCATGATGCCATTTTTTTAACAGCTCAGGATTACTTCATTGTGTAAATATGCCACATTCTCTTTATCTTTATCCATTCTTCTGTTGAGGGACATCTAGGTTGTTTCCAATATCTGGCTGTACAGAAGGAGAAGCAATGAATGTGGTGGTGTGAGGGTCTCTGTACTGTGATGAAGTATCTCTTGGGTATATGGCCAAGAGTGCCATAGGTGGATAATGAGGTAGATAGACTCCCATATTCCTGAGATGGGATTTCCAAAGGTGTTGTTAATGAGGTACTGCCACACTGATTTCTCTAGTGGCTGTACAAGTTTGCACTCCCACCAGTAGTAAATGAGTGTGCCCTGTACTCCCCTTCCTCACCAGCATGGGATGTGTCTTGTTTTGTTGACCTTGGTCATTTTGACAGGTGTAAGATGGAACCTAAAAGTAGTTTGGATTTGCATTTCCTTGGTAGCTAAGGATGTTAAACATTTCTTTAAGTGTTTCTTATCCTTCTGTGTTCCATCTTTTGAGAATTCTTTGTTTAGGTCTGTACCCCATTTTTATTGGGTTATTTGCTTTTGGATATCAAGTTTCTTGAGGTATTTATGTATTTTGGATATAATCCTCTACTGTTGTGTTTGGTAAAAATCTTTTCCCATTCTGTAGGCTGCCACTTTGTCCAAATGACAGTGTTGTTTGTCATGTTGAAGCTTTTTAATTCCATGAGGTCCCAATTATTAATTGTTGATCTTAGTTCATGTGCTAACAGTGTTCTGCTCAGAAAGTTTTTTCTTGTGCCAATGATTTTAAAGTTATTCCACATTTTCTCTTCTGTCAGGTTCAGTATGTCAGATTTTTATGTTGAGGCCTTTGCTCCATGTTATGTTTGTATAGATTAATAAGTATGGATATATTTGCATTCTTCCTCATGCAGCTATCCAGTTTACTAACTTTCTTTTCTAGTATGTATTTCTGGATTCTTTATAAAATATTGGTGTGTTGACTTATGTCTGTGTCCTCAGTTCTATCCCCTTGATCACTATATCTGGTTTTGTACTAATACCATGCTGGCTTTTTTTAAATCATAGTTCTATACAGTTTTAGATTGGGGATGGTGATACTTCCCACAGTTCTTTTATTATGCAGAGGGTTTTAGCTGTACTAGATTTTCTGTGTTTTCATATGAAGCTGAAAATTGTCTTTTCAAGTTTTGTGAAGATCGTGTTAGAATTTTGATGGGGATTTCATTGAATATGTAGATAGCTTTGGGTAGGATGGTCATTTTTTATTATACTAATCTTACTGATTCATGAGCATGATGTCTTTTCCTCTTCTGATATCTTCCATTTCTTTTTTCAATGCCTTATACTTTTTATCCTGAAGGCCTTTCATTTGCTTGTTTAGAGTTTCCCCAAGATATTTTATGTTATTTGAACTATTAACACGTTGGCTTTAAAACCACACAATGGTTCAGTTAATATTAACCTTTTATAACTTTATCTTTCTGTTGTGAAAACAAAGGTGTTGTCCCTGTGAGTTCAATATAAGAGCGCAGCAGCGAATGTCTCTCCACAGAGACAATTGTTGCTGCCCTCTACTACCAGAAGAGTTGACGAAGAGCAAAATGGCCACGCTCATTGTGGGTGCCCTGCTTCTCTCTGTTCTTACAGGAGGTATCGCCCAATTAGGTAGGTGCTGGTCCCTGATGGGGAACTCTCCATGTCTAGAAAGATAGGGTCCAACAGCTTTTGCTGTTGTTGTTTTCAGGAAGATGTGAGTGAAGGGGATGTGGGAGTCATTTACTCTTATCTGTGATGCAGCTGGAAACTGTGAGTGCTTACTATCTTGCGTCTTTTGTGTGACAGAAAACAGAGACTGGGCAAGCTACTGTCTCCAAGCACAGGTCTCTATGGAATTGCAGTATTTCAACTGTTCTCTAAAGGTTGCTCTGCTCCAAAATTTCTTGGACATCTCTGCTTGTTTGTGTTTGCTTTTAAGCAATTTTTCAAGAGAGTTTTTCTCTGTAGCTTTTGGAGCCTGTCCTAGAACTCTGTAGACTAGGCTGGCCTCAAACTCACAGAGATTCACCTGTCTCTACCTCTTGAGTGTTGGAATTAAAGGTGTGCACCACCACTGCCCGGCCTCAAACTTCTCTTATGGTTAATCAATTTCTGATCATTTCAGGAAGCTGGTCAGGAGCCCGAATTCCTTATTGTCTATTGACTGTGATCCCTCTTAGTCTCCAGTCATTGAGGCCCTTTCTACAAAACGGACAGGAAGGAGTGTCAGTTCAAAAGCCACAGTCGTTCTGTAATCAAATCTTAGAAATTCTCCAAATGTGTTCCACTCCTTAACAGTGAATCAGTCCATACCCAAATGAAAGAGAATTAATTTAGGTCGTATTTTAAAAACTGTCACGGTATTGCTGACTAAGGATATATCTTACTATACCAGGGTGTAAGGATGTCTCTGGGTTCAAGAAAGAAGAGTGAAGGAGAGTGGATTCGCTTCCTTGATGAGAGCATAGTGACTACTCATCTATGAGAACAGGAGAAGGAATATAATATATGGGGTTTTTTTCCTAGAAAAAGACAGGTAAAGGGGATGTTTGGCCTTTCTATCAGAAACCCATCTCTCCCTAATAATTGGGTAACTAAACAACCGTTGTGAAGTGGAAGGACTCTGAGCCTCACTTCTTCACCAATACAATGGAGAAACAAGTATCCCCCCCGCCCGTACACGGTGGTGAGATAAATTAGAGAAAGAATAAACTTGTGATGCAAGTTACGAAACTCGCTTTTTACTGCCAAAGAAGACAGTTTACTGCTTTGACGGCTTTACATTTCCTTTCCTGTGGCTGCCAGTAAGAAAACTTGACAGTCATTTCCCTATACCTCAGAGTTGCTGTCAGCAATGAGTTATACATTATTTCAGGCTAAATGTGATACTTTGTTCCAAGTTTGTACACTGACAAAGTTACAAACAGGGAGATAATTGATCACAGGACATAAATACATGGTTTACATTCCAATCCCCTGGTTGCTGTTGTACTGACAGAAGTCTAGTGTCTCTCCCCCACCTCCCCCCATCCCGCCTTCCCTATCTGTCTTTCTCATATACTCTAGCTAGCCCTCTTTTCTGGAAGCATTCCATTTCTGTTCTCTAGGGGTCCAGGGTATAAGCATTTCTTAAGAAGCCCTTATGTGTTAGGAAATAGAATTCATGCTGTTTTCTCATTTTCTGCTATGAAGCAAAGCTAACTCAATTCAAGATTTTATATTATTTCTAGGCCATGTCACCTCTGATTCAGTTAGCCATTATTCTAGAGTTTATTTTCCAAACTATAGCATTAGTTAAACTTACTTTTCTGAACAAGGAAGAAATCATTCTTATGATGATTATAGTTTCATCGTTTCACATGGTTTTTAAGACAAAATACATCCACAGTAAATAATCCTTTGATCCTGTTGCTGCAGTGGAAAATTGGTCCTTATTGTACATAAGAAGTGCAGGAGAGAGGGAGGATGAGACTACAGTACTATCACGGTCTGGGCCAAGCAATTTACATGATTCTGCTCCTCAGACTTCACACCAATCATAAGCGTTGGCTCATCACAAGATCCAGGATGTCTGTAACCCCAGTTACAAGGACTCTCTAGAAGAAATATGATTCAGTCTGTGGTAGCAGAACATGCAGAGCCTCATGCTTTATCCATTGCAATGATTCAGTTATGTTTAATTGTCTGTCACTGGCATTTCTTTTTATCTCAGTGGTGTCTCAACAAAGATGGAGGTAGAGTTGATACAGGAAACATTGAATTTTTTAACTGATATTCTGAACTCAAATGTATCTTTTCATTGCTTGCTTTGGCTTTGTTTTGTTTGAGACAGGGTCAGGCTGGCCTAGGACTCACCACATAGAGCAGAAGGCCTCCATCTCTCACGTGCTGAGACTGCTGCCACGGATCACCCCTTCCAGGCCTGCTTTAGCACTGTAGAGCTGGTTAGCCTCCTAACTCACACACTTGCAAGTCTCCGTGTGCACCAATATGCTATACATATTCTGCCAGGAAGCAGTTCTAGGGTCACAAAAAGAACAAACTGAACAGTAGATCTGATAGAATGTCTGTCTTTCTGCTTTTTCTTCATAGACATGAAGGGGAAGGCATTTATTTTCCCTCAAGAATCGGCCACTGCTTATGTGTCCCTGGTCCCGCAGGTGAAGAAGTCACTGCAGAACTTCACCTTGTGTCTGAAGGCCTTCACTGACCTCACCCGCCCCTACAGCCTCTTCTCCTACAACACGAAGACCAAGGACAACGAGATTCTTCTCTTTGTGCAGAATGTGGGAGAGTACATGTTCTATGTTGGGAATTCGGAAGCCACTTTCAAAGCACCCCTAAATCCTTATGCCCCAATCCATGTCTGTGTGAGCTGGGAGTCTGCCTCTGGGATTGCAGAACTCTGGCTAAATGGAAAGCCTTTGGGGAGAAAGGGCTTGAGGAAGGGGTACACTGTGGGGGGTGAGGCAAAGATTATCATTGGACAAGAGCAGGATTCCTTTGGGGGACGTTTTGATGTAAAACAATCCTTTGTTGGGGATATATGGGAGGTGGCCATGTGGGACCACGTGGTACCCCTAAAAACGATGGATGGCGGGTGTTACAGTGGCAACCTTATAAATTGGCAGTCTCTTATATTTGAAGACAATGGCTATGTGGTGACTAAACCTAAACTGTGGGCTTAAACTTCTTTCTTGCTAGTCATAATTTGTATCTAGTAATAATCACATACTCTTTGAAATTAAATCTGTTCTTGTTTCTGTTACGGTAGAAGCGTGAATTGTGTTGAAACAGCAAACAAATTGAGCCTAGGCTATATGTTATATATATATATATATATATATATATATATATATATATATATATATATATATAAAATGAGGTCAATTGTACCACACTTGTCTGCATAGGCGCTAGGGGGACACACTGCTCTCAGAACTGGACACCCATCTTGTAGAATCCTGTGCAAATGGGGGAGGCTAGATGGTTCTGTGTACTCAAATACAGAAACCTGTGAACAAAATGTGGCTGCTGGGAAGGCCTTCAGGAACAGACCGCCTAAGGGAGTCAGACCTCCAAAGGGAGCTTCAGAAAAATGCTTCTCAAGGCGTAGGTTGAGAAAGCGCTCATTCACACACTTTGAAAATAATCAATGATGTCTTCAAAGGTATTCTTAGCAAAGCCCCCAAAAGACAAAAATCCACTCGGGTGGAGGTCCCTTTTCACTTTCTCTCAGCTTCCCTGGGAAGTAGCTGTTCCAGAACAAGCGCAAAAGCCCGTTTTTGACCTTCCTACTGTTAAACCTGAGAATCACAAGGGAAAGGCCAGTACCACAATTTCTTTGCCAAATTTGAAGCAAGTTTTAATTAAATACTGGCCAGAATCATTCTGGAGTTCCCTGAAAATGACAAGGAGTGACATTTTGCACAGCCCTGTACAGACAAATCCACAAGACCACTGTATTTTGCACCGGGTTCAATCAGGGACAAGTCTATATCCTTACATACTTCCTGCCTATGTACTTCCCACTTAGATCCAATCAGGGGCAAGTGCACACTCTGGTGTATTTCTTGACTACATACTTCCCACCCACATGTGATCAAGCACATTTGGTGCAGGTGAGTCAAACCAATTTATTTAGGGAAACAAAACAGGTAGCTTGTTGTCTCCCATAAATAATAGCCTCCAGTAACTGTCCTTGGGCAAGAGCCTTACATGGTACAGAAATTTCCGTTTCATGGATCACTTAGGCACAATAATTAAAACTTAAAACTTAACTTTGGCTCTCATATTACCATGAGAGACACAGAGGCCCTGGACTTAAATCGAAGTGTGCTTTCTGTGAATTTTTAATAGGATTCTTGAGAAGAAGACGGATATTTTTTTCTTTAGTATTGTATGGGTCACAATATATGTAGCACAGTCAGTCTCTTCACCAGGATAAGTAATTCTAACTCTTAAGCTTTTCTCACACAAGAAAATAACCTTCCCCTTTAGAGAGCAATGGCACAGGGGTTAGGGAAACACCAAATTCTCATATAGAAAAAATGTTTAAAATTAAAGTTCTCAATCTTCCTATTTCTGCAACCCTTTAATACAGACCCTCCTGTTGTGGTGACCCCATACCATTGTAGTTGTTTCTTCATAACTGTAATTTGCGAGTTTTATGGACTGTAATGTGAATATCTTATGTGCAGGATAACTGATATGCAGCCATTCAAGCTCAAAGGTCAAGGGTCATTCAAGCCCAAAGGGGTCACAGCCCACAGGTTGAAAACCAGTGGTTTAAAGGAACTACCTAAAAAGTCACATAAAAAAAGATCATCAGTGTAGCAACAAGGAAGGCAAAGACAAAACATGAGTATCAGGTCATATTTTCCATAGACAAGAATGAAAATTATGGGCTAATTTCCATTTGAGCAACATCAGGAATTAGTTAAGGCATAGAATTAATGTATTTGATTTCAAAAACGTCTTTCTTCAGACATCCCTGTGTTACTCCACAGAAAGTGTGGTGAAGTTCTGAACTGAATGTGGCTAATAACATTGACCATACTGGTGCTTCAGATTTATGCAGGGACTGCTTTTAGTGTGAGTCTCAAAAAATTGGAGAAAATTTGCACAGATTTCCAAGGCAGGTGAGAATGTTTACATATGATAGTGTTTCTGTGGGGCAGTCAGAGGCTATAGCTTTCACCACTGCCCAAAGAAGAAAGTGGTCTAAGAAGAAGAGGGAGCCCACCTGGACCTCAGCTACGCCCTCTGTGGAGTTCTCAAACTCAGTATCTGCCTGATGTTCATGGTGATTTTTCAACACAGCATTCAAATAGGCACCGCACAACCCACTTTTCTGCCATCACTGAACTGGTAATAATGAACTCCACCCTTGATTACGATGCCTCCCTGATTCCCAGCTCATGAGCTGCATCTGGTCATTGCTCTGGTGGCAACCTGAGAGACCATAAAAGCTTTGGCAGAGGAATGACAAAAGCTAGAAGGTGGGAGTGGAGCTGAATGGTAGAACATTTGCCTCACATGTGCAAGATGCAGAGGTCAATCTCTTACACCGTGGAAAGAATTTAAGTTTGAATTAAAAGAAAATAAATATAAAATAAAAAGAAGAATCAAACTTCAATATATTCGTGTAATTCTTTAATGTAGACTCTCCATCAAATTTTGCAATTTCTTCTGAGTATAGGTGGAATGACAGGAAAAAATTGTTTTTGAGCTTTCAAAATTGCCCAGAACTTTTTTACTTGTGTATTTTTGTTTTAGTTCTTGTGTTTTTGTGAAGACTGTGTGTGTGTGTGTGTGTGTGTGTGTGTGTGTGTATGTTTTTTTGGTTTTTTTTGTTATTGTTGTTTTATTTTTGTGTGGTAGTTGAGGGGGGTTGGGTGGGTGAGGAAGTGGGGATTATCTGGGAGGAGTTGTGAGAGGGGAAAGTGTGATCAGATTATATATTATGAAAAAATGTTTCTCAATTGACAAAGGAAAAACAACTTAGACTGTGACTGACTACATATTATCTCTCCTTTATCCATGAGGGATATGTTTTAAGCCCTGCCCTCATGAGTGCTGAAAATTGAGGTATATAAGCACTCAACCTTATATATACTGTTTCTATTACTTATACATGTCTATGATAAAGTTTAATCTATAAATTAAGCACACCAAGAGATTAGCAAAAAGCTAATGATGTGGAAACGGCTCTTTGAATCAAGCACTTGTCACGCAAGTGTGAAGACTGGAAATCCAACCCCAACAGCCCTTGTAAATGCCAGATGGAGAGGCAACTTTCCTGCAATTCCATCTTCAGGTGGTGGACACAGGGACTCCTCAAAGCAAAGCCGGTTAAAGAGACTAGCCATATCTGTAAGCTCTGAGTTTGACTGAGAAACCCCAACTTAGAGAATAGGGTAGAAGAGCTATCAAGGAAGATTCCAAGTATCAATATTATAATTCTGCATGTACATATATACATATATGAATACACCCCACGTATACCCAAATACATTCAAATATGCATACACACACACGAATCGTTCACACATACACACATGAAAAGACAAATGCTAACAACACAACAGAACAATTATAACAATAGCTTTTAATAAAATGGTATGTGACTGTTGTCTGTATTTTGTTCTCAAGACACTGATACTATTTAGCATCAGTAGATGGCATCTAGAACAGGATGAAGGTATAATTGATGGTTCAAGCAGGCTTGGTCAGAGCTGTACTAGTTTTCATAATATTACTTGTAATGGTAGATAATTAAAAACTGAAGAATTGTTTGTATTAGGAATATTATGTTTATAGTTTTAGATTAGAATCAACCATGATTAACTGAAAATAGAGACAGATAAGGGAAATTCCAAATATCCTAGGCAAGAGTTTTCTTCCTAATAGCCCGGTAAAGGGCGTCCTTGACTTCTTTGTTCCTCAAGGTATATACCACAGGGTTGAGGAGAGGCGTAAAAAACAGTATAAGTTACTGAGATCAGCTGGTCTTGATCTCTGGTGTTCTCTGATTTGGGCTTGAGGTAGGCAATAGAGGCACAACCGTAGTGGATGATGACCACAGTGAGGTGGGAGGCACAAGTTGCAAAGGCCTTCTTCCTTCCCTCAGCAGAGGCAATCTTGAGGATGGTGGAGATGATGAGAACGTACGAGATGAAAACCAAGCCCATGGGCACCACAATAACCAGTGAGCTGATGATAAAGTTCACTATGTCATGTAGAGTGGTATCAGCACAGGACAGCTTCATAACGGGGCGGATGTCACAGAAATAGTGAGCTACCTCTTTGTCACAGAAAGGTGCCCTGAACACAGATGCTATTTGAATTATGGCCACAAGCAGCCCAATGCTGCAGGACCCCCATACTAGCTGGGCACATACCCCCTTGTTCATGATGACTGTGTACCTCAAGGGGTTGCAGATGGCGACATAGCGGTCATATCCCATTGCTGTGAGCAGAAAACAGTTGTTAATGGCCAAAGTAATGAAAAAGAACATCTGGGTAGCACAACCAGCCAACGAAATGGATTGGCTTGAACCAACAAGGCTGGAAAGCATCCTGGGCACAATGACCAGTGTGTACATTGTCTCTGAAGTGGAAAGCATACTAAGAAAGAAGTACATGGGAGTATGAAGGTGACGATCAATGCTGATAATTATCACAATAATGACATTGCCAGTCAGGGTTAGCAAGTACAAGGTCAGAAATATCGTAAAGAGAGTAAGCTTAGAGTCCTGGAAGCTGGAGAAACCTTGGAAAACAAATTCGCTCACCACTGTGTGGTTTCTTCTCATCATCTTCCAGACAGAAATGACAGGTTTGAGTCGCTTGAGTCAATCAGTCTGAATACATTAGCGTCCAGTGCTTTAAGCAGGTGACACTTTGGGAAAAGTGATAATGGCTCTGCATCTGGGTAGATACAGAGTTAGCAGGAATAGCTGTCCATCTAGCTGTCAAAGATAGACACAATCGGGAAACGATGTAACGTGTAGAAGTCGATGTGTGAAGCATGGAACAGATTTCCTGGCGAGGTAGACAGTAGGTATTGGAGGGAAGTAGGCAAGAGAAACAGACAAGGCGTAGTTAAATTTGAAAGCCACTTCCCCTTAGAACATAACTTCAGAACTTGTTACCTAAAATTTCTTTAAAATGGAATTTCTATTGTCTTTTTAAAGGCCTCTCCTTCTGTGTTGCTAAACAAAAGAAGGGTGGATGCTCCAGCGCTTCACAAAGGCTGTGTTCCCCCATACATTGGTCTTCTTCATGAACCCACTTCCCCAGATCATTCAGCATTTGCAGAACTGACTGTTCCCATCACATTTTAAGAACAAGAAATATTCCTCTCTTTGTTCAGAATGGAAGGATGCTTCCGTTTCCTCGGAAAGTGGTCTCAGTACAGGATGTAGGCTGTCAATCAAGCTCCTTGTTGCCCAGCAACTTATTTTCCTTGATTGTGTTCATCTCCATGCCTTTTCCAGCTTGTGGTTATATGTAAATTTAACAGATAGTTGGCCTCGCGGGAGTAAACTATCTTTTCTAATTTCTTCATAATTATACATTACATAGCTGTAGGGAAACCAATATTTTAACTTCTATTCTCTCACTGAAGAGTAATTTGGCATCAAAAGTCTCTCATATTCAAAAATAATTGAGCAGCGGTAACAATAAGCAGCATTTGTATCACTTTAAGGCTTTTTCCATATATTATTCAACATGATAATGCCCTATATATTTATTTTTCCCTCCCATCTTGCAGCAAGAAAATTATGACACCAAAAGCTATATGATTTGCTCAAGTTAACTTGATCTTTTACTACCAAAACTAGGGTAATTTGTCCTATATAACAACTACCTAATAAGCATCATGACCACAAGATAGATGAGAAATAAAATAACTCCTTATTTTAATTGAAAATTTTTTTCTCTCTCTCTAGGAATGAAATTATATTGTGAAGAAACAGAAAACTCAGAAAAATAATTTGAAAAATCAGAAAAATTTTAGAACTTAAAAGACTGAGAAAATATTAATAGATTAATGACAATCTATCCAAATTCTTTGGATTAATATTTCCACTTTCAATTATGTATTCGAAGAAAACTATCAGATATGTGTATCAGAACGTATATACAAAAAACTTGTAATGATCTTATCTATAATAGTGAAGGCCAGAAATAATGTAAATTAATAATTAAATGATAATTAAATTAAATATAACATATGTATCTGATGGAAACAATGTGGCCACTTCATAGCTAAAGAGAACTGACATGGAAAATCTGAGAGATAGGAAGATCATAGACTGTAATTCTTAAAAGAAAAGCAAAATAAGGAGTGAAATCATACACATACAAGCAACACTAGACAAACTCAGCAAATTGTATTTATAAAATTCATGCATGTAACAAGGCAAATCAAAGAAGTAAGAAGCCATGCATTTGAAAAAGGAGGAATCAGGGAGACATGGAGGGGGTCATAAGTGGAAAGGGAAAAGGGGGAAATGATTTAACTATACTTTAATTAAAAAATGAAAATATTTTTAAAAGGAATGGAAAAGGAGGGAAACATTTAATATCATAAATAGTATTTAAATAAAGAAATTCCACTAAAATATTTTTTTATTTACAGTTAGAGAATCTAAGATTATCTTTTTAATATTCTCTATATAATTCAGGCTTTTATATTTTATTATTTCCTTATACATCTAAAAACAAATTACTATATATTTCTCCCCAGTGAAAGTGTGCCATTGAATGGCAGAGAGGACCAAGGAACAAAGATGAAAGCAGTGAGTGAATTTACCTCAGAGAAGCAAAGGTTGACGGCACAATGCCTGAGCGAGTTAGAGCCTTTGAGCAGGAAACCAGAGGGAATTAGCTTTAGTTTTTGAAATCTGTAATTAGTAGAATGAGAACTCTTTGAGCAGTGATGGACGAGACTGAAACAGTGAGGTGCTCATCATAGGTACAAAATCTAAAAGAACTCCAAAAAGTTAATAAGATGATCAAGGCCCTGTTCTAAATATAGAATTGATGAAAACATTCACAACTGACTAAATGTCTTTGCTACAGCGGGATGCAGGGAGCTGAGTGGAAGTGAATTTGGAATTTCCTAACTGAAGACTTTGAAGAACAGAGCAAAACAGTTTGAAAATATTGAGCTATGAATAAAGCCAAATACATATTCACTTTCCTCAGAGATGAAGACCCCTTAACTACTTCTGTATAACCAGGATTCATGATACAGTTTTAGACAAGGAAAAAGAAATGTTTACGTAACTGGGGAATCAAAGTGTGTTAGGTTTTACAAAGACTGAGTGGAGCATATGAATTCCTGAATTTCCTTAATCTTTTTCATCAGGAAAATGATGATGTCTCCTCAGGATGGAAGAACAGACGAGTGAACAAAGGGACAGCTGGATCATAATAAATAATGCAGGATCAAAGAAGCAACATTTTATTTCAATTTATGTTCTGATGGTTTGTGTAAAGAAAAATTTTCATCTCAGCTCCTAATTTTTAAAAATTCTTCTCCAGTAAAAATTTCCTTCCTGAACCAGAAAAAACAATTCTGAAGAGGCAGCTAATCCCACTCATTTCATTCACCAAGACTCCCCTATTGGAAGCCAGAACAAAAACAAACAAACAAACACTATGTACTTGGAGCTTTGAATCATTGGACCCTAGAGTCAGGAGATGATTTTCAAGGCACAGCATTCCTCATAAACAGTTCCCCAAGTTTTGTTTCGGTGCCTCTAGTGATGAAAAATGTATAAGTTAGTAGTCCTCTTTTTTTTTTAAAAAAAAAAAAGATAAAGTATTATGTGTATTTAGAAAAGTGAAAGTACAATTACTCTAACAAGGATTCAGAGTGATGGGGATGTGCAAACAGGAATGCTAGCTTTCTCCTTCACATACTCTGGTCTATAGGTAATCATGTCACCACATTATTCTCTACTTCCTTTCTGCCCACTCTTGTTCTTTCCTTTCTGTCTGGGATTTTATTTTTGTACAACCTTACATAGTCCCATGCCACTTCAGTGTTACACAGTGGAATTAGACTGCACATATCAATTCTTGTCTCCCTTCTTCCACTGAGTTTACATCTTTAGTGTTTCCTGTCACAGCGCTGTCCATCCCACTCCTATTTCTAGAGGTCTATACTCTTCCATTGTTAGCATCATTTCAAGGTTTTGTGCTTTCAATAGTTGGGAAACATTACTTTCTACTGTCTCAATATCTGTGTCCTTGCTAATTCTCACTTTCCACACCTTTCTACGTTCTATGTCCTCTAATATGAGAGCATTTTCCATCCTGATGATAGTGTCGCAGCTAGAGTTCCTGGCTTTCAGTCTATTATCACAGCAAAGGAAATGATAAGAAGTAGCATTAATGGATACGAGAATCTATATAAGCAACCAAATAATGAAAACTGTAGAGGGAAAAGAGTAAAATTATGAAAAATACACTTGGCATTCTAATATCAAGTACTCACTGCTTCTGACCTTGGCAATGGGTATAAGCAGGCGGCACATTCAGGAAGTGATCTTTACAAAGTACTGAAAAGGCTAAGTCTAAAAACAGACACAAGTGGACAAAACCCACATCCAAGAGGCATTTACAATGGAAGATAAAAGTGATAAAAAATGAAGAAGATTCAGTTCTCTAGTATCAAAAGAACAAAATTAAATTATTATTGTTCCCTCTGAAGTTGGGGGAGTTGACTTCTTTAGCTTTGAAGTATATAAGAAAGAAAAAGAGAAATTCTGTCTCTTAATTAGGAAATTTCAGGAGCTTTCAATGTTTATTTTCTCTAAAAAGTAGTGAATCTCTTTGTCCGGATCTCCTGGGGATCCCTTCTTTGGAGAGTCTCTTAGAGGTCCTAAGAGACAAAAGACATGGAACCTGACTGCTAGTCTCAGGGGCTTCATTAGGTGACTGTTAGAGGAGATGCTTTCATTTGTTTACTGATTTGAGAGTTGTTCACATTTCAGAAACTGACTCTACAAGAGAAGTAAACCAATTAATATTGACAAACTTGTGAAGGGTAGACCCTAAAGTTTAACTTCTCTGTACTCAAGCAGAAATAAGGCAGCTTATTTCTTAAATCATATTCAAACAAACAGGATCAGTTGTAGCAGTGGATTACAAGGCTTGCCTAACTCATTTTCAGGCAACAGTTGATTTCCTTAAGTCTCACAGATAAATGCCTCATCTTAAATCCTTTTACAAAAAAAGACACCCACACTTGGTAAAGGTCACTTAGACTTCTTTCCTTTGGCTTATTATCTGAACTTCCTGGAAATAAAATGAAATAGTTATTGATTGGTGGTTCTTCCTACCAAGATGATCTTTGCCTTCATGGGTGCTGTGGGAGCTCCTTTCATTCCTTCAGCCAATAGCATTTAAGATATTGTGCTATGGGAGTTCCTTCAGCCAATAGCCTTTGAGATACCAGCCCACTTGGGCATGGTCTCATATACCATAAATGCAGCTGTAAAGCATTCTCTCTCTCTCTCTCTCTCTCTCTCTCTCTCTCTCTCTCTCTCTCTCTCTCTCTCTCTCTCTCTTGCTTCCAGCTGCTAAGTCCCAAAATAATCACACAGAAACCATATTATTTAAATCATTGTTTGGCCCATTAGTTCTAGCTTCTTATTGGCTAACTCTTACATCTTAATTTAACCCATTTCTAGTAATCTGTTTATTGCCATGTGGCTGTGACTTACTGGTTTCCAGAGTCTGTCTCTGGTGGCTCCATGGATTCTCCTCTAACTCTGCCCTTCTTTCTGCCAACATTCAGTTTAGTTTTCCCAGCCTACCTCTGCCCTGCTGTTGACTCAAAGCAGTTTCTTTATTCATTACTAGTAATCACAGCATACCGAGGGAAATCCTACATCACATGGGTAGCCTGTGAGGAATCACTTCACCTGCCACAACAATCCTGAATACAGACAAAGGATGCTTCAAGCAGCACATGGTCTCCTCTTCAGTGACGAACACAGTGTACATTCATCACAGAGAAGCATACAATGAAAAAGAACATCATATAAACCACTGGTGATCCCTAACTTAGAAATCTCAATATCTCTGAGCCAGGCCAGGTCTCTCTCTCTCTCTCTCTCTCTCTCTCTCTCTCTCTCTCTCTCTCTCCCTCTCTCTCTCTCTCACACCCACCCACCCACACACACACACACACAGAAGCAGGGTAAACAAGAATTCAAAGTCATTTGTTTCTGCTTGGGGAGTTCAAGGCCAGCCTGGCTACATGAGACTCTGTCTTAATAAAAACAGAGAGAAAGAGAGAGAGAGAGAGAGAGAGAGAGAGAGAGAGAGAGAGAGAGAGAGCAAAACAGAGAAAACATGAGTAGTTTTAAAACATATTTCATTCTTCATCTGTATTCACATGGCTGTGTATCTATTAAAAGCATTTATTCAATTGTACAGGAAACTAGAATGAATATTATTTGTTACTGTTACTATTTGAATATGTTCTTCAAAGTTCAAAGGTTAAAACTTGAATCCCTAAATTTATGTTGGTGGTATTTAGAAGTGAGAGCTTTGTGAAGCCACTATATTAGACTAAGTTCCCATGATAAGACTGCATTACTTTCTGTTTGGTTGGAACCTCCAGCTCATTCCTGCTTGATCCAGAAAGCCCCATTCCTCTTTCTCTTCAAACCCCACCCTCTCAGAGAATCTCCAAAGAAAATGTACCAAAATCTCAATTCTGCATTCTTGGCAGCTAAGGCAGCTCCTCCCCTGAAATTGCCAGCCATACAGGACCCCACCTACAGTATTCAGTTTTTGATCATATTTGGCACAAATCCAGCTTGTGGTGGACACATCCTCACCCTTGCCTGCAGACTATATAAGCTTCCTGCTTTAGTTCAGCACATGATTTCTCCTCCCCTATATCTGGGATTGAATGACTCACCTGAGAGTTGCTTTGCTTAAATATACCTGGTTTTTTTTTCTGTTTCAATTAGGCTTGACATGGCTTACCACATTGGTTGAGCTATCATCAAGATCCAGAAAGTCTATTACATTCTTTATATTTATGTATTTTTTTATTTTTATGTGTATCAGTGTTTTGCCTGTATGTATGTTTGTGAATCATGTTCATGCAGGCCTGAAGAATACAGAAATGGGCATCATATGGCCTGGAACAACAGATGGTTGTGAGCTGCCAGGTGGGCAATGACCCTCAAGGCCAGTTCTTCCACCTGTCTCAGACATCAATGGGTAGTTGGGGGGAGTGGGAGAGCTTCTCTCCCCTAACCCTGTCACCACATGACAGATGAGTAATGGGGACAGCTCTCTCATGCTCACAACATTGGGGCTGGTTTACCCACGCCTCAGCCAACAGGGTCACCTCTACTTAATGATAAGGTGAGGTGCAGGGCCTGTTCTCCAGAGTGATGCAGCTGGTGGGGAGCAGGGTCAACTCTCCCATTCTTAATGGCCTCAGTGTCAGCTCTCACATGACTCAGACATTGATGGGGAAAGGCCATCTCTCCCCCACCCATGTTGCCATATGATAGATGAAGGGTGGGGCCAGGTCTCTAACACTCATGTTTTCAAGTCTCACTCACCTGTGCCCTAGTCAACAGGGTCAGCTACACTGTTCTGCCCAGAGCAAACCTAGTGTTTAAAATTTTTAACTTTTTATGTTTTTATTTATATATTTAGATTTCATACAGTACAATTTGATAATATTATTTCCCCTTCCCTAATTCCCTTACTCCCTACCCACCCAACTTCATGTTCTTTCTTTCTTTAACAACAGCAGCAGCAAAATAACCATCTTAAGATCACTTTATAAAACATAAATACAAGCCATTGTTGTTGATTTTGAAAAGTTATATTTAAATTGCCTCAAAACATTAAATGAACAGTGCTTCATTGGGCAGCAACCTGATCTTCCATGTAAGCTGATCAATAACCTAAGAAATTTGACAAATTTGACTAAATAATCTTTATGATAAACCATCAAACACCACTTCTCTAATCATGTCATTCATTTATCACTATTCGACAAAACTTTTATTTTGTATAGAAATTTCTTGCATCAGTTAGGTGAGATGTAAGCTAGGAATGAGAGCAAACACCCGAATGAATCTTTATGCTTTAATTATTGTCCAAGTGTTGTGTCCCCTTACACCCAGTGAAGGAATTAAAAACATTCATCTTTGATTTGTTAATGACACATGTCTACAAATGGTTATGGCTTGACCAATTTATGCAACAGGATTCACATGGATGTGAGTGGGTGGGATTATACCATGAGATGGGGTTGTATCTATAAACTTCAGAAAATACATGTGATTTGCTAAGCAGAAAGAGAGGAAGGAGGAGGGAAAGAGGGAGGCAGACAGAAAGAGAGAGAGAGAGAGAACTCTAAGTACAGCTTGTATTCATAGGAGAAAAGAAATCATGCAGAATTAAAGAAGCTGTTCTGTCCTCTCAACTGAGCCACAAATTCTCAGCATCATTTCAAAATAACATTTGCATCCAAGGATACCACCATGAATGAGCCATATGGAATCAAATTGCTTGTGATTTTTGGACAATGGGGATTTTGATCATAAATAAATCATAAAAGGTTGGACTAAGGAGACTTCTTTAGGCATATGACTGGAATAGTGAGCATCGACAGAGTGGGACTTGGCAGAACAAGGAACTCCATCTTCCTTTTCATCTATTCACTTTATTATGCTGTATTTCAGTTAATTAAATTTATAGTCACATATCCCATGGTTAGAATGGTGGAAAGAGGATTATAAAGTCATTTTACATATTCTGGAAAAGACTGACAGGCCATTAGTCATAAAGGAAAACAGCCTATGATGCTAATTGCCATGGAAATTAACTATAGAATATGTCCTGGGGGCTGGTTTTTCCTAAGCACAGATGCACAGACGAGATTGGTAGCTCCAAAAAGGGTGAAGAATTGGAGATCAAGAGTGATCCAGCACTCTCTAGTGTTCTTTATTATGTATATGTATTTTAGAAATACTTGCCTTTAGGAAGAAAAGATGATTTATTAGATGGCAGCATCGTGATGGAATAATCAATATGTTAATTGCTCATTTATATCTCTCGTAAGTGCTTATTGGAAATTTAAACAGTCTCCACACTTTTCTCCCAGGTAAAAAGAAGTTGATCAAATACATGTGGACATTCAACTCATTGAGTATGTGATGGGAGCCAGGTAAGAAAATATGCTATTCTCTTCCATTGTGATACATGCTATGGTTAGGTAAGACTGAAGCACCATGAGAACAATAAATAATCGCTGTCGTACATCTTAACACGTTATGTACACAAATCCATCAGGAAGTGAAAAAACATGGAGATGACTCTCTTATACATCTGAAGATCTGTTGCCCCAATGAGACACAGGCAAATGTTCATTTCATCCTTAGAGAAGCCATTGACAGGTCACAGTATGATCCCACTGAAGTCCAGTCTGGTGAACCTATGAGGTTTCTTGGCTTACTTAGAAAGTGTGGGTTGATGCTACTTACAGAAAAAAGCGTGGATGACTTCAAAGTAGCTGTACCACTGAAAGTGTCACCCCAGCATGGAGGATGACTTCCCATAGCTACACAAATGGAGTCCTCACTTCAGAGAGCTTTGCATTCTCTGTATTCCAGACACTATGAGGCAATGTCCAATTAGAGTGGAATTATACACAACTAGCTGGGAGGTACAGATATGAGTGGTTGAGACAGCAGGTAAGGGTACAGTAACGCTTTCTGTAACTCCTTCAGTGCAGGAATAACAACAGTCAACAGATTGTACATATAAATTTAAATGATTATGTTAATATTCTGAGTTACTCTGAGCTTTGTTAGAGTCTTGGGCATGGGCCAGAGCCAAATCTAGTGAGCTTATGATTGTATGTTGGGCTTATGTGATAGAGACACAGGCCCTTGACCATGGAGACCCACACTAAGATTTTTTTAATTTATAATATTTTTATCAATTCTTTGAGAATTCATAGATGCATAAAACGTATTTCTATATTTACTTTCCACTGCACTCTCCAGCTCCTCTCAGATTTCCCTTGCTAAGTCTCTCTCTAAAGTTCATGTTATTAATTTCGGTATTTTTTTATGACCCACTAAGTGCTGTTCACATGCACATGGGTGTGAGGTCATCCACAGGAACATGAACAGCTTACCAGAACCACGTCATTAAAGTTAACCAACTGCCCGTCTCCTAGTAGCTATAATGATGTAGGTGGGCCTTCTGTCTATGTTATTTTCATTGGTTAATAAAGAGACTGCCTTGGCCCTTTGATAGGATAGAAAATTAGGTAGGCAGAGTAAACAGGACAGAATGCTGGGAAGAGGGAAATGAGGCAGACGCCATGGAGCCAGCCACCAGGTCAGACATGCTGAATCTTTTCCGGTAAGCCACCGCCTCATGGTGCTACACAGATTATTAGAAATGGGTTAATCAAGATGTGAGAGTTAGTCAGTAACTAACTCTCTAGAGATAATGGGCCAGGCAGTGTTTAAATGAAGGCAATTTGTGTGTTGTTATTTCCGGGGTTAAGCTAGCCATGCGGGAGCCGGGTGGGACAAAAAGCAGGCCTGCCCGCAGCTCCACACTCGAGACCTGCTACAGCAATGGAATACCCAGATTAACAATTCTGTAGTTCTAGGAACTCACAATTCTGGGAAGGATATAATGAGGTGTTATGGGAAAAGGTCACCAGCCATTCAGACTGTACAAGAACATACAGCAAATAGGAAACCTTTAGAAGTACCAACAGCCCTACCTTTAAAATGGCTTACTGAGAAGCCAATATGGATCAAGCAGTGGCCTCTAGTTGAAGATAAATTACAGGCATTGGAACAGCTGGTACAAGAGCAACTAGATGCTAACTATATTGAAGAATCAACCAGCCCTTGAAATTCTCCTGAGTTTGTTGTAAAAAAGAAATCTGGTAAGTGGAGAATGGTGACAGATCTAAGAGCTGTCAACAAGGTAATTCAACCTATGGGTCCACTACAATCTGGAATTCCTTTGCCTTCTCTATTACCAAGAGGATGGCCTCTTATAGTTATTGATTTGAAAGATTGTTTTTTCACTACATCTTTGCAAGAAAAGGATAGAGAAAAATTTACCTTCACAGTGCCTACTTATAGTAATTCTCAGCCTACTAGGAGATATCAATGGACTGTCCTCCCACAGGGGATGCTCAATAGCCCCACGTTGGGCGCCAAATGAAGGCATAAGTCACAAACAATCTCACACCAGTTTGGAATTATGATTAATAGAATGGTTATTTATTCAAAGGGGAAAAAACTTACAGATTACCATCCCAGACAATAGCCCCTCTGCGCGATCAGGAAAGGAGTCTAGGAGCCAGAAGTGGAGCCAGAATACAGAGAGAGAGTGGAGGACAGCCACTGCTTTTTTAAAGAGAGAGAGACCACACCCCAATGGGCTGGTATCTCAGCAGCTATTGACTGAAGGAGCAGGAGGAGCTCCCACAGCACTATAAGAAGCCCCTTAGTTAGGGATGGGGTTGCATGTGACCCTTCCACAGTCTTGCTAGATTATTGACTGAATGGATCTAATATAGATCTTCAACAGAAAATCACAGCTTATGTGAGCTCCAGAATGCAACATTCCTGTCATGTCCAGGAGACAGCCTTGCCCCAGCCCTCCTCCCTGATGTTTGGGTCTTATAATCTTTACGCTTCCTCTTCCATGATGTTCTCTGTGCCTTCCAGGGAGGGAAAATGCTATGATACAGGTGTCATCTTTATGGCTGAGCATTCTATCAGCACTTGTTCTCAGAACTTTAATCAGTCTCGAGGCTGTACTAACTGCTCTCTACTACACAGAGACACATGAGAACATCCCAAATCCCAATTTATTACATGATACTTCATTCTTTTCTCACTTGAAACCTGATGCATTCAATACACTGCATCCCTCTCCATCTTGGAGCTCTCTCTAGTCTAGGTTGTGTGACACTATGAAGTCTTGGTACTACTAAAGAGGACATTACTGGATGTCTCCTCTCCAGAGACAGTAGTGTCTTTTAAACCAGTGACTGCAAGTTCAGTAGTCATGAGAACATCTTAGTCTAAATAGCTAAATGAGATACCTCCTTGCTCTTCACCTTCTCACTCTGATTTAGTTCCTGGGTGATTCCTTTCTGGCTTGTGTTGTTCATTCCGTTTTTCTCACTCCTCCCATGTCTTTCTCCCCACATCATTCTCCGTAGTGCCTACAAACACACTCTCTCTTGTCATTTCCTGGGTCCTCTATTGCTGTTTCTCTTTGTCTGCTACGGATTAACATCTTATACAATTCACACAAACCATTCTGTCATATTTACTCAGACCAAAATGAAGCCATATAAACTGGTTGTCTCTAAATTCTCTATTTTAATGTCTCTGTTTTGTTGTTACTTTCAGACTTTTGATAAAAATTGTCTAGGAAACTGGAAATAACTGTCCCTCCTTTTAAATCCTTCATGTCTGCATCAAACCTGCTCACTTTCACTTTCCTGCTTTTATCTCCTTTCTTTCTTCAGCTTCTGCTTTCAAATCTGTCACTGCTTCCCACTGCTTTTTCTTTTCACCTCCACTAGCTTGGAGACAGAGGCACAGAAGGCAAGGTTTCTAAATGTCCTGAACTGTCACCCTGGCAAGTCAGAGAGGAGAATGAGGGACTCATCCATCAGGCAGCAGGAGTCCCTACTCTTGGGCACCACCATAGGGCCATAATATCCACCTAACTAGCTGCTGTTCTCTTGAACCCCTGAACTCCTCACTGCTAGCAACACTTGGATGTTAGACCCCCAGAGGACCTCTAAGCACGTAGAGTCCATCTTTTTTATTTGACAGAATTATTATTTTGGAAAGAGTCTTAATGTCTGAGATTAAACATGAAATCATTTACTTAAAACATTAGTGACTTTTAAATCATCCATCATTACTAGAACATACCACTGAGGTTAATAAATACAAATACTGTATTTTAAAAACTTTTAAGGTTGATTTTACCCCAAACTGTTTGCATACTCCAATATCCTATATCTACCCAACCCCTGCATGGCATAGGTTGATATTTCTAGTGTCTTGATATGTGTTGGGAGGTAACTCATGCTTACTTTTATTTTTATTATGTTTTTATTATTTAAAACAATTTTAAATTTAAATATATTATGAATCCCTCCCACTCCTACCCACTCAACTTTAAGTTCTTTCTTTAAAAAAATCCTATTGCCACAACAAAACTTACCAAAGCAAGGAAACAAAATAAAACAACACCTAAATAAAAAAAAATCACCACACTGTAACTGTGTAATAATAGCACACATAGAAAAAAACCTGTTAGTCCATTATATGTTATTCAATGACTCCTGAACATGAGGATCTGCTCTGGAGTTGATATACCCAGTTTCACTCCATTGGAGAAAACTGATTTTCCTCTCCCAGCAGGTTTAAATGGTAGCTCAGTTGTTAACCTTTACTCTAATGGGTAGATTTTCATTCATTCATTCTTTAAATATATCGAAATACATACGATTAAAAATATCTATCACAACAAAGCTGGACAAATAACTGAACGGAAGGAAAAGAGCCTAAGAGAAGGTACAAGAATCAGTTACCCATTCTTTCCCACACTCAGGAATCACATAAAAACACTAAACTGGAAGCCTACTATAAAGACAGAGGACCTGGTGCAGACCTGCGCAGGACCTGTGTGAGCTACTTCAGTCTCCGTGAATTCAAATGACCTTTGCTCATGTTGATTTAGAAAGCCTTGTTCTCTTGGTGTCTTCCATCTCCCCTGGCTCTTCCACTCTTTCTGCTTACTCTTCCATGGGGTTCCCTGAGCTCTGAGGGGAGGGATTTGATGGAGACATCAGATTTTAGGATTGAGTGTTCCAGGATGTCTCACTGTCTGTGTAATGTCTTGCTGTGGGACAATGGTTTTACCCTGCAACTATTTGTTTCTTTTACTTGTTTAATAAAATGCTGATTGGCCAGTATCCAGGCAGGAAGTATAGGCAAGGTGACCAGGCAGGAAGTAGAGACAGAGCAATGAGAAAAGGAGAATTCTGGGAAGAGAACAAAAGCAGCCATTATCCAGACACAGAGGAAGCAAGACGTGACTGCCTTGCCAAAAAAGGTACCAAGCCACATGGTTAACACAGACAAGTATTATCAGCTAATATAAGTTATAAGAGTTAATAAGAAACCTGAGCTAATAGGCCAATCAGTTTATAATTAATGTAGGCCTCTGTGTGTTTATTTGGAACTAAACAGATGTGGGACCTGGTGGGACAGAGAAACCTCTGTCAAAAATGTCTGGCTGTGAGTCTCTAGATTTATTCCCAGCTGTTTCAGTAGACACTTCTCTGATGGTGGCTGAGCAAGGCACTTATCTACGAGTATAACAGAATATCACTAGGAGTCATTTTATCACTAGTAGTACCTGGTTTTACCTTAGCTTCCTGGGCTACCTAGCCTCAGTTTCTTGGTCACCCAAGCAGTGCCAGGTATAGATCCCATCTCACTGAATGGATCTTAGGTCAGATCAGTCATGGGTTGGTTACTCCTATAAGCGTTGTGCCACCATTGCCCTAGCATATCTTGCAGGTAGTTAGTCTAACAGTATAGATTTGTATTTACTTACTTGGTTGTTACTTAAATGCAGGGTTTTGGGCGGGGGGTTACTTGTTGGGTTCTTCATTTGCATCTTGCATTGTCCATCTTTACATTTCTAAGGATGACCTAGCCTTCTGAGATTCTATCCTTTCACTCATCTCTCACTGTAGGAACCCTACTCCACTGACACTTATTATACCAGTCCTTGTCAACTATACATCATCTCTCCAAGGGTAAATAGCTCTGAGTCTTAAGCTATCATTACTTTCTATTGTATATAATTTGATTATGGGAGAACTAAGTAAATGCCATAATAAATAGTGACTACATAGGCCAATTCCATGCACTCTTTTGGTGGTGTCTATCTCTCCTTACCCTCCTTCTTATAAATTCTAGAAGCGTTGGATGTTTTGGTAATATAATGCTCCATAATTTAAACAAACTTTAGACATAATATCGCAACTTACTGAAGATGGAGAGAGTGGCCTAATAACACCGACTTTTTTTTTAACAGCAATATTGAAACAACACAATAGCTTTATTTCCCATTTAAAAGATTCTGGCCATCCAGATGTTTAAACTTCAAATTTTGACTTCACCAGTTATCTGATCTAGGCTTCTGTGTCTTATTAAACACACATGTGTTAGTGGTACTTACTTGTAAGATTCCTGTGAATCTTAAATGAGAAAAGCACAACATCTGATATACAGTAAATATTCAGTAAATTCTATGAATTAATTGTGGCTATTCCATACTTATTTTTACTGAAATTTGTTTCCATTTTCCTTTATTATTTCTGCTTGTATAACTTACTTTTCTTTTATAAAGAAATACATTTAAAAAACCTCTTTGTATATCTTTTTCCTATGTAGTACTCAATGTATTGCTATACACATAGCAGTGCTTAATAAGTGTTTTTAAAAAGCTGCAGTATTGCTATGACCCGATGTATGTTTATTAAATTCAAGTTAGTTCTTATTATATTAGCAAGACAAAGGATAATAATACAATGCGGGAAGCTCACACACATTTTTCATAGCATGATAATATATTATAGTACCAAAGGAAGAATTGCTTAAAGACAGACCTTTATTGTGCAGTGGAATACATTGTCTAGAGTCCTTGAACAAGGCCTACCTATTCCAATTTCTTTGTCAAGGTTTGGCATTAATCTGACTTGGGGATATTTATTATATTTCCTGCTGGATTTTTGGGTATTTTTGTCTTGTCTCTTTTTTTTTTAATCAACCATTGGGAGTGAACAATTTCTATATGTATTGTTGGTTTTATTTATTCAACATTTAACTTACACATTCTGTTGTTTGGTTGAAATTCAAATGTTAATGCTCTTATGATGGATTTTGCACAATTAACGTGTTTCTCTTGGGAAAGTATTATTTTAAGTGTGTTTTTTCAAGACACAAAGATTAAAATAGTCTTATGCAGAGTGTTATGGCAGAAACAACTGTATTTTAATAAAATGGTGAAAACAACTTCTCTTTTTATTTGTGGAAGGACTTAACTCAAGTGTATACCCCTGCTTCTGCTTACTAGACAGTGAGCATCGCTAACAAATGCCATCTCAATCTCCTCCAAATGAGAACTCACCTTACTTTGTATCCTCCAAATCTTCCAGTCCACTGGAAAGCATCACTGACATTATCTGCAAGTGTACCTTCTTTTTTCTCCCTTCTGTTCTCTTTAACCCACTTCAGCTTGACTTCCATGCACACCACTCCACAGAGATCACCATCATTAATTCCCAGAGACCCCGACATTGCAAGACACAGTGCCATTTATCTTGTCATCTTACTTCACTCCTCAGCAAGATTCAGAAATGAGTCTTTTCTCTAGAAGTGTGCTCTCTTCCCAGTTCTGTGGAGGACCCTCTTATCTTATGAGCTATTCTCTCTAGTATCCTTTCTGAACCTGTCCTTTCGTCCATCCTTGAGACGTTGGTGTTCCTTAAGGCTCTATCCTGGGATTTGCTTTGTTCTTTCCTCTCTCTCTTATTTTATTTTTTAGCCAATTTCATCTTCAGTTGCTTCAGATATATGCCAGCCATTTATATTTACATCTCTAGTTCAAACACTTATTTTTAAACTTCCTAAACTATCTATTTGTCTGTAGTACTGTATAAAAAGAGACATCACAGCACAAAATTCTTTAAATTAGAACACTTAATTTTCCTCCCCAAAACTGATATTTTCCTAAGGTAGTCCTTCCCCAGCCCTGAATAATAAGTGATGTCACCATTCACAGTTATTAAGGTAGAAAATTGAGAACTATCTTTTATGCTTTCTTTATCATCTAATCTGTCAGTAAATCCTCTTAATGACCACCTTGGACCCATGAACCCTTCACTACCATCTCTCTAGCACAACTTATTATCATATTTTATTGCCAATTAAATCATATTTTAACAATCGCTTGATTCTGAAAGTCTATAACACATCTGACGGCAAATATATCTGTGTGCACATCTACTTCAGTATCTATGCATATAAATGTGGGCATACATATATACATACATATATATATATATACACACACACACACATATATAACATATATATATTCCCCTGTTTTAAACAGTCAGATGGATTTTCAAGATCCTTTAAAGAAAACCAGACTTTAAATCTTTTTTAAAGATTTAAAAAATCTTTCCATGTTCTTCAGGCACTCACAATCTATCCTCATCTTCAGCTCTTTCTCACTTCATGTGCTTCCCTCTGCTCATCTAGCTTCCATTCAACTGTTCTCTTAACTTCCTAGAATCTCCATGGTCTTTCTTGTTGTGGGAACTTCGACTTCCACACTATTTGAAATTTTCTCATTTCAGCTTTTGACGTGGTGCATCTTACCTCATTCTTTAATGTCATTCTCGTTGAAAGGTTCCTCTTTTAGCTGCTTTCCTGTGTGTCAGGTAAGTGAAGACTCATCACAGAGGGCAGAGATCTTGTCTAACCCTTTTATGTATCATCAGCAACAACAAAGTGTTTGCCACATAAATATGTATACTAGATAAACATGTATTTGCATGATTAATATTATTCTTATATTGAAACTAAACGTTGGGTTGGGTTGAATGGCAGAAAGATCAGGGTCAAATCTGAGCCTATATTTAACTCATTTCTTTAGTCATGATACTTAAAATTCAGGCATTTTCTGTTTGGAAAATGTCATGTACGAAATGATGTTATTGAACCTCACAGCTCAGTGTCTTCTTTTTATGAGATCAGACCAAATAGTTAACTAACAAACTATATTCAAATCCTAACTTTAATGAGACAGACCTTGATAATTAAATGTGCTTCTCTTCTTTAAATATCTGTATTATGACATTATTGAAATATATAGTAAATTAGGAGTATGAATCTAATTTAGAAATTAAGAAAATAATTTTGTATTTTACTTTGACTATTACACATTGCTTCTAATTAGCTATTGACCCTTGGTCATATGGAGATAAGATTTTCTGCCTATATTTTTCTATAGTATAACTTTGTATTAATGATGATAAAGAATACTGTTTTATGTTTGAAGCCTCTTACTGGTCGATTTTGTCTCTATTTGAACAGTCTGAAGGCTGCTGGACAGTGCAACAACACAATTGAAGTTACCAGATGGAAACTATAGCTAAAAATTAAAAATGCAAATGGTTACTTATTTACTAAGTACATAAATAATCCATAATATTTATACCAATGCCTTTATTTTGTTATCAGTGGAAATGTGCACACTGTCATTTTTAAAGTGGCAGTCCCTACTTGTGAGAAACATAGCCTTAAACAACTGGCTAGGGTGAAACCTGAATATTGTTTTTTGTTTTTGTTTTTGTTTTTCAAGACAGGGTTTTTCTGTGTAGCCCTGGCTAGCCAGGAACCTACTCTGTGACCAGTCTGGCCTTGAATTCACAGAAATCATCCTGTCTCTGCAAACCAAGACCAGTGGTTGCTAGTCCTAATAGTTCCTGCTTGCTGTCTTCCATTTCATAACACCCTCTTTGCTCCTCTGATACGACATCTATAGACGATAAACTGACTAGTAGATAGTTACAGTAAAGTAAATGAAAGTCAGGCTTCGTGTCTGCCCACTTCCTACAAGGTCTCACAAAGCCTCGGAATAAATCCTATATTTTTAAATAAAATTTACAAAATTAAGATATATGTGTTAGTCAACTTTCTGTTTCTGTTTTAAACAATGCCTGAGTAATCTTAATTGAAAAATATGGAACTTTTACTTTGCTCAGTTTGTGAGGTTTTAGTCAGTTGGCCCTGCTGTCTTTGGGCGTGTGATAAGGCTGAATGTCTGAGTAGGCATGCAGGCCAGAGGAGCTGCTTACTTCATTGGTCAATAGAAAGCAAAGAGAGAGGAAAAGTTAGGACCCAACATCCCCTCCAAGAGCATTCTTCCAGTGGCCTTTGACCTCCCTTGGTCCTGTTGATTAAAGGATTTCCCCTCAGTACCACAGGCTGCAGAGCCAGCCCTTCACACAGATCTTCCTGGTGTCTTGGCTGTCATCACCCAAAGGCACCATCTTCTCCCACTCAGACTTCTGTCCATCATAGTGCCCTCCTGTTGCTGACAGGAGAGTGACTGAGGGTTGCTCTGGGTTCAGGCAAGAAAAACGTTAGCTGAGGAGCTACTAGCTCTGTGTTAGTGTAGCAGATGGTTTAAGTAACTTTCTAATGTTAGCAATCTACTCTAGTCTATCCTACTGTAGATGTGAGTCCCAGGAAAACCCTTCCCCAAGAACTGGCTCCCCCGGCTTCACAGCAAAGAGGTGGAAGACTGACCTCCACACTGCAGAGGGGTGCATCTGCCAATGCCAAGGATGCAAATCTGTGAGCAGAGAAGGAAAGACTAGGGTAAAACATCTGTCCTGAGAAGCTAATCTTCAAAAAATTCATAAGCCTCAGATATGTCTAATTTTATTAGCAGAAGATTTGAGTTGTTTTGATGCCTCGTAAAAATACAAGATTTTCCCCCATAAAGAACGTACTCAATAACCCAAAATAGAAGATTATAAATACATGATAATGTTTTTGGGTTTTGTGATGGGAATCAAGCATCCAGAAGCCTCAGGATGCCTGCATTTGTGAACATAAGCGCAGTACTACAAACAATAATATCACGTGTTGAAGTTGCATTTACCTTGATAATATAAAATAAACATTGATCAATGATGATAGGGGAATTAATTATACTTTAGCTTCCCTACCAAGTGATATTGGAAAATTACTCTCTGATAAAGGAAGATCAAGCAATATGTGGAAAAGACGTGTAGAAAAAATTCTAGAGAAGAGTTTATATAAGCAACAAATTAATTTTTCTGGACTTCATGTCTGTGTTGTCAGGTTTTGACCTTTGTAGTGTGTTGAGGTTTACTTAGCGCACTGAAGTTTTTTTCACTTGTTTTAAAAAGTTATTGAAATGCCTAAGATTATATTTATTAATTTCATTTTTTAAGGAAGAGATCCCTAAATTAAATAAACTGCAGGACCCCAAAGCTGGGCCTATCTCTTTGTGCTACCTACACAGAGATATACTTTAAAATCAGAGCAACTCAGTACCTTCATATGAGGAAGTAATAAATTGAGAAAACTTCATGAGAACATGGGACTGTGATGAGCAAACAGCCTGACATGCTCGAGGCATGTGTATACTGACCATTTTAGCTGTTGATGCTCTCCTTCTTTGAAATAAAAAGATTGAAGGATGCTGTTCCAAAAATGGGAAATAGTTCTCCCTCAATACTCATGGCAGTTTATTTTCTGTTAAATTTGTTATATGTGAGAAAATGAAAAAACTGCTTTTGCATTTGCTTGACAAACTCAAGATAAAAGTATATAATTCAAAATGGTTTCCAGAAGCAGGGCAGCACTTAGCATGGAAGGCTGTCCTTGTGCCTTTGGCAATACAGAGTTTAATTACCCACTCTTCCCACAATTATCTCCCTTATACATGTTATTGAGACAAACAATCACCAACACACACACAGAGACACACACACGCATTCACACTCAGACACACACACACACACACACACACACACACACACTCCACAAGGATTTCTACAGATCTTCTCTTCCTTTTTTGTTATTATGTGTGATGTACATACCTGCTTTGTATGTGTTCATGTGTAGGTGCAGGTGTGTTTGTGTTTGTTTGTGTGAGTGTGTGTGTGTGTGTGTGTGTGTGTGTGTGTGTGTGTGGTTTCTGGGTGTCAGTGTATATGCTATAGAAAGACTAGGGTTCAATGTTACATCATACTTCCTTTAGTTTTGAACTGTCATTGAACATGAATCTCAATGATCTATCTAGCCATTTACCCAGTGGTCTTTCATGCCCACCTGCCATCAGTGGGGTTAAAGAAAGGTGCCATTGTGCCCAGTTTCTACATAGATGCTGCCGATTAAACTTCAGTCCTCATGCTTGGAAGGCAAACCTTCCCTGTTTCTCCAGGCCTAGTCACTGTTTCTGTTTGAGACAGTCTTACCTTATAGCCCAAGTTGCCCTCAAGAGTGCAGCAATCCCATGTCTGCATCCTGAGTGTTAAGATTATATCATGAGCCACCATTTAGAGCTCTCTCCAATTTTTCCAAATCCCAAATCATAGCTCTCTTCACTTCTAGAAACACACTGGTCACAGTACAGTGAAGCCACAGTTCTGAAAGATTAGAATTCCCAATTCTCCTATTAAAATGCAAATGCTTTGGGCTGTGCCAAGACCTCTTGTCCTTATCTTAAAGGGATTTCTTTAAGAGGAGGCTGTTACCATGTTTTGGTTCTGTAAGTAAGCATAAAATATCCACAGCTCACACTACATTTGGCCAATTGGTGACTACAAAATGGGAATTTCTGTCTGGAACCACACCAGGCAATGACCTCTGGCTCCTGTCTTATCTCTGCAGGCCTGCAGAGACATATAGAAACTATTTCTCTAGAGTAAGGATAGTACTCCTAAGTGTTTCCAGAGTCTAATGATACAGCCACTATTAGCTCAGAGTGCTAGTGTTATGGCTCTAAAACATTAGATGCTGAAAATATATTTAGAGACTGTTCCCTATTCAAATTTTGTTTCGGGGGAAACACTCACCTAATTCTCTCTTCTCTAACAGCAAAATCTCCATCCAAAACACCTATCATATCAGTAATAGAAACTGTTGGTAGATGCAGTATTGGCCATGCTCTCTGCCAAGTACTTCACTGTATTAACTCATTTAACACTTGCAAGCACTCTTAAGGTACCACTACTACCTGTACTTTACAAGTGAGGCATCAGAAACATGAGGCAATTTGGTACCCTGAGATAGACACATAGCAAGTAAAGGGTTTGAGTTGAGAATCAAGCTTCAGAGTCTATTAACATTCCAGATTTCTAATATCTTTGAAATATGTACAGGTAATCATTTTTCAAAGCAAACAACTAACATAATATTTCAGTATTTTAGAAACCTTTATTCAACACTGCATTGCTTGTGCATCTTCCCCAGCAGATTTATAACACAATTCTCCCTGACCAGGAGATAGTCACTCCACATCTCCATCAACAGGGAGACAGGAAAGTTAGTCTGAATTCCTTTGGGTCACTTGGCTAGAAATGATGTTCATAGGCAAAGTTTGTGATCACAATTAAAATACCACCATGGCAACTACTGATAAGTTCATGGCTATGAATTGATAAACCATGTCTTGGAGTGAGGAAAGGAATGTGTAAACATGAAATGGATGAATTAGATTGATGGTTTCCTGTCTGTAAGTGATGAGCTCTGGAAAATCTAAGGAGTTTTTAAATAAGTTTGACAAATCCTCAGGTATTCAATCTCGATGTGTTGATTATATAGAAACTTCTTTCTGTCTGGTTATGCATGTACACTCTCCTGCCAAATTGTATGAGTTCTAATCCTAAGTATTTTTTTGGCAAACATAAGTCCTTCAACAAACTGCCTAACCTCTCTATGATGTAATTTCCTCATTACCAACCACATAGAATTGGTAGGAGGGACCAAACTGATAAGATGTGTTGCATACTTAGCCTTATCCTTGATAGTGAGAGAGAGTGTGAAATTCATGAGATACATATACCATGAGGAGACAGGTATACTGTCTTTTCAGCAATTCATATTCAATATTATATGGTCCTTGGTTTTATTAAACATATAGAGCAAGGTAGCACATTGGCCTTTCTGTTTCCTGATTTTGGAAGGAAGCAGGCAGTGAATAGGCTAAGTCTGATGCCGCTCTTTCAGACATGCTGTAAGACAATAAAGTTCTGGTTAAAAGCGTCTCGCTCTGAATCTAGCTTCAAGGACACCTTGCAGAACAAAAATCCCATCGTTTATGCACGGCCATTAGAGTTTTATGTCTCTGCTTCACAAAGTGAAATATAGATTAAGTCATCTGGGAACTGGTAACAGGTTTAAATCTGGGCATGAGGTGCTATTATGTATTAATCACATATGTTCTCAAATTCAAAATCTTGCGGTAAGAAGTGAGATTCTATATACTGTACTGATTTTTTTCAAGCACACATTCATCCCTCTATTTTGACTCCATTATCTAACTATTAAAAACCTTCAAGGCATAGAAGGACTCCTTAGGTTATTTGGTATCCTGAGTTTATTGATCCCTTTCAGAACAATATTTTCAAATGCATACTAACAATAATAATGACTACAAATGAAACTAATTAATTTAGAATACAATTTCCATGTATTAAAATTTTTCGTATGCCTCAAAACATATGTTCTTAATGGAGATACTGAGTATATGAAAGGAGCAACTACACCATCCAGACATTGGAAATAAAATAAATTTGGAGGATATTTTGCAAATAAGGTTAAAATGTATTCAAACTATATTAAGCATGGTAAGCGAAGCTCTAATTTAATCTTGGTGATTTTCTTTTGTTTCTTCTGAGGTTTCGCTATTTTTTTTCATTTGCTCATTTTAGAAATATCCTCTGGGAATAAGTGTATGGTTTATTCTTTCTGATGCTTATATTGCTTGTTGTTTACTTTCCTATGGTCAAAAAATACTATAATTTGTTCTTAAGTTTTAGTAAACTTCTTTGATTGCCCCTACTATTTTTCTGCTGTTTGTTGCTGTATCTAAAGCACCTTCTTCCTCTCACTGTTGGGCACTTAAGTGTAAGCTTTACATGGTGAAGCAAGTAAAAGCGACCTCACTAACAACCCCCTCCTCTTCAGACTAGGCAAGAGCTCACTTCTGCTCCCACGTAAGTGTAAGTAGGAGCTGTTTGGACAACTTCAGGGAAAGCCCTTGGAGAAACTGTTTTGAGTCACAGTAAAGTGACAGCAGTTCAGTCAGCTTTACTGGAGGACCCTATCCTAGGAAAGAGGAACCCCCAAATTCCTCAGTAAAGTCTCAACAATGTGTGATGTATATAATCTGTCTGTCTCTCTCAACGTCTATGAATTCAAATTTACCCTACTGGCACCTCAAGCCAAAACCCTCCTCCATTTCTCCTTGGTTTCTCTCCAAATGAAGCTTCCTTCCTGTTCTTACTCTTTTCTCATGACTTTAGAGAGGACTGGAATTGCTCAAAGTTCAGTGCCATGTGACACAGTTATTGAAAAAAGTATTTTATATAGGTTTTCTATTGCATTAACCCAGCCTAAATAAATATTTCTATTTTAATTATTTAGCAAATAATACTAATAAAGAGAAAGTTATATATTTATTAAACATTTTTCAAATGCTGGAAGCTGTGCAATGTGTTTTACGAACAAGATTTCTTACTAAATCTTATAATGACGCCATTGTCTAGATATCACTCTTCCTAGTTTATAAGTAGAACTCAACTATATAGTTATTAGGAGTGTTTGAGTTCTGCTCTGTAAATACCAACAACACGCAGTTTTCAAAAATGTAAACGCCAAAGATGACAGGAAGTTGGGAAGGAACATGGAGAGGAACTCTGGAATTAGTTTCAGGGTATGTGTGCAGATATGATCAAATAATTTAAATTTTTTTTTAAATAAAAAAAATGAAGTGAAAGAAACCCCACTGGCTGCTTGATTAAAGCTCCTTCACTGAAGTCTTACATGGTGTCATGTTCTTGAACCATCTATAACCCCTAATTACTTGGAAAGCTGTGGCACAACATTATGCTTAATTCAGCAGTCTTCATTTGTCTTGGAGGAAGAACACAACATGACACATGGTGCCCCATGCACTTCACCTGTGAGATGTGCTCAGACACATGGCTCTCACCTATTCCAGAGCACTGGTAAATAGAAAACATTTGCATATGCAAATTCAACATAGGCATTCATTTTTGTCATCTTCTCCATGATCATTGGCCATATCACACCTTAATCCAAACTGAAAAAAACCAGTGAATTAGAGTGGTCCTGATGAGAAGGAGAAACTTTGTTCATGTTCAATGGTCATAAAATTTAAAGTTGACCAAAGCTGGGATATAACGAAAATTAAGATGTCTCAACCCCGTAAGTGAGGGTTCATATCTACCTCACTTGTCACGAACCATATCAGGACCCAGTAGAGGAAGAACCTCTGGGACTGTCTCCAAAGAACCAATCAGATCGTAGATCACAGAGAATCAGATGGAGACTCTCAGACTGAGCAAATGAGCAAGACACTAAGGAGGAGAGGATCTGTAACTGAGAGGAACCTCCAAGCAGTTCACCTATTGTTCACCATGACCTGGTGTGTTCTTAAACAGAGCATCATAATTGCTGTGAGACCGATTTCAGGGTTACATGTTTAAATCCCAAATTTTCTATTCAATAGATGGCATCTTAACATAAATTACTTAACCATTCTAAGATCTATTTTCCCATTAATAAAATATAAATTGTAATAAAATCTAATTAATTTACACAGTACTATCTAACATATATGGTTTTTTTTGTGAACAGTATCTGTTATATTTACACAGTGCCTGGCATCTATTAAGGGATTCAATTAGCATTTATTTTATTCTGCAGTCCTCTATATCCCATGCTTCTAAGATGCAAACCAAATACTTGTGCACCGAACGGCACCTTAAGGAAGCCTGTGGCTCTGCTGAGACCCATGGTCCTCAGCCCCCAGATTCTAGGTGGTCAGCTGAAGGTACAATGGGAGCAAATGGGTGACTATAAAATTGCCCAATTTGGCACAACGCTGTTATTATCTCTGGAGAAAGCCAAGCCCAGGCAAAGCAGATGAGTTAACCAGATATGATGCAGAAAACATTTCCTTCTCCTTTTTGGTTTCAAGTCTATTTTTGAAGCCGTACAGCTCCCCAGCAGTTAGCACCTGAAGACTCAGAAACAATGGCTGCTGCCACTGGAGGATCTGCCCAGCTGTGGTTAACAGTGCTGTTTATCTGTAAGTATGAATTTACATTAATTTCCACCCCAAGGAGCCAAAATGCACCTAGAGAGTATCAGAGTTGGGGACGTTTGGTTTTGTTTTGTTTTGGTGACTTTGCAGCACATATGCAAACCATTTCTGGGTATTGTGTAGTAGGGAGGAACAAAGGTAACTGGGCTGAGCATCACCTCAGTGGGAAACCAGGATAATAACTTGGATCTTTTCAGTCCTCTGGCATTTATTATAATACAGATAACAATGAAGGAGGATAGAGGAAAGAACGCCCTTCCTTCTCCCCACTGCTCATTCAAACTTTATGAATGTGGGTCTCATTCTCACACCCATTCCAGTCTTCTTGCATCCTGGAAAACTGGAGGTAGATGCTAACTTATCCTTTATTAATTTTGCAGCTCTGGGTATCATAGTAACGGGTAAGTTTTTTGCTCTTATTCCCTTAGTGTATGTGGACATTGCTCTCTTCTGTTGTTTGTATCCATCTGTTGTATCTCTTCTGTATCCATCGTGTTTTCTTATAGCTCTAAATTTTCTACTTCCCAGAAAGTCTGCTTTTCAGACCTCCCTCTTCCCTGTTATTTATTCCCTGCCCTAGAGTTTCCCATGTATCATTTTCCCCTCTCAAGCCACCTCCTCTTCTGCTTAAGTCAACAGTCATGTCTGCTCTGATGTTAGTCTCTCTTCTAGGCCTTTCACATGCAACTCATCCAACTTTCATATTAGTGTCATTATTGATATTTTATAATTGAGACTCCTGTAGCTCAGATTACATCATTTACTGGAGCTTGCACAACCGATAAAAACTGGGTTCTATCGTAAGTCCCTCAGGTCTGATTATAATGTTCCTTGACTATATCACCCTTTGTCATCACCACGAGTGGTTCTTTAGCTTCTGCTTAAATTTTCACCACATCTCCTTGCTCCTGGAAGCCATCCAAGGATGACACCCTCTTGGTGCTTTTCACGAGCCTTGAAAATTACAAACATTTCTCACTGTATATATTCACAATTAAACAGTTTTAAAAAATCTAGAACTCATCTTTTACCAAGCCTATTTTAATTTTAATTAATGTAATTCACTTACATTGTGTCCTAAAGTATACCAATACTTGGTATAGTCTGAAATGATTGACAGCTGCTCTTGATACGTTTTAATGAAACTGAGGCTTTAATATTTCTCCTTTATTTCTACACTCTGTCATTCAATCATTATTTAGTAAACACTAACTATATATCAACCATTATGATAAGCAACGATTGGGAGAGTTAAGCATAATGTCTACCTAAAAAGCCTGCAATTTACATTTATGAATACCAATTTTGAAGTTCAGAGAATTAGAGTAGGTTATGACATCAAATAATAAATTACTTCACTTGTTTCCAAACTTCTGTGTTTGAACCCTTACTTATGCCTGGACTGATTGCTTTCTGAGACCATATCACTGTTTATTTCATCCTTTATTGCCTTCCCTAGACATCAAGACTAAGCCTTGTTACTAATAAGATAGACCATTGTTTGACTGTTGACTTGTTTATACTTTTGAGACTGGATACTTTTCAACAACTTAAAATTTCTTTATCTTCATAATTTTACTTTCTTTAAGCCACTCAGAAATCTGTTGTGTCCTTGACCCCACCATGGATTAGAATATTTACAGGAGATCATGTGACTCTTACATGCAATGCGAACAATTCCCTTCAAGACAACAGTACTAAATGGTTCCACAATGGCACCATTTCTAAAGTGACAACTTCACATTGGGACATTGTGAGCGCCACCATTCAAGACAGTGGAAAATACGTATGTCAGAATCAAGGACTTTACAAGAGTAAGCCCGTGTACTTGGAAGTGACGAGAGGTATGTTCCAGGGATATGGGAATATTGTCTGTCTTTCACATGAAGAAGGAGCCACAAGAACAGTGGTCTGCAGCCTTCCTAACTCTGCAGCCCTTTAGTATAGTTCCTCCTGTTGTTGTAACTTCTAGCCATAAAATGTTACTACTGTTATGAACAATAATATAAGTGTCTGTGTTTTTCAATAGTGTTGGACAGTCACTGTGAAAGGGTCATCTGACTCCTAAAGGGGTCGTGACCCACAGGTTGAGAACCACTGCACTAGAAGCTGGTAGGAATGTAGGTTATTCCAAAAGTTTTGGGGCTTCTCCCTCAAGACAACTCCGTGACTTTTCTTCTGCACCACTCCTTACATCCTCTCTTTTAATAGTCTATTAAGTCATCGATATTATTCCTCTGATCTGATTTTTTCTATATTACCTAGATGTAGACATGTATTCTGTGATCAAATGGTGTGATAGGCATATGAACACTGCAAAAAGCTGTGTATATATACTTGGATCAAAATATTTGAGTAACAATTTGCTCTGAACAATCTGAGAGTCATGAAAGATATCTCTACATGTTCCTTATGTCTTTTACTGTTACTGAAAAGAGTTTTATTGTTTATTTTGATAGAATGAGTATTGTTTATTTATTACTTTTACTGCCAAAATTAATTACAACATATCTAGCTATCAGTACGTGTTGAATGAGGAAACTATCTTTCGAATACAAAAGTTACACATTACATTTTTCTTGAGAAGAAAGATGTTTTCATATCTGTAAACCCATTCTAAATACAAACTAAACCATGAAGAATAGTCATTTACTTCCCGGTAGTAGACTTTAGAGAAGTCCTCACAGTGTTTTTCTTAAGTACAATGTGCTTGCGCAAGTTAGATATGTTCTCACCCAAAACTCTCCATTTATGAATGTTTTACAATTCTTAAAAATGATCTTAGCCATAGAATACAGTTCTTTGTACTTGCTGAGTCATTATTGACAAATAATCACTGACTATCTACAAACTCCTAAATACTGAAACAGCCCTATATCTTGATACACAGATCTATATAGGGAAGAAGATGGTAAATAAAAACTAAACAAATAGTTAAAATTTATATTTGTCTTTTAAGGGAGTATTTAGGCCAACTATAATTAACAACAGAACTGAAAAGCCTCTGTGAAGAAAGAGTGAACCAAAAATAATTCTGATAAGTTCAAACATTTTTGGAGGGGTATTCTGCATGCTCCCTCTTAACTAGATCCAGCTAGAAGAATCCGAAGGGAATTCTGGTCTTTGGGATTTCCACAGTGGGCTCAGCAGTAGATTATAAGACATTTTATGGCTCCTGACTGACTTTTCTGAGGGAAAAGGGATTCATTGGCATAGATTTTGAGTTATAAACACTATTTTGTCTTCATTCTTTAATTGATAATATGAAATAAGAAATGGGTTAATGGACCCCCCTCCCCATCTGTCTATGGCTCTGTCTGCTCCTCTCTCCCTGCCTTCCTCCCTTAGGACACTTATCCATTGTTAAGTAAATAACTGTAATGTATGATTGCTCTTCAGATTGGCTGCTCCTTCAGACCTCTGCTGAGATGGTAAAAGAAAATGACCCCTTGGACATCCGATGCTATGGCTGGAGGAACGGGACTGTTCAGAAGGTGATCTACTATAGGAATGACCTCGCTTTCAAGTACAGTTATGAGAACCCCAAAATCACCATTAGAAATGCCAACCTTAACGACAGTGGCGCCTACCACTGCACAGGCTATCTTAGACGGCTGAACTACACATCCGAGAAATTCAGAATCACTGTAATAAGATGTAAGTTGATAAAGAACAAGATAATACATAGCAGAGAAAGAGAAAGTGGAATTTACAAGCCCAGTGTTTAAAGTTAGTGCGTCTTTGATTGTCTAAACCCCATAGACTTGCAATAAGGAGATCCAGGACCTGTCTCCACTGCAGAGGCCACATTTGCTAAGTGTTGATGGTAAAACTATGCCCAAAATAAAATTTTATAAAGATTAATGAGATAGTTTTGTCAAATGGCTTTAAAAACTGTAAAGTACTGTCCAGATACAAAATAATATAATTAGCAAATTATCAATTGCTTCTATGAAGCGTGCTTGTATGTATCAAATTGGAAGTGGTTTGAAAAGTTTAAGGAAGCAAGCATACAAAAAGTTTGACAAGTCCATTTTATCTGAGGATGGTGGGGAAGGGAAATCAACCTTGCTGCAAGCTGCGTGTGCAGGTGGGGCCTTTATGGCTTATAAGAAAAAGCCATTCTTCCAAAATGTCATGTAAGAGGGGAACTTTGAAATGCTTACATTTGAAGGAAGAAATTTTTATATTGGCGTGCTCATTGCTATCTGTTAAAAAAAAAAGGAAGTTGGCCAAACTTAGAATTATGCTCTGATGTTTAATTATCCTTGGCTCCATGCTGATTCCTTTTGTACTTCCAAATCATCAGCTTCCATGACTTTCAGTGACTAGAAGAACAGATAGGCAGGGGGTTATTGGGAAATAAGGGTGGAAAATCATGCTTGTGTCCCCCTTAAGGAAGATGGATCACAGAATCCCCTTTCAGTTTCTAATCTGAATTGTGTAATTGTTGTATCTATGTTCCATTCTAGTTCACAAAAGCAAGCATCATTGGCTACAGTTTATTATCCCGTTGCTGGTGGTGATTCTGTTTGCTGTGGACACGGTGTTACTGTTCTCAACTCAGGAACAGTTCAAACTAGTCTTGAAGATTCAGACAGCAAGAAAACGCAACAAACCTTAAATATTAATGCATAACCTAGGCACATAAAGGAACTGATGCCATTGCTGCATTCTTTCCATAGCTTCTCAACTGTCAAAGGTCATTCACAGTATCCATAGAAAGGTCTGTGTCCCAGGATTTGCATAAATGTTTCATTAAACTGTCTGCAGCTGGTTAAGTGACATGTAATAGCAAATGTTCAATAAATTTCGGTTTAATAATTTAAAGAATGAGTTGATTCCTTTATTTGTATTTGTAAAAGGGAAGCACAGTTTGAATAAAGCAAGTGTGGAGTTGTGTGGCATGGTACCTTTAGAGATTCTGGACTTCTTCAATTGTTTGCTTATTTCTAGAAGAAAGACCCATGAGGGCACAAATTTATAATAACCTTTCCTGGTCATTGTAGGAAAGCGGTAGCAAGAAGACATAGTAGGACATAGGTGAGGTTGGCAATGTTTTGTATGCTGCTTTCCATTGCTAGGAGATTTTGATTCTTGATAAAAATTAAGATGACCCCAAAGCATGGGAAGTTCACACCAGGATTCATATGTAATCAATCTAGCTTTGTCTGGTTAACCAATCTTATAGTTGCAACTTGTATCATATCTCCATGAGAGGAGCAAGGCAATGGCTTTTGAGAAATTCAGTAAATGATAAACACTGCTTATAGTCCAGGACAGAGGTTCTCAACCTGTGGATCATGACCCCTTTGGGTAATTTGTAACAATGAAAACACATCCTGCATGTTATATGCTTACACTATATTCTACAACAGTAGCAAAATTACAGTTATTAAGAAGCAATGAAAATAATTTTATGGTTGGGGTCATTGCAACAGGAGGAACTGTATTGAAGGGTTGCAGCATTAGGAAGGACGAGAACCACTGGTGTAGTTCTCCTAATAAGTTCTTGGGTAAAGGGAATAGGTTTGTGTTTATCTCTTTCATTTTGTTACCAAACCATTTAGTGAAGGCCTGGGTCTGTCTCAGAGTGTGAACTGGGTTAGGTTTCTTCCCTGCAGAGATATCCATTATTAGTCATACAGTATAAGACATGAATCAAAATCTTTATTCTTTTACTTTCTAGGTTTATGATTTGAGAAAATCTGCTCTTATATTTATGAGTCAGGTTTTTCATATCTAAAATAAGAATGAGGATAGGCATCATGTCTGAGTTCTTGCCTATGTTCATGTAGAAAATGAGTTTTGGACTTAAGAAAACCTCTAAGAGACAGGGTCCATGCTGTCAGCACTGGACTGCCACTTATGACATCCCATGAGAGCAGAGGGTGTTGAATTTGCCCAGACTCTACACCTACTGACATTGTGGGAAACAATATGAGGGCAATTTGTAAACACTGCCTAAACCTGAAATTTTCATTTTATCAAGAAATGTTAGAGGGATATACATAGTAATTACTTCAGCTTTCTTTAAAAAAAAATAAAAGATGGGCATATGCATATAGTATGTGAATCCCCTTCTCTTCTCCCTCCCCAACATTTTCCTCAATTAATATGGTAAGGAATGACTCCATCCCTGGCACGTGGGTTCATATAAATAGGTGTGGTGAATGCGGAAGTGATTTCTTCTGGGACAGAGGCAGGGAAAAGTCCCCACCGGAAACTCCTGGGTGATTTTATGGGAAACTTTCTCTGCTTCCTGCCCAAGGCTTATTTCAGGATAAAGCCTTCAGACCACTGTTGCCAATATACACAATCGAGACACATTGTTCCACAGAGTTTCCTACAGCGTCAGTGATTCTGGCACTGAGCTAAACAGGAAGTTCCTCCTTTATCTCAGACTTGGTTGCGATGCAAAATACTCAGAGCTAGGAACTGAGAGGTGCTTGATGTGGGCTGAAATTCCAGGCTTGATCAGCTCAAGAGACATCTGAGGACTATCTAAAATCCTGACTATCACGGTTAACTTTTGCCTCCCTGTATCCCCAGTCAAGCTTGGGATGGCCATGGGTGGAGCAGAGGAATGGAAGTCAAAGCTGCTTCTCACTAGGTGCTGGGATTGGGCCAGGCCACTGGTAAGTCTTTGAGATTCTGTTTTTCCTGAATGGGAAGAGACTGGACAATGTGGTCTTAGAGTCTCCCTTTTCTCAGACACTGCTACTCATTTACATGCAGTGACCATCTAGACTCAGGTGTTCAGCAGTCATTTCCTGCCCAGTGCCAGGGTGGATTTCCTTTCATGCTTCATCACTGGACACCCGGATCTGTCAGCACTTTGGTGTGCTGATTCTCATTTATAAATTCCCAGGTGATTTTAGATCGGTGCCTGCCATTTCTGTTTTATCTCTTTTGCCTTCACGGCCATTGGCATTTTATTTCAGAAGTAACTAAGAAAATTATATTACTATTCTAATAGTTTGTGGACCCCAAATTATACTCTTTCTTAAAGTGTCTCTTTAAAATATATGTGAAATATTTTGATCTATGTCAAAGAGTGAGTATGTTATACAGGTTAGTCAAGAAATTTCCTTTCTTGATTTACCTGTTTGTCCTACTTGGTCACTTCTGACCTGTACTAAATTTGTCCAGGACAGAGCATAAAGCAACATTTTTTTTCTCTCTTAAAACATAATCACAAATCCTTATGAGTTTCTGATACTTAGGGAATGGAAAAACAGACGAACATCTCCTGGCTTGTGACATTGGAAGATGAACTCCTGGAATGCCTCCAGAATAAAGATGTGGCAAAAGATGTACCAGGAAAGACTGTTTGGGAAGTAAGTTCTTAGAAGAAAGGTTAACACCTCTTCATCAAATGGGAAATGAAGCACAGAAGGGCACCTCTCTAAATCCAGAGATGCAGTTCCCTGCTGTGGTGGGCACAAGCTCCCAAGGCAGCCTAGGTCTATGGATGACTTTAAAGTTTGTCTCCTGCCCTAAATCACTTGCCCAGGTCTGGACTGTTACTTAACAAGTCCTTGTCCCCATATGGTGCTTCAGTTGTCACAGTATTTTCTATTAAAGCCATACTCTACTAATTCTCTCAGAATCGCTATCAAGCTTGTTCATATATACCACTTGTAACATCCATATTCTTCCATTTTCAAAATTGAGAAGGCATAGGTGTACTGTCAGTCTTGATGTTCAGTACAGTACAGACTGTGGGTGTAAACCTCTCTGCAATATTGTGGGGTCGGGTGAAATTACAGAAAATTCAGACACAAACATTTTTAACAAAATTTTAAAATTATTATGTCCTGATAGATATAACTCAGCACTTGTAGCAAAAATATATTTTAAAACTGAAAGAACAGAGCTCATCCACCTGCACTAGAATACGTTAAGGCTGAAAATTAGTTTTTCCACACATGCCAGCTGTTCTAGAAACAGAATTCTAAAATACAGCTGCAGATTGGTGACCCCAGGAGACAAACTCAAGGGCAGAGGCTTGAATGTGGCACCCCCACCTCTGCCGGGGCGAAAGAAGCAGGGGTGAAAGAGAAAAGCTGAAGTGTGAAACGGTCCCAGCAAAAGCTCTAAACCAACTCACAGATGGCAGTTCTGGACCCGAGATAGCTCTTTGTAATCATTATAGGGAGGAGACACCATGGAACACACAAACCACTAAAGGCAGCCCATCCCCCAAACATGATAAAAACCCAGAGATGCAGATTCTTAGCAAGGAAATTCCTGAAGGGGACTCACTGAGAGCCTCACTCTGGGATTCTAGGTTACCCAGAGAGTTCATGTGTGGGGATGTACATCAGTCTTTGACAAATTTGCCCATCCCATCTTTACTTTATATTTTTACTTAAACAGAATTGCTAAGCCATTTTTTTAAAATGTCTTTTAATCAATTCCGCCAAAAGGAACCACCTTCACCATTTCTGGAAATCTGGACATGTCGTAAAGACATAGCACTCCATGTTCATTCCCTGTGTAGACTTCATATTCTCGTCTTTTCTTTTTTCCCAAAAGATGCGTGCTATCTTAAATTAAATCACAGATTGTTCACTACTCTGAGTGTGCTCCACAACTATCAAACAGCGGATCTGATGTTCTTTCCACAGTGATGTCTACCCTTCCGTACCCATTTTCTTTATTTCAGAATTGAAAGAGTAGACAAAGCTAACCTTGTCAGTGTGTCTTATTCTGGGTCTCAGTTGACTCAAGTGTGCATAATAGGATTGTGGTTAGCTCACACCTGTACTTTCTGTAGCTGGTGCTGTTTTACTTTCTTACCACTGTGATGCCCTGCACTTCAAAGACATACTTTAAGTATCTTGAAAAATCCTTCAAGTCATCACAAAGTATTAATGCAATATTCATGAAACAGAATATAAGATATAAGATATGTGTTTATACTGACTGCACCAGCAGCCTTAGCAACAACACACGTGTCTTTCTACACTTATTTCCATAATTGTTATATATATCAGATTTAGAAATTTGATGAATTCGTGTTTTAGCAAATTTGAATTGATACAGTCTTGTCTGTCTACCAATGAGGATCTAGTCTGAGAAATAATTTGTAAGCAGTTTTGTCATTGTGACAATATCGCAGAGTGTAGCTACACACCACACGTAGTACCCGCTTAGGGTACACAACAAGCTTTATGGTTTCTGCCTTTATCTATGAAGTCTGTCATTGGCTTGAAAGTAACTGTGTGATACATGACTTCAACTCACAATATTTTCATGGAGAGTGCAGCCATGTGCATATATGAACAGGTCTATACACAAAGCAGTTTGCCTCTGGCTTTGAGCAAGGTCTAGGTTTAAAGGAGTTCGGCAGGGAAGTGATTAGTCAACCATGACACACATAGCTGGACCAAAGCTTTCAATTAAAAGTCTGTCATGCCTCTGGATATAAGTAACCAGGTTTATAATTTTTCTTTCTACTTATACTAAATATATAAAAATCATCATCTCATTCCTCTAGAGCAGAGCACAGAGAATTCTGATGGCATTGAAGGAAGCCTCTAGATTATTAACCATTAGTACATTCTGGTCTTCTTGATACCATAAGTAAAGGCATTATTAAAAACAACTTAAAATAAGTGCATATTCACAAACTGAAGGAAATTAAGTTTGCAAACGAGCCCAGTTAAGATGTAAGTGGCTTTTGCCATATGGCTCTACGTAGGGCGTCTTTGACCTCCTTATTCCGCAGGCTGTAAACTAAAGGGTTCAGTAGAGGGGTGATAAGCGTGTAAGTCACTGAGATGAGTCTGTCTTGCCCAAGCAAGCTCTGGGACTTAGGCTTCAGGTAGATGATTGCAGTGCAGCCATAGTGGATGACGACCACTGTGAGGTGGGAGGCACAGGTAGCAAAAGCTTTCTTCCGACCTTCAGCTGAGGCAATCTTAAGGATGGTGGAGATGATCACAATGTAGGAGATGAAGACCACACCCATGGGTAAAATAAGGACACAGACACTGACAACCAAGTTGATAATCTCATTGATAGTGGTATCTGTGCAGGCCAGCTTCAGCAGAGGTCTCACATCACAGAAGAAATGGGGAATAACAAAGGCATCACAGAAGGGTAGGCTAAACACTGATGTAACCTGGACAATAGCCATGCCTAGGCCAATTTCCAGTGACCCAGCTGCCAAGTGGACACAAGACTTCTTACCCATGATGACTGAATACCTTAGGGGGTTGCAGATGGCCACATAACGGTCGTATCCCATGACCATGAGTAGGAAACAATTGTTGATGCCAAAAGTTAGATAAAAGAAGATCTGAACCACGCAGTCTCGGAAGGCAATTGTGTGGTAAGGATTGAGGAGGTCAGAAAGCATCCGTGGTATAATGGTCACAGTATAGCAGGTATCAGAGATGGACAATATGGCTAGGAAGAAGTACATGGGAGTGTGGAGATGGTGATCCAAGTGAATAATAGTCACGATGATCACGTTGCCAGACAGAGTCAGAAAGTACAATGTTAGAAAAACAACAAAAAAAGCAAGTCTGTGCTGCCAACTAAAGCTGGAGAAACCTTCAAAGAGGAATTCAACTACAAAGGTTGCGTTTGACTTTAACATTGAGACTAGTGTATACTTCAGGGAGCTAGGGGCAGAACAGAAAGCTGTGATGGGTCAAACATGAACCAGAGTCGGCTGGACCAAGGTCTTCAGTGAGGAATGTGTCTACCCTGGGCAAGGCTGGAGGCCCCGGAGTCTCAAGACTCAGCTACTGGAGAACTGCTCACGCTTCCTCTCTGTGCGACCTTTCCTTTGGGACTGTAGAACTTTTCAACATGACCATGAGATTGAGAGCACAGATGGAGACAAAAAACCAAGTAGATCAAAATTAAAAGAGAGTTGTAAAAATATTCTATCTTCAGTTTCTTGAGTCACATGTTAATCTTATTTTAACTTCATGAAATTTCTACCACGGTTTTCAACAGTGATTTTGCTTTGTTTATATTCCATCAACAGTGCACAAGGCTTCCATTCATTCAAGCCTTTTTTAACACTTGTACATATTAAAAATATTTATTTATTATTAGTCACAAATTCATAATACTTATAATTTGTTTTATATACACCTTAATTTTTATGATGTTACATCTAGTTGCATATTTTAATTTTAGTTTTCAAAAATCAATGATGTTAAATAACTTTTTGTATGCTTACTTAAATTAAACCACAAACCTAAAGTGTTAGCTTTACTTTCATATTTATTATAGTGCTATGCACAATAGCTAATCTAGAGAAACAACTCAGGTGTCTGTAGACAAAAAAATGACTTAAAAATAATATTTAAAATAGGTTGTTGTGGTGCACTTGGAAGGCAGAGACAGACTGATCTCTGAGTTCAAGACCAGCTTGGTCTACAGAGTGAGTTCCAGGACAGCCAGGTCTGCACGGAGAAACCCTGTCTCAAAACAAAACAAAAGAAAAATGACATTTAGTTAATAGGGTATAGTTTGTTCTGAAAGTAAGGAATTCTGAAATTTGTAGCAATGAAGATTCATCTAAAGTATATCAAGCAAGTGAAACAAGCAAGACAGAGGTGGACAATTTGTGTGAGTTACTTAATGTATTCAAAATAATATAGGGTAAATTAGCATTATCAGTAATTATCAGTAACTGGAATAGAGAAACTGGAAAATTGTTGGACAACTATAACATTTCAGTATGTAATGTGAATTACTTCTTAAGATTTTTCTGTATAACATAATGACTATGTTAATAACATTGTGCTACAAATTTTAAACGTTTTGAGAGGGTAGAACACACAATAAAGCATTCCCTCCAAGGAATGTTTGAAGTTCAAGGATATGTCTTTTTCATAATTGTGGTGTCCAAATCTAACTGCTGTATTTTTCAATATTCATGGTTTATTGCATATCAATTATGCTTCAGGATAATTGCCTTAAGAAATAAAGAAATAGCTCCAGAAAGATGACACAGTGATGAAATTCCAAGCTTGAAGCTTGGTCCCAGTACCCACATGGTGGAGCTCCCAGAAGGTGTCTTTTGATTTACACACACACCATCATGTGCATGTGGGCATCACACATGTAGACATATGCATGCATGTGTGCACACACACAAAAATAAAAAATGAAATATAATTATTTCTAAATAAACTACTTGACCTTGAGAGAACTGGATCTAGGTCAAAAGAAAGTATGATACTTGATGTGAAAAGCTCTACCTGGAAGAATACGAACCAGCGATTTAGTAAAAGATAAAGATAAAAATAAAATTGTGTGAAACTAATATTCTTTCTACATTTCAGCTAATACCCCATGCTGGATACATTCCCTAGAAGGAGCCTTCCACCTCAGAGCCCTGGTCTAGTCCTAGATATTGCCTCCCTAGCCCTGTCATCCATCTAACCATGTCATCCTCAAAGATCCTAAAAAGAAGCAAAGCCACTACCTAGTTTTCTACAGGACCTGTAATAGTTGTTCTCTGGCATCTTGAAAATGGCTTCAGAGTGTTTCAATACATGTATTCTGCCACTTCCTAGAATTCTAGCCAAAGGAAAGAAGAGGGATAAAATGAACTGAGAGTCTTCGACAAGACAAGAATAGGTTTTCCTATGTGGAAGCAATGAGAAAACTCATTTAAACCAAGAAGGAAATGAAGTTCTATGATATGTTTTATTTTTCCACATTTCACACAATGTCAGGAATAAAAAAAAAAACTGAACCATCTACCTGTTGTCTTCTCCAAGGTGAAGTCAGAACAGGATGCTATAATAGGACGGAATACCCTCCCATTCTGACCAGGTTTAGCCTTTACTTCCATCCAGAAATCTGAGGTTCTGGAAATGCTTTTCTTTCCCTACACACTGCCCTAATGGCATAGTCTTCTGAAATACCCCAGTCTTCCCTCTTCTTCCCACTTCCCCCAGCACTCCACACCCGATGCCCATCATCCTGCCCTGTATCACTGAAACTGTTTCTCTATCCACGTTGCGCGTTCCAGTTGAGCTGATCATTGTCCACACTTCTACATGAATGCTGTAATCATATTTTCACGAAAACCTACTCATTGGACACTCCTGCATAAATTCCTTCAATCACTTCAAAGTTTTAACCACAATGTTCCAAATTCACTTGCAGACTGATTATAGTAATAAAGCACAGGGCTGGCACGGATTAAACAGTCTAATGCAGATGAAGAATTTGATCTGGTACTTGACAAACAGGAAGCCCATAATAAATAGTCATTTTATTAGTAGTTATTCCTTCCTGTGTGACAACATAGCCAGTTGAAATTCAATCACAACTTTCTGTACTTGTAAACAATCCTTTGAATACTTCAAACCTGATTTTATAAATTTTCTAATTTCCCCATCTCATTTGCCTTTGAAATCTTTCTGGAGGTACATCGGGCAGAATCACAAATAGGTATATGAATTGCCCTATCATGGGTATGGATTAGATAAAATACAATTTTCAATTTTGTTTCTAACAGTTTGCTTATGGTGCTCAAAATTTTACTTTATGGTGGCTGATTAGCCAACTATTGTAACTGGGAACACTGGGCAGTTTCATCAGGATCCTTGTCTGGTATGCAACTGATAATTTGGACATGACTCCTTTACAACAGGTTTCCATTATACCTGCATACATTGAAATTTCTGTTCATTATTCTTAGAACTTAATTTTATTTCAGTGAATGAAAGGCATTTTCCAGACCTGTACTTTTATGCTCATGGCCTTGAATATTTTTTTCCTTCCTTCTGCAGTCTACTTATTCAAAGTTATTAACAGCCTAAAAATTTACCTCCTGTTAGCATTATGTAATTGCCTCTTAAACAGAGAAGAGTAAGTAACTTAGAGACATTGACAAGAGTAGAGGTACTCATGTAGGCCTTGGATATGTAAGTAAGAAGGACAGGATGAGAAATGGTAAAGGAGGGAGTGGCAATTGGACGGAAAGCACAGGGATCAGAGAATGCTCTAGTTTAGAGGGCTTTTATTGCCTTTCTTGTCTATCAGGGAGATGGCATAAAAGTTAGCACCAAGTCTTGTCTCTGAAAATTTTTGGATGAGTGTATTGTTTATGTCATTTTAGAGAAGGGAATATATTTACTGATGCATTTTTTGAATGCTTCAATAATCACCTTTGCATATCAGTTTGCTGAAAGCAAACTTTGCTTGGTTACCTTCAGGAAAACCGCGCCTTTGACAGTACAACGTATTCAATGGTTGAAAGTATAAAAACTGTGATAGTGGAAGAGAAACAAATCAGGATGGTCTTTGGGGTCATGGAACTTGTGTTCTTGAAATGCTTTGGACAAAAGACGTAATGCAAAGCCCTTCAAGTATTTTATTCTCTCTTTACCATATTATATGATATATTCATCTGTATTCCAGACAGACCCATATAGGCCATATGAGAGGCCATGATAGCCTTCTTCTATAGACTGCCACTGGGATGGAGATGTGACAAATTATTGTTTCTTGTAAGTGCTCCCCCTCTTAACAGAAAATAAATTAAGACTCACCAGGTAGATAGCTTCTCAGATCTTCTAGAGAGCTGTGTTCAAGCCCAATTCCCATCCATCATTTTGAAATCTTTATCATCTATAATAATATATTATAGATGTTTTTTACTAACAGATACAAAAATGTTCCTGAGATTTTTGTCAATGCTTTTTTTAAAAATATCTAAAACCTGCCAGTTACTCAACTTTAAGTTACTTAACAAAAACAATTATATATTACCAAACACACAGAGTTTGTTACAGAGTTACTGAGGTTTAAGAACCCCCTGGTCTGTCGACATGCTGACAAGCCTCCAAGAAACCACACTTGAAAGTGGCTACTTCAGAAGAGAGAGACAATACCAGCCATCCTGCGAACGACACCTAAACAAAAGACTAAGTCTAAGTTTCTCCAGGTTTTCTAGTCCTACCCGCTGTGAGCTTGTCTGTAGATCACAAAGCAGTAACACTAAATGGGAGGAGGGTAATAAAGCTCAAACTTCTGGTGGTATCTTGGATATCTTTCTCCCAAATAACCCTTTTTACTCCCTAATGATTAATGGAAGAAAATGAGCTATGAACAGTATGGTGTCTTGAGACCTCGCTACTGAAGCAGTTCATTATGTAACCCTGACACTCGCCCTTGGGAGAAGAGAGCTGGTTGAGTTATTAGGAGCTATCTCTCTGGTTAAAAGGTTAATTTTCCATCTAGGACTGGGTCAGCATCCTGTTGAGATCTAGGCTATGCTTTCTGTTCATTTTTCCAATGCCAATAGAAGGGATCTTATGGTCTGGTGAATTCTAAGAAGAGAGCAGAAGCAGCTATCAAATAGAGTTTGAGCAAGGATCTTTAGAGTCAGACATACACAGGCATGATTTCTGGTACTTTGACACTTGAAGCCACTTTAAGGTGTCTAGGTGGAAACATTAATCCTGTCCCAGAATCTGTTGTGTGAACTTTTAAACTGATATTTCTCATCTCTGCTCAATCACCTCATACTCTACACTCATTCTGAAGTTTTTGCTCAAGTTGGCCCCAAACCTGAGTCTCACTGGTTATCCTTGATACCCTTCAATCATTTGATTTCCATAGCCCAAATAGGTATTAATCTATAATTTTAAAATAAACAAAAATAAGGACTCATTTTCACATTTGTGAGGCTGTTTAGATTCTATAATATTCAACCTTGAAGTTGTTTTCAATGATAGTGAAATTGTCAGAGATAACAAACTAAGAAGTCAGTTTGTAATACTGAACAGAGAATAGGAGGACTGATACATTTTCCATAGAATGTAATTTCATGCTTTTTGTTGAGTAGACAGATGTTTAAGGTGATGAATTTTCTCATTCAGACCTTTGTTTATTCATCTCTTAGTGATGACATCATAAAGTAAAATGACTCTGGTTCTCTGCCAGATTTTGCAACACACTCTGAGTTCTTCCCATTGTTTTACATCACCTCACACTAATGCAAGAAGTGTGTGTGTGTGTGTGTGTGTGTGTGTGTGTGTGTGTGTGTGTTTAAGAAACTGAGTTCAGCAGGAGACCTAGAGTCATTGATTCTTTACCAGGGTTCTTTTCAGCCTTCCACTCTTTATTGCTTTATATAGTCATTTCTACTGCAACCCTAAAGCAATGCTATCATCACTGAGTGATATAGAGATAATTACATTCTTTAAGAATCAAGCATTTAGAAAGAAGGGATGTAAATAAATGTGTTCGTCTGACATTCATCTCTCTGTGGTCTCTTTGAGAAACTGTCATTTGGTGTTTGTAGTCCTTGGTCAATAGAATCTAGAAACTGGCAGAGCATCTGCAGTCCCCATGTGTGCTTATATGTGGAAGAGGCAGTGGAAACAAATTAACCCCCACAAAAATTGAAACTAGAGTCAAGTTAACTTAGTCCCCAGTTAGATAAATAGGATCTTGTCCCTACTACCACCTGCCAGGGAGTACAATAAAATTCCTACTACAGGAAGATAATGTAATCTAGAGCTTCAATTTGTCTTTATAATTTATTCATATAAAGCAGGGATAAGAAACCGTGGCCTGCCAGTTGATGGAACCAACATCTGTTTGTGTACAGACAGCAAGATATAAAAGAGTTCAGAATTTACAATCAATTAATAACAAACAAAAGGAAAGATTTTTTGAAACAAAAAGTATGTGATAGTTTAATTTTAGTAATCACAATGTTAAGTTGATTTTCAGTGGCTTAATAGTATGTATTATTTATAGCCATTTTGAATTACCTTTGCAAAATTTAATGCAATAGAGATTTGGTCAAAAACCTTAAATTATTTATCATTTGACCATTATCAGGAAAAATATTTGACTTCTGATAGTTGTTCAGAATGCAACAGAACTTTCCAGATGCAGCAGAAGAAAGGAACAAAGAGCTAAATGTCAAGCAGAAGGCAAAACACACCATAGGGACAGACCAATAAAAATCACTCTGTGAACTCAACAAGATACAACTTTAAGATGACTTCAAATGTTATAAACCCTCCCCAAGATGATCCACAATGAGTTTTACCTGTGTGTAAAACCCTTTATTATACCATGGACAGAACTGGACTTGCCAAATTTCTAATATAGTATAGCAAAGATGATAGAATATTGCTTCCATGTTAAAATGAATTACCTAGAGATCTGTCTTATTCTACATTATATAGAATGATACATACAGTTAAAGGCACAAAAAAAGAAGTTAAAGTTAAAGGTCCACATAACCATACTGGAGAAATACATAGTTCTTCAGACACTTTGAATAAACAAGGTGTTGTGTTATAAGATATCAGTTGTAGTAAGAGGCCACTTGTTTGCTTTTGGCTTCTCAGCCTCAAAATAATCACACAGAAACTATATTATTTAAATTACTGCTTGGGCTCTTAGCTCTAGATTTTTATTGGCTAGTTATTACATCTTAATTTAACCCATTTCTATTAATTTGTATATCACCATGTGCCTGTGGCTTACTGGCAAGGTGGTCTGTTCCTGGTGACAGCTACATGGCATCACTTGACTCCGCCTTCTTTCTCCCAGCATTCAGTTTAGTTTTTCCACCTATATTATATTATATTATATTATATTATACTATATTATATTATATTATTATTGGAAGGACATTTTCAAACTGGTGAAAGAAAATAGCTGCTGAATGAGTTCCAAACTCAGTGAAATACCCATTAAAAAGGAATCAAAATTTTGTTATTGAATTTGTATCACATGTCTTTATACAACTTGGAAAAGTCCAGTAAGTCATATTAATGAGAACTCCCATATCTGAACTCAGACTCTTAAGGGATTATTTTCCAATTTACATATTTCATGATAATGAGATAAATTTTTATCGCTAAGTGAATGGTGTTAAGTTTCTGCCTTTTGATCAACCATCATTTAGGAAGAGTAATCCAGGCAGAAGAAAACATGGAAGATGCAAATTCAGATCCATTTTCTAAGTTTGTCTTCCTGGGGCTACTATGACCTCAGGATTTCATTTCTTAAAGGAGTGATAACTGTAATCCCACCATGCTCTTAGACTCATCTCAAAATCAATTAAGAGGTTGTATCTATAAATGCTTTTTGTATCGCATATTTATAAATATTTTATAACTTCTAACTTCTATGGAGATCTACCACCATATTCTCCCTGTCCCTGAGATAATTGTCAAGGAAAGAACTAAGGAAAAGGGGAACAAATAGTTATGAACATGAGGTAGTCAGTGACAAGATGGTTTTAAAATTACTCATACTCTAAATTGTACTGCCATGAGGTAGAATATCTGGAAAAGAAACTTATTGATATTCATAAGACCTACAACTCTGTTTTTTACTAAGGAACGTTTTGGTTTCAAATACAGAGAAAGTTCTTGAATATATTTTTTCTTTGTCTCTTACTTTTGTTCTCCCCTTTTCCCTTCCTTCTTGTCTTTCCTTGTTCCAAGCCTTATCATTCTTTACGCTCAGATTTTATAGGAGATCTCTTTTTAATATCGATCACTTTTTTCCATTATTACAGTTCAGAAAGATAAGACAAGATCCTTAGGGAGTAGCCCTTCAGGGATCCACAGGAAGGTTCTTATACTGTTGCAGGTCATATTTCAGGACTCAGCTTTCAGACCACATTCATTAAGGTTGTGTTTCTCCACAGTGTTCCCCACAATGTGTATGTATATCAGCCCCTGGACAACAGCACAAACTCTCAGACATAGGTCTAAGGCCAAATGTTCCTTAATACAAACTGCAAAATTCTTCCTGTGAGTAGAAATTTTGAGACTTGACCAGCTTGACACACATCTCCTGAGAATCCGTAGAATCTTGAGTATCATAATTCGCATAATTCATGGACTCTGTCATGTTCAGAGCATATGTTCAAGTTGCTCCTATCTGTGAAGTTAAAACATATATGTTTTACGAATAACTAAGGTTCTATTTTTCTCTAGAAAAGAGAAGCTAGGACAAGGTCATATCTAAGGTTTCCTTCATCCCTAAATTTTTGTCACTCATTACTTCATCACTGTGTTTCTATGTTGTGATTATTCAGGTACGGATGCTCAGGAGCTCTATTCCCCATGCAGAGAAAAATGGGTTTCTTTTCATACAGCATCACTGATCTCCCAGGTCTCTTGTAAGCTCATTTGTGTATCTAAATCTGAGGTTTGTTTTGTGTCTGTGTCCAATTCTTTATTTAATCTTTTTTCCTTCATAACAACTCATTTATATTCCAGAAAGAATATTGGAAACTGGACTAGAACGTCAATATTTTGTGTTTCTTAAATTATCCATTTATACTTATTGTTTAGATTTCATATTTTATAAAATATTTTTTCTATATCAAAGCGAAAGTATGTTCTACAAACAAATAAAACTTATACCCCATTAATGTGACCCCTGAAAAGACTTCCCCAAGCCCATGTCATCCCAACTTGTCTCTAGCCTTGAGGTTGGGCCCTCCCACCAAACCAAAAAGACTTCTTTCAAGCAGGATGAGATCACACAAGCCAAAAATGGTGAGTGGCCCAACTGTCTGCAGAACTATATTCACCCATCACGCATTCTGTCTACCATGACCCTTCTCTAGGCCAACATGATCTCAGTTCATCCTTAGCATTGCTGACACTGGGTCTTTACCTCTAATCCCAATGGACTTCTGCCACTAAGGAACAGAAGTTCCTTAATCAGTGAGTGACCCAATTACCAAAGGAACTTCAGCCCTCCAAAATTATGTTCCTAGTGACCCTTTCTCAAGCCTACACAGTCTTAGCTAGCCTCCAGCCTCACATCTAGATCTGCTCCCCAACTCCAGAAGACAACCACCCTCACCAGTGGATAAGAAGCCCTTTTCTAGAACACCACGAGACTCCATAGACCGAAACACAGCACACACCAGTTAGAAAAACAACACCAGCAGCTCTATCAGCAGCCAGGCTGGTCCTAGGTACCCCAGAAGAAGATTTAGGCTTTAATGGAGGCCATGCTGGATCTAGAGACTAAGAAGACTTTGGCTTTACCAGAGGCCAAACCAGATCAAGCAATACAGGCCCCCAAAACACCAGTAAAGACACACTTCTGTCCCTGAAGACTCATCAATCACCATAACTGTTAGCCATATAGGCTAGAAGAACATAGAGAAAACATAAAACAAGGAACAAAACACCAATTCCACAAAGACAAACACAGAAATCAACACCTAGACCTATAACCACCCCAAATCTATGTGGCTAAATTCCAGTGTAAGGACAAAATCAATAACAGAAAAGTCAATATGTCACCATCAAAATTCAGCTTTCCTAAGACAGCAAGACCTGAGCATTTCAATGCAGCTGAAACATGGGAAAATAAGTTTATAAAGATGATAGAGATCCTTAAAGAGAAAATAGAAAAATCTCTTAACAAAATGGAGGAAAAGACAACTAAAATACTGGAGGAAATCAATCTCTTACAGAATGTCAAGGAAACCAAGAAAAAAGAGAATAGTTGATGAAAGCAAATAAAATGGTTCAAGATTTGAAAATGGAAACAGAAAAAATAAAGAAAACACAAACTGAGGGAATTCTGGAAATGGAAAACCTGGGGAAGCAATCAGACACTACAGATGCAAGCATCATCAACAGATTACAAAAGATGGAAAAGAGGATCTCAGGAATTGAAGATATGATAAAGGATATAGAAGCATAAGTCATAGAAATAGTAAAATCTAAAAAATTCCTAACACAAAACATTCAGGAAATCTGGAACACTATTAAAAGACCATACCTAGGAATAATAGGGAGAGAAGTAGGAGAAAAATCCCTGATCAAAGGCCTAGAAAACATATTCAACAAAATAATAGAAGAAAAAATTTTCAACATATAGGAAGGCATACCTATAAAGATACATGAAACTTACAAAACACCACATAGATTGCATCATAAAAAGTCACATTCGCAACCAATAATC